>NW_023339707.1:20736899-20759618 GCF_004916995.1 Morone saxatilis | reverse complement strand
AATGAATGACAGAATTAAGTAAATGCAAGCTTTAGTATCAATAATGTAGGGGGGTGGGGGGGTGGGGGATAAATTGAAAGCAAATGTCTATCAGTGCCAAAGTGGAGGAAGAGGCGGGGCTGACTGCAGTCTAATGGCACTGTTTGCTCATACTGAAGTACACAGGATGCTTGTGGGGAGCAGGTAAATGTGTATTCAAACAGCAATGTACTGTATCCCTGCATCCAGCAAAACAAACTACTTTATACAACTCTGAGTATGTAAACTACCCTTTTTTTGTTCCCTCATTCATACAATTTTGTTCTGTGTGCAGGTTTTGCAGACCTCACATTACCCTCCTGAACTTTCCCACTCATATTTATATCATCGCACTCACCATTTGCACATATGCCCTTGGATTATTCAGAGCCAATGTCATGGTTTTGAGGCTGGCTGTGTCTCTGTCTACTCCACAAAAGACTTTTCTAATTGTCTTCAGAGTGAGTCAGAGATAAGAACCATCATCATTTAGTTATTCTAATATGCTCGCTCCAGCGTTGTCAGGCAAACTGTCTGTGGCCTTTTCAACTGTAGGATTCATTGTTAGCTTTTTGTGTGCAATGATCTTGACAGACAGCTCTCTCTGGGTGTTGATACAGAGTTCTGTGTAATTACCTCTTCAATCCCTATCTCCCCCCCTCTCCCAGGGGATCAGTGTGCAGCGCCTACAGGGACAGGCGGGGAAGAAGAAGATGTCAATAATCCATCCTGTCCCCCCGCTGACATGTCATATATATTTCCTAGGAGGGTGCATAGATAATGAATCCCTGCCTCGCACCATATCAGCTGGAGAGATACTGTGTGTCCTGAGGGGAGGAGAAGAATTACACACATCAGATGTCATCAGGAGATTTGCTAGCAGATATTTAATTAGACACAGAAACCTCTAATTTTCTTTAACTGGGTGCAAGTACACATGGGTGTGTCCAGTTCATTTTTGTCTTTTTTTGTGACCAAAGGTGAAAATATAACCCTGGTGCAGTGTGGCACAAAGTGAAAGACAGGCTGGACTGAATGAATACATTATACAGAATCAGCAGGTGGAGTTTGAGCGAGCTATAATGATGACAAATCACATCAGGCCTTCTCATCCCCTTTAAAAGCACCAGACAGTTTCCTAATGAGCCGGGAAGTGAGGGTCAAACCTCTCTGGAGAGAGCGTCCCTGGGAAGCACAAGGCACAAGTCACAATATTGGAAAACTAGAGCTGAAACGATTAGTCAGTCAATAGATTCAACAGAAGATTAGTCAGCATCAATTGTGTTTCTGAAGTGTTTATGTAATTTTTTAAGCAAAAATGCCAAACTTTCGGTGATTCCAACTTCCAGCAGAGTTGTGACGCATTTTTCACTATTTTCTGACATTTTAGAAACCAAATGATGAATTTATTTATCAAGATTTGTCAATAAGGAAAATAGCTGTTAACTAAATATATATAACTGTTTTTTGGTAGTTCTGTGTATATACTTTTGCCATCTAAAGCCAACGCTTTTGTAATTAAAGGAATAGAAGGAGCAGGTGGAAATATAAAAATGGCATTACAGCTGCCGGCTATAAATGCTAGCACAAAATCAGAGGCCAGTGCCTCATTCACTGTGGCTGAGCGGGACTAACATTAAACTCACTTTGTGCTACAGAAGGAAGAGGTCAGGCTGATGGAGCTGCCTCATGCTCTCTAATGTTTGTGTGTCCAGTCCTGTATGTCTTTGTGTCTACATGTTGGTGTGTGTGTGAGTGTGTATTGTGGGTTTTTTGGGTCTATGTGTGTTTGTGTGCATGCTCTGTGCAGTCCTGTATGTGTCATTGTGGCTGGGAGAACTGCTCCCAGGACAGCAGTGCATTAATCATGGGTTTTATAGGGTAGATGGGTATGACTCCCTCCTGCAGGCCCCCACACTGACATTACATGTGGTCCTCCAGGAGAAGGACATACATTCGTCCTTAGTTTGGGCTTGTTGTGATTACATATGTCTTGGGAAAGTAATTACTTGTCTCAAGGTCAGAACGGTCGCCTTGTAGTTCAATTTGCAAATTAAAATGATTTCACCAGATCTGACCCAATGAGTAATATAAAATGTGATATATTTCACACTACATGCCTGCACGTGTATTTAATGGATAGGAGATCATGGTCGAAACACAGTGAACACTGAGGCTTACCTCAGTGACTCTGTAATGATGGGATGCTTTTCCGGCCGTGGTCTGGACTCACTGCTTTCTTCCAGGCCAAGGTCAATGTGAATCAATTATGATGACATACCATTGATCATCCGAGTGCTCCATCTTTGCAATGGTGATAGAAAGACTTTAAGACTTTCACAGTGCCTCATTAATGTTTAATTTTCTTCTTATTGATCTGTTCATAACAAAGAGGCCCTGGTAAATGCCTACCCTCATCATCATGCGCTTCATAGCAAAGGGCAAATTTTGGTTTGTGGGTTTGTTTCTGTTGACTTGAGACTACATCAAGAGAAATGCTGTAATTAAAGAAGTCACTTGTTAATTGCTATTAACTTTTAATGTCAAACATTTTATTTGCTTACTCCTTCTAAGGTTGTTTATAGCTAACAATCACAATAGATCCATTAGGTTGTTATCTTTTGTTGCAATATTTCTATATAATTTATCACACTAACGTAATGCTTAGACTACTTATAGTTTGCTGAATTGCTGTTTTGTTTAAACACTGAACTCTGGATTTATGACCCCCGATGAGAGGAAAAGGCCTTGATTAATTGACGTATCATCCATGTTAGAGCTGGCAGTATTTCTAGCCTCATGGCTCTGATGTATGGTGTAATATTTCCTGTTGTCTCCCTCTGCCAGGTACAACCAGACAGGCCAGAGATGGGGAAATCTCAGGGGTAGACTACAACTTTGTGTCCATCGAGGAGTTCTTCTCCTTGGAGGAGTCGGGAGCACTGCTTGAGAGTGGAAAGTTCAAAGGTGAGGTTGAACTATTTCAACATTTTAACTAACTGTCCAGGCAACTTAGTGCAGCTGGGTTCTCTTCAAAACCTGTATGGTGATTTATCATGCAGTGTAGTTTATAGCACTTTTAATTATAACACAGATAGACAGAACATTTTCTTTTCTTGATTACTTGTGCTTCAGTGTGTGTGTGTGTGTGTGTGTGTGTTTAAATACTGGAAAATTACATAAACATATAATTATTTAACAACAGCCACAAACCAGCACCTTTAAAGCTCAATAATTAACACATTATTATTCTTCACATGTACAAAAACTGAAGTGTAAAGAATTTATGGGAGTTATGTGCCAGACTTTTTCTTGGCCAGTTGCAGTGACTTTTTGATTGTGTGGTAGGGTGACTCCAGGAAGATATAACGTGTTAATTGGTTTGCTTGAGAGGTGATGTTGGTATTTGTTCCCTTTAGACAGAGCAAGCTGTTTTAGTCCATGTTTTTGTGCAATCCTGTGCTAACTGGCTGCTGACTGTAGCTTCTTTTTCAAGCTCATTTCCCAAAATATCAAACTATTCCCTCAAAGACCATTTTCTTTTTCTACTTTTGTTCCCTACAAATAAAGAACATCTATTGGCAGTTTTTTGTTGTTGTGATAAATAAGGTTTACACAGTTCATAACTGGAACGTGTGTTGTAAAGCCATCCCATCTCTTTTTGCATGTTAATGCCATCAGGTGTTGCTCAGCTCGTATCTACCCTGCAGAATCCTCCCTCGTAAGGGTCAGAGTGCTGCCTCTGATTAAAAAGCCTCCATACATTAGCATCCATAATTTATTCGAGTTTAATGGGAGCAATAAAAGTCATCCTCACTTGCCTTACATGTGACATTGACAGACACATCGCTACAGTGAAGCAATCAGGAGTTTCAGCAGCATTGTGCATGTAGTAGCCTGCAGTAAACGCTGTAAATGGTGACGGCTGGTGACCTTGTTGTTAGGTTCAGTAATCTAATGTTTCCCCTCAACCCATTTGGATCTCCATGAGCCAAATGGAGGGGTGGAGGTAATTTAATTTTTTTCTTTAGCAGCTGGAGCAGATGGCATGAACTAAGAATATAGAACATACAGTAGATGATCTCAGGGGATACATTAGACACATACATACAGGTATATAGTATGTGTTATATATGTGCATAATGACATGAACCCAGTCTGCTACTAAATATTTGGATTTAAAATCTTTTATTTACCTTTTAATGCCGACTGTGTGCTGTTACTGACTGCCTTTAGATTCATGTCGATAGATTTTATTTGCGACACAGGGCATTTTCCTTTACTTCAATATTGGTTAGTAAATTTTTAGCAAATGTACTGTTTAACTTTACAGTTTGACATGGCCATTGCAATACCATTTCTCAAGGCAAGACGCCTTTCTCCTGTCCTTCTGTGTCTCAGGGAATTACTACGGCACACCTCGACCTGTTCACATCAGCGCAGAGAGCCCCCCCATCACCTACCAGGAACACCGCAACCTGCTCAGAAACTTCCGCACACGCAGCAAATCGCTCAGCAACCTCGAGAAGACTGCAGAGGACGGCGAGAACAGCGAGGACGACTCAGGTCTATCAGGCAAGTATTGCTAAAACTGGTCTATGTGACAGCATGTGTGGGCAAGGAAAAAGCAAGAGGTAATCCGCTATTAATAGTATCATAAGTGGACTGTAACATATTTATTGGGGCCCCTAGAAAATGTATCAGTTAAGCCCTGCACTGTAGCCAGCAGCTAAATACTGCATTGTCCCTCTATCTATAGCACCAGTCTCTGATACCCAAATGAATCAATCATTTGCACGATTAGTATGCTCTAAACTCTCAGTGGGGCTGTGGCCTCATCGATTGCTGGATCACCTCCAAAGGAAGGTCAGGCTGCCTTAGGTCGAACAGGCAAGGAGGTAAGCAGATAGGCGAGCATGCACACTGGGAGGTGAGGGAAAAAACACTGAGGAAGTCCTGTGACACGTAAACAGACGCTGGAATAGCCAACACACAGTTACTTTTCTTTTTTCTATTAAGGCAAAAACTTTTTATATTTTAGATGTGGCTCATTGTACCAGACATGGTTTATTGTGTTAAACAGGGGGCTTTAAAGTAGTATTCAGATCCGTCATTCAAGTGTGAATATTCATTTGTTTGGGACGCTGCATATATGAGTTCCTGTCCGCCATGTGGCCCTAGAGAAGGGCCACTTATTAGATGTTATGTGCCAATATCTCATGTGTAGACTACACCATGAAAATGTCATGTAAATCAGATGACTATTGCTATACAAAGCTTACTTCCTGTTGTCGATAGGCGACTGACTGTAATTGGCATGTAAATGTGTTCAGGCTGGGAATCAAACGTGTGAAGTTTGGAGCCGACTGGACATGTAGATGTGTTCAGAGGGGGGAAACATCTGCAATTTGGGTCATGGCTCGGGCCCTAATAATACATGGTATATTATAATTATAGTAATTATAGTATTATAGTATTGAATAAGTGGATGGAAATGGAAATAAGTAAGTACCTAAAAACATTATTTTCCACCACTGTTGATTACATCATCTACCCAAATAAAATCATGAAGTGTTGGAGAGTTAAAGAAATAATGGCAACAGGAAACTAGAACACCAGAGCTGAACAGAAGGCGAGTATGAGATTAGATGGTTAGGGTAAAGGGAGCAAGGCAGCGACAGGGTTGTGGTGGTGGAGGCAGGTAGGGAGAGTGTTGGAAAGGTGGTGGCAGGGAGCCAGAATGGTACAGAAGATAAGAGAGAGGCAGGCAGAGTGGGAGGTGAGAAACACAGGCACGCAGAGATCCAGACAGTGCTCCAAACAGGCAGGTAGGGCAGCAGGCAGCCTGGACTGGGGGGGTTGAATCAGGATGCAGGCAGGATGGAGTTTGAGAATGCCATCCAACACCCTGACCTCTGCTGAGTCATCTTCTGAAGTGAAACTGTGTGGGTGGATGGGTTCGGCAGGACTTGTCGTGTGCTGCAGGACCCAGGACGCCTGTGTTATGTCCGACATCTCTCAGATCCATGCTGGAGCTCACGGCTGAAGGACAGCTACAAGGACAGCTCGGCAAAAAAATATGCTTATTTTTCTTCCGCCGGTAGTGTGGCATGCATGGTCACACACTCTGCCTCCTTAGGGAGGGGACAAAGACGGACAAGCTGCTGACCTCAGATCTTTTTGTTTAACAGCCCCAAGTGAAATTGCCAGCATCAGGTCGTTAAAGATTGCAAACTTTTTCACCATCTGTTAAATTATATATCACTGTTCAGTTTTGATTTTCAACACTCTTTCTTGTTACAATAATTACAGGAGGCTCTGCAGGTGTCAGCAGCAGCGCCCCTCCTTTCCATCGGTCCCCCGTTCGGCCCCGGGCATCCAGCAGCGGGGATGGTCGTGCCATAGAGAACGGGATAATCGGCAGCAGAAGTGGTGCCAGGGTGAGAGGAGTGATGCCGGATCACTGGGAGCTGGCCTTCAGTGACCCAGGAGAGTCTCACTACATAGAGTGAGTATCTACCTGCTCTTCACAAATCTGTGAAAGGGACTGGGAACAGTGGGAAACTCACAGCTAGCCTTGCTCTGACTTAACACGTTATATCTTGTCTGTTTAATTCATACATATTAATTTACAAGTTGTGGTTTTTATGGTCAGTGTTTCTGGCGGCTCAGTATTTCCCTACCAATTGGTGATTCCCCTTACCCATCCTGAGACCAAACGTATCGCTAACCTCGACAAGCCATTTTCTCAGATGCTTAACTTCAACCCGACCATCCTAATGCCGACCAGTTAAAGGACCTGTGTGTGATTCGGTGGCATCTAGTAGTGAAATTCTAAGCTTGTAGGAGAAACTACAGTGGCTACAAAACTCTTGCAACAAAGAGGAGAGGCCATATCTAGAGCCAATGTTTGGTTTGTTCATTCTGAGCTACTGCAGAAACATGGTGGTTCAACATGGCAGCCTCGGTAGAGGAAGACCCGCTCCCTGTGGAGGTAAAAGGTAGCAAAAACACCATGATTCTTACATTCAGTTGATTATACACTAATGGACAACATACCAATTAATATTACAGTTAATTTCTGCCAATAGATCCTCCTCAATGTTACACACTGGACTGGAGTCTATGATAACTAACCTAAGCCCTAATCCCAATCACTGAGGTCAATGGTACAGGAAAAACTGTACACTATTTGAGGGGGAAACAGATTTCGACAGAAGAGCATACCCCTCTCGTAAACGTTTTTGTACTTCAGTTTTGGTATAAATTAAAAAAATTAAGTTATATAGTTATTTACTGAATTTAGAAGTGTAGGTAGGCAGATTTTGTTACCTTTGGACAAAGCCAGGTTTGCTGCTTCCCCTGTTTTGTTTATGCTAAGCTAACTGCCTCTTGTTTCCAGCTTCCTATTTAACAGACGGATAAGAGACTGGTAATGATCTTTTCATCAAGCTCTCAGCAAGAACGTGAATATTCGTGTTCCCGAAATGCCGACCTATTCCTTTGAGCATGCTCTGAATATAGTGGAGCTGCTATGCAAAGTTGTCTTGTCTATCAATGGATGGCATCTCTGTTCTGAGTGTATTGAATTCCAATGCTGTCATATTATATCCAATGCTATTATGTTTCTGAAGAGGGAGCCTTTTCTTTAGCTTTTCCCCCTTTTGTCTCTCAAAGTCGCAACCCGAGGAGGACCAGCTGGCAGAGTCCTCGAGCTTCAAGCAGGGAGACCGTCTATAAAAATGAATGTGAGTCTCTTTGTTTCTTTTTCTTTCTCTCTCTGGATGTAATTATTGAAACGCTAGAGACACGTTTAACTGTTGAACAGCCTAAATTAAGCTACATATTTATCAAGAACGGAAGTAACAGACACAGCCAGCTTGTTAGAGTCAAATGAGATGGAATGAGCTTTTAGCTGAACAGAGACATGTAAGTGATTAAGGCCTAAAGCTCGGAGCTGCTGGCAAAGAGCCAGACTTTCCACACATGGAGTCCACACATGGATGGCATGTGACTGGCAACTTAATTTCATAATTTGGTCACATGATTCGCTTTTAAAAGAACAAGGGCATGATCTACTTTTTGATGTTTGTCTGACATGGCTGATTGCAAACTGTAAGAAACCCATCTGTTATGGTGCTATGATTCCAGCTTGTCCCAGTAAAGTGCAGTACACTTCTCTCGCCAGCAGAAGGTGATATAATCTCCATTATAGCCAGAACTACCTGCATGTGAAAGGGTTACTGTAAAATCTGGTGCAAGTGGAATCCAAACTCATACTGTTATAATGTGCTAGGATGGTGTTTAACTTTACGCAACCTGAAATGGTTGCAACTCCACTTACAAACTTAGGGCTAAAATAAGAAGTAAAAATGGGCGGAAATTAAAATCTGTTTTCCACAGATTTGATGATTTAAAGTAAACTGTAAATAAAAGACCCAGATTACAGCACTGAGTTGGGTCAATCTAATGGATTATGTTGCTGATTTTAAGGAGGTCGTCTATAATGGATTCTGCCTTAATGCAATCTTTCCACCAAATGCTTTCGGTTTGTGTGCATGTTTATTTATTTATAAGTATTTTTTGTTAAAAGCCATCTGCCAATAGGTTTAGAGTCTGACTCTCTCTCTCTTTTTCCTCACTCCTAAACCTGTCATCATTTAGTCGTATAAACACATCCAGGACAGAAACTGTTATAACTCCTCTCTTTTTCTAATATTACTCTAGTGTTTTGTTGTTTTCTTTTAAACCCTTGCTGCCTTGAAGACTTTGACAACTTTTCCTTGGAGGTAAGCATCACCATTATCTCATCCTCTCTGTCTCTCTGTTTCTGTATACTACGGTGACTACCAGGGTTCACAGACCAGCCTGGGGAGCTCAGGGGTTTCCCTGTGCACACACACTTGACCAAGGGCTCCAGAGGGTTTGGTTTCAATATTGTCGGGGGCAGCAGGCCAAGGGAGTTCCTTCAGGTTTACAGTGTGACTGCAAGTGGACCCTCAGCGCTCAAGACAGGTAAGATGGTATGAACCAGGGATGATTACTGCATCAGAAAGATAGCAGAAATTAATTGCTAAAAAAAAAAAGATATGTGAGCGAACTGAAGAGTGGAGGGGACACATTGTCACACGCACAAAGACAATACTTACTGTTATATTATTTAGTCATTTTATTTAGTAATTGCACAAGATTTACCATAGCTGCAGATTGAGAGCTGTAACTATGGCTGCTACAATCTTGCAGAACGAAAAATATTTTAATCAGTGGTATATCTTAACAGCCTATCTCTGTACTTCTCTTTCTCCACTCTTTGGGATTACACATCTGGAATTTTGATCTCCCGCTGCAAGTTTATATCACAATCAGCCCTTAATCCTCAGGACTAGAACACCATAATCAAGCTATCATAAAACACGCATATGCAACGGTGCACATCTACTTCACAGACACACACATACACACACACACACACAAATACCCATATAGGCAGATATTACCACTTTAGGATGCCACAGCACAGCCTGTCTCTGCAGGGACTGATCTAGTTCATATCTGTTAATAGGCTGGTTTAGGGGGATTAGTTTGTTGGATTAGTCAGCACCCACACAAAACACAGAGATAGTGTTTTTAGTTTGCAAACTGCACTTATCTGCACACTCAAGCATATGAAAATTGTCAAAAAAGTTGAAGCATTAATACATAAAAACAAATTGTAACCACAGAGGTGTGTCATTTTGCAGCAAAGTATTATTTGAACTGTGTTGTAATGATATCTCTATCCATGTGCTGTCTTTTTATGCTTTATTAGCGGACATCCTGGTGTACATCAATGACGTTTGTGTGTTAGGAGTGTCTCACAAAGAGGTGGTAGAGATGCTCAAGTCTGTGCCTGTGGGCCACAGTGTGGATGTAGAGGTTAGAAGAGGGTATCCCATGCTCTACAATCATGACGGTTGTCCCAAGCAGCCCCCGCCAAGGCTACTGGACAGCGGAGACCCCATCCTACCACCCACCACCACCCAGCCTCAGCCTCTTCACCAACTACCTCGCCTCCCAACACCCACTCCCCAAGCCCAGCACTTTAATTTTAACGGGGTCCACAGTGACGGGAGCTACATGGAACCAGGGATGACTCTAGACTCTAATGGAAATGCCACATCCTTCGCCACCAGACAGCCACCCTCATACAGACGCTCCAGTATGAGCAACCCTGCCCCCTCCTCCTCCCCCCTGCGTCCTCCTCGTTCCCTGAGAAGTTTAGCCAGGCTGCAGTCATTCGACCCAACGCTTGCCAGCCAGAGTGACAGTGAAGTTGTTTCTGCCATTGGTTCACACAGGTAACACTTAGACGTATGGCACAAAGAAGGTTCCTGCAGAAATTGTACCTTTGAGGTGCATTCATTAAAATTTGTCATTCCCTTTTAAAAGTTAATTATTAGTAATTATTAGCAGTTAATTGCAGTGATTCAAAAGTGATTTTGAATGGTGCTATAATTTAAAAGTTTACCTTTTATTTCAAATTCACTTTTTCCAAATAAGACTGGTGTCTATGAGGTCCAGCTGTGGGGAATGAGCTCTGAGATTCAAATGAGACTGAATGAAAAATTAGATTTGACCCAATAATAATACAATAAAATGCTGGTGTATTTAAGTAGTTAACTTTTGTTCAAGTAATGAGAGGAAATGCATCACATAGAGTCTGCTGTACAGGCTGCAGTGGCAAGTTAGAAATAGCAGCAACACTACCCGTAGGTGTGAGTTTCAACAAGGTCAAAAAAGTATTCAGCAGATATTTGGATAATTGATTAATCATTTTCAATTCCAAATGTTAAATGGCTCCAGCTTCTTAAATGTCAGGATTTGGTACTTTTTTTGTCATATGTGATAGTCAATAAAATATCTTTAGGTTTCGATTGGACAATACAAGCAATATGAAGATGTCACTTTGGACTCTAGGAAATTGTGATGAGCATTTTGACATTTTATAATCATAATGAAAACAAGCATTCTTTGTCACCCTAAACATTCACACACTATCAGAATACTGTATGTGTCAAAACAAAGACTTTCTGTATTTTCTATTGATTTTCGACTCTCCTATTCTTTCTCATTAGGGCATCAATGATCCGTAATCACAACAACAACTCCCTCTCGACACCCCCTCATCCTTTTCGTTACGGCACGTCCAAGTCGTCTGAGAGTGATCTGTCCACCTGCACCCTGTCGGGGTCCCGGCTGCCCCTGCCTCAGTCACCGAGGAGGCCGATGTCATCCCCCGGCGGCCCCCACAGTGCGCACTCCCGCCTATTCAGACCGCAGACCTCACTAAGACCACCCCTGACCCCTGACAGCCCTCACCACCGCAGCTTCAATGGTTACCATGGCAACTCCAGCCCCACTGCAAGTCCCAGCAGTGTGTCTTCTCCTGGGGCGATGAGTATGGGCAGTTTCAGTGGAGGGGAGCTGGTGCCGGTGGCCTTGGCCCAGAGTGAAGGAGACCGAGGACTTGGCTTCAGCGTGACGGCTGGCGGACCAGGAGGCAGGATGACTATAGTGAAAAGAGTCTGGGACAGGAAGCAGTGCAACTCCCTGCAGCCAGGGGATGCTATTGTCAAAATCAACGGAGCGGATGTCCAGAGCCTTAGCTTTGCACAGGTAGTGGAGGACCAAATGGGAGGGAAGTCAGGAGAAGTAATGTGAACGAAACACAATTCATAGTGGCTGGTTTAAACGGTGGTTCCACACCTTAAAGCAGTGTCCGCTTGTCACAGGGTGCATGAGTTGCAGTCAATTGAAGCGTGATTATCCTTACTTTCCTTCCCCCAGGTTGGGAACCACTGGGTTAAAACAGGTTAAATCAGCAGTGTGGTGCTTTAATTCAATTTGAGACATGAACACCACCTTAAAAGGTGTCAAATATAACCAAATAATCTCAATATGAGTCACTATATAATTATATGTTTGTTGACAGGTACAAACAGTTCTCCTGGAACACACCAAGCAGGCAGAAGTCATCTTGTTGGTTTACAGAGGAGGTAAATGACTCACATTCATTGTAGAGTCAGTGATTTTAGTAACTGACAAGTATTCACTGTGGCTAAATTCATCTCACAGTTATATTCTCTCTCATTATCAGGCATCTATCATTCAACCGTCTCCCCTGGCCCTAATCGGAGACTCCCTCCACCTCTACTCCGCCCCCCTCCTCCACCTTCAGACAACTCCTCTGTGCTCCCAGAAGTGCTGCCTATGCCCCGTACTTCCATTAGCACCCCTCCATCCCCAGCGCAGATGCGCTCCTCGCTGATCCAGAGCACGAGTTTCTTGGAGTCGATTCCAGTGACCCTGACCATGGAACCCAAAGACTGGATCAACACAGGCCTGGAGGACGAGGCAGGAGGAGTCACAGTGCCTGATTCAGGTCTGGAGAGGCAGGATGGCGAACGAACTCGGCCTCTCCGTGGGTTTGATGTGGAGCTGAGGAGAAAGCCAGGAGAGGGATTTGGGTTCGTCATTGCATCTCAGGATGTGGAGAATGGCAAAGGTGAGAGCCAACTAGAAAGCGACAAATCATACTGTGCAACGTGTGTATCAAGTTAAATGGATTAAATGTAGCACGCGTTTTGGTTTGTAAAACTATATTTTTTAATCTAATAATCTGAAGTAGAACTGGACGGCATTACACAGCATAAGTTGAACTTTTCTGGCCCAGTAAAACCATTTGGTTACCTGCCCAGGGGTTTCATTTGGATGCCCTTGTGGACAGGCGCACCATTAGGTAATTACAGTTTAAAAAGTGGTCACTGTGGCCACATGCCACTGGATGAGTCATGATGCATCATCAACCCTTTCTGAAGTGTTGTTTTTTCCAGTTTGGTTCCAGTTTTTTTTTGCATTGTTGAAGTTGTTGCATTGTTCTGTCTACATACATGAAAAGTCTTACTGCTAAAATAAAAAAAAAGAAGGAAGGATTTCTGGAAGGATCTTGCAAAGCCCCATGTTTCACTTTACACACACACACATACATACTGTACATGCCTTTGTTCCTGTACCCGTAGGCTTACATTTTCTTTGTGTGTGGGTGTGTGTGATTTACCTGCACCTACGTGTGATCCTGAGGGATGGAGCTGATATTGCATTCAGAATCTCATGCGTCAATGACCAATGGACGGGCTTATTAAAGGAATAGTTTGATGTTACACGCTTACTCAAAGATCAATACTACTATAAATATGAAGCTAGAGCGAGCGGCAAATTAGCTTAGCTTAGCATAAAGACTGGAGACTGGGGCAAACAGCTAGTCAGGTTCTATCCATAGGTAACAACCATCATATTTATTGTACAGACATGATATTGATGTTCTCATCTAACTCTCAGCACAAAGCGAATATGCGTAGTTCCCCAAACGTCAAGCTTTACCTTTAAGACATTTATAGGTTATTTACAGGTTTTATATGTAGCCGTGCTCTTTTAATTCATTTTATCAGCTCAAGTGTGTCCTGCAGAATGACCTTTTGTCAAAAGTATCATATGACTTGCATCCTGCTCTGCCTTTCTCTATCCGCTCTGACCTGACAGGACGTTGAGGCTTGTTTATGTTCTGTCTGGGAAGTGAACACGTCTTGCCCTTATTAGCTTTTAGTGTAGTGCTTATGAATAGCAGTTTAACCGCAGCATCTCTGTGATGTATTACCCACTCTCCCCTTCTTTTGTCTTGTATTGGCTGCCCTCTGTTCTAGTTTGATGCAGTTCAATTTGCTTTATGGCCCAAGCAAACACACGTTTATGTTCTCATGGTGAGATTAAGGTTGTAGTTGCACCTGTCTCTGCAGTAAAGAGACCCTCCCTCCTTCCTCAAACCTCTATCCCCACTGTGTCCTCATTCTCCCCTTCATTTCACTCCTGTCATGTCACAGAAAGAGGTCCCCTCTGTCTCTCCATATCTGCCTTTATCCTCTATCATTTACTCTTCCCGTCTCTCCCGCTCTCTTCCTCTCATCAGTCTTTCTCTCCACCACTCTGTCCCTCACAAGCTCCCGCCCACTCTCCCTCTCTCTCCCTCTCTCCCTCACACCCCTTTACTCTGCAGTAAAAGCATCCTGTCTGGTTTTTCAAAAGATTAAAACTCTCCCTCTCTCTCTCTCTCTTCTTCTCTCTCTCTTTCCCTCCCTTCACCTCCCGCTCTCTCTGTTGCTCTCTGAATGCTTAACAGAAATGCTACGCTGAGCATTTCCCTTGCAGAGGAGCAGCAGAGGCGACAGCAGACCTGTGTTTTAGCTCCTGTTGACCGTTACATGTGAATCTCAACACCTCCAAGCTGCCTGACACGGAATCTAGGATTTTTTTGTGTTTTGTTTTTCTGCGCATGCTAATCAAACAGCCATGTTGGAGAGACTACAGTCTGCTTTGAAAACTGTGAAGGAGTCCAAACGTAATTATTTGCTCCACTTCTCATTTCATGTTTACTGAAAAATGGGAGGGTACTGGTTTGGTGCAGTGTTTTACGTTTAGCTTTTTTGTGCAGGAGCTAGAGGATATGATTTTGTGTTGCACACTAAAGTTTGCTCAGTCAAATGTGTTGACTTTGGCAGTATGAAAGTTAGATCGAGAGGCTCACATTATCCAGATGTGAGATAGTTGATCAAACTGATGATGGGATTGATATGTATTAGGGTAATTTCTTACAGTTATGCTGGATGATGATTGCAGTGGCAACAACAGATGAAGGGAATTTGTGTGGTGACGTAGTAATGGTCTATGTATTAGAGTCAGGAGCCACACGTGCAGTAAAATGAATGAAGTTAACAAATAGTTCAGCCGTAACTAACCTGCACACACACTACTGTATGAATGAGCTAAAGATCAACAGTGCTCTCACCGGTCTCCGACATGCACTAAGCATCTGCAGGCTGCCGTGGGGATGTCTGCACCGGCTGATGCATCTGGGCTGCAGAGGGGGATTTTACGATGGCGAGGGAGGGGGGCTGCCACTGCTCCTGAGCGGTTATCAGTGCAGCACGTCAGAGGCTGGCTGGCTTCTGGGCATACCGCAGTGGGATTACTCTGGACAGGAGAACATGGAGAGCCAGAGGAAAAGACACTAATATAAAGCAGTCCATTTGGATGCATCTGTGTGTAGTTTAAGCGTGTGTTTGTGTGTGTGTGTGTGTGTGTGGGTACATCTGTCCCAATCCCTCTGCGTGTGAGTCACTGTGTATGTGTGGGGTTTTGCACATGCGTGTGTGAGTGTGTGTGCACAGTGCTGGGTGTGTATAGCTGTTGCATGTGCATTCATGTGTTTGGCGACTGTTGATGTTGGACCGATGTATTATGCATGATTAGAATATTGCAAAGCTGCCTTGGCTTTGATTTGACCTGATTGCCGTTTCTGCCTGGGTCACCCAGATTAGGCCCAGACTGGAGATGTGTCTCCGAACTCTGAATTATAGGCTGTACCTTTTAACGATTATTATCATTCCAACGTGACATACACTTCATCTCCTATTCCTAGCTGCCACACTTACAGTTTTAAGCTGTTAACAATCATGTCATGGCGCTCTATACGGCGATTTACAGATGCTATTTTTATCCTGGAGAGCTATACTGACTGTGTACCTCAGCTGAATGAGAGTCTCAAAATGTTTATGCTCCCTGATGGGTTACATAAGGCCACTGGCAAGACTCTAGAGGAGCCAGCTGTCGCCAAAGCACAGCATACACTCAAAGGGGGGTCAGAGAGAGAGTAATAGGGAGTTTACTAAGATACAGAAAGAGGAACAGAAGATAGAATCAGAAGTCTAAGCAGACAGGGAAAGATTGTCCAGCTAAAAACTGTAAGAAGCTTTTTAGTTGGTGCAGGAGATTAATGAAAGCAAATTTATTTTTAGGCTGCTTGATACTTTTCTCATCAACCTCAGACACTGACCAGAGTTGAGGTTAATTGTGAGTTATCTCTTTGTACAGAAGATAAGACAAATTGAGTTCTTATCTTAGCATATTTTCCCTGCTCACATTGTACCCACACTTCAATTCAGAGGTCAGTTGAATCTGACAAAAAAGACAGGAACACTTGCACATCATCGCCTGTGTATAGTGGGAGTGATAATGTGCTGTGTTTGAGCGGTGAAGTGGCTGGGATAAGACAGCCAGCGTTTTCCCACACAGAGGAGAAAGAACAAAATATTGCTGTGTGTGTTTTTGTATGCTAGTGGCATACTAATGCAGACATACTGCAAATTTGTGGATCTTAGAAGAGCTGAGCCTAAAAAATCACTGACGCCATCTAAAACTGAAGTGTAAATATCTTAAGCCTGTTCTTATGTGCAGTTTGACAGATCCAGGACAGGAAAATATTGCTAAAAAGCTTGTGTTCCATGACAGTGTGTTCTTGAGGTAGAAGACAAATCATTGACTGGCGAAAAACAGTAGCCGTTGTGTCAGCGGATGGAGAGATAGGTTGATAGATGGGAAGATGAAGGAGAAGAGGAGAGTGTTTCAAGGAGACAGTGGGGGAGGTGTAAAGAAAGGTTTCTGTAGAAAGAAATTTATAAAGTAAACCCTGCCAAAAACGATCCAAAGCTTAATTACAGCTTGTTTTAGGAATTCTGGCAAAGGCACTGGTGAAGTAAATCTTCCAGCTTTTAAATTTGACCCCACTTATTATTCACTGCCTTCTGATAAAAGGAAAGTTTTGGGATTTGATGGAGTTTCATGTTTTAGCTGCAACTTTACTCGTGTATGAACTACTCAACATGTAATGTACAAGTTATTTAAGGTAGTAACTGATATTTTCTGTCCTCTCTTCAGCTGCTTCACTTCTCCCTCACCGGTTTGTGACAGTCCGTCGAGGCAGCCCAGCGTCCAAGAGTGGTCAGATCCGGCCTGGAGATCGATTAGAGGCAGTGGAGGGACGCTCAGTGGTGACTCTGCCTCATCGGGAGCTTGCTCAGATCCTCCGTCGAGCGGGAAATACTCTACGTCTCACCATTGTCCCCCGGCCCAGCACCTGTAAGCATAGACATACGTATCCAGGTAACGCGAATATACAGCCTTAATTCATAATTTGACTTCAATCATCATCTTTTTTTCAGATACTTCAAGCCTTTCAGCAGAAACCACTGAGTATGAACCCGGTCACAGAAGCAAAAAGGGTCAGAGGTCACGTCCAAAGGTGAGAGCAGCACCAGAATCATAATGTGTAACTCATGGTCTCTTTCTGTAGCTCATCTTGTCCACTGCCAGTGTATAATATTTCCAGCCTCCTTCTTACCCTCTCTGCACTCGTCTCCCAGCGTGATTCAAGGTATTACAGTGTAGACCTGGATCGTGGCCCCTCAGGCTTCGGCTTCAGCCTCCGAGGGGGCAGTGAGTATAACATGGGCCTCTACGTCTTGGGACTGATGGAGGGGGGGCCGGCATCACGCAGTCAAAAAATGCAGGTGTGTCTCTCAGTAAACATGCATATCCTACTCTTTTGCTGTAGTGTACACACATCTGTATTATCCTCTGTATTTGTATCATCTTCTCTGTCTTTTGAATAAGCAAACAGCAGATTTCCATTTGATGAATTCTGGGTTGATTAATAACAGTGTACTTCTAAATACAAAACAAATCTGTACTCTTATTCTGTTGCTCTGTTATGTAAAAATGTGCTGTGATTACATTTTCTCTCATTTTTTAGTCAAAGTGAGACACTTCCCTGAGAATGTTTTTCTCAATAACGTTAAATATTCATGACGAAGTGTTAAGTTAAAGTGTTAAAAAAAGCCCTCCTTTTGTATTATTCATAAAGAGAACACACAGTCTGATTCATCAGGACTGTGTAAGTGTGGTTTGATTGGGGTTAATTGACAGAGACTTGGCAGCATAAGTAATCAATCCCACATCACATTTTGATTCAAATGTTGCCAAATTCTGATTGTTATACCATGATTGCGTTGATTTATTTCTTTATTTTATATATAGATTCACAACATTTTCAGTCAGTAACATCAGGTCACATTTTATTTTATAACCAAAAATCATTTAAACCAATTATATTTTCACCTTCCTCAGTTGTACTTGGTGTTCAGTACTAACTAATGTTAGCATGCTAAAATTAAGATGATGAAGTAGAGCTATCTGCTTAACATAAACATGTTAGCATTGTAATTATGAGCATGCACACTATAAAGGATTACTGGGAGACTGAGACAGAGTCATTGTTCATGTTATTAGTCCTACCTGTGCTTTTCCTGCCATGATCAAAATTCAAGCTGTGAAAAAAGGCCATCTTAGTAACTGTTATGCAAATACTACTGTAAATGTTACTTTAATAGAGATAGAGAGATATTAGATCCAATATTTAAAGTAATGTTGTGTTTGTGTGCCGTGGCTGCAGGTCAGTGATCAGCTTGTAGAGATCAATGGGGACAGTACAGCAGGGATGACCCACAGCCAGGCGGTCGAGCAGATCCGCAGAGGAGGCCACCGCATACACCTGGTGCTCAAGAGAGGAAACGGCTACGTGCCTGACTATGGTGAGACACAGTGGGAGCTTTGAGGAATATTTCAGTTGCCATCATATGTTTACAGGGAAATTTTGAATATATGAGATTTAAAATATAAGACATTAAAAAATGGCGGCTCTTATGTCTTTTACGTGTGTTGCATTTGTCTCGGGTGTGTTTATCTCCTTTCTCCTATTTCTGTGGGACTGATTCTAACTAATGTACTTTCTATCTTTTTTTACTCTTCTCTTGTTCTCTAACCCATCTGCATCTGTGGTTCTTTTGTTCTTTTTTTATTCCCAACGCCACATTTCCCTTCTGCATTTCGCTTGTCTTGGTTTATTTCCAAACATGTCTGTCCTTTCTGCTCCACTCCTTCTTTCCTTGTCTTTTCCCTTTTTTTTCTCTTTCTCTCAGTGGAGCTCTCCAGTTTGTCTCTATGTATGACCAACTCCAAGCTAGGCGAGCCTTGCTTCTATGTCATTGGACGAACAGAGAATACGCGGTTGGTAATGGTTCCTGTTAGTTCTCCCATTTTCTGTCTCTCTACATTCCTCTACTCAGTCACCGCTGCTGTCTTCACTTGTAGTGTTGGACCTCCTCATTATTAAGATAATCTTGATCATCAACTGAAGTAATGATGTAGAAATGTACTATATTATACTGATTTCTTGCCCAATTTAGTTCCCCTCAGACCAACCTCTGAACAGACTTTGCCAGCTTCACAATTTGTAGTCGCACTGAATTATTTAAAAAGAATGGCATGATTACGCTATTATGGAGCATACTGATAATCAGATGGGTATTTCTAATAAAGGTTCATCTGAAGGTTGCACTAAAATAAAAAAGCAGCTGTTGTTACACAATATGACCTATTGCACCTAAAAAAAAAAGGGGGCAAAAAAGCTCTTTAATAACAGATTACATAAAGCTTTTCCTCTCTTTTACCTGCCTATTCACTCTGTTTTTTCCTCCTCTCTCCACCCCCTACTCTCTCTATATAATATATACCCAGGCCGTGAGCACAGAATCACCTCCCCCTCCCTCCTGCGTCACCCCAAGGAGCAGGGTTTGGCTGCAGTAGACTCCACCGGGCAGAAGGGGCACAGCTCCAAGCAGAAGAGGAGAAGCAGGTCTTCAAATGGACGCGAGAGAGGGGAACAGATGGGAAGAAGAAGGAGGAGAGGGGTCTCAGAGGGAGGAGGGCGCTCTGGTTTACAAAGCCCCATCTCTGAGCGCGGAGAGGGGTCTCGGGAAGCCAGGGACAAAAAGAGGAGGAGGAGAAAAAAGGGCACTCAGAGTTTAAAGAGAGATGCCCTCGGCAATCATGATGATAGTGAGACGGAAAGAGGGACAGTGAGGGGAAGGAAGAGGGAGAGGGGAAGGAGCAAAAGCAGAGGGAGGAAAAGTAGAAGTGAGGAGGGGGTGAGGAAGCCAGAGGCTGAAGAGCCTGAGCAACAGGTAGAGCAGGAGGTACCTGCTGTTGAGGAAAAGGTGGAAGAAAAGACTGAGGAGTTAGAGGAGAGAGTCAGTTTAGAGATTGAAGAGAATGAAGAGGGTGAAGACGATGTTTTCCTTCCCATTCCAAGTCCTCACCAAAAGCTTCCCAGTCCCAAACAAAACTGGGAGGTGGAGAATGATGGAAACGGGGAGGTGGCAAAAGAGAAGGAGCACGAGGGGTCATGGGGCAATGACAGGCGTGAAAATAGTGAGACAGAGCTGAATGAGGATCAGAAAGACGACAATGCACAGAGCGAGCGTGCCGAGAGGCGTTTCCCAAGTGTTGCTGTGATAGATCCGGTGTCACAGAGAAAGCCCTTCTCCTTCCTCACCTCCACACTGTCCATAGAGCAGCTGGGGGACGATGAGTCAGAGTCTGGAGGCAGCCAATCTGACGGCAGCGTGTCTGCTGCCAGCATCTCAGGCCTTTCTCTGGCCACCACAGAAGCAGGCGGACGCAGGGCCAAGATGCTGCCAGGCCCCTGGCTCGCACCCAGCCAGCAGAGGGTGGCTCAGGTCGTAGAGGGGAACGAGCGCCTCAGGAGGCGGACGGGGCAGGGAGGAGGAAGAAGCGCTGTCTCTTGATTTTTAACAGGAAGTAGAGCATGCAGCAGCTGAACAACACCGTATCAGATTCTGTCAGTTTCACACTGTTAGACCTCGACTTGTTTTCTGCAGCTACCCACACTACCAACATTTTCTCTCAGTCACTTTGATATCTACAGTAGTATGAAGTCATATTCTTTGTGCCTTTTTACAGCTGACCTCTGGCTGATGTTAAATGTCAATATCAAATTCTAACTTGTAAATGACACCAACATGGTAAAGTTATGTCTGTTTGGTTGGTGAATCAGCAGCGACATTGTCTTTCTTTCTGAGGCACTGTGACCCTCACTATGTTTCACTCCTCTTCTTTACATTGGAGCATTTGTTGTAGATGTTTCCAAGACAATAAGGTATTTCAGAAACCTTTGTTTATTCTACTTCCTACGTCTCAGTCACCTCTCTGCATCTCTGTCTTCAAGATAACTTTAGCAGTGTCCTTTCTGAAGAACCCCCTACTGTACAAAAACTGCATAGACACTCTATTATACCTCATGAAGATACTGAGCAATAATGATGCAAACTGTACAAGACTATCAGCCATCCATTTCCACTACACCACGCCGA
Source organism: Morone saxatilis (assembly GCF_004916995.1). NCBI lineage: Eukaryota > Metazoa > Chordata > Actinopteri > Moronidae > Morone > Morone saxatilis. The sequence continues at coordinate 20,738,442 of NW_023339707.1, read as the reverse complement.
TCTGGTCTGAGAGGAAACCGTGTAACATGTTTGTACAATATTTGTCTTATGTGGACACTTGCCTCGACTTGTAATGTTGTTCCGTATAACTGAATATTTGATTGTGATAATGTAAATCCCCTTTGACAGCAGGTGTGAAATCTATATTCTGTAAATATTTGTAGAGAAATAAAAAAGAGAACCTATTGTAAATAATATACTAACTAGAGCAAAGCCCTTATTTGTATTACCATATTGTAATACATCATAAGTCTATATATATATATATATATAACATATGCAGTATATCTATATATTACATACAACAGCTACCCAATCATATCATTTAATATTGTGTGATGAGAATTTAACGTGAAAATTGGTATATAGCTTTTGTGAAGGCTCAAAATGTAAACAGAACTATATTGTACCTGCCCTAATTCATACATGAATGTTTTGTAATATGCTGCTTGAGTGCGGATAAGGATACTCTATGTTGTACCCTACTTCAGAAGTCAGCAAAAGATGCCAAAAATATGCATCCAGTGTGCATATTTCTTGTACTGTTAATATTGTGTATGTGGGGTCAGAACAAAACCACTATCTAGTTCCTAGAGAGTGCTGTGCCCATCGTGCCACGTACAGTTGCCTTGGTAACATAAACCACTTTATCCTAACCACTGATTTTTCTTTCTGTGAAAACCTTTTGCTCTGAGGTCTCAAACACTAGAGAGGTGGGCGGGCCGTTTAGTAATTTCAGTCATGCCAAAAAAGGCCCCTTACTGTAAATCCACAATAATAATAATAATAATAAGTGAAGGAAGAAGCCTCTGCAGAATTTGAGCTCAGTGTCGCGTCTAAGATGGCAAAATAGCACATCCTTTTGTTTTGCTCTCTTTTTTAAAAATGCTGTTATGGAACAAAAAAAAAAAAACCCAAGCTGAATGGATACTGTGAGATGTTATTTTTCTATGAAATTATCTTTTTTGAAATACTCAGGTTTTACAGATACTTTGCTCTCTAGATAAGCCATTAGGAAGAAAAGCTACAAAGTGACTTCACACCATTTTTCATAACACTGAGTGGGTTTGTATTATTTAAATGTTAAAGCACTGTTACGTTGATTCTTTGACGGCAGCATTAGGAGACGCAGACTGTTACAGATGTTTGTTACCAGCCCATAATTATCTAAAGATTGATGCTATAAGTGAAGTCCTCCCTTCATTTGTACCCATTTTGAACCAACCGCAGAACTCAGATGAATTGCTTGGTGTGCCCTGCCCATTTGTTTGCTGTGCTGCCCAGAAATGGTAGTACAGTGATAAAGCAAACATACTGTACCCCCCTCCCCAACCAATGACCACACAGAGTACTTTGGTAGCCTATATGTAAGACTTATTTTATAACGTTTGCTAATGTTCTTTTTTTAGACTTTCATTTCCTAAGGGGGGATTATATGGCCGGACTGTAAACACATTCTAATAAAACTCCAAATAAACTGCTGAACCAATTTCCTCAGTGGTCATGCATGTCTTTCTTTTTATTGCTTTTTTTTTTTTTGAAC
>NW_023339707.1:20709518-20736799 GCF_004916995.1 Morone saxatilis | reverse complement strand
ATATATATATATATATATACCGCATTAATAACAGCGCTGCACTCGGATAAACTTAAATAATAAGTGGATCTTAACTATTCAAAATGCCTAAAATCAAGCTGCTTAATTTCAATGTTATGGGAATGTTGAACAGAGAAGAATGTGGCACTTTCAATGTTTTATAGATATCGCGTTTCAGTGTATTGTGTTGTTTTCTACATGTGCACTTGATTCAAAGGCGCTCAACAGGGTTCCTGAAGTGTGTAAAGTTACAAACAAAGAGGCAAAATGGTTGGCTGGTTGTGCCTTCAAAATAAAATGTCATATGTACGTTTGGTCATGTCTTCGGAGAGAGCAGGTTTTCCCCAATAATTTGGATGACATCTGATTAAATATTAAAAGATACACCTTCAAGTCAGCCTTTGTTGAAAAATATGTATTGTATCCCTAATTTGGCTTCCATAATAATGAATGCCTGCTGTGTGGAGAGTAATTTGTGAGGAAATACTGTGAGCTGTGTGATTTGAGAAAGTGACACTTTTACTACTGTATTGTTTACAATACTGACTGATACTAATACTGATACTTTAATACTTAAAATTTCTATGAAATGGCTTAACAAAACCAGAATATATTCCGGTGCACAGATGACCAAAAACTAGAAAAAGAAATCAAGATGGATTATTTAACTAGTATTTATACTGATTTCCACTTTTTTGGTGCATCTAATTATTGTATACATGAATTGAGGTCTGAAAATTACTCAAATTACTTGTGTATTTGTTTGTTTGTTTTACTTTGTAAAGGATTGTGCTGTTTGAAAACATAGGGCCTGCAGCTCTGGGTCACATTATTATATGTGGGATCGTGTAAGACAGTGTAGCCTTTATGCATTGACTCAGGAATTAAAACTTTATTTAATGTTCTATTTTTCATTAATCATTTCATTTCTCACTCATGCATTCTTTGACTTTCACCTGCAGCCAACCAGCCCATGCAACACGCGTGCAATACTCTCTTATTTTGGAACTGTCTTCCGGAAGTCTGACATCATTGTGGCTGACTCGACACTGATGCGCTCTGAGGAAAAGCCGCACGCATCGCTGCAGTTCAGACGCTCCGGGAGCGAAACCTCTCTCTCGTGTTTCTGCGCCAACCGCAAAGAAGATTCCCCGCTGCACCTGCATGGATTACCGACCCGATACAGCCGAAACTCGTCTCAGATAAGTAGGAAATAACTCAACCTGTACGTTTAAAACCGATTTCAGATCAGCGCCGACAGCGGCGAAACACCAAAGTACAGTTTTAAAAGATTTTACACAGCCTATTGAGACTTTCGTGGTTGTCAAACAAAAAAAAAATATTCCGGATAGTTGTTGTTGTTTTTTTTAAAAAGAGGTGACATGTTTTTATCTCCAGGACCAGTGTTTATGAATGCGTGACGTGGGAATAAACTCTGCATTACTCTCGGATGAAAAACCCAGAGGCACACAGTTTGGGAACTAATCTGAATTTAAGGCACTAGGATGTAGTTTTGTCGGACCAGGGGGGGTTGAGGATTTGGACCTCAGGAATGAATTTAGTAAGCCACCTCTGCTTACTTTCTGTGCTGTAGAGACTCATCAAGCCATGGGTTGAAAGCGACGATGATAGACTGCGGGGATATTCAACGTGGGAGGGAGGAGAATTTTCTGTGTTATGTAATGATTGACAGTGCCTGATAATTAGTGGTAGATCACAAAAAAAAAGCATCACCCCCCCATTACCCCATCCCCCCTTTCCCCCCCGTATGTCGAGGAGGCTAAAAGAGTTGTTGATGCATTAGAGATGTTCTATAATGAACTAATACCAGAGCTCTACAAGTTAATGAGCAGGATATGTCACAGGTCAGTGCATACATATTCTACTTATTCCTCTGCGTATTTATGTGCTCAGAGACACATCAAAGCAAATTGAAGTTCATTGTAGATCTTTGATCAGCCTCAATTTAGACACTACTTACCTCTGTCACTCCCTCCCCCCAGCAAATCTTTAAATATTTAAATATTTTGCTCAGTGTTCATCATGTTGCCCCAAACTCTTGACCCACTCCCTGCTGATTTGGCGTGGTCTTTCAAAATGACTTTGATTTCCGGATATCAGACAACCAACAGGGTTTTGAGCTTCTTTTTGAGCTTTGAACTATTTTCTCAGCATTGCAATACTTTTAAAGGCTACTAAGATGCTATAATGCTCATTTTTGCCCTCAGATTTGGGGACATGTAGTCAGTCTGAACTTCTCAACCTCTTATCCTCTGTGACTTCCTGTTTCTGAACATCTGAAGACATTAGTTAATCTCCACTAGAGCCTTCGTTGGTCCCTCCCTCCCCCCCCCACTCATCAGGGCTGGTGGGGGGGGTGGATCTCGGCCCCTACGGGGTCAAAACTGTGGTTGTGGCTGGTGGTGGTCATACACCTAGAGGCCCACCATGGAGACCAGCCCAGAAAGCCCCAACCGGGCAGTGGAGTACCTCCTGGAGCTCAACAATATCATCGAGAGCCAGGCCAAGCTCCTGGAGACCCAGCGCAGGCGCATCGAGGAGCTGGAGGGCCAGCTGGACCGGGTCAGCCAAGAGAACCAGGACCTGAGGCAGGATCGCACCCCAAGGACGCCGGGTTCAGACACCCCCGATCAGAACCACAACCACAGCCAGCCTCTGTCTCTCCCCATCCATCATGGCAGCGGTGGTGGCAGTGGCGGCGGCAGCGGGAACGGTAGCACCTCGACGGCTCAGGCGACAGCTGGATCAGCCACAACTCCAGGGCCCAGCAGGGAGAGAAGGACCCACACCAGGCTGACCCGAGGTCTCTCCTGCGGCTCCTCCACCACCGAGCGAGACCGGCTTGAACGCACTGACAGCACAGACACCAACACCAGTTCCACCATTCGTAGAAAGTAAGTTCTTTTCTAACAGAGAAGCCTCCTCTATTAGCTTGATCTTCCTCCAATGAATGATGAGCTTCATGTCATATTACAGGAATGTCAGTGATCCTGACCAAGTTGCTCTAAATTGTAGTGATGACCACAGTCTGCATAAAGTGACAGAACATTTATAAGCTAAGCCCACATAATGACAGGCTGTATGGAGCTGCAGCCTTTCTAGTCATCAAAGATAATCCTCACAGTAATGGGACTGAACCTAAGAAGCGATTTTTTTTTTTAAAATACACCACCATGAGGAAATATGCAAAGTGCTGACGGATTATGGGTAGAGTGATAAGTGCTCAATGTGTCCATTTCCTCATGATGTGTGTAATTATGCGTGCAGAGGGTTTGATTTGTGTAATGATCACAGTCTATTATGTGAGGTGCGTAAGAGTTTCATAGTAGTATGCTGAAGATACCTCAAGTCCTGGCTGCAGGGTTATGGGTCTTTTTCATGGTGATCTGAACTTTCTGGACCAGTGAAGCCCTTCTGTATGAAAAAAAATCCACCGACTGCTAAAAGTGTGTTTTTTCTTTTCCTCTTCCCTCTGAACTGTAGGCTGGTTGCTTTCCCCAGCCCCCCCCATCCCCCAAACCTCAAGGCTGACCTGAAGTTAGAGAGCGCTGCAAACACAGCTTTGGCAAACAACAAGTGCATCTGTCCTCACTTTTACTTAACCACGCACACAAACACACAGATAGAGCCGGCTTTTGTTCCGGAAGCATTAAGCATTCTTAGTAGGCAGCAATTCATGTGAAAAAGTACACAGTGAAATATATTGTTGCAGCAGTCTTAGGGACAGAAAGCATTGCTCTTTGTGCATATGATTTCTCTACATACAATCATCTCTGCAATTATTACTGGATTTAACTCGCTATCTATTTTCATATGGTCCCAATCCTCTTCTCAATGATTGATTCAGACTTGACCAAATCCCTTATCGATTGAAGTTGTCTTTTCCTCCGCTGTCTGGCTCTCAGCCCCCCTCTCCTCATTCCCAGGGGTGACTTAGTCATTAGACAGAAGCACATATTAGTTATTTATGTAGGTGTTAAATCCAGTGATGAATTGCAAATGTAGATCTTGCTGATCTTCCCTTGTTAATTGCCTGTAGCGTTTGTAGGACTTTGGATTCAGGCTCAGACAAGCGTATCATATGAAGTGTCACATTTAATAAAGAGTCACCCGCACAGAAGAGCCATATTGTCCCTGTCTGGCTGTGACTCAGCCTAACCCAAAACTGGCCTATTAGCTTAGGTCAGCAGCAGAATCTTCTCCTCTAATAATGGATCAGATATAAACATGAATTTCCTCATCATCGGTGCCCGTGCTGCTCTAAATATGACTCAAATCAGAGGGAGAAACAGAAGGAAGATGTGGGAGAGGGATGGGTAGAGGGAGAAGATGACAAGGGGGAGGAAAGTGACTGAGCGACCTTACTCAGCATGCCCCAGTCTAAAAGAGAAAAGGTGGAACACACACACTGATTTACCATCTGTCAACAGAGTGTGTTAGAGCGGGAGGGGGTTAGGAGAGGGGAGTCTGGGCCAGAAAAGGCAAGGCTCAGAGAGCTGCTTTTGTTTTTGTCCAATTAGTTTTTGTTCCTCCAGCAGGAGTCCTCATATCTGCCCTGCATACTCTGTGCCTCACATAACAATTCAGGAAACTGAATAAACTTGTCCCCATTTCTTTTAGCCATGCGTGCACAGCAACTGCATCAAAACAAAGTCGCTCCTCTGCTCTTCTTTCTCCCAGCGGCACGCTGTAAACAGCTGTCCCAAATGCTACCCTATTTCATTCCTCTCCTCCTGTTAATGGCAGTGTGAACAATGTGAGTCTGAGTCCTCGGGGTGGAGTGATTTTTGACGTCAAGTACCTCCTCCAAGAAGCAGCAGGGTTGTGGGCATCGCCAAAGCTCGCTGTGAGCATGGCAGATGTTTTTTTTTGTTGTTATTTTGAGAGAGGTCATGCAAGTGTATTTTGTATGTATGTGTATGTGCGTGAGAGTGTATCGTCATATAATGTATGTGCTAGTGTGTGTGCGCAAAAATGTGTGAAAGAGGGAGGTACGTCCACATAGAGTGCATGAGAGATTAATTAGTGTGACCAGAGTATAATTACCACTAGCCCAGGGGTGATAATTACTGCTGTGTGTATATATATGTGTGTCTTTAGTGTGTCTTTTTTGTGAGCGTGCATGTGTGCACTGCAGGATATAACCTGGGATGTCCATTATTAGACAGCCAATGTGACCCTGCAGTCTGCCATACAGGCTGTCATGTTATGATGATGTGACAGTTCTCTCTGCATGGGTGAGACATTGTACCCTTCATTATGTGCTACATACATGCAGCTGTCCTCATGCAGCTCATAAGATGAGAGGCAGGGGCAGCTAGAGGTCTTGGTGACAGCCCCAGTGGTGCCGATACTCAGAGCACTCTTATTATATAACGCCGGGGAAAAAAAGAAGAGGACCCTAGCTTATCTTTCTTCTCCACTTCACTCTCGCTGTCACAGTGGGAGAGTTCAGAAGCTCCAAAGAGCCTTGTGAAGGTGCTTGTGTCTCCACTCGTCTCTCTGTTCCCTCGTCCCTCCATCTATCTCCCTCTCCACGCAGGGCATTGTGAGCATGTGCTTGACTCTTTCTGAAACTGACATTCATTCTGTTCGGGGGGAATATTGAGAAGAGTAATGGACTTTTGTTTCACAGGGAGCTTAATTTGCTAATTTTGTGAAGCTCTACTACACATAACCCCATCCCCTTTACAGCCCCCACTCCACCCCTTCTCTCTCTTTCTTTCTAACTCTCTCTCTCACATACCCACGTACACACACTCACTCTCTCCCCCTCGCTGTTTCTGTTTCCCACTGCTGCAGATATGACTCAGAGAAGCTGCAGAAATTACTTTTGTGCTATTCTCTTTCTCTTCCCCTCTGTGCTCACTCGCTCTTTTTCCTGCTATTAACCGAAGCACAGTTTTTGTTCCTGATGTGGTCGATTGAATGATTCTTCCTTTAGGCCAATAAACTGTTTATAATATGTGGTAATTTGGGCATTCTGAGCAGTGTTTTACATCCTATACTCACTAAGATAGTGTAGATACATTTTATAGAAATGAATTGGCCCCAGGCAAATGTGTGGGAAAGCTCAGCTGAGCCTGTACTGACCTGCTCCAAACAGTCTGTGTGATGTGATGGGAGGTAATCTATTCTCTCTGGACTCACTGTGAGTTTCTAGAAGAAATACAGTGAAGCCGCAGCTGCAGTTTCTCTCAAGAACTCAAGAATCTCACTATCCTTTATATTTTCTATTTTAGGATACGTAGTGGATTAAACAATGTTTAATTTTGTCCCGCATTAAAATATCGCAACAGTGCTAATGACTACTGTGATGCAGTTTAGCTTGACGTAAATTTAAATGATGGATGTGTGTGTGGGAGGCAAGTGTACGTGGGTGGTGTTTTTTTGCCTTTTTTCCTCGCCATTTCTGAGTGCAGTGAGTGTTCATTGCTTCATACAGTGTGCGCAAATGTAAAATCATACTCTTTTTTCCTTTCCATGGTAGTCATGTGTTACTCAGGATTCATGAGGTTACATATTTTCAAGTATCAGAGGCCCAATAACGTGCCTTCATTTCATCTCCAGAGTTGACTAACCTGTGCTGTCTCAGCAGATGGTCATATTCAGCACAGTGAGGCACTCTGGATTTTACGCTTAGTGCACACACTCTAGTTTTTTTTTATTAACATGTATATTACATGTAAATGCAGAAGGATTCTCTGGCTTTACAGTTGTATTTGATGTATTACAGTGGTGTCACGTCTCATCTATTTTTGAACAGTGTCTTAGCTGCCTTGTAAGGTTACATTGTACAGAAACGACTAGATGTCACAACAGGAACACAAGATATCACGTCAGCAGACAGACTGGCTTTGTGACAGAACAAAAACTCACCACACACTGAATTGTTCAGTTTATCATCTACGAGGCAAGTCTGTCTCAGGCAGCACAAATATATGTTATAACCTTAGACACATGACCATGCCTGTGTCATTCATAGTCCTTACTACTTTTATTCTCTCTCTATCTGTGTATACCATCCCGTCTGACCTTTTTGAAATGGTAAGGAGACAAGTGAATAGCTGTGATGTAAAGTTTTTCACAGGAAGAGAAATGTCCTTGGACCGGGAGTGCTGTGAGATATAGTTGCTGTGGAAACTGTAAAGCTGTCCTCAAGGCAGTTACAATATTATATTTTTATCCACCCATTCTCCCTCCACCTCCGACTCCCCTCACCTATCCAGGGGGTGGGAGGGGAGGACAGAAGGGGGAGGCTAAATAACCTGATACAACACAACCTCTTCCCCCTTTTCCTTCCCCCTTTTCTCTCCCCCCGTCAGTTTTGGAGAAGCCTCTTTTGCTTTGTTTTAAATGGCAGCTGTGTACAGATAACAGTTGTGTCCGAACAACAGCCGTGCTAAATTAGCGCAGAGATTAGCAGTCTTGCTTTGTTATTAGCGAGGAGGGCAGAGAACTACGCCTTCTGTCCATTCATCAGTGGGTTAAACATCACTGTGGATGTAATCATGACCCCCCCCCCCCATTGTAGTAAGTGCACGCTGCACACTGTAGGTCAGCATTTGATTAACACAGGTGCACCTCCAATAGCCTTTTCCTAGCTGCTACTATGACTTTATTCATTGTCTTTTCCTGTTCAAATGCAGATAAGTGGCACTTTTGAGGCGGGATGTTTGTCAAACACTCATGCACACGTTCTGTGGAGCAGAACAGGGAGACTGGTTACCGTGGGAACGCTGTGAGCTCTTCTGTGAAGAACTCTGTGGGCGAGAGACACAGAATAGAGAGATGGAGAGAAGAGAAGAGAGGGTAGGAGTGGGAGCAGGAGCAGGGTGAAAGACAAGCAGGATTGAATGACGGCTAGATGGGGATGGAGGAGACATATTGAAGACAGATGAGTGCTACGACATTGAGGTTACAGGTTCTCTTTCATTGAAAAGTTGGGATGTGGTTTCTTTGGCCGGCCATTAGAGACAATTAGTCATGCTTTATGACCGAGATCTGTTTCAGACTTTATAGAATATCGCCTCGGTGATCTGCAGGGGTATCGTTTTCTTGAATTACTCCTTCTGTGTCTCCCACATCACATTTAAATGAAGTCTAATTGTTCTTCATTTGGGTGAATCATATCCAGTTCAAACACACACACACGCACCTATACACAAGCACTCACACACATGTGCACGCAAACTCACAGGGTACAGCAGGTGCCTGGCGTGCGTAGTTGAGTCGTAACTGTAACTGTGCCCCTCCTTGTCAGTGCTTTCGCCTGGCACTCAATGCTAAACGCCCACACAGGCAGTCCGCACTGTTGCCAAGCAGCAGGAGACTCTAGCTCACAGTGGAAAGCAGGGGGGGGGGGGTTGTGGAAGAACTGGTGGAAAGGAAGGGAAGGGGAGGATGCTGTGTATAAAAACACACTTAACTTTAGGCTACAACGCGGCGTGTGTGGTTATCAAACGTCTCTGCTTGTCAGCAGGAGTCAGGCGGGTCACGCGCTGGGGGTGGGATGACGCAGTGTGCTCCCACACTTTTATTTCATAGACAATGGCGGGAAAAAAATAATAATGAACGCACAGTTTGAAGTGGGTCGTACCATGGCTGAATTGGATGGACAGATTATAACCCAGAAAAGCAATGTGGATGTAAATGGAAGTGCTCTTTGTGATACGGTTGTTGTGAAGTGTAAGCGTACAGAAAAAACCTGCCACAACATTGCTGGTGCTGGTCTTCCTGTGATCGCTGCATGTGAGCCTTGCTCCCACTCACCTCGCTCATCTATACATAGACTCTCCTACACACTGACACCCCCATGCCGCTGCACGGGTTCGAGGAAACACTTGATTCCCGCAACCACCATCACTCCACATTCCCGTTTCCATTTCGCATTCCTCCTCCCCTCTCCGTCCTTCTTCCCTCCTTTCCTCCACTCTTGATTATTTTCACCCTTGCCCTCCTCTGTACTCAACCTCTCCCACTCTTATGTAGCTCACTCTCCTCCCACTCTTCTTCCTGCCTCCACCCTCTGTCATCTCACCTCTTTAAATACACGCCACCTCACTCATTCTCCCAATGTACCACTTTCTGTTTTAGTCTGGACTTCCTGTGTCGCCTCTGCTCTTCACAAATATTTTTTTATCAGTGTTGATTCATATCTTGATATCTTCGCTTTATTATTTTGTTATTCTATGTGCGCCTACTAATGTACGAAAGAGAGATGTATACATACTAAGAAGATGTGTGGGTAGTATGTGTGTTTTTCTATGGAGGAGTAAAAGAAGGAGGAGGACTGCTGAGGCATTGTGTGCCTGTTTTTTTATGCTGCTCTGGGATTCAGGCTTAACTGCACATGAGGCAAAAAATCAGAACCTAGATGAGCCTGTCAACACTTGCCACTCTGGGGATACTCTAACAGGAGGCATTAGTTACCGCTGGTATAATACAAATCTTGGCAGTGAAGACCACACAGTGTGTACAAGCATGGCTCAGGCTTACATAACAGCACCTCTGCCTGTCTTCACATCCCCATCCAAAGCTAAACAGGTCAACGGGTTCATTTGTTCAGAGCATTTCTTTTCTCTGTGTTACAGAGACCTAATAAAGAGAAATTAACAAAACACCTGTCAGATCATGCCAGGATTCTAAAATATATAGTATCTGTGCCTGCAAATTTAAGCCTGAAACTCTTATCAAGGCACTGACTTGTAACCTCTGTGTAATCTTTATAAATAGGAATGAACAAGGCGCTCTGCTGTTCAGATAGCCACTGACAGCTTATTCTCATTCAACTGGAACTTTTTTATCATTTGCACTAAGCAAACGAGCGCTCCTCCTACATGATTATATCCTTAACCACTCTTGTTCCTCTCTGATTATAAACCCTTAAACTCCTGCTTACTGCCCTGTTCAGTGTCCTTGACTTGTGTCTGCTTTGACCCTGTCAACATTTGAAAGGCAGAGTCAATTGGACATCCTGTCAAACATGAATTGTATTTTAGTTTGCGTTATCAGTAGAATTAAAGGATAAGGCTATTGATATTCTATATTAAGTTATTGTTAAAGGAGCAATGGGTAGGATTAAGTGGCATCTAGATCGCAACTCCCTCACTTCACTCTCCCCCTCCAAGTGTGAAGGAGCCCTTATCTAGAGCCAATGTTTTGTTTTTCCCTTCTGGTCCTACTGTAGAAACATGGCGGACTCCATGGAAGGTGACCCGTGGTGTCTGTAGAAATAAAAGGATCATTCTAAGGTAACAAAAACATAAAAATTAATATATTCAGTTGATTATACACTAGTGAAAACACACCTATGCATATTACATTCAATTTCTGCCAATAGAGCCTCCTAAATGTTACACATCTAATTAAAAGGCTAAAACCAACAGTGTGTTTGTCCATCGCTCAGTATTTCAGACTTCACTATCTTTTCTGTGGCTCTCAGCCTCAAGCCCATTTGTTCCTACAGAAGATGAATGTTTTAACATGCAATAAGTAATACATTTTTTTTTTTTTGCTAATGGAAACAAGCTGTAAACACGACATTGACATATCACCACCTTTTGTTCTTGATATGGCGAACAGAGCAACAGTATCATTCATTTGGAGTTGGAGTTTCAGTCCACCTGATGATTATAACTACATTATCCATTCTCTTTTAGCTCTGCTTTTGGTCTCCATCAACTCTTAAGGGAAATGTGCCTCTTTACTTTCTAAATACTCCACCATGTTCAGCAGCTAGTCGCTAAACTATGTGTGTTTGTTGTTTAGTTCTAAACAGGTAGTGTACAGTAGGATTTGTAGCACCTGCAGTTCTAAACACTATTAAAACAGTGAGAGTGAACCAGAACAGTAAAGTTGAACAGCTGAACGTGTGATTCAGGTGAGAATTCTCTGGATGTTCATAACTACGAGCGCATTGTTTTCCCATTGTTGCTTTAAAATAATGTCATGAGTATATAACAATAATTTTTGTTGGGGAACTATGTCATCTGCAGATTTGGTGCCTTAGTGAGTATTTATGTCAGCAGGAGGGTGTACAGTATGTGGGTTTGACTCGAAATAAAAGACAGTGTAATGAAGCAACATATTACTCAGCGCAAGTGTGGTTTATTGATGTGTTTTTAATTGTTTTTGAACAACAATGGAGTCTTATTGCACATACAAAAATGAGCTTTAAAACACTTTGGCTAGACAGGCAACACTTGTTAGTACAATCTATTGCTGGTTTGTCTTTTCGTGGGATTTGTTCACAATAAGGAGAATACAGAATATCACCAAACATACCCTGACAGTACTGCTTGTAGCTTCTAAAAGAATTTGGTTTCTTTGATGAATCCATCAAGTGAAAAACACATTCTGAACATTCAGTTTGGTCGCCACATCTTACACAGCTGGCCATAAAACAAGCTGGTAAACTACTGCCTAAGTGTTGCAGGATCTCACTTCCTTTCTCACTCTCTTTGCTGCATCTTGTCTTCATCCCTGTGCCTCACTGAGTGTCTCCATGCTAAAATGACAGGGACTGCGTGTCCTTGACAGCAGCTGGCCCCAGTGAGAAACCGACCATTTACATGCTAATCTCAACCACTGCTCACTCACAATCTGCAGATGGAACATCTCTAATTCCTGCCAGAGTAGAGGGGTTGTAGAGAGGCTTTTGTGTTATATGGGCACTTTTGCCTGCATTACAGAAAGTGGTTTCACATTTTCATACAGGATGATCCACAGAAGAACCCCACTATAGACCAGTATAGAGCTTTATATAATCCATCAGAGTGGTTTGAGTTTCTCACATAAAAATCTCTGTGGGAATTTCTATATGTTTCTTTCTTAAACCTTGACTTTGAACTCTGTTTTCTTTCTTATTTAACACACCTGTAGACTACCTGCCAGGAGTTGATTTTAACAAAGACCTGTAGTGATTGTGAAGTTGTTAGTCACCTTACTGTCACACCTTTACTTCTCTTTTCTCTTTTTAAATGTGTCATTCCTTGTACTACCATTGCCGCTCTATGATTTATCAATGTGCAGCTTCAAATCAGTGCTTTCTCTTTCTCTTTCTCTCTCTGTCTCTCTTTCTGCTTTGGCGCTGACTGTATGTGTGTATGTTTCTCTGCTTTCTCCATGTCTCTGTGTGTGTTGTCCGTCTCTGGTCCTTCCTGTCAGTGTCCGGCCATCGTCTATCTCAGGGCAGCCCATCTCGGCTCCCACCACTCCTACGGCAGCGGGCAGCGCTGCCTATGCCACTCTGTTCCCCACCAGTCTGACTGTTCACAGCTTCGTCAGTCTCCATCAGTACTGCTGCCCCTCTACTGACCAAAGCTTACAGAAGGAGGACAGGTAAGGGCCACAGCAGGGCCTGAGTACAGTGAGTACAACACAATAAGAACAAAAAACCCTTCAACCCCATAAGAAGCCTTGCAACAATCCCAAAGCCTGTCAACAACTTCCAGATATCTCTCTCATACACAGTGGCCTGTCACCATCACTTTCGTTCCATTTCATCCTTGTCTGCCTGCTTTCCTGCTTTACCTCCCTGCAACCCCTCCTAATCCTAACTAAGAGCCTATGCTTCAGTCTCCTACCACTCCCCGGGGTGACTAATAGCTAGAGTTAGGCCCTTTTACCAGCTTGAAAAACAAGTGAGAGCCATGCAGTAAGCAATGGGACCAAGGTGGACTGAGTCACAAGTGAAGCTGGTGAATTCTCACCTTATTTTCTCTCCTTCCCTCATTTATCCTCCACCTGATACTGTTCTCAGACACATCAGCACACGATGCTTCAACACTGCCATCTAATGGCATTAGACATCTGTGATGTGCATATATAGTGTATGGTTAACACATTTTTAATAAAGATGCCTGTTTATGTCCCTGTTTTAACTAAAAATGCAGCCCAGTCCAGGCTTGTCTAGTTTCCACCTGTTTGCTTTTTAGCTTTCTTTGCTTTTTGTGTGTGTCTCATGCTGTTTTTCACTCTGTCCTCCTCTTTCTTTTTCTCTCTCTGTCTTGTCTGTCTGCCTTCCTGTGTTTCTGTCGGTGTTTTGACTCTCGTCCCGTGTTGCTTTCCAAGAGAGGAGGGTGAGGATGAGGGTGCCCATCAGTTCTGTTGTTCTGCCTCAGGCTGCAGTAGCCCCTCCTCTCGCTGAGCCGAGGTGTGACTGGCCGCACAACGACTCACTCGTCCATTTACCTGTGAAAAGACTATCACAGTTTATGCTGCCAGAATACAGAGACCGCACTGTGTACCAAAAAAAAAACAAAGTATTTTCAAAGCAATGTAGAGAGAAAAACTGAAATGCATGCAACTTGTAGTGTTTGTGACAGTTGGTATATGTGTTATCATTGATTTATTCATGTATCATATGGTTTGTGCATTCATTTACATTTGACAGAATCTTGATGTTGTCTTCTTCTTCTCTGTATTCTTTGCTATTTATTTCTTTTCCAGCAGCCATATCAAGCTGTCAGAACGAATCATTATCGTCTGCTCATTACTGTCGCACTCATGCTTATCTTAGATCCACTAGTTGACTCATGTCAGTTCAGATGTGCTCAGTAGTCACCATTTTTTATCTGTGCAAATCACTATACAGTCCTGTCGCCAACCATTATGCAATGTCAGAGAAGCTACCTGCTATATGATGTAAAGACATTAATGGTATGTAGTTTGTAATGGTAATTTTTTCCTACACATCAGATAATTATTGTCTCATCTATTATCATGTTTATTCATGACCTTGAAGAGATTTAGCTTGTTGATTTAATTCTGAACAGTATAAAGTTGTCTAGTTCCTGAAGACACACATTTATTTTAAAATGTCTGAAGGTGAAATATTTGTTGTTGTAATTGCTCTGTTGTTTCAGTCATGCTGGAATGTTGCTCGTACACACCCACCTCAGTCATCTCCCCCTCGAGCACATACTCATCCACGCACAGAAATGATTATAGGAATTCTATTTTAAGTTATGTATTGATTGTGTGGTGCGCATAATCCTTGAATGTTAACGCTTTCCCCTGCAGAACACTGCAGTATGTACCCCATTATTGTTGGTAACCTGATTAGCATATTGCTGTAGTGTGTGAAAGCGTGGTGCCTCCACTGGTGTCAACTTTAGACTTTAGAGAATCAGTTTTGTTTTCAGCCAAAAGTTTCACAATTAAGTGTACACGGGAGTGTACTTACGTATCTTTCATTTGAAGGTAAATCATAAAAAAAACATTTGCTGTGTGTCTGGACGTTAATAGTCTGTGTACACTGCAGCAATATGAACCACTGAACCTCAGAGAGCATAATTTACTTATATCTAGTGAACATATATATTAAAGAAAATTCTTATTTGACCATATTTCTATGCAGTATATATATGTGCTTTTTTTCACTGACAATTCTCCTTGTAGTCGATTTTATTCACAGTGATTATGTCTCATTTTCTGACTAAAAGCTTTGTCATCCACCTTATCTGCTTCCAAACACTACCTTGCTTTCACCTGCATTCATGTACAGACATCAAGGATCACCACTGATGTGTCTCTTCATACATTTTATCTAAAAAGTGAGATATAAAAGCAAAAGAGAAAGCAACAAACATTTCTTATTTCCTCCTCCCTTTTTTCAATAAACAAATGAACTTCTTCTATGTGTCTCTTTGTCTGTTCCTATCAGCTGTGTTGTGACGTGTTTTTGTTTGGTTTGGTGTTGTGTAATAAAAGTGACTGTGCATATGTCAGTGATCCTGCGCAGGGAGGGTGGTGGGGAAAAGCTGGGCAGGGTGAGGGAAGTTTATAGCTGTCAAAAGACTGTCAAGAATGTAGCCTGTACAGCTTTTCAGGGCGAGCAAGAGCCACTGTGAAAGTGTGTGTATGTGTGTGTGAAGGAGTGCGAAAGAGTGAGAGAGCGAGACAGAGAGAGAGAGAGAGAGGGTGTGTTTGTTATTACACTGCTTCAGTTAGTGTGGGACCTTTCTCTGACAGTAGCAGCATGGTAAGAACTCAGCTTTCTTTCAGTTTTCTTTCACTTACAAAATGGTCACAAAAGAGCAAATTTTAGTTTGGCACCAGTGAAAAATGACCTGACTTGTTACACCGGTGTTTGTATGGTGGCCTACACTGCAGTGATGTAGTGCCTATGACATGTGGATTGTACCGTAGATCACCAGTCTGTGTGTGCTGTGTGTAGGCAAAATGTAACTGAATCATCACAGACAGACAGCAAAAGGCAGCTAAACTGAGTAATACAAAAGATAAATAGCTGAGTGCTGTTAATTAATGAGTGGCTTTTTCAGTAGCACAACATGTCGTGTAAAAAGAAATAAATTATTTGGGAAGAAACTGACATATAAATGGATGGGGATGGGGTGATAAATGGGCCACTGCGAAGTACCTGTGTGTACATGCTGTTCACATGACTGATTACATATTAATCAAGGTCTGGATAATTTGCTTGTCAATGATGTCACTCCTCAGGAAATGTATACACTGCAGCTGTCTAACATTGAACATAATTCCTGAAAAATGACTTTGAAGTAAGTTAGTTACAATGACCAACACTTCTACCAAGGTCTGTTAAGTAGGTTTGAATGCCCGTTAGGCAGATTTGTTAACTACAATGGAGATCTGCAGTCTGCACTTTGATATATGAGCACAAGCTCTGTAGAAGGCAATCAGCTGCACCCAATCTGGAAGTAGATCAGTTAAAAACATTGAAAGTATGCAGTCATTGGGAACAGTTTCAAAAATATTGGATGTCAGATAAACTACCGGCATACTGAGAAAGGAGAACTCTTCATTTTCTAATGAAAGTTTACACTATTATGTCTGCTCGCCTGTATATACAAGACATATCTCTTCATTCCTTCTTGCTTGAGCTCCAGCGATTATCTGATAAGTTCATGCTCACAAAACATTGCCAATTTTCAGCTACATCACTCCTGCAGCCCTCAAACAATACAGTTACACAAAGCTTTTATCTCTCAGTTCACTACCTGGATTGAACATGAAGTGGCATCCTCTTCTGACAAAACCATAGAGCCTCTCTGAGCCTTGAACTGGAGGGTCTGGGTCACAGAAAGACATGAACAGTGTGTGTGTGTGTGTGTGTTTGATGGGAAGCTCACAGCTTAAGACAGCAAAGTGGCAGAAGAGTGTTGGCGGTGGAGGAATGCTCCAAACTCAGCCATGAATGATTTGATTGTTTCCTTTCAGTTTGTCCGTTTGAAAGAATAGGATCACGTGACAAAAAGAATACAGATTGTTGATCCATTTTCATGATGGAAAACATTACTAACACAGTTTTTTTAATCTGTTTAAGCCCTGATATTGATAGTAAATATTATCACATCACCAAAGTAATTAGCTGGGATCTTGCTGTAGGCCTTTCTGCTCCTGTTATAATTCATAGTCCATATTTGGGTTGCAGGGGGTATTTATATTGGCTGATAAAGCTTTGAAATAAATGGAAAAATTGACACAAAATTTGAACACTGGATAGATTAGAAAGGATATGAGATAACTACACTGAGTCAATGCTTAGGTGGAAATGAGTCAACAGACAAATCGATGCAATTATTGGCATCACCGTGGCAGGCAGAAGAGAGGTTAATCCACCGGCCTCCGTGTCCTGCTGCGGGTTCGATGACACAGTCATACCCACTGCAGCTCTTTCATACACAAACACACACTGTCAGCCCATCAATATTATATGAGCGAGGGACAGGAGGCAGGGGACTGCATGGAGTTGACATTGTACTTTACTGCACACACCCCCATTCACTTTTCAGCTTCTCTCATTGGAGCTCTTATCAATTTCTGCCCACGTCTTTTACTCTTTTAACACTATTAGCAATCACTCTCCTGTTTATTGGATTCCAACCATCTGTTTCAGCTCCAATTAAATGGTTGGAGGTAGTGAAACTCTGGGCTGGTCTTTATGAGGGAGCCTCTAGAGAAAACCTCTCTCTGGCACTGTAACAGGAATACAAGGTTTCTTACATAAGTAATGAGGTGAAGATGCCAGCTGCGATATGGCCGCACTCATGTTTTATACAACAAACTTTTTACTCGTATATCATCCCCACCTTGTCTCTCACCGCATATTACTGCCTGGCTGTTGCTGCAGGCAAAACCAAATGAAAAGTCTTGTTTTAATGTATTCACACTTGGAGGTGGATTGCAGCGTCTTGCATAGGACAAAACAGTGGTGAATCTGAATTCCATCATTTTTATTTCAAATATTTCACCAAACTTGGAGACTTTTAATAAGTATCTTTCAGCTTAAAAATCTTCCTTCTAACGCTCAGGGCAGGAAATTCCAATCTGTGATATTTGCACAGGTCTTGCTGCTTGGAGACTGTGGAGACTAAAATTACTGTCGTTCATCACTGATTCTGTGTAGAGCCAATGCAGAAAATATTACTCTTGACTGAAGTATTTTATCATTTTAGAGGTCAAATCATTCCAAGGAACAGCCATGAATATTCAGAGACACATTTATGAAACCATGCCTGTGGCTCTTTAACGTTGTGTTGAATGTTAGGTTTCTGTGACTAAAAATGAAAATACCATCTGCTCCTGCTGATGTGCATGGCAGGAAGTTACAATGCAGCTGAGTCCCTGCTTGTGTCTACCTGTTGGCACTGTGCAGAGGCACTCATGTGGCTAGTTTCCATTCCTTAAAAGGAGCAGTTTTAAGCAGCTCTGAAGCAGACAGAATTTTCAGGTTACACAGTTTATACAGGACAATATGTAAATAGGTACTTCAGTAATATTATTTATTAAGGCTACCTTTTTTTTTAATAAACTAACAAGTTTAGACAATCCTGTATTTGCATGGTTCACTCTGCACATATATGTTATTTTATCTGTTTTCATAACAAGACAAGTATTATGTAGACTGTCATTCACAACCTGTGGAGCATCTTCAACACCCACCTCAATGGTGTCAATACATTGTCATGGCAACTACGCTTCTCATCCTAACAACTGCCTCACCGCCCACAAAGGTCCCACAGCAACCGTCACCAAGCAACCCCCTCCCTCTTCTCAGTTTCTCTATTTAAGGAGCAGAGGAGGAGGAATGATAAATGATGCTTCACAGAAAAAAAACAATTTCAGGAGGAGATGGAGTTGCACACAACAACTTGTTGCTGATAGTTAATTCACTCAAAATGGAAACAAAGCACAGCCAAACAGTATAAATTTAAATATGTGGAGTTGCTATTAAATATTTACAACTTAGTTTAGCTGTGGTGATATGCACTTTCCTGTAGATGTCAGAATTGTGTCTTTTTGTCACTGGGCTTTTGCATGACTCTTGAGTGTTATGCAACATAATGGAGTTGTCCTCAGTGTTGTTGTTAGACTCAACAATAATTTAGCCGGGTCATGCCTTGCTTGAAGGCACAGGATGTCCTGTTGAAATACCCTGCATTGTATAATGTTTTCCCCTCTGTGAACTCCAAAGATTCAGATTCTTGGTATATAACTGGCTTATGGGGTTTGTATTTTAGTATCACTTACAAGATCAAACTAATTAAAATACTTGTAAGTTATTTCCTACTTCCCTGAGAAGCTTTTTCCTCCTTGTCTTGTTTTTACCAACTAAACACTAACACAGGAAGTCTCTGCAATGGAACAGTGGCAACTCAAGGAGGGAGGGAGGGAGGAGGAAATTAGCTGACCCACACTAAGCAAAAATGGTCAACAAGGCACCATTTCAGTCCTTTTTTGTCAACTGCATTATGTAATGTGTGATGCAGAGCCTGAACTATGCAAAAGGTAGAACCACACAACACAACACAAGCCATGCTTTGCCACCAAGATTTGCCTATTTCGTTTGCTCAATCTAATGCTCCCACACATCTCTGACCCTGTCTCTACGTTCTGTCCTCTGCTATGGGACGCTGCACAGCTGAGAGAAGGGGGTGCGGCTAACTTAAGGAGGAAATGAAGGCAGGAGCATGTGACTGCATTTGTTCTCCCAAACGCAGACTGACTAATTAACTTGGGGTGGATTTTGTTTGTGCTCAAGTTCGTTACAGGACAGCAAGAGGATTTCTGGACTTTCTTTAACCTTGATAAGTTTTGTGGTTATTGCTATACTCACTGGAAATAGGACTGATTCCGCTTGAATCCAGCTAAACTTTTTTGATGAATTTGTTACAAATCTTTGCTGCTTGCTATTACTTCTGTGTATTAGACTGAATCAGAGCGAATCTGGGAGGAGATGTTAATTGCACGTGTTTTGTCTCATGATATTTAATAGTGCGCTGAAGTGCCTGATTTACACCTGCTGCTGACATAACAACCTGGTCTTTCCTGTCAGTATGGTGTCGCTAGTATGTGGCAGTGGAGGAGTATGTTGATGACTCCTGAAAATGTGCTATCGCTGCTGTGTTTGTCAGACAAGGATACACTGAGGGAAAGACAAGAGACGGAAAGTGAGAAGCAGATAAAGGCAGTGCATAAACACTGGTAGGCTTGGCTAAACGTAGTAGTATATTAACTCATCCTCTGGACTCAGTAAAGGAAAGAAATAGAGGGCAGAACCCTTTGTGTCTGTTGGATAATCAACTTGCGATGTAGACAGGAATGCTCTCAGATCTTGAGGTTTGGGCCTGCTTTGAAGCAATAGGACTTCAAATGTGATATAGTGTAAGTTCACCATGAGTTCCACTAAAAAATGGTTAGCTTCTCGCCGCTCCAAACTGTACATGTAAGTCCTGATATGAAAGCTCTTAAGTACTATTCTACATAATTTCGTGACTGAACTTACTCAATCATTCATTCAATCTCTTGTTTGTACTTAACACACTTCAAAGTGTTTGGTGTAATATTTTGTCAAGTCTCTTCTGACTCATTCTAAAAGCTTCTGCTCATTTTCTCATGTAGTGTGGAAGGGGAGTCCCAGTGTCCAGAGACGGGCACCCACAAAGACAGTTCATTCAGCCAGACACCTTACCTGCGTGGTTCAGAGCGCTACACTGACAGCAGCAGCAGCGTACCCTCTGGATCCAGGGAGCCTTCATGCGTGGCTGCCTCCAGTTCAGCCAGCTTGGCCTGGGCACTGCGAACACGCCACCAACCTGCAAGTCTGGCCCTCCGCAAGCAAGAGGAAGAGGAGAACAAGAGATGCAAGGCCCTTTCAGACAGCTATGAGCTCTCAACAGATCTGCAGGATAAGAAGGTATCATCAAGATACTGTTGGTCAGATGATTTGTATTGTAAATGTTTGTGTTTTCTTGAAGCCATGAGCAGAAAACATTATATAGGTAATGGATTACTTTCAGTCTAGGGTTAATGGGTGCAAGACATCAAGGCAGTGAATATGTAATCTGTTTTCCGTTTCCCTCCACCTTTTGCCAGGTGGAGATGTTGGAGAGAAAGTATGGTGGTTCCTTTGTAAGTCGCAGAGCAGCTAGGACTATTCAGACGGCCTTCAGGCAGTATCGCATGAACAAGAACTTTGAGCGCCTCAGAAGCTCTGCCTCAGAGAGCCGCATGACACGCCGCATTATCCTGTCCAACATGAGACTGCAGTATTCCTTTGACGAACGACAGCCTCAGCAGCAGGCCCAGACACAGACAAACTTCACCCACAGTGTGGCCATAGGACCTCCTCATTCCCCCGACACAGATCGCCAAGGAGACTACACGCACTTAGAGGACTCCTTCTCCAAACAGGTGATGGTGTTGTGGGTTTACTGTGTGTGATTGGCTTTAAAATAATCAAGTTTTTTTTCAGGTTCATTTATTTATGTAACTCTTTATGACATGAAAGTCTCAAAGGTCTTTACAGTGACAGAGAAACAGACAAAGGAGAGAGGAACACAAAGAAACTCATTAAACAACTAGACAAAGCAAACACGCATTTAATTTTGTCAGGCACTGGACTCTCAAAGCATGCTATACATACTGAATTTTATCTTTAAACCTTAGTACACATCTATTGTACATTTGTAACAAATGTTATATAATAATAGGTTTTACTTTCTGACATGAGGGATGCTGAACTCCTACCTCACTTTGTGTTCCCTCTAGGTCAAGTCCTTAGCTGACTCCATAGATGATGCCCTTACCTGCCGCGCGGGTCGCGATGACTCCCAGGAGGGCAGCAGGGAGGGTGGAGGGATTAGTGAAGACTTTGGGGAGTGTGTGTGGAGCAGCAGCAGCAACCCCTCCTCCCAAAGAGGTTTGGGAGAACGAGCCAGGGGTGCTGGAGGAGGACTCAGTATGCACGGTGACAGTACCGCCACCTCGTACAGTGACGTAACCCTTTACATGGATGATGGCATGCCCTCATCCCCACTGTCCCTGGATCGGGCACCCAGCAGCACAGATACAGAGTACTGGGGCCCCGGTGTTGGTGTCGGAGGGCGTGAGGACAGCAGGGACACTGAGGGAGGGGGCAGCAGTAACAGTCGACGTAGCACCCCGTGTACTGAGTGCAGGGACTATCGTCTAAGGGGCGCACATCTGCCTCTCCTCACTATTGAGCCACCCAGTGACAGCTCAGTGGACATGAGTGACCGTTCAGATCGTGGCTCTCTGAGCAGACAGTTGGTCTATGAACAGGAGCCTGGGGTAGGGGCTGGCTCCCCTCAGGGAACCCTTAAACACTCCCCCAACACAGGCACCCGCCCTTCCTCCACAGCAGCTGCCCAGGGTCAGACCCGGGCTCCTGGCAGACCCATACCCACACACATCCCTCACCAGGTGGCGGCACTCCACCACCATCACCACCACCCTATCCACCACCATCAGTACCCTGACACTCCCTCGTCCTCCTCCTCCCCGCAGCAGCCCCCCACCACTCCTCTGTCCTCCTCCTCCTCTACAGCTCTGCCTTCTGGTGGTCTGGAGCAGCCGTGCTGCTCGGACGGAGACAACGACTCACTCAACTCCACAACCAACTCCAACGAGACCGTCAACTGCAGCTCTGGCTCCTCGTCTCAGGACAGCCTGCGAGAGCCTCTGCCGCCTCTGGGAAAGCAGACCTACCAGAGAGAATGCCGCCATAGCTGGGACTCCCCACCGTTCAACAGTGATGTGGTGCAGAGACGCCAGTACCGCATAGGTCTCAACCTCTTCAACAAGTAAGATACTTATACTACTACTAAACAGAAGTGTCTATGAGAGTCCATTTTCATGGTGATCACACAATTACTGGTTAAGTTGTAGTGAGAAAGTTCTTTTTCATTGACTATAGGAAGCCAGAGAAAGGGATCCAGTACCTGATAGAGAGAGGTTTTGTATCGGACACTCCAGTTGGGATTGCTCGCTTCATCCTGGAGAGGAAGGGCCTCAGCAGGCAGATGATTGGAGAGTTCCTGGGAAACCGACAGAAACAATTCAACAAAGATGTTTTAGAGTGAGTATGGGAATAGAAAGCACAGAAGCAGCAGGATTTTTTGAGGAAAGTTGTAATAGATCAGAAAATGTAAGACAAACATGTCAAAAGGATCCAGATGAATGTATCTCCAGAATGAAAGCCTCTGGATGCAGCATCCAATGTTTCAGGGCTTCCGTGTATCTGGAAAACAGATAACGGATATCCAGGCCAAAACTCCCTCTGCAGTCCGATTAGCAACTTGATATGTGAGAATGACGAAGAAGACACATTTTGGTTAATCTCTATAAACAGACATCTACATATGAATGCAGACTTTTTCTTGTAAATAAAAAGCTAAATTGTTGTCGGACAATAGGTGCTCCTCCTCTTTTGCTCTCCATGCCGACTGTTCATCTGCATGCAACCAAAGTCTGCTTAAACGTGATTGGTCAATACTACTCTGACCACACGGAAACCAAAAGGCTTCCAATGCCAAAATCTGGGTCTCTTGTTTACAGATTCTGCATTCATATTCAAATATCTGTTATTGGAGATTAGTCCAAACACATATCAGCATATGTTCACACCACATTTCAGCTCACATATTTCATGCCAAGTCTAAATGGAAACACGCTTGTGGCAAACTTGATCCCCTCCCCACACACAAACATGGTATGTAATGATATGTGACTTACCATCTACATCGACGGATGAATATTGAGTTTCCAGGGTGTGAAGTAGGAGAGGTTACACAGTGATCTCTGCTGTGTGTGTTTCAGCTGTGTGGTGGATGAGATGGACTTCTCAGGTATGGACCTGGATGACGCTCTCAGGAAGTTCCAGGCTCAGATTAAAGTTCAAGGAGAAGCCCAAAAAGTGGAGAGGCTCATAGAGGCTTTTAGGTTTGTTTGTGTTTAATTCAGTGGGTTCACCATAAAGAAAATATAAGAGAATTTTAACAGCTTTGGCTGAAGTATCAAAATGTGAATGTTTGAACATGTTATTTCTGTCTCTTATGCAGTCAGAGATACTGTGTGTGTAATCCGACCCTGGTTCGGCAGTTCCAGAACCCGGACACCATCTTCATCTTGGCCTTTGCCATAATCCTCCTCAACACAGACATGTACAGTCCCAACGTCAAAGCTGAGAGGAAGATGAAACTAGAGGATTTCATCAAGAACTTGAGAGGTGCTACTTAACGGAAAGACTCATACACCAGATACATGACTTTATGAAACACATATTAGGCAGTAATAATGTTGTATTACTAACATTATGGACACAATGAAAAAAGAGACTGGGACATTTTGTATTTTTAAACATGTTGTTTGGGTGGTTTGAGTGCAATCCACAGTGCATACAGTGCTGTAAATATGGACAGCTGTACACATACATATGTCAGTAATAAGTAATGTACTTATGATCAAAATCAGGCAAGTTGAAATTTGTGAAAAAGTGCAACAACACAAAACATAGCAAGCCAGCTAATTTTACCTACTATATTACCTACTTGAAGCCTGAACAGGTGTTTGGGGGACAGAGTAGTAGCATTCTGCATTATTACAAGTCAGTATACAATCAAATGATTTAAGCTGTTATTTTACAGTAAAATAGTTGCTTTAAATCTTGCATAAAGTGGTAACGTCAGCGTTATATCACAGGCAGAACAGACGGTCACCCTGAGCCAGACAGCAGCCTGCTACACAACAACCCACATTATCCTTCTAACACATCTTGTCCTGCACCTTAGCGGCCTAAGTTTGTTTGTTTATTTACTTTCTCTTGTTCCCTGCTGTGTAACACCGACACTCTGGGAGCCTGCTAGCTGTCAATCAAACACTGACATCTACAACCCCCTCCAGCCAGTTGAGATTAAATGGAGCATTTCTGATATTATTTTTTAAATAACTACTAACTTAAATTTTAAAAACATATTGACATAATTTAGACTACAAACAGGGATGACTAAAGAGGATTTCAGTTGCACTTTAATTGGTGTTTAGCTTTCAAATATGTCTTGCTCCTGTAAACTGTAAATATCACAGAAATGTTTGCATCATTACATTACAAATTACATTATTTGTACAGCCATTTCATTACCATTTCCTGTCTCCACCCAAGGTGTAGACAATGGTCAGGATATACCCAGGGACCTGCTAGTTGGGATCTATCAGCGGATACAGAAATGGGAACTACGGACCAATGATGACCATGTGTCCCAAGTGCAGGCGGTGGAAAGAGTCATTGTGGGCAAGAAGCCTGTGAGTTTTTTAATTGAATAAGGCAACATACAGGTCTGTGTAATATGTGGTCACTGCTTGTTAAAAAGTTTATTCGTTTATTTTTTACTGTATTTGTCTACACAGGTGCTGTCCCTTCCCCATCGTAGGCTGGTGTGTTGCTGCCAGCTCTATGAGGTTCCTGACCCTAACAGACCTCAGAGGACAGGAGTGCACCAACGAGAGGTCTTCCTCTTCAATGACCTTCTGGTGGTAAGACTCACATTCATCACTTTTTAAGACATGGCAGATGATAAATGTATTTCATTTAAAAGGCCCTGTAATGAATACATCCCATCTATGTTGTGTATCAGGTGACCAAAATCTTCCAGAAGAAGAAAACCTCAGTGACTTATAGTTTCAGACAATCCTTCCCTCTGGTTGAGATGCAAGTGCACATGTTCCAGAACTCCTGTAAGAGACCGTTTGTCCAGTTGCACATTTCAACTATTCTCAAGTTAGCCTCTATCATAAAGTATTTTATTTCTCTCGGTTTGCATCTCTCAGACTACCCTCATGGTATTCGCCTGACCTCAGCAGTCCTGGGTGGAGAGAGGAAGGTTCTTATCGTCTTTATGGCACCCAGTCAGCAAGACCGCACCCGCTTTGTTAGCGACCTCAGGGAGAGTATTGCTGAAGTGCAAGAGATGGAGAAATATAGAGTCGAGTGTAAGTACCCCATCTACTGGTCATTACAGTGAACTGCAACTTGAGTAGGCATGATGATCTGTACGGGTTTCTATCAAGAAATGGAGTGCTGGTGGTACCAAAATATGGTTTATTATTCCCTGTACTGTGTCCCCCTCTCATTTTAAATTATCCTGTGTTCCCCCTCTTTATTTACAGCGGAGTTGGAGAAACAGAAAGGTGTCATGCGGCCCAGCTTGCTTACTGGAGGTGTGGTTGGAGGAGGCGTAGGTGTGAAGAGCGATATTGTGAATGGCACCCTGGGAATGACAAGTTTTGATGACAACTGCTCAGTGGGTGAGGGTCTCAAACGCACAGCGCTCAGCTCATCTCTCAGGGACCTGTCGGACACAGGTGAGACAACAGCAACTCAGAGCCGGGGTCAATTCCATTTTCTTCCTGTCAGCTGGGTTGAATTGGGTAGCACAGCTTCTACAATGATTCTGTTTTCTGGTTCTATTACTACACCCTATTTTTCTTTCTTGCTGACAGTCAGACACAGCTTATGCAGTTTGTATCTTTTCAAAAAAACATTTCAATCTTCCACTCTTTGTTAACCTGACTCTTCCTGGTGGGGTGCAGGGAAACGTGGTCGCAGGAACAGTGTTGGTTCTTTGGACAGTACCATGGAAGTAAGTTTGAAAGACTAGATGTTGACCTGTAGCGTTTAATAGGCCTGCATTTCCCTACACTCGTGCTTCATCTTCCCGAGCATGCTCAGTGTGTGTACAGTGTACAAATAGATAGTACATGTATGTGCGTGTGTCCACATGTACCTGCCCTTCGACATCCTTCGCATGGTTGTGTGTGTTCTTACTTGCCCAAGTATGTCCTTCACCCCCAGATAGACTGTCCTGTGTGTGATTATGTAAGTGGGAACGGGGGCTGTAGTGCAATCCTACAGTGAGTTTTTTTAAAGCATGATGATGCTTTATCCCCCCAGGGCTCCATCATTAGCAGCCCACAGCCTCACCAGCGCTATCCAGTGCCAGGTGTGGTGCCTGGCTGCTACGGAACAGAAGACTTCCGGCCTCACCGCCCCATCCTGAGCCCCGGAACGGGGGTGGGGGGTGGGCCGGGGCAGCAACATACCACTGCTGGGACAGGAGTTGGGGGAGTCTCCAGCAGTGTAGAGAGAGCAGGAGCGGGGAGCGGACCTGGGGGGAGCAGCAGCACCAACAACAGCGGCTCCTTCCTGGGATCCCTATTCGGCAGCAAACGCGCCAAACCACCAGGGCCCCTTATTCCACCGGGGCCACCATTCCCCGCGCCTGTCCCCCCACCGACTACAGGAGGGCCCCCTCCTCACTCCCCTTCATCTCTGTGCCAGCTGGACGGGGGGCCTTCCAAGATCCAGGCACTACACGCACAGTACTGTCACGCGGCCACCGTGCAGCCCCCACCACCTTACTACCATCACCATCGCTACCACGTCCAAACTGTCCCTCCTCCTTTGCAAGGTATGCCCCCTCATACTATACAGAGAGGCCCACTACCTTGTCGTCCACCGCTCGGCCCACCGCACGGTCAGCACCCACAGCTGGCCCATCTCTCCCAGCTCTCCCAGCATGGGCTTCCGGGTCGTTACGCCAACATGGTGGTGGGATGTCCCCCCCCCCTTTCTCCTCTCTCCCAACACTCCCAGAATCCACAGTTCACCCTCTACCACGTGCAGCCCACACACTCTATCAGAGGGGTCGGCGCCCCTGGTACCAAACTTCCACTAACCTTGTCACACTCCCACCCGCACCCCCACGCACACTCCCAAACCCACCCCGGACACGTGCACACACCACACCCAGCCAGCCACTCTACCCATCAAACACACTTTATATTCGGCACTCTGCCCCACAATCTACCATCCGCGTCCGTCAATGCGCATCACGCAGCCTCCGCCGCCCCGTATCTGCCCCAGTACCCTCCTCTCTCTTCCATCCCCCCCCCCTCACCACACTCCCCTTTAC
>NW_023339707.1:20678322-20709418 GCF_004916995.1 Morone saxatilis | reverse complement strand
CTTTACCCCCCCCTTCGTCCCCCCTTACCCCTCTTACACCTCTCTCCCCTCACCCCCCCCAGCACCCAGGGCAGCCTCAGCAGGGGCCGCAGGTGACGGGGGCTGGAGCGACAGGTACAGGGGGCAGCTCCAAATCCAAACCTATCAACCGGATAAGTACCGTGGTATGAGCAAGATGTGGGGCCACAGGGGTCAGAGGTCAGATTATAGAGTGGAGGAGGTTGGCAGAGCTAGGTCTAGGACCAAGTCTGCCAGGACAGAAAGTAACAGCAGCAGCGCTAGTGACAAGAGGAAGCGCAGTTTGCTTCGTCTCTGTTACTTTCACCTCCGTTTCCCACACATGTAGGTGGAGATAAAAAAGCACAGCTAGAGTTAAATAGCGTGTGCACACATCTTTGAAACCTGAACACACAAACACACACACATGCACATCCATCCATATGAACTCACTCCACACACAATATCAAAAAAGTCTATAGCCATATAATTTAAGATGAAGCTAAATCTATATCTAGGTATATTGCCTCAGTTTTAATTGTTTGAAGTCTAGTTGAGTCTATATGAGACTATTTACATGTACAGTACCAAGATGTGATAACGTGACACTGGAAATACGGAGACCATATATATATACAGCTGCTTACATGGGGATGTAAATAAGGACTAAACCACGAAATGCATTCCGGCGGAGTTTGACATTAAAAACAGCAGAGAGTTGCAAAAAATGTCCCTTGACTTTGCAATAATTTACTTGGCTTCACGATGTCCCTGTCCATTCTTGCAGGTTCTGCTATGCTTTTTTTTTTTTTTAAAGAAGACCTCAGATATGTTGCTTTGTCTTAAACTTAAACACGCCAGTGCACAGTTTCCTGACACTCTTTTGCTTAATGGTCTTTTACATGTCAACAGGAGCCACCTGGCTTTATAATGCATTCCTTGTGGGGTATGGAAATTAATGATACAATCAATAATATATTTTGAATGTTTCTGAAGCTTCTTGCTGTTTTATCGATATTATAATACACCTGCTATGAGTATGATGAATATTGTCCAATTAATTGTTTTGATTAGTGATTAATTATATCAGCAGATGTTTGTACATGGTTATAGAGAGTATATGCACATATAAATTCCCTCAGTTTGCCATAGCCACTAGAGGGTGTTATGATATGTGAAGTGTGATTTATTTCCATTGTACCATGGTTTCCATTGAGTTCATCTTTTTAATAATTAGTATTATTGATTGTTGAAAATAATGAATGGGGTTTAGTTTTGTTCATATTGATTTGAACATCAACAATATTCCTCCTTTTTTTGTTTTGCTTGATGTGAGCAAACAGGCACAATTTCACAAATGGGGAGACTAACAAAACTTGAATTTACTGAATGGATCTGAGTTAATGTTTTAATTTTTTTTTATATATTTATGAAGCTCCCAGTATTGGTAAAAGGCTCAAACACGGTTGTGGAAATTGGAAAAAGACCTGGATTTTGGAAGATGCCTATCCCTCATAATTGTACAGGGCACCTATGCTCACTTCCTCGCAGTCATCTGATTTAGTCATTGTGTGTTTTTCTATGTTTTGAAGAAGCACGCTTTTACATGAGGTTTTGTGGTTTTGCACACGTGATGTCTTAAGTCAGAAATGGCCTTCTTCTAATCCTCCCTCTTCTGCCACTTTTAGAAATCTCTTATTACATTTTCTGATGCCATGGCATCCTGCCGAGGGCTTCTTGTTTAAAAGCGCAACAAGAGTCAAGAATGTAAAATAGCCTACAGGTATTACTGTATTTCCACCCCTTTTTTTCTGTGGGCTTCGTGTAAATGTTGCCCCTTTTGCTACTGCATTTTTTGAGGTTGTAACTGAGCACTGATCTGGTTTACCTTCAGTGCCATTGATTACCAAGGGAAAACTATATATTCTGGGAGAGAATGGATGGGTGAGGACAAAGTAAAAAAAGTCTGTGGAACAAGCTACTGAAAGAGATGACGAAGTTTAAAGAAGATCTGAATCCTTGAGAAAAGGATTTTAAGGAGGTTTGGAGAGAGTCAAGAATGTCAGATAAAGATTTTATAAGTATGTGTTGGCTAGCCTTTTCTTTTTATGGTGTCCTTTTTAACCCTTCTTGCATGAATATATCTGCACTTATTGAATAGATTGTACTGTATAAACCTGAATGTACATATTATACTATACATAGGCTTCTTATCATAATTATGGGACAAACTACTCCCATTCTGTATTCAGGTGCGTGCATGTGAGTGCCATTAATTATGTACATATAAAAGAGGGACAGGAGATGTTGGCCAAAAGGAATGTTGACTTCTTTTTCTTTTCTTATTATTTCAGACAGAAGGTGAGAGAATGAGTTGCCGTGATATAATTGAAGCCTAAAAAAAGTTTATATGTCAGTGCACTTATTGATATCATTTTAAACAAATGATTTCAAATTTTTCTTTGTGTATGTATTATGTGTACTGAAAGAATAGAGAATTGAGATGTGAATATTTATTGCTTCTGATAAATTAAAGTGTCCTTGCAGTGAACTGGTCTTGTGTGTACTTTTTATATCACTTCAGGTCTGCTTCCACCATCGCATTGCTCTAAATAATTAACTGTTTATAAGATTATAACAAATAATTAACGTTAACAGATAAAGAGCAATGTGAAGGATCGAGGAAATGTATTTATCATAATCCAAGACAAGGTTGTGAGACGAAATTAAAGTTTGCAGTCTCTTCATGCTACACACATAGAAAAAGATAATTAAAAGATATTTACATTCATGCAAGTGTAGCATAATACATAAAAACAGAGAGAGACCCCAAGTCTATAAGGGGCTTCATTGTGACAACATTAAACTGCCAATAGATATAGGGTAATTTCACAGTATTCCCTTTTACTTGCATATTGCATATAGTGTATATATTTTTAATTTATAAACTATATTTTCTATTATATTATCTTATTGTACTCGTACACTTCTGTACTATTTGCACTACATTCCCCTATGCTGCTGTGTCTAATTTGAAATTCTCCTACGGGGGATCAATAAAGGTACATATTATCTTATCTTATCTTATCTTAGAAAATTTTGAATTTTGGAAAACTTGGAATTTCCCCAGTGTGGGACAAATAAAGGAATATCTAAGTCTAAAAGAAAGGGGGATGGTTTGAAAAAATCAAAATGGTTTCTCACCATACTGTCATCAGTACTAATTATCAGATTTGGAGATATAACAAAATTATATAACATTGTGAATCAGCTATACTGTGCTAATAAATTCAATACTCGATCAATTAAAATATATATGCCTAAGTGTAATTTAAAGGCAAGCTGAATGCCCATTGTATGCACCTTTATAGAGAAAAATATTGTGCTTTTTATTTCACTTTCTAGTTGCATATAAACCGTGGAAACTATCTATATAAATATATGCAACCTATAAATTATGCAATATGGTAATAACCACACAGTAAGCCTTTATTAAGAAGGTAAAATTCACTCCTTCGTGGACGAGTCCTGGTTACACAATAACAATAAATTCAGAACAAAATAAATAACAGAACACAACGATAACGACCACACACGTGAATATCCCCCCAGCTGCAAGTGCAGGACTGTTTATTGGCGTACGTGCGTACTACTTTCAGGGAGTAAACGTGAGGGACGTGGTGTGAAGATGAAGAGGGTTGTGCTTCGGTCGTGAGAAAAAAAACTAAGATGGCGTCTCGTCAAGAAAGATAGGATGGCCTGAATAGAGTGATGATGTTGGTCGGGGAAAATGATTTATAACGACATAATTGATAAAGTTTGAGAGCCTCGTTTGGTGTTAAAACGAGCCTCTGCTACCAATGTGTTTAACCGGTGTGTTTTAACAGGACCGAGTTAAATGGAGAACTGAGCCTTTAAACAAAACAAACAAAAAAAAAAAATCGCTCAACTTTGCTAACAGCGACAGCAAAACTGGACCGAGCACAGCTGGAGCAACGTTAGCTGAGCACCAGGTCATCACAACAACAGAGGAGGAAGAGCGGCCACCACAGCCCTTTACACCCCGGGGACATCGAGGTGTCTTCGGTCAGTCACCGGGAATACAGCGAGGCACTGTGGAGTTTAAAATAAAGGGGATAAACAATATAACATGCATGGGGCATTTCTTCTTGCTCGCACAGGAGCAGCGTCAACTAGGCTGGTTGCTAGCGTCAATTATTTTGGGGGTTTTGGGGTTTAGCTTTTTTGTTTTTACGGTTGTGTATTGGTTTTTTTTGTTGTTTTTTTATCCACGCAGCCACCTCGTTTTTTTAAACTAACTCATGCTGGCTGCCTTTAAAACCCGTGGGAGGCGATGGGGGAACTGGAAATAGTGGAGGCCTCCGTGCTAATGTTAGCTGCAAGCGGCGTTATCTCGCCTCTTCATAGCTGAACAATAGACACAAATAGACTTCATGGTTGTCCGAAGCAGAGAAATGAATGACACCTAGTTAGCTGACCGATTATACACAAGTTAATTGGAGGGATTTGTTCTTGTTTTTCTCTTGTTATTGGCTGTGGCTGAAAGGTAAGCTTAGTTTTTTTTTTAATCTAAACACCAGTTCTCTCAAGTTTAGTAGCCAGTTAGCTGCTAAGATGTGAGGCAACCTCGACATTTAGTAAAGTGCGGCGATGTTCTGCCATCGAGTAATTGTGTCATTTGTTGTCATGTGTCTGGGCCAAACGCTGGTTAATTAATCTGGGAGTAGTGCTGCCTTCATGGCCTTCTATACCTTAGGGTTCATGGCCTCCACGCCATTGTTTGTCTTTAGGCCCATGGAGAATCACATATATGGGTCACACAAGTCCCAGCATCAAGTTGTGTTGGTTTCTAATGAGTTTTACAAGGAATTCCCCAGGGCAAAACTAATGTTAGACTCCTCTGTTAAGACTCTTATATGTGTATATACACACAAATTACACGAAGCAGCGTTTGTGGCTCAAGTGTACAGAAGTGTTTTGCCATCACTCCTGAACTTAAATCATCTGATTTGATGTTCTGGGCAGATAAATCATCACTTGTAAACTTTTGCCTCTTTCCACTCTGGGCCTTGTTAATTCACCAGAGCATGGCATTTGTTTTGTTGTGTCTGATGATGGGGGAGGGGGTTTTGAAGAGGACCACTTTAAGGAGGGGGAGAAAAAGAAATCCACATCCTGTGGTTCCCCATGTCTCATGTTATTGACCAACATGTAGAGTTTTGGAGGAAATGATCATCTATGACTCATGCAGAGGAACTAACTGTCATATATATTTACAGCAGACTAAATTATAATGCGTGTTAGACCAGGAAGTAAGGATTTTGCAAGAGTAAACAAATGCAGTGACCTATTGAAGCATGTATATAATATGCGTTCTATTTTCTCATTCACTTGTCCGTTTAACTTTTTATTGAGTTTATCTGAAATGCCACATTGCCTTTGTACAACAAATCCACAAATCATTCAAGTTTACAGTCAGGAGGAACATTTGCTGTGTTGTAAATGTAATTTCTGAAGACAAAATGCTGGACGGTGAACATAACTTGTCCCACGTATCGGTTTCTCCCGACTTTGTGTGTTTATTCAGACCGCTTTGAACTGTCCCAGAGTATCTGGACGTTAATAAGTAGCTCAACAAAAAAAATAAGGCTCGCAACGGTCTTTAAGAAGTATACAATGTTTTAAATTCATCACAGATTAAAAGCAAGATTTGCATGCATCAAATGCTTTCTAGGATGCTGTATTAATGCTATCATGTCCACTAATGCGCAAATGTGCATTTTTTCTGCATTGTCAATCTTCCCTTTGTCAGGGCAATGGAAGGGGAGGAGTTCGTGCCTCCTCCGGAGTGTCCAGTATTTGAGCCGTCATGGGAGGAATTTCAGGATCCTCTGGGCTACATCGCCAAGATACGTCCAATTGCAGAGAAGTCTGGAATCTGCAAAATTCGACCTCCACCAGTAAATATTTGCTTACGCTTGGGTTATTTTATAGAAATTGTGCATGTTCCCTGATTTGTGTGTAAGATTGGTAGCATGCACTGGGATTAAAGTACTTATGTAGAAGTACTGTTTAAAGTCCACTGAAGAAGGTGTTTCACCCATCATCTGACAGGCTCCATTGATTCTGATCCCATGAATGACAGATTTCTGTTTTACCTTATTTTTTTTCGTCAGGCTCTATTTGAGTTAGCAGACTTCAAGCATGACACGATCCTGAATAACCAGTCAGACAAAGATGGTTATCTAGTGGTTCTGTCAACTCAGGTTTACCCTAGTCCTGCTCTGGACGTGAATAACGTATCATTTTTAACATTAATTTGGTTATGTGCATGTTCAAGTTAAGCTGAAATCAAATGATTGATTTCCATGGAGGTTTTTTTTTTTACAAGGGCAAAAATAATGATTCATCAAGGTTAAATATGTTACGCAAAAATGAGATACAAAAACAATAAAACAGCCAAAAGCTGTTTTCTCTACACATACAAACCCCCCAATTTATGCTTATTTTCAGCTGCATTTGTTCCGTAAATTACATTCTGTACTCCTCTTATAAACACTATAATTTGCTAACATTTGGAACAAATGCAATAAGTTACATCCAATAAACACATTACTTTTTCACAAGACTTACATTACAGAATAAAACATTTTCAGAAATATAAAGCTGTTTCTTCAGCAGAGGATAGGAGATGATTACTGGAGGAAAATTGCTGATGTGTGAATTAAAGCGATAGGCCTGCTCATCTTTACGGGCATGGTGGACATAATCACACCGTTGTACATATAGTATTTGTTCTACTAAATGTCACATTACTGACAGTGCACCATTTTCTAGATCTTGTAGGAATGATCATTTCTGCTGAATTGATTGATGAGTAGGCAGCCCATTAATTGTTGATAGTATGACCCTCAGTTGCTTTTGAGCAGATGACCTTGGTTATCCTTCCTGGTTAAAACTGAGCCAAGTTCTTGAACCTGAAAGCTAGAATTAATCCAGGGTTAAGACCAAACTAAGCTCACTAT
Organism: Morone saxatilis; assembly: GCF_004916995.1. Lineage (NCBI taxonomy): Eukaryota > Metazoa > Chordata > Actinopteri > Moronidae > Morone > Morone saxatilis. Next base: position 20,702,375 of record NW_023339707.1, on the reverse strand, counting down.
CTCATTAATCTCCCATGTGCACGTTCATTTGTTGTTTTTAGTATCAAAGCAGAAATTAGCTGTTTTAGCATATAACATTAACATGTTTAATTGTCTTTGCTCCCATATAGGATTGGCAGCCACCGTTTTCAGTGGAGCTGGATAGCTTCCGCTTCACACCCCGCATCCAGAGGCTTAATGAGTTGGAGGTAAGTTCCTTTCTTCCCTTAAAGTTATACATTGTTGACAGATAATGAAAGTTGTTAATGAAGTCCCTCGTGCATCTCATTTCAGGCGGAAACCAGAGTGAAGCTTAATTATTTGGACCGTATCGCCAGGTTTTGGGAGATCCAGGCATCCTCCTTGAAAATCCCACACATTGAAAGGCGGATCCTGGATCTTTTCAGCTTGTCAAAGGTAGATATTAATTTAATTGTTTCTACTCAGGAAAGAAAAAAACATTAAAGTAGATGGTTTTCTTTCTTACCTACGAGTTGCTAAAATTGTCAAAAAATGTTTTTCTATTCCAGATTGTAACAGATGAAGGAGGTTTTGAGATGGTCTGTAAGGAACGGCGCTGGGCTCGTGTGGCCCAGAGGCTTGGCTACCCTCCAGGCAAGAACATTGGTTCTCTGCTGCGCTCGCACTACGAGAGGATCGTCTACCCCTTTGAAATGTTCCAGTCTGGTGCCACCCTACCGGTATCACTTTACACAGTTATCCGTTAATAGGTAGCATTTAAAATCAGTCAGTCTGTGAAGAGTAGCTTGCTATCTTATGCATTGTAAACTTTCTTTTAGTTGGAAAAAAAAAAAACATAAGATAGAAGGTAATCTGTTGTTTGCATATTTGGACATGTGTTCATGTAAACTCTCTCTTTTTATGTCATTTATAGCATTGCAAGCCAAAGCACTATGATGGCGAGGATGTGGATAAAGAGTACAAGCCCCACTCCATCCCCCTGCGACAGTCTGTGCAGCCACCTAAAATTAGCAGTTACGGACGCAGGGCGAACCGCTGCCAGCCTGATGTAAGTGAGAGTATCTACCTTTACTTGTCATTCAATACATTTGCATACCTCTGTGACCTGTGACCAGTAACCCTATACCGAATGTACTTTTGTTACTTGAATATAATGTTCTGGGTTACATTTATACGCCTCACTGCCTCAAAATCAAGCCCAGAAAATGATTAATTCAAAGAAAAATAATATTTTTCTTTATGTAGCCTCTTTTCAAGACCACAAAAATGGCATGGGTTTGGTGCAACTGATCTGTCAAAGAGGGATTTGTTTCATCTGTTGTGCTGTATAAAAGGTGTGAAAAACAACTTGTGAATGAATTTGACAGCCAGGTATTCATGCTGTTCTGGCCTATAATTACTGTATCAGGGTTGGTTTCTCACAGGACTTAAACCTCACATCAAAATCCTTCGCCACTGATGATAGTATCTGTATGTGATGTCTTTGTAGCTGCTAGTTTAATTTCACCTTAACATTCATTGGTGTCCTGCTAATACATGTACAAACTACAGTGTGTGTGGTTTTTAATGTTGTGAAAATATGTAGCTGCTATTTAATGATCTTTATTAAACAGCAAATGTAGAAGGCTGGCAGCCTCTTCTAATGTTTAACATTGTAATGTTTTAGTACCAATTAATCAAATGAATAACAACAGAGCTCCCATCATTACAGGCTAACAAAATGTCCAGTTTGTTGGAACACAGTCTTCCAGCGTGTATCATGCGGTCATATTATTAACTGTTTTTCTGTGCTTATCCATATGATCTTGTGCATCGGTTACAGTGTAGTGTCTGGAAGATGTGATAAAGCACTCAGAGCGCATCCCAGCTTGCTTACTTTCCATTCCACCATGCTGCTGTGCTTAACTCTTGTTATTTTTGCTCTCTGCTTCATGGCTTGTTGTGTTTTCTGCTTTGTTTCTTCCACTTCCTTCATCTCACAAGTAGACACAACTGTTTGTTTCACAGGCCACATGTCACAAAACCTTTTTTCTCTTCACTAATGTCACCAATACACAGTACAACATCGGGCCAGCCTACATTCTGTTATCTCATGCTCGTTACATGCAAGCTAATGATGCTTCACTACCCCAGCCCTCTGGTTGTTAATGACCTACTCATCATACTTTTAGTACATAATGTTCGCCAGTGGATTTTATTTTATTTTTTTCATTTATTATGCTGGAATACATATTTTTTTGTTTTGTATATTAAGTTATATACTAAATTTATAGGAACAGAAGTTTGATTTTTTTTAGTGGAAAAAATATGTCATTAAGTGATTGATGCAATAACTCATTACTATGCATCAAATTAAGGAATGGGCTTTTATATAAAATCCAGTCCTTCTGGTGTTGCTAAGAATTCCAGATGTGGTTGTGTTTTATAGCCATTTATTTGAACTTGTGATATATTATGGTTCATTCTATTATTTGCAGCTAGCTGGTCTTCATTATTTTGCCAAATATTGTGCATGATGACAAACGGCAAAGACCGAATTCCCATAACCAAACACCTCCCCAAACCCATTTCTGTTCTGTGCCAAAGCTGCCCCATTAACAATAAATAATGTTGGTGCAACAGGTAGATCATGTATTACTTATTGTAAGATCAGGGTTGAGATAACAGAAATATGGGTTTCTCAAATAGTGTGCACATTTATTGCTACAATAGTTCAGCTTGTATTTACAAACAAAACTTAATTCCAAATGATCTGGCAACATACTGGTCTATCAGACTGCAAACTGCAAAGACCTTAAATGATGCAGCCCTATTCCGAGAATTACTTGATATACCGATAAGGCATAAAACAAGTGGACCTTTTTATAGATCCTACATCAGATGTGACCCATGTCTCAAAATGTGTCCCAGTGATATTTCTTCCTACAACTACTGGCTCTGTTCTCTCAAGGCCCTCTCCCTTCCTCTCTCATCTCCCTCTTCCTCTTGTCTTAGTTTATTGTTGCTGTTATTGTCTCCCCTTGCAGGGTCCAGAGGATCTGGCCCCCCATCCTCTCACCACTGGCTCTCAACTCATCTCTGCGGTACTGCCTCTTGAGCATATGAGCTCACCTTCTGCCCCCGCTCTCTTCCCGCCTATTTTCCTAGACCACCTCACCCGTTGTGAAGTTGTCTAGATGTTTCATTTTTTATTTTAACTAACCACTAAAACATTTGCCTTAACATGCATTCATATTCCTCGAGTTTCTCAGTATAGGGGAGGCAACCCATATTAGGGTCACATGACTTTTGCAGACATGTTGCCGTAAGAAACGTCTAGACCAGATGATAAACACAGAGAGGAAGATTTCCCTAGCCTGTTTCTTCTGTTTTTATTTAAGCTGTTTGTTCTTCATGGACATACTTTAGAACTGTTATTAAAAATGAGTCTCATGTTGGACTAAGGTGTTTTGAGGCCAGTGTGTTTTTAGGCATTCTATTAGATTGGGGGGAAAAAAAACTTGTTTGGTCGTGAATTTATGAATGTATGCAAATCTGGATCCCGGTGCCAGTGTTTTTGAGAACTATTGTCCTAGATGGCACACCTCACCGTAGGATCTTGAAGAAACTTTAACTTTATCCTCAATTGGCAAACCCACTTTTCTAGTGTATTTGTTGGGCTGATGCATCTAGTTTTCTTTTTCACCCTTTTTCTGTGGTTGTACTTGGCTTGAAATGCTTTGTCACTGGGCTGTCTGTGTGCCTTTGCACTTATACGGTTTTGCCTTGCTGTCTACTCAATACAGCAGCTAACTGTGGCTGCATGCGTTCTCTTTTGAGTGCACTCACTAAAGTTGATGCTTGTAGGTTTGGGTTTAACTTACAGAGCGTCATAGTCTTATGATGGACAGTAAATATTGGATACTTAAAGAAGCATTAAAAAGCAATTACCTTTTTGGAGCCTGTAATTTTTCTTGGCCTCTAGGTCTTTCTAAGTTTGTTTGTTTGAGACCAAACCATAGTTTGATTGCCCCCTACCATCCATTCCTACTGATCTGCTTTGTTGTGTACTGCTTTTAATCCCAACCCACTTGCAGAGTCCTTTAGTCAATAAAGTTTGGGTGCCAGCAACAGGAGCTTCTTTCTATGCACTCAGAAAATATAGAACTATGTATGGGCACAACTGCACGACTAAAGGGAATACAACTGCATACAGGCAGCAAAGTCAAAAATAAAGATGCTTCTTCCATTACCCTCCTTGAAAAATGTGTTGAATGGCATATTTTATGGCATTGCATTTGTTCCATTGTTGTGCTATGAATGGCAGTAATAATGTTGTCATGACATGCATACATGAATTGTTTTGCTGTGGGAATACAGGTTGCGTTCTGACTGCATACAGACTACTGATTTCTTGGTGTACACCTGAGGAGTAGAAGGAAAAGGAGTTCATATGATCAAATATTTAGGATAAGACATAAGCACCTTAAATGGATGTTTAGAGAATATGTTCGGGGTTGGAACTGTAATTGGGAATTTTGTGAAGTCTTGCTTTTATGTGCTTTTTAGGAAAGTTATGTTAAGACCTTGTGACCGTCACCTGTGTTTCCACCTACATTGCTGATTGCACATGGCTTGTATGTACTGTTTGCAATCATATGGAAGATTCAAACAAACGCCCCAAAATGTGGCCAAAAGTCCAACGATAATACTATAAAATGTAAACATTGCATAAAAATAATTTACTGCAAGGGGAGGATGTCCAAAATGACCAAAGCATTCACTGCAACATTCATTTCTTAAAAGTTCCAGTCATTTATGAGGATCTATTAACAATATAAAATGCATAACAATGTTTTCATTAGTGTATAATCACCTTAGAATGAGCTGTTTTTATCTACAGACACCATGAAGGATATAAGGAATAAGAATATGCCTCCAATGATAGAAAGTGAGCAGTGTCAGAGCTGAAGTCAAGACCACTTAAGTTATGTTTGAGATTTAGAAAAGTTTAACATTAAAGACTTTAATAGTTAAGACCAGTGGGCAAGACAGAGATAATAGGTAATAGAAAAAACTTTAGAAGGAATAAAAAATAAATGTTTCCAGAATCAGTCCAGCTCGAGTTAAAAAAACCTCAAAAAAACAGTGGACATTCAACTTTTTCCATGTCTATATTGTCTATTTTCTTTTTTTTAGCAAACAGAATTCCAAAATATCTTATTACAAACGACAGATTAAACTTAAAGTAGATCTTTTGCTACTTTAACATCAACCAGGGATTTGGTTTAAACTCGAATCATATTGAACATAAATCTAAATGACCTAACTGTATGGTTGCAACTGCTGGTGATTGTGTGTTCTGGTGGTGGGTCTTAACCTTAAAGCTTTCACTGTGATGTAGGCTAACTTTTCCTTACTTTCTAACCGAGCATAATCCCTTGTGATGCATTGCTATGCTCTCATGTTTGAACTGTTTGTTCTGCATTTGGCGTAGACCCTTGCTTTGCTCAATGTGCATTGAAAGTAGTAGTTGTCTGTCAGTGCTGCTCGTGACGAAAATGTACTTTCATTTGCAGCCTGAACCTACAGAGGAAGACATAGAGAAGAACCCAGAACTGAAGAAGCTACAGATCTATGGCGCAGGGCCTAAGATGATGGGACTTGGACTGGTAGCAAGGGACAAAGGCATCAGGAAGAAGGGTAAGTGCCATGACTACAACCTTAATTTTCTATGTTTCTTAAGACACAGACGTTATAAGGTCTTTAAAGTCTGGCAACTGTAACATTGAGAAACCTGGAAATTTAGATGCAACGCTGTATCACAACAGCTATTTTGATGCAACTAAAGCAATGACTTGAGAAAGAGGCAAGCCATCAATTATTGTCTCAGTCTAATACATTCTGAACAATCCTTGGTCTTCTTTTAGATGAGCTGCCTCAAACGGTTACCATCAAGGAGGAGGCTCCTGCTCCTGTTGATACCTCAGTCAAAGCAGAGCTACTGGAGCCTCAAGAGAGGCAGAGCGATGGGAGTACATCCAGCCCTCAACTGCCTCCCCCTAGCGTCACTGTTAAGTCCGAAGTGAAGAAAGAAGAACCATTGGAAGAGGATAGGAAAGGGAATGATGATGATGAGGAGGAAGATGATACAGATAAACCATGTACCAAAATGACCATGAGGCTTAGGCGCAACATCAACAACCCACAGTGTGTAAGTAGACTAAAGGATGCACCCAGGTGGTAGTAGGAAGTTGAGATCAACATAATAAAACAGAATATCAAACTATCACAAGAATTCTAATGATTCTACAGGCACTCACATTTGAATTTGACCTGCTTGCTGCTTCATAGAGCAATGTACTTACTCCAGTTAAAAGTGAGCCACACTCATCTGCTTCTAAAACCCTAAAGTCAATGTTTTGTGCTTTTTAAAGGTCGAGTCTTTTGTGTGTCGGATGTGTGGTCGGGGAGATGATGACGAGAAACTTTTGCTGTGTGATGGCTGTGATGATAACTACCACACCTACTGTCTACTACCCCCACTCACTGATCCTCCCAAAGGCAACTGGCGATGCCCTAAGTGTGTGGCAGAGGTATGGTTTAGTGTTTCAATGCCACTTGTTTGTGTCTGTAATACTTGTTTCTTCTTTAAGGCATATTTTTGTTTTGATTTTCTCCCTTTTTTTTAATACTCTTTTTAGGAATGCAAGAAACCTGCAGAAGCATTTGGCTTTGAACAGGCTACACGAGAGTATAGTCTGCAAAGTTTTGGGGAAATGGCGGACGCCTTCAAAGCAGATTACTTCAACATGCCTGTCCATGTAAGCACACCCACACAACATATCACCTATTCATTATGAAGCATGACTCTGCCATGACGGGTGATAATGTGAGAGACTAATCTCTAGCCTGTGTGTTGTTATTGGTGTAGATGGTTCCCACTGAGCTTGTGGAGAGAGAGTTCTGGAGGTTAGTCAGCAGTATTGAGGAAGACGTGACTGTTGAGTACGGAGCGGACATACACTCCAAAGAGTTTGGCAGTGGCTTTCCGATGAACAATGGCAAGAGGAAGCTCACAAAGGAAGAGGAGGTATGCACATTGAGTTTTTTTTTTTCTTCTTCTTTTGTAACCTCAACAGTTTTTTGTGAAATCTTAAGGAGACATCACAAGTGAAGACGAAAGCTTCCTGCCTGAGATGACATGTTGAAAATGTTGAAAGCTATTGAAATAATACATTTAAATCTGCCAGAAGTGCAATTTAAATACAGTGTTAGTGTTGGTATAGGTTAGTATCATGGCTGCAAAAGGCCAATGTGGCATTATGACTAACTATTTCAATGCACTCTACAAACTAATTCCTACTCAGTTCAGTGATACAGATGATAAAAATAACACGAATGCATTAAAATAATTTTTAACCGTTTAATCAGTGGTTTCCAAACCTTTTCACAACCATAGTCTAGTGCTTATTTTCAGTGCACACTGTTTTCTTTGTTGATCAGGAATATGCCCGCAGTGGCTGGAACTTGAATGTGATGCCTGTACTGGAGCAGTCCCTCCTGTGCCATATTAATGGAGACATCTCTGGGATGAAGGTGCCCTGGCTTTATGTCGGCATGGTGTTCTCAGCTTTCTGCTGGCACATTGAGGATCACTGGAGCTACTCCATCAACTACCTGCACTGGTACAGAATGCTTTTTTTGTGTATAGTTGTGCATTTGGTGTTATATAGTAGTCATAAGCTAAAACAAATGCAGCTGTTATAGTAGAGAATATGATAATGTTATATGACATGGTACTTACAGTGAAAGACTTTTCCTCTCTTCTTCACTTTCCACCTATTTATCATATCCAGGGGTGAACCCAAGACTTGGTATGGGGTTCCGTCTGTGGCTGCTGAGCGACTTGAGGAGGTGATGAAGAAGCTGACGCCAGAGCTGTTTGAGTTTCAACCTGACCTCCTGCACCAGCTTGTCACCATCATGAACCCTAATATCCTCATGTCTCATGGTGTCCCGGTCAGTAACATAAACACACAAGCACACAGCAGAAATGTGGTTTGTTCTAAAGTTTTCTTTGAGTGAGCTCTTTTGTTTCTGATTGGCAGGTTGTACGTACCAACCAGTGTGCGGGTGAGTTCGTCATCACCTTCCCCAGAGCCTACCACAGTGGCTTCAATCAGGGATATAACTTTGCTGAAGCTGTTAACTTCTGCACTGCAGACTGGGTACGTCTGTTTACACTTTCTGCCTCAAGTTTGTCATTTCACATCATTCACAATCCTGCATTGTCAACATCACTCTGCTCCCTCCTCCTCAGCTGCCAGCCGGCCGTTCCTGTATTGAGCACTACCGGCGTCTAAGGAGGTATTGTGTATTTTCCCATGAGGAGCTCACCTGTAAAATGGCTGCCAGTCCAGAGAAACTAGACCTTAACCTGGCTGCAGCGACACACCGGGAAATGTTCAGTATTGTTCAGGAGGAGAGGAAGCTGCGCAAGGGTCTAATGGAAAGGGTGAGACATGGAAATAGATCTTACGGTTTCTCTCCCATTTAGTGTGTGTAAGTGAATAATAGTCCAGTGTGGTACTATGCAGAATTTGTATGTGTTGTAATGTTCTTATAAGAATATGGGAAAAACTCTGATTGTCTAATCAAATCTGTGTCTCGTACCTGTAGGGTATTACTGAAGCAGAGCGTGAGGCTTTTGAGCTGCTGCCTGACGATGAGAGACAGTGCGATAAATGTAAGACCACATGCTTCCTTTCTGCTCTGGCCTGCTCAAACTGTCCCGAGCGTCTGGTGTGTCTCTATCACACTCAGGATCTGTGCAACTGCCCCACTGAAAAACTCTACCTCAGGTATTTATCTCTTGTATAGCTGTGAGTTTGCAAGCATGCTTTGCATTGAGCCATGATATACTGAGTGACAGCAGTCTTTTGAAATACAGTGTTATTGCTTTCTAAGTTTATCTCCACTAGCTGTGTTAATCATTTCTGTTCTCCCTTCACTTTGCAGGTACAGATACACCCTGGATGAGTTGTTAGCCATGTTACACCGATTAAAGGTTCGATCTGAGTCCTTTGATTCCTGGGCCAACAGAGTAAAAGAGGCCCTTGAGCAGGAAGAAGGAAACAAGATAGGTGGGAAATCAACATAAATGAATCCCTTAAACACAGTTTAAACAGCACATTATAATCTTAAAATGAACTGGTAAGATCAAATGGTTATTGAATTGCAGGAATTGATGACCTGGAGATGCTGAAGACGGAAGCAGCGGAAAGAAAGTTTCCCGACAATGAACTTCTCCGGAAACTCAACACTGTTCTTAAAGACATCGAACACTGCCAAAGGACAAGCACTGAATTCCTCAGTAACTCAAAGACCAGGTATGATGGAACACAAACGTTACATTTACACTAACTGTTCAGTTACATGCCCTTACATTTTGCTGTCTTTTAGTGAAAGTAAGATGACGTTGGCAGAGATGAAATCCTTGGTAGAGACGATGCAAAACCTGCCCTGTGTGATAACCCAGTTGGAGGAAGTGCAGGTGAGGAATTATGTCACACTGAGCAAACTAGCTTGTATTTTTGGCAGAAAGTATACTTAAAAAAAAAAAAAAAAAAGAAAGGATAACATTAACTGGACAGGTATTATCATATAATTTTTTCAGATTAAAAGTTGTACTCTTATTTAGTGCACCTCTGTATTGTCTAGGCGGTTCTGCGAACAGTGGAGGATTTCCAGAGCCAGGCTCAAGCACTGGTCAATGACAGGGACTGGAGGAGGGACTCTCCACCACCTGAGCAGTTGCAGACTTTGTTGGAGCAGGGAGCCCAGCTGCCTGTTGTGGTGCCAGAGTGTAGTTTACTCCAGGGCCTAAAGGAGCAGGGCCACTGGCTGGCGGAGGTGAGGCGCACACTAGGCACCGAAGGAGGAGAGAGGCAGGAGGTGACGTTGGATGTGTTGAGGAACCTGATGGAAGCAGGCTGCAACGTGCCCCAGAGTGTGTCTGTGGAGACGGCGATGGCAGAGCTTCAGGAACTGCTCACAATTGCAGAACGCTGGGAGGAGAAAGCGCAAATCTGCCTCGAACAAAGGTACAGGAAACAAGTCAAACCAAAAATGACTATATAACTTGACCTGCCGCAGGGGTTGTCATCATTTCACAACCAGTTTGTCTTGTTGAAGACATCTAAATGTCTGTCATGGTTTTGTTCTTCCAGGCAGAAACATCCTCTTTCTACCCTGGAGGCAATAGTAAATGAGGCTCAGCTTATTCCAGTCAAGTTGCCCAACATTCTGGCTCTACAGGACTGTCTCACTCGAGCACGGGCCTGGGTAACAGACCTAGAGGAAATCCAGGTAAAAATAAATTTCTGATGTCCATTAGATTGGCCCTATTTTTATCCTTCTTCCACTGTAATAAAGAGTGTAATTAAATTTAAATATCTGGAATCTGTAGAATGGGGAGCATTACCCATGCCTGGATGACCTAGAGGGCCTGGTGGCCATTGGACGGGACTTGCCAGTCTTCATGGAGGAGCTAAGGCAGCTGGAACTGCAGGTAGCCAGTGCTCACTCCTGGAGGGACAAGGCCACCAAGACCTTCCTGAAGAAGAGCAGTCCGCACAGTCTGCTAGAGGTGGGCAACATGATGGAAATTATATTAACATCAACATTGAGCAACATGATACACAGCAAAGCATTCCACTTTAGAAGCCATGGTCGTGGTAAGGCCACAACCTTCATGAGAGCATGCATTTAACTCCAGTGTTGCCCTGCAGGTATTATGTCCATGTGCAAAAAGGAGAGAGAGGCGAGATGAGACCGAGGCACTGGATGAGTCTTTAGATGATTCTGATACCAACACTCTGGGCCTCTCTGCTCAGGATCTGAGGGACCCTGCAGCTATTGTGAGTTTTATCTCTTTTTATCTCTTTAAGATTTAGTTCTTCTTTTCTTTTTGTTTCCATGTTTTATGCATAAATACTAGTTCTGTATGTGGACTTGATTTGTGTGCCTTGTCTCTAGGTGATGGCATTCAAAGAAGGGGAGCACCAGGAGAAGGAGGCACTACTGAGGTTACAGAAATTGAACATGTGTAAATCTGGACTCAACACTGCAGTTACAAGTTACAAGGAGGACAAGGAGGACAAGGAGAACGGGAGATGGGACGACTCCATGGAGACGGACACATCCAGCCACTCAGAGAACTCTGTAAAAGAGAACGGTAACAGTAACCACACCTGCACCAGCCCTTCTCAGTCAGTGTGTGTGTGCGGCGGTCAGCCTCGTGCCCCTCAACTCCGCTGCCATCTGTGTAAGGACTGGTTCCATGGTGGCTGTGTTCCTTTCCCCTCCGTGCTCCCCTCTTCTGGACCACCAGCGAACCCCCTCTGTTGGTGGGACTGGGACTCACGCTTCTTGTGTCCGCGATGCCAGCGGTCACGGCGCCCTCGCCTGGAGACTATCCTGGCGCTACTTGTTGCCCTGCAGAGGCTGCCAGTGCGTCTGCCTGAGGGAGAAGCACTGCAGTGTCTCACAGAGAGGGCCATTACCTGGCAGGGCCGAGCCAAAGAGGCACTGGAGACACCAGAGCTGCAGCAGGCACTTGAGAGGCTGCAAGAACTCAAAGAGACTCTCCATTGTGAAACAGAGAAAAAGGAAGACATGGAAAAAGGGGCAGGAAGGAGCCCAGTGATTGTTTTATCTGACTCCGAGGGAGGGGAAGGAGAGGATGGAGTCATTGATCTGACAGACGAGAATGCACCGAAAAAGAATGCCAAGGAAAGCAACGGCACCCAGGTTAACACCTTAATCTCTTTATTTTAATATTAAACCAAATGTAGACTACAGAATATAAACTGTGCAAGTGATTAAAATGATTATTAAATTGCATCTAACACATATTCTGCCTCTTCATCAATAATAACCGATGATCTAATAATTTCAGTCCTTCTTACAATGCTGTATCCAACCTGCCTGTTTTATACAATGCTTGTTTGCCCACAGGCTGGCTGTGAAAATGGCATCAGCAAGAAGTCAAATGTTACAGGTAAAATTGTGTGTTGATTTCAAAATATCCATCAGAAGTTAAGTGTCCCACAGACACCGGTACTGACAGCATTCTGCTCAATTCTTAGGTGTGGGGTTTCTGCTGCCCCTGCTGCCTTTGCTAAAAGGCCAGGTAGTGGAGCTTTCACCAGCCACCAGGGTCCAGCTCGAGGAGCTGCAGCTGGAAGGGGATCTGCTGGAGGTTTCCCTGGACCAGACACTCCTCATCCACAGAGTCCTGCAAGCTGCCTCTGTTCCATGCAGAGACACATTGCACACACTCATTCAGGTCAGGAAAAAGACCTTTTAGAAGAATTGTTTTAGAGGGCAACATCTTACAGACACACATGAAAATTAGTGCACACTAGCCCAATACATAGCCACATAAACACAACAAAACAACATTTTATATCATTGAACCTTTTTTTTGTAGTATTCGGAAAAAAATGCGCCACTTACCAAAGCTTATTACGGTGCCATCCACCCATACTGAATTAAAGGTGCCCTGTGGAGTTTTCTTGTAAAGAAAGTTTGTCTTTACATTAAATGTTGCTCACCAAAGTGCACTGTGTGTATCGTTAAGGCATTACAAACATGTTGAGTTAATTTCCTTCCTCATAAAACGTTTGCTAAGCTGTTTGTTTACATCCACGTTTACTTGCTAGATGTCTTATTCTCTGCATTTCTTTAAACAGTGCTTAGCTTAAATTGATTGAATGCAGTTTTATGATCAGATTATGTACAAAAATGCAAGTATTTGTAGTTATTAGCGAGCGTATAATTTTAGTGCTGTTCCTAAGGTTTTTCTGTTTGAGATTAGAAGTCTGACTGATTAAGCAGCTTTGTGTTTAACCCTGTCAAATCTTTAGTGAGGTTTGTCCACCTTTAAACTGCTTTTGTCTAATATTCTTGTCGTCTCCCTCTCTATCAGATTGAGCTTGAAGAGCAGAGGCGAACCAGCCGCGGACGAGCTAAAGACTCCAAAAGGAAGAGAAAGGGCCACAGAGGCGGCAGTGGGGAAGGGGCAGGAGAAAGGTCACTGGATGCCTCAGAGTCAAAGAAAACCTGTCCCCTCAGCAACAGACCCTCTCCTCACTTACCTGTCCAGACCCAACCAGAGGTAACAGCCCATGTATCTTTGCTCTGAGAATGTTTGTGTTTTTTGTAGTTTCAATGCAAATATGTGCAAATAAAGTTTTAACTGACTTAACCTTTGCAGGAGATTAACATTTTGACTTCTTTTCTTTCGACAGACTTTGTGATATAGTCGACGATGGAGCTCTGTTTGAGTGGAGTAGTCGGAGGAATTGAAGGGACAGAGCATTCTGTGCCAGAAGACAGTGTCAAGTTATAGAAAGATGCAGGACATCCCACCCTCTCATACCCTACATCCCTCCTCATCCCTCATTCAAACATTCAGACACTAACAGTGATGACTCTTCTACACTCCACTGTCTCATCCAAAACTCAGCCATAGCTCACCCATCATGGTTTCAGACTCGCGGTCTTACCCAAACTTTATTGTCCACCTTCCCTGGACCCATTTTTCCTGTTAACATATTAAGACTGTGTTGGACCGATGTGGGACTTACCGCAATAGGAGTGTCTTTGGTCTAGAGTTGTCTCTGAGTTCAGCCAGTATGCTATGTTATCCCAACTGTATTAAATGCTAGTTCAGTGGAAGCCTGTCTGAGTGCCGGCAGTTGCCGTTTCATTTCACTTGAGCCCACTCACTGAAGTTGGATAAGCTATGGGTTTACTTAGACAGTTCTGCTTGGGCACGAATCTTGAAGCTGAGGTACAGCAGAAGGTTTGACAGCTGAGCTTAGACAACAGCACCGTGGTTACACTTGTATTTTTTTAGTTGTATTGAATCTTGTGTTTGATGCTGTTTTGAGGGGACATGCATTTTGACTAAACTGAGTAAATTTTGGGAAGTGTTAAAAACAGGCATTAATGTTTTTTGGTGCTACTTTCCCAAAATGGATATCTGTACCTCTTGGCTTTCTCTTTCTCCTCCCTTCCCCTCCCGTCAATGCCTTTTTGTTTTCTTTTTCTTTTTTTTTTCAAAGCACCCATCCTTTTGACTATGTTTTATTCCTTTAAATTTTACCTCTTTTCCTCCCTCCTCCCCTCCTCTTTGCAAATTAAGGTAACTTCACTGTAACTCACTTTGTCACAATTCATTTTGTTTCCTGGGTTCAGATTATAATATTATTATTATTATTATTATATTATTGATATTGCAGACACGCAGTTGTCGTGAGTTTGTGTATAAACTTTTCATTTTAATGTTGCCTTTGTTTCTTTTCACTCTTGTTAGAAAAATAAAGGTTTAGAATTGTTTAGGATATGTTGACTCATTATTTCTTATCTTGAAGTCTTCTCACGATTAATAATGAGCATTCTGGCAGACAGCAGCAATTACATGGTACCAAAATAGTTCTCATGATCACAGCATTTATTTAGAAAAGCTTTCACTGTGAAATGGCAGACACATGACACCACAATATTGAACACAAGTACACCATGATTTCTTCTATGCTAGAATTTGAAGCAACTTCATAGAAAGACAAATCCACAATTACAGTATGTTAAAGGCTTTTAGTTTTTAAGTACATGGACAAAATCATTTCTACCTCAATATCAAACATGCATGTAGGCCAAATGAAAAATCAGCTTTTGTTCATAAGGTTTTATAAATGAGTCGCCCCATTGTTGGCTATTATTGTCATTCTTGGTACTTTTGCTGGATAATTATCCATAGGCTTATTCTGAGAGCACAGGATTTAAAAACACCTCTGTCGAGTTGGGAGTGACACTTCTGACAGGAAATGTATAGAAAAATTCACAGTTGTAGTTCACAGATCTAGCTGCAGACAGATTTTTTTGTTGCAAAGAATATTCTTCATTTGCAAAACTTACTGGTCAGGAAAAAACTAATATTTTATCCATTTAAATGGCAAATGTGCCTTCTTGAATTAAATGTTTTCTGTGCTTTGTATGACACAATGTGCCTTTTTTTTTTAAAACAGTAAGCCTGTCAGTTGCTCTGTGCTTCTTTGTTTATTCTCTCAGCTACAGTATTTCAGCTTTTTTGAATCACTTTGAAAATTGTGCTATACAGTCAAGTCTGCCTGAAAGGAAGGCACCGCTCAGCTCCTCATTATCAAAGCGCGTCTGTGGTCTGACAATGTTGCATTTCCTGTGTCAAAACAAAGGAGCTTTTGTACATGAACACAGCAAGAATGGGAAAAATGTCATAACTACATTAACTGGCACACAATGTTCTTTTGAAAATGTCCTTAATGAACAGTCCTTTATGGACATTAAATATACAGTTTTATGGCACAGAAGTGGCTTTTTCTCAATGTTTTCACAGCTGCATGGTTTTTAGCCCCACTTTTGATTTTCCTGTTCTGTCATTCATAAAAATGTAGAGGCTTGCAAAGATGACTTTTAAGTTGTACACTACTTCTCTTATGGCTAAACAGCAGGTGGTGCCATCTCTAACACCATCTGCCCTTAATGTAAGAAGACAGATCTCAAGATGTGATGTATTTCTATTGTTTTCATATTATCTATTGTTTCAAAAAAATGCTAATGTGTGCTCTTTTTCTTACTTTATGTCTGTCCACTTGTCCACCATGCACGCTTCTTTTTTGTCTTGTGCATTCACGCTGATGTTCAGATTTCAAACCTGACAAGCTGGTACAGGTTTCTGTGTGAAAACAATCAAATTCTTCACATGTGAGGTCAAGCATCATGACAATTGCTGGAAAACTTTTTTTTGACTGGTTTAGGTCGCTTCAAACTGACAAAGTTGAACAGGAATACAGTGTATTTAAAATATACTGTAATGTATTTGTGAAACCTATGACTTGTAAATTTGCATTTGTGATCATGGAATGCATTTCTGAAATGCAGCTTCAATTCGACAATACTGTATTGTAAGTGTGTATTGTCTTTCTGTTTCAGGTGATTACTGGACACAAACCCTGGCAGTCTCAGTCATGAGTTTTTCTCCAATCTAAACATTTTAGGTTGGGGCCTAACTTGTGCTTCTTTATATTACCATCATGGACTTTGTGTTTCAGAATGTTGCTGCATCCCTGCAGACAAATATTTGTGCCAAGGTGTACTGAAGCAGCTTGTGTTCATCCTATAAGCCCTATCAAAACACTTTGGCACTTTCTTATTCCTCCCAAACTCTGCCTCCTTCTCTCCCATCTTATCTCAGACTGTTGTGACAGACAGCAGGGGGTTATAGACTTTCTTCCCATCAGCAGACCTGGTCCCATGGGCCAGTAGCTCCTGTATTGTGATCCAGTTGTCCAGGATTCTCCGACTGCGCTTCTTCAAGCTCCTGCGGTGGCACAGCTCTAGGATGGAGGTGGCTTCCTGCTGGTGTGTTGTCCCCTGTTGTCCTCCACAACTGCTGCCCTGCTCCCTCTCACGCTCTCTCAAACAGTCAAGACGGCTCTGCAACATGAACTCCCTGCGCCGTCGCTGCTCTCTGGCCTTCAGCAGGTGCTGCTTGCGCTCCTCCTTGCTCCAGTAACGGCCCATCTTCATTTCACTCACAGCATCATCATCTGTTGTCATGCCACTGCGCTCCTCTCTGATCTTCATGGCACGTGCCTTCAGGAGACGATCCCTCACAGGCCGTTTGGCCACGTAGCGCGAGCCGTCACTGCGGATCTTCACCTTCCACTCCATACGAGGGGAGGCAGGCAGCAGTGGAGGGGACAAGGTTAAGGGTGCAGCACCTGCAGCCTGGGCAACATTTTTACATGTGCTACCCAAACTCATTGGGCTGGCATCACCCTCAGTCTCCATGGTGCCCACTCTGGGATCATCTCTGATTCCACCAAGCCGCTCAGAGGTTGAGGGAGACCTCAGTTGCATGCAGCTCAGGTAGCGCTGAGGCGGCTTTGTTTCAGTCTGACGGCGGGACAGGTAAGGGCTGTTCTCTGCGCTGCATCCACCAGTCCTCTCTTTGGGGTTTCGTTTTACCCCTCCATCTGAGCCACGTCTGGCTCCTGCATCCCGGGTCAGGGACCTAACCTTCACTCCGGGGCTGGATGTCTTAGCTTCAGCCCCTCTCCTTTGAGTGTGTGGAGAGTAGGGTTGGTTGAGGTTTGTCTGTATTCTGTCTCCTCTTTCAGCCCTGGTTCCTCTCTCTCTCTGTCTAGTGGAGGTTGGAAGCTGCATATCTGCTGGAAGAAGATTCTCTCCTCTCTCCAGGCTCTGTGTAGAGTGTGAAGGGTAGTGTTCATTGACCAGAGGGGTGCTCCTGCAACTTTCCCCTCCAGTGTTGTAGGCACTCGTACTGTCCTTATCTGAGCGCTCCCTCTCTGGGAGCTCATTGATATCTGACAGAGCGTGGTGGCAGGACTCCTCACTGACCAAAGTACCACTCATGTCCAAGCATCCAGCTCCAGCCCCTGCACTTGCTCCATTCTTGTCCTCGAGAGGCCACGCCTTCAGACAACGCTCCCTTAGTTGCTGCATCTTCTGTGCCCTCAAGATGTTACGACACTTGAACTCCAAGTGGCGCAGTTCCTCTTCCAGTAGGGCCATCTCATGCTGCGTCAGGCTCTCATTCCTATTGACATCCAGTGAGACGCCCCCTTCCTCTTGTGCTGGCCCCTGACCTAGCATCAGATCATTACTGTTCTTCTCATAGTAACATTTGATTTCCAGGAGCTCTTTGTACCTCTCACACTCCTCCTCAGTCAGCCCAGGCATCATCATCCTCACAGCATCTGCCATGTAGGCCCTCTCCAATCGCTCCACCTGGTCCAGTCCTCCTCCATTAACACAGTCCAGCCCTAAGAGGGAGTCAGTGCTGAACTGGAGGTCCTGGGAGTGCAGCAAAGGTGGAGTGTCCCCTCTGCCGGACAAAAACTTGCGCATGCTGCCAGGCGTATTGGTAGCGTTCGTATTGGAGGCACTAGTGTGGTCGTCTCCCAGAAGGTCGTGTTCTGAAGACTCCTCATAGCGTGTGCTTTCGTCTGTACGGCCCACACCGCTGTCCAGCTCCTGGCTGTTGCTCAGCACTGTCTGGAGCAAATCGGGTGAATCCCTGTTCATTGAGCGACCATGGCTACCTAGTACACCTCCACCAGCAGCACTGCATGGTCCAGCACCCAGGACAGAGGTGCTGTTCCTCACTTTGTGGCTGCTTGGCAGGTGAACAGCATTGTCAAGTGGCTCCAGGTCCTGCTCATCTGGGTCCAGCTGGTTGTCGTTCTGATAGGTAAAGGTGTATCAGGCACGAATTTTGTTGATGGCATTGCAGAGAAGGCGTTATGTTCATTGTTGAAGAGACAAACAGACAAAGGAGAAGTAAGCATTAGAATGTTACCATACATCTGAAGGTTTAAGGTCCTCCTCCATTCAAAAATGTGTTTTGTTTGTTGTTACTTCACTTGGATATTTAAACTTCACTGTACAGAATGAGTATGTGCAGAGTTTGTCACTAGAAAGAGGTTTCTCTGTGCATGTCTGTAAGGGATTTTAAACAGTGAATATAACGATATCTTTAAACCTTTTAGGAAATTGAAATAAGCATTTTTAAACTTGAACTCACCATCTTACCAATTAGTAGCAGGGAAGATCTCCAAGCAGACTCATTCACATATAATCACTTTTTGATACGGTGAACTTTTAAGCATACTGTTGCCAATTTACACATTAGGCAGATATGGAGCAATACTAGAATTAATTTGGAGTTATGTTTCTGGCCACATGCAGATTGTTCCAGTCCAGTATTCACTGTCTGGTTGGCGTTTGGTGCTGGGCAGGTTACTGAACACAAGTGACCCCTTTCATATTTAATCAAGTCATTTGATCAATAGTTGGTGTAAAGATTTTGATTATAGCAGCTTTAATGTTTGTGAGTGTAGCACCTATGATCTGCTATGAGTAGTGCTTCTTTCTGTCACTAGATGGAGCCAGTGCTGTATGAGATTTTAACATAATTTCAGCGCTCTGCAATTGCATTTGGTTTTCACTGAATACTTTTTCTGCAGAGAAAAACAAAAAAATCATCCAAACATGAGTGAGCAAATTTATATCCAAGTATTTGTTATTAGAGGATGAAATTTCCATCCAGAATAATCCAGTCTTAGAGATGAATAATATCTAATACTTAATAAGAACTGTTCTTGATCTGTTTAGTTTGCCGCTTTGATTGGCATCCCCTCAGAAGCTGATAAAATATAATTCAAACACTTGTGCTTAAATTAGTAAACAATTCACTCCTCAGAGCACCGTTGATCTTGGCTAATTGGTTTGATTTGAATGTGAACTGTGTGCAGACTGCAAGGCGACATATTGATTATGTTCATCTTCATTCTTATTCTTCGACAACCCCTTCAGTTCTCTCTCTGTCTCCCCTAAGACAACAGATCAAGCTTTAATCTCCACTTGTGTATTTTCCTCTGATGATTCTCCGTCCTTCCCTCTCTCACTTGAATCTTAATGTGGGACCATGCCTTAGCAACATAAATCTTGTCAGCCTTTCACAGGTAGTACTGGTGCTCATCTCTCCCAATACAAGGACATATAAAAACAGAGGAGAGGTTATTTTTGTGTGTATGTGTGTGCACGCCTTTGACTTAGACCATTTTAATGAGTGCCTTTTAAATCTGCCCTTTAGCTCCTTCTGCACAAATGCAGCCTGCATACAGATTTTTTTGAATTCTCACGTACACTGTCTCTATTTTTACAATGGTGTGCAGTGAAATTCAATTTGTTTGGGTCAACATGTGTCAAGTTGTTTGTTCTCGTGTAATTTGTCAGAGGTGTGTTATTGAGGGGCATCCGGTGCGTGTTACAATGCCCTCATATCTGCTAGAACAGTGACCTTGAGAGAAACAAAGCGATGTACTCACATTAGCACTGTGAATGCAAGCACTATTTGTCTTTGCCTCTCTCTTCACGCTATCTGTGTTCTCATCATGTTTTTGCACCTCTTTGCTTTTCTGCCTCCTTACACAAGCTTGCAGGGTAAGACAAAGCAGAGCACCATACTCTCTCTTAGTGTCCCCAATTTCTTTTCTTTATGTTGTGACTGTGTTGTCTCCCTCCAAATCTCATGACTAAATTTCCACATAGAGCACTACCTATACATACCCGCATGTAAACTAATTTTTTGCCACTTAAAGAGGGAGATAAAGGAAGAAGAATGCATTTCTAGGTCAGTATTCAGACTCAGATTTGCAGCGCGCTCCCCGAAGACTGCATATCCAATTTCCTCACCTCTATCTCGGGTCGTGCAAGGAGCAGGGAGACATTAGTGCTGTCCTCTCTGGTGAGTATAGCTACCGCCTCCTCTCTGTCCTGGATGTCCACTCCATTTATCTGACAGAGAAAGAGGAGAATAAAATTGAGCTAATGTCAGATAATGAAAGACCCTTTACTAGAATCAATTACATTTCTCGATTCAGGAAATAGTCTTTCTTTAGCTTGATAGCATGAGTTATGTTATTCAACCTCTTATGGGAGAATTTAGAAGAAATTCTGCACTATTAGCAAATTCCTTTAATATGTGGATAAGGCGGGATTAAAAGTGACTTGACTCTGACTCTAATGTGGAGCAGGGGTTATCTAAGGCTTCACTTTCATGCATTACATAACTGAAGAAAAAGGGTTTTTGTTGGTTTTAATGTTGAAGATTTATACAACTCTGTGGTATTGATTATTCATGCAAGAAACAGCATGTAAAGGAATTTTGCACACTATTTAGAGAGGCCTGTACCTGTAGTATTCTGTCTCCCTTGCGGATGCGTCCATCTATTGCAGCTATACTGTTTGGGTTCACCTGAAAAAAAAAAGAAGGATTTTGAGTATAAAGAAATAAATAAAGATTTATTAAATATTTGATTTCATAACTATCTTCACCTCTCCTACATATATTCCCAGGTCCTCCTCATCATCGGTTCTGTAACACACTGTCAGCCCGAGTTTATCCTGCTGGCGAGACTTATACAACTCCACCTCCTAGAGCAGTTGAAGAAAAGTTTGAGGATGTCAGACAGAGAGGGATGGGGCAGCCTTCTGTACAGAGTTGTTGAGTAGTTAATGGGCTCTCACCTCATATTCCAGCTCATCCTGTCTGTCCACTTCATGCTGAGTGATATCGAAGTAGTCAGTGGGGTCGTAGTATACAGGCTCTATAAAGCTGAGGATGACAATATTCAGGACATAATATTTCAGTAATTGGGGCAGCTTGAAACGTCAAACGTGTGAACAGAATGGCATGGAGTAGAACCAAGACAGCAGATGAGTTCTGGTCTGACAGTTGGACATGCTGCAGAGATCAATTATACTACTCCTACTCACAGTTCATTGAATAGATATGGCTCCAAGAGCGGTGGTAGTGGAGGGGACGGTGGAGGATCGGGTGGGGGTGGAGCTCCACAGGGATGCTGGCTACTCTTGCCCAGAGTCAACATATGCTGAAAGCTGATGTCTGTTTGAGTGCAGCTGTCCACACAGTCGGCCATGCCCATGGTCACTGGCACTAACCCTCCAGGAGCTCCTGCTAGGCCTGCCCGTCTGCGGGCCCCCCGTCTCAGTATGTTGGACAGCACGGGGTCCCGTATGTCCAGAGTGGGATCTCCAGAAAGGCGGGAAAGCTCCTTTCCATTCACCTGGAAAATACAGATAGTCAAGATCAAATGGTGGAGGAGCAGAGGAAAGAGAAAAAGAGAAGAGGGGTACATTACAATAAAGGAGAATTGGTGCAAGGAACCAGGTGTAAAATGAGTGATTTTCTAATTCTAGTTTGCCACAGAGAAACCGCAAAATGCAAGTAACAGACAAAGATTTTGGAAGTGGGCAGTGCTGTTTATGAGTGGGACTAGATAAGTGCTGACATGAATAACAGAAAGGCAGGGAGACAGGAGGATGGACAGACCTACATCAGCAGTTTTATCAGACGGACAAGGTTAGTTCACAGAAGTAAATTGCCTCACAAAAACACAGAGAACAGGAGGGGGAACTACAGCTACACACGCCTAAAACAAAGAAAGACTGAGGTCATGTTAGTCAACAGAAAACTACAAAAATACACTTCAGCAGACATATAAGAGTATTTAATCTGTCACACAGCTGATAGTGTTTCTAGAGGAGCAGAGAGAACCAAGAGGGGAAAAAAACAGGTTTATATCTAAAAGATTTTGACAACACATCACACCAAGCAGCAGAGCAGAAAGCTATATACTGAGACCTTTAATCGACCGTCAGCTTCAAAAGAGCACAACATGTTGCTTATGTGACCCTTCTGTGGAGAGAAAGCAGAAAAATAGTGCAGTTAGAAAGTAATTACAGCTGTGAGCGGTAAAAAAAAAAAAGTCAATGGCTTCGTGAGAAACCTTTTCTCATGAAGGAGAGAACCAGAAGTAGTTAAAGAGAAAAAACATAAAGTTAACAGTCACAGGGATAAAAATGAGTTTCCTTAGTACATTAGTTTTGTGCAATTTAGTTCTCCTGAACACTCTTCTACAATACACAGTTATCTTTCTTTTGTGTGAATTAAAATTGGTTCCTCTCTGCAAATATATTTAAATAATAAAATATATTTATATTCCGGAGAAACTCAAATTTTCTTTCTTTCTTCAGCAGGACGACCTCTACTGTTGTAATTGCTGGAACATCACGCTTTCAGACATTTTAATTTGGAGAAATAAAACCTTTCTCGCTGAGACATACAGTATGTTTTATAATTCCTTTTCCTTTCAGAGCTCTCTTCCCCTATTTGTGGTCACTGACAGTTCATCTAAATTGTCCTCATATGGCCTCATACTATACAGCCTGTGTAGCATCACCATGTGCCCTGACTCTCAGCTGTTGAAAGCCAAATCATATGGTGTATCTCCCCTTTACCACCACTGCTGTTTCATACAGCAAGAAGAAGAGAAAAGGCCATTAATAATGAAAGATTATTGAAAATAAATATGGAGAAGGAATCAACACAGTATATGGATTTGACTTTGACCAAAACAATCAAATCAAGCAGAATTTCCCACAAACCTAAAGGAGGCAGTGTGGTGCTATGTTTGGCAATGTCGGCTAAGTGCTTTGGTCCAGACTGAAATATCTCAACTATGCAGACATTCATGGTCATGTAGGATGAACCCTAAATACATTGGTGATCCCTTGACTTTTCCTCTATAGAGCCACCAGCAGGTCAAAATTAGCAGTTTGCAGTTGAGGAATATCTCAACATCTACTTGATGGATTTGCACAAAAAGTTTTACAGACATTCATGAAGAGTAATAATTCTGATAACGGTAACCCATGTTTTTTTTTTTCTATTTGTGTGATATTTTGGGTTTATGACCAAAACTAAAAACATTTATATTAGCCTCAGCTATACTTCAGTGCTAATTAGCATTACGGTGGCAGTGGAACTTGCAAAAAATGCAACAGGCCCTCTCTACAGCCAGTCTTTGTCTGTTCTGGCTACTACTAGAAATATGGATGTTCAACATGTCGGACTCCATGGAAGGTGAACTGCTGTGATTCTTATTTTCAGGTGATTATACACTAATGAAAATATACTTATGAATATTATATCTTAAATGTTACACACTGGACCTTTTAAGACTTAGTTTAACCATCTACCATGTAACCATCTCATTTGTGTTTACTCTTCACTCTTTACCTGAAACATGCTTTAAACTGTTATCACAAGAGGACATTGTTTACCACAAACAAATGCTCAATTCATTTCAAATTATTACATTTAAAAATATATATATATTTCTCTGTGAAAATTGGCAAAACTCTTTTCCAGTGGCAAGGTTTCAGTAACTTGAAGTGTAATCTGCATATGCATGATTTTAGTTTTGTGCATACACAACTTTTCTTATCCTTTGTTTCATGCATCGGACCCTTGGACTTTCTCATAATCTTCCATTTAATCCTAAAGATGGCTCAGGAGCCAAGATAAAGATGAGGATTTTCCTACGATATAGCTCACGTTGGTTTGTAGGGAGAAGAAGTCTGCACAACCTGCTTTGATATCATTAAAGTGG
>NW_023339707.1:20628730-20678222 GCF_004916995.1 Morone saxatilis | reverse complement strand
ACACACTGGACCTTTAACGCACTGCTGTGTTTAAGTACAGCCTCACATAGCTGCTATGGCTGCAGACTGTCCAGTCATTCAAATTTGAATAATCTCTCTACATTTTCATGCGAATGCGTGACAAATTAAATTCTCTCAATTTCATTACATGAGGCAGACAGTAACATGATGATGTTTCTGTGCCAGAGAGAGTCTCAGACAGTTACTGAACCAGACAGCTTTTGTAGAGTCTTATTCATGTTGCACACAGTGACTGACCTTGGCTGTCTGCGACTCTCTGCGTCTTTACCACCCTGCTTCATTCTCCCTCTCCCTCTCTCTTCTCTTGTCCCCTTCAAGTAATTGCATGTCAAATCAATGTTCCCCTGTGCAGCCAAGCACAGAAACTTTCTTGCCACATTCGGGCCCTGCTCCCTTTTTTGATTTGGTTCTCTCTAATACCGTTATATCACCACCCCCAGCAACACCTCTATCTTTCTTTCCTCCCTTTGCCGTTGTGGTTCCATGCTCACATTCATTTCCCTTTCTCTTTCTCCCTCTCTACCCATGTCCACTCCTGCTTCTTCTCTCTCCTGTTTTCTCCCGACACCGTGCTGCCTCAGCAGTTCTGTCTGCTCTGTCCCTTCCCTGGAGATAGAGACAACTCACGCTCCTCTATTACCATCTATTTCAGCGGGTCCACCTCCTTGTGTGTGTCTGTCCTTTCTCACACTAATGCACCTTCATAAATCTTGCTGTCTCTCTTAATGAGCTTCTTCACTTGGAAACAATAAGATGCTTCCTCCCTACATGGCCTATTGGTGATGAAGGAATTAACACTGTGTAGTTTGCATGTTAGATTACAGAAAAATGCTCCCTGACATCCTTCACCAAAGTGCATTTTTATTTCATCTCTCACATCATGATCTTTTTTCTCTCTCCAAACAACATACGGTATCTATTGTTTCAGCGCTCTGTGCTTATGACCACACAACCCAGCTCTCCAGGATCAGAGAGAGGCTATTAGGAAACAGCTCCGTGGTCATGAGTGACAAGTATGAATACTGAGAGAGCGTGGAGAGGGGGATTTCTCATTCATTATCAATGAGAGGTGCTGAGATTGCTTTGAAGATGACTTCATGCAGGATAATGGTTGTGTTAGACAGCTTTTGGGCCTTGTCTTGATGGAGAATCTATTACTCTCTTACCATGTGCTGTTCTCTATTATCTCTGGGTTAGTAGGTCATTACATACACCTACTTTTTATAAACAACACAAGCTATGCAAATAAGGAAGCCATGGGGTGCACACATATCCCCACATTCCACCCTCATTTTGTATATTTGGTGTTAAAAATGGAATTGAAATTCAGAAAAATAGTCAAGTCTCCAAAATTCACAGTAGGGGGTGGGCGGTGGTGGTATCAGTGGCGGCTGCGGGGCTGAGGGTGGGGTTGGGGATGATAGAGATGAAAGAGATGCAAAGAGTTCAAAGTGTAGAGAGGGAAAGCCAAGAAGGAGAGACACAGGGAGAAAGGAGGAAGGGAGGTGATGAGAGGGTAATGATGCAGGAGAAATGTAGAAAACAAGCTTTCAAGGAATTGCCAGGTGAATGTAAATAATAAGTGAACCTGGCTCTGGGTTCACTACATGTAAACACACGCACAATGGAAGCTCATGGGAAATTACTAAGTGGTTGATGCATAATTAGTTTTTATCTGAAAGCTCTTTAAAGAGCAAATGAAACTCGTGCTGTACAACAGGCGGAGAGAAGGAAAACGGGGAGAAAGGCGACGACTAACTCCACAGTAACACACATAGCCTTCAGTGTGTGGAAAAATACACAAACAATCAAGTCTTAATCTGAAATGTGCCTTGTGCCTTGGTGAATCTTTACCTCCTAGCGTTTTTAGAGTTTTTTTTCCACCAACCCAGGATTTATGTGAATTTCCCCAGCATTCATGTAAAAGCACCTGCATGACCGATACGTTTACATATTGAATTCCACTTGTTCAGTAATAGATTTTTCTCATCTCCCATGCTTTGAAGGCAGGGGCAGCCACCTCCTCAGAAAATCAATTAATCTGAAGACGGAGTTGACCTACTCCGGCTATGACCCCTGTTGTGTGATATCACTGAGCTAATTTAAATGCACAAGCAGGGAGTGGTAGGCCTATTATAAAGTGATAACAGTGAGAAAGTATTGATTTAAAAACACCTCAAACATTCTTTGAAATGATGGCAATGAAGCTAACAAGCCTCAGTGGGAGTATACACATAATTAATCAATACATTAATCATTTACAACAAAAATGAATCATGGGCAGAATTATTTATTTTAAATGGAGGTGGACAAAGAACAGCTAGTAGGTCTAATGCCCCCCCATATGTCACTCTCGTCCTATTAAATGAGAAACGAGAGTGTCAACCTCTCCGTCAGCCTCCTTTTTGTCTCGTCTCTGTCAGTCACCTCATGCTTGAGAAGTCTTCCAGGGGTAGATTATACATATTACACACACTAGCCTGCACTTCACCTGAGAAAACGTCACGCTCTTGACATAAAGCTGACTGGTCAAAAGATAATGAGCAGCCTGTCAGGTGGTCTAATTAATCAGCATTAACTGTGTATCTCATTTTGCATTTTAAATGAAGTTAAACAGCATAGATGCACACTTAGATGTTTTAGTTATTATGTGAGAGTAAAGGCAAAGTAAGATATTAAGCATTAATAAGCAGTGTATAAACAATTAGTAAAAAAACACACACAATAAAAAACTGTTATAGTGTTTGTTAATGTAGTTTAACTCTTCTTGTGAAGCCTCCATAACTGCAAACTGGAGTATAAACAGATAATGAATGGCAATATCATATAAATTGTACTGTAATTATACAAAATATAGAATATAGAAGATGTTATAATTATAAAACATGCTGTACATTAATAAACACATACAAATGTCCATGTATATGTTTATAAGTACAAGGTAGATAGATACTTTATTTATACCGAGGGAAATTCAAGTAATAATACATTATAATGTGTTGAATGATAAATAATTAATTATATGTATTATATGTATATAGACTCCCTAGATGCTAAATAAGGGAAGTTAAAGTAAAGTGTTACTGATGGGATTAATGGAATATTGGGAAACATATTTATGTATATATTTGTAAATATAAGTATTATATCATAAGTGAAATCTATGCTGACAGTATTTCTGGCAAATACTGCAACATATACCAGCTTTGCAATTCATAACGCCTTTCAGAAGCTTACAGTATAATTCCCAGTGTTTGCTGAAACATTAGTTTGTGGTATTCTTGAGTTCCATCACATTGCATTGTATATATATTGTTATATTTATATTGTTATATTAATGTATGTTCGTGTGTGTGCACTGTGAATGCAACCAGGCACTTATCCAGCTAGTGTCAGCTGGTCATTGGTATGTATTGATTCTCATTTGTTTGTCTCTTGTGACTGTCAGCATGTTTCTTCTTGCCATTGTGAATAAAAGCACATTACGTTTGTTTAATGACGCTGGTTGCCATGGAAACAGACTCCTGCTTTACAGTGACGATGGAAAGAAAAAGAAGGGAGCGGCTGAAGGGCTCAGAGGGGCAGAGGTTTACTGTGTGTGTGTGTGTAGGTCAGGTACTTTGTAAAATATATGTAAAAATGCATAATCTAGTTCAAATTGGTTTGTGCACATAAGTCAACAACTGAGTCTGTAATTCATCAACTGAATAACAATATGCCTTTTTACTTGGGGCTGTAGGTGGCAAAATTGATCAGAAACATGCCAGTGGGTGTGTACCAACCAGCAGTGTGTGGCGTATGTGTAGCAGAGGCCCAATGTATAATGCATGAATTTTATTCCTTTGGCAAGAGAAGCAAGTGTTTTGATACAGTCAAATTTAACAGCCTGGTTTTCCAGCCTGATGTAGCTGTAAGCTGTTTAATGTCGTATTTATTGTCTAAAGACAGTTACTCAGTAGACTGCATCTAATCTGAAGGTGTAATTATACATGTTATTTAAGGAAACCCACTCAAAGCTACAAACCTCTAAAGGGAAAAGCCATGAAATGTGGCGGGGAAATGTAATTATTTTTTTCTCTTTTATGATTTTCTTTTCTTTTTTTTGATTGGACATCGTATACCTTCATCTTTTCCTTGGCATGATCTTTGGATTAATGAGCCATCTGCACAGCAAGAATGGCTGTGTTTGTAATCATTACATGTAATAACTGTGATTGAATTTTATGGGACAAAACAGAATGCTGTCTGTGATTACTCTGCGGCCTTAATATTTTGGATTTATTTTTACTTCTTTTGTACTTCTAAGAGACTCCCAGGTTTCACTGAATATATTCCTATTGCAATGCACTAATCAGCCATTCGAAGCCAAAGGCTGTGGCTCTGGTTCAGAACTCCATCTGCGTTTGTTCTCACTGTCTCATGCTCCTCTGCTCCTAGCCAGCAATGTCGTTTCAGGCTTACCAGACCACAATATATGCAGACTTGCAGCTCCGCCGCCCCCAAAGTATCTGTTCTACTTATACAACCACCTTTCACACAATAGCTTCTCCTCTGCATAATCCAAATCCTTCAACATATCTCCTGCCATCACTGTTCACTCCACTCATCGCCACACCCGTCTGGATACCACGTGCAGGTACTCTGTCTGACAGAGTGTTTCTGGGACACTTCTAGGGACACAACCTTTGGGCACAGCTGACCTCACTTTGCCAGATCAGTGGAATGATTTGATTCCCACTTTCAGAGACGTTGACCTGCATGTGAACAGTGTCATTATTGCTGACCCCTGTTACATAAGGTCAATGATTATGGAATGTGCTGGCCCTGCTCTGGTTTTATGATCACATGCAGACTGCACATACGGCTTCCTCCTTTTTCTAGCACTTCACCCCAGGGACTCAAGCCTTTCTATCACCCCTGCTCTATAAAGGGCTCAAATCAATTACTTCTGACGTCTAAGGGCAAACAGCAGGATAAAAAAGACTGAAAGAAAGAAACAGTCTCACTTTCATTCCCTCTTTAATTTGCCTATTTAAACTCTATTTCCCTCCTAGACTCATTACCGTGCCTCGATTTTGGACTCAGTCTCTCTCTCCATGTTTTCCTCTCTTGGCATCGCCTGTGGCACCTTATGCAGCCCAGTTAACTGGCCCAGACCCCGACTCCAACATGCTACAGAGACCCAGCTGAGGCTTCTGGTGCTACAGATACTAAAAGTGTTGCACTGCATACCCATGAGTGCAGAGCATATTTTATGCTGAGTAAGCATGGGACTTATTTTGGTCACCGCATGTATCATCGAGTCGCCGAGCAGGAGCTTCCTCAGGCACTGCACAGCCAGATGAGCTTACTCACATACAGTCTGTGCTCCCAGTTGGCAGGTGGTACTGAGGCTGTAACCGTGGCAACCCCTCTCTCCCATAACACTTTAGCCCAGCTTTAACAACCCATCCATCCTGCTGCCTCTGTGGCTCTGCACCACTCTACTTTCTCCACACCATGCGTACCTCTTACGCAATTTAGCTCTGCTCTCGCTGATCATAATCATTGTAATCACAGTGAACCGTCATTATCATAATTATCAGTATTATCATCACTGAATGACTATTTCAATACAGCAATGAAAAGCCTTGCTCAAGAGGTACAAAGTGATTTCCACTTCCTTTTATGCTAATTTATAAAGAAAAACCTTCACAAAAGGGTTACTAGTGCAGCAAAAAGGTGAGATGTGTCACATGCTCTCACATTAAATCCATTAGTCATGTTTAATTAATTCACTGTTTTAATTCACTTGATGAATTTTATTAATTGCTCAATCTAATATCATTATCATGCTTTATTTATGATAAAATGTTTTATTTAGACTGATTCATGAATTATCTGATGATGCTATCCAAGACATTTTAATCAATATAAATAACTGTGGTTAACATTTGCAAAATTCATTTGGGATTCAAAACTGGTTAATAGGAATTTAATATGTGAATGATTTGTGATTAAGTGGCTGTGTGTTATGATGAGTGTCTTTTAATTGCTGTCTGTTGTTGCAGATAAAAGAATGACATTTTCATCACAACTGTTTGTTGTCACTCATCCGGCAGCATCACTGTAAGAAAGGGCCATGTTAAGACAATGAAAACTCAAAGGAATCCTTTTGTTTTAAGACTCAAAGAACGAAATGAAAACAAGGCAGAGAGAGAGAGAGAGAGAAGACAGAACACTCACCTGGAACATGACCCTGTATTGTTCTTCAGGCTTTTGAACCACACACATGTTGCACCCCATTGTTACTTTTGACACGGTGCTGGACTGTGCAGGTCCAAAACTGCCCCACTTGACTAGTTCTCACACCAGGACTATCTTTATCAAGGTCTTTGTCTGTGGCAGTGGGAGAGCCCCACCCTCATTCACAGGGTTGTGGTATATTACACTACTCCTTCTCAGAGCACATCCCTGCTGGGGACGGATACACAGTTTATGTGGGTGTGTCACTGTTTTTCTCTTCTTGTTCACAATTCAAGTGTTATAATCCAGAGGAAATTTAAATGTGTTTTCAGAGCTGCAAGACCATGTGTTTGTTTCTGTCTCCATCGCAGGCAAAAATGTTGCTTGTTTGGCTTCAGGTGCTTGGTGTGGATCATCCAGTTTCACCGTAATCTTGGGCCTGGAGAAAAGATGTTTTTAAGAGTCCTTCTGGTTTTGGCTTATGTCTTTAAATAGATGAGGCAGGTGTTTCAGACAAATCAATGCTTATCCAGTGACTTGTCGAAAGTGGTCATACAGTACATTTCCTTGTTTGTTCTTTAATGATGGAAACTGCAGTATAGAGCAGGTTTTCCCAGAAGAAATCCCCCACGCTGCTCCTGAGTTTTCTCACTCGCAGCACTAAACCTCCAAACAGCACACTTTCAGCAATGCTCTTTGAACAAAGTAGATACAAACAACGCAGCAATCAAACAACTTGCCTCAGTCCTGTTTTTCTTCACGCTTTCCAAACTCCCACACCAAGCTTCTCACCTACCAAACCCTCAGCTTTCCTGGATCGCTGAAGGGATGCTGAGTGTGGCTGTTGAGATAACTTCTCCTCCTGGGAGCCTTGTCAGGACTCGCTTCCCCTGCTTGTCTTCCACTTCAGAATCAATGTATTGTTAAAGGTATTTCCTAATTTATATGAAAATGGGGACGGTACATGGTGGTGCACGTTACACCGTTAGCCAGGATCTTTAAGCCCCAGCTGTGCAGCTAAGATAAGCTATATGCCAGGGATAGAAGCCCAAAAAAACATGCACACCTGCACACGTATCAAGACAGGAGCTTCTTTCAACTACAAGCCTAACTACACACACAAGCTGCCAAATTGCCTGTAACTGTCAGCAGAACTGCCATCAGTGGAGAAGTCCTTTTTCATACTGCCTCTCCAAATAATACAAGACATGTAAACAGCACATGCCAAAACTGTAAGACTGTTACAGAAGACTGCAGCATGAATGCATTGGGTTAATCTGATCTGTTGTCGGATATCATGACAAGTATTAGACCATTGATTCTCTAAGCTACGGCATAATCAGCACTCTGGACAACTGTTCCAGGGTGATACAGAATGACTGAAAAAATTACAGAATGAAATTACTGACCTCGTGAGCAGAGATCAGACAAGACTGTGTAGAGAAATCAATATCAAACCAACTGATGGATCAATTGGATTGTGTGCTTGCTGGGTTCTTCGGGAAATCAAGATTGTTTATCATAAGTACCATCAATGTTGCTTCATTTATTTTGTCAGTTTTTTAACAGCCTGTGGATATACTCTACATATTCACATATTCAAACACATCCTCTTATGGTTTAATATTTTAATTGTCCTTGTCCAGCTGCTATAAATAGCTATAATATATTATATTGACATATAACTCTCACTCACTAATGTTAGCCTCAGTCTGCATCCCACAAGGATAACCTGAATTAGAAGGTTAACAAATTCTCAATATAACTTTCTTAACTGTCTTCCTGTCCCCTTCCTTTCCCTTTGAGTCTCATCATGTTGGTTAAACCTTTATCTTTAATCCTTCAGTGACTGCCAGTGCGGCCGTAACTTGAGAGAGTCTTGTCTAAAAGGTCCATCGCCCTGTGTGCTGCCAGCGACAAGGTGTTAGAGCTACTAATCCTCATTCAAGGCTCCACTACACCTGTATCCTTTCCAGAGGCAGTGTAATACCAAACTCTGACTGATAATACAAACCACACACACGCACTTGCAGTCACATACTCATACACACAAACAGACAGGAAAGCTATCTCCACTCAATGAGAAGCATGATAACTTCGGCAAAGACAGCCTGATAGTTAAACTCTGCAGAGCAGGCACTGATCAAGCTACAGCAAGGCGCCAGACATGCTCAGCAGGCGGGTGTGTTCTAACTGTTACCCCCTCTCTCTGTCTCCATCTCCTGCCCATCCCCATATACCTCTATCTACCTAAGTATCACTTCTACATGATTATTGCAGTGGAGTGTCTAGGTTCATCCCCTGCTTCCCATGCTTTCAGAATAAAATATGGTATGGAATAACATATAATTCAGAGGAAATCCCTATATTCTTCTATTAATGCATTGATTGTAAAATGATGTCCTTATATGGCACAAATGCACCTGTAAAAGTTAGTCCATCTTCAGTTTGCAGGGAAAGAAAAGGAAATTCAAGAATGGCAGTCAGTAAGTCCATTTCAATCCTCCTTTTGTCCTTTGGTCATTGTATTTGAAATATCCACAGGAGGGTGTTTGTGTTTAAGAAAAGAAATAAAAACCATGGTGAGTATTCCAGGTGGTTAGTGTTGAGCAGAGTGCAGCGTCTGTCTCAGGTCAGTGATAAATCACCATCAGCAGCCTCACAAGATGAGAGGAATCACTAACGGCTGATTGGAGGATACTTCTTGGCTTCTCCCCTTGGGCGCGACGGTAAATGCACTCCCCCACTGCAGCGGGGGGGAACACAAAAGGCGGTTGTTCCCCAGCGGTGAAGGAGCCTGCTGATCTGTATGCTGCACTACTACTAAAGCTGAATTCGTCTGGATTTTACACTGTATAATTTCTCTCCCTCTCCCTCTCCCCCACCATCTTTCTCTCCATTTCCAGGGCTGGGCTACTGCTCTCTTTTCTAGCCCCCTATAATTTTTACCCACACCTCATTTGCTACCCTCTCCCTCCTCCTTACTTGCTCCTCTCCCTTGCTTCTCTTTGCTTGTCTGCAGGCAAGAGAGCAAGCACTGGAAAGCCTATGCATACTGTTTGAGCAGGACAGGATGAGATAACCACCAAAGCTACATAAAAGTGAATGAAATATCAAGGTATCCATGCATTACACTATCAAGACATGCAGACAAGCAGGGAATAGGTTCATTCATCTTATGGCAGGTAAGCAATTCTGTGTCACCTTGGATTGTTATGAGAAGGAAAGAGAAATAAAAGGACGATTGCACTTTTTCATAACAGTAAAAAAAAATGCCCAAAGCAGGTAGAAAGCTCATGACCAGCCGTGCATTTAGATGAGGTTCTGCGCTACCACAAAGAAGGAGAGAAAGGAAACACAGGGGGAAAAGAGGAAAAACAAGTAAATAACAGGTGTGACAGGATGAATTGAAAGATGTGGAAGAGAGCCAAGAGAGAAAATGCAAATGACTGTGTGGGAGAGCAGCGGAGATGGGGTAGAACAACAGTTTTCTGCAGTAATCAAAATGACCTGCTGGGGGGGGGGCATTTCATTTTAAGTAGCTGCCCAGCCTAGGAGATATTTATGAGCAGAAATCTTCTCTCCTGTTCCCCCAGTGAAACTCTACACAAAATCAGAACACCACTCACTAGCTAATTTTCAATTTAAAAAAGGCATCACTGGCACATTTACTGCAGTGCTGCTGCCAAGTACCTCAGGGCTGGAGAAGGGAGACAGTCTGCAGGGCAGAAAGGATTAGAGTTGGTGATACCAACACACTAAGAAGAATTTAATGTACAGTAGGCAAACACACTCAGGGTTGACCTTTCTATGGGGATACTGTAATTTTATACCTGTCAGTTTCTCATTTTTTGAGCTTGATCTCTCTCTCTCTCTGCTACATCAAAGAGTTATTTATCAGCTGCCAAGAAATGACAACTTCTGTAAGCATTCAGTGCCTTGCCACTTATTGTGTGTGTGTTTATCGCTCTCTCTCTTTTATACACACACACACACACACACACATTTCAACTTCTCTATTTGCTGTAAGCCTGTCTGAAACAGGATTTCATGGTGGCTGTGTCTGGTTCAACAGGCTTACACATATTTTAGCCCATCTCAGAATGCTTCAGAGACACTAATACTGAATGCACCCCACACAGTTAACACTTACTCTCTCACACACACATACACAGACAGACATCTCCTTGTCTTGTTATGTGTTTCTCCCGTGCTTTACTCAGTCCAAATCTGTCTGCTTTAGATCTTCATCTGAACACAAAAGGTCAGGATGTTATGTGGAAAAACTCTGAAATATCAATATGCCCACTACAGGAAAGAAGAGATCATCACATTTAAACAGACAGATCCACCTTTTACAGCTCATGTCATGATCTGTTTCCAGTTTAAATACCAGTACTTGTCATCTCACATTATCTCCTACTGATTCTTGCACTTTGTTCACTCCCACCTGAACAAAGGGCAGGTAGCCTAGAGTATGCTGCACTTCTATTACTCCACCCTTGGTATGACATTACCTCCACAGAGCTCTACCCTCATGTCTTAGTGTTCCTGTAATATTCTACGAGAGAATATGTCACATTCTGCAAGTTGTGCATCACTAAAATGCATGAGAGACAAGTTAGCTTCTGTCTCATGAAAATGTTAATGGATAATATTTTGCATACAAAGTACAAGAAAGGAGCAAGAGCAGCACTTGACAGAGACTCGGCAGAGAAGTTTTTCAAGGGGAGCAAAAAGGGAAAAGGAGAAGTAAAGGAACAGGAGGGAGGGGTGAATATGAGGGAGATTAAAGCAAAATGAATAAAAAATATGTGAAAAGAAAAAAGAAAAACAGACCCTTTCTTTCCAGAAAGGCCTTCCTTTTCTTTAGAGAGAGGAAGAGCAGGGAGGCAGAGGGCTGATAGCAGCAGAGCACTGGACTACTGGCAGAATTTTAACAGTGTTCTCATTATTTATTTACTGCTCTGAGGAAAAGACTGCCAGTACATAATACACTGCTGCATGAACCATATTTTGTGTTTATGTTTGCATATATGTGTATGTGTGTGCATGCATGCGTGTGTATGCATGTGACGTGACTGCCATATCATAGTAAAGGTTTTGACTGGCAGGTATTGGAAAACGTCCACTCGCAGCAGCTTCATTCACATTCTGGAGAAGTCACTGGGTGTGAAAGCTATTTCACAGAGGAAACGATGAGGGACAGCAGCCTCAAAGCGGCACTGAGATGGCATGAGATGGGGACTTAGATAGACTGTGGAGAGACGGATAAATGAAAGAATGGAAGAGAGCGAAAGCCAGTGTGTGGACTGAGAGGATAGGTAACTGTGTCTAATCGCAGTTGAGTGGAGAAAAACTTTGGTCAGCAGAAGTAAGGACTTGTTAATTAACAAGCTGAGAAAAATAGACTCAAGACAGGAATCAGCACTGATGCACACCAAGAGAATACACGAAGACAGACACTGTGCAGTGAACTGATCAATTCTTGCAAAAGTATTACAATAGTGTTGATCACATTTTGTTAAATAGCCTGCTTTAGTTTTGATGAACAGCTGGTTCAAATCATATCTTTCTGGCAGAGTTTAAACTGTTGTTGAAGCTGGTTTCAAATGAAGGCAGCAAATGGTTGATAAAGGTGTCCCACAGGGATCAATATTAGGCCCCCTGCTATTTATTCTATTCAAATATATATATATATATATTTACAACTGAGCACTGCATGTCCATAAGTATGCTCACAATGCCATGTTATATACCATCTGCTGTACCTAAAACCAGGCATATTACAATCTGCATTGGACTAGTAGTAATAATTAATAATCTCCAAAAAAACAAGCCATTTATGTTCCTACTCAAATCCATCTCCTTAATGGAAATCTAGATATAGTACAGTATTATAAGTAGTTATTTTGTGAGACAAGTGCAAATCAGATTCTTGCAGCAGGACAAAGCTTGTTTCTCCCTTCAAAACAGACAAAATATGTTTTATTATCTACACTGGATTCTGGACAAATCCATCTCATCTTGCTGCCAATACCCTAAACCACTGCTCACAGTTTGCCACAGTGCCATTTAATGCTATAGTATGCAGTTTACATCTAAAACTGACTACAAAACAAACTCAGTTCACAGACATTCCTCTTAAGGACTTGTACTTAATATTTTTTTGAACTTTTATTGTCTTATTGTCTAGACAGTGACAGCTGAGGGACAGGGGGGATGACTCATGGACCCAGGTCCGGCACATTGGGGGCCAATTCTACCAGGCCCCCCTTCTTACTGATATTTGAAATGATATTTGTGATTGTTTTTAATTAGTGTGCCTGTGTGGGTGTGATGATTGCTTTGTGTGACTGAGTCATCTTGTTGTGATCTTTTGTTCTCTGTGCTTTATATCAGGGATGCTTCCTAAATAAATGTAAACTTAAATAATGTGAATTAGTAGAAACCATGCAGTGAAGATTTTTACTTTAGGCATCATGTTTTAAAGACAGCTCCAGCCAAAAAGGGAAATGTTGTAACACCATGTAAATAACACAATGAAAGAGGAGAAACTTAGATACAAGCAAGCAGACACACTTGAGAGTTGTTGAGCAGTATAAAGAATTGAATTATCTGTCTATCATAAGAGGCTGACTGGCAAGTGGGACATGTAAGTCCTCTTACACAAATTAATGGCTTTTCATGGTAGTCTGGGAGACAGGGCAGGGATGGGAGGGGTGTTATTCCCTAAAGTCAACCCATCACTGTTCTCAAATCTTCACTTAACATGACTCTATACCCTCTATTCCCAATTCTCATCTCGCTCTGCTATCGTGTCACAACAGACTTAACATAGAACAGGGATGGGGCAGGAGCAGGAGCAGAGGGAGGTAAAGGGGACGTCTGGGGTAAAGGACTGGGGGAAGCAGGCAAGGGATTGAGCAAAAGGAGAAAATGGATGAGACTTGAACTGTTTGGAAACAGAGGCAGTGAAGTGAGGGTGAAGAGAGCATGAGAGAAAGTTGAGTGGAGGAGGAGAGGATTTGACTCAAGCAGCAGATTGAGAAACAAAGGGATTTGAGTGAGGAAACACAAAACAAGTGCGGTGGGTGTTGATTCGAATTTTCCAAAGGGAAAGGTGATTACCATGGTACCGTAGGGGAGGAGGAAGGCTTAGTGAGAGTGCCCTAATTAATTTTAAGTGCTAATACAGAGACCACAATATAAAGTCCTCATCTCCTATGCCTGGACGGCTTCTCACTCCAACCCCCGTCTCAGCCTGCACAGCACTGCACATTAATATAACAGCATGGACAGAAACCTGGTGTTGCATTAACACAACAGGAAGGTGGCTGGCATGGCAACATCAGCCAGGTAGAATATTTGATTTAAAAAAAGGTCAACTCAGTGAGAGCTACATTTATTTTCTTAATTTGATATCTTATATCAGATTTTAAAATGTTAAACCAGCAGGCGGTGTGATGACTCCAACTGTGAGATTCCAGATTATTTCCAGTTTTCTTATCACAATGCCTTCATTGACTCTCCAGTTCAATAAAGACTGTTTCATTCAGTAGACCTAGCACAGTATTTAATGATCAATACCAACATCTTTCACCCATTTGCCCACAGGGACAAACGTGCACAGATACATACATGCACACCTTGATGCATTATGAAGAGAAAACGTACAAAATCCCATTAATTCCACTCCATCCCTCCCTCTCCCCCCTTGGTGATCTCACATAATGCGATCCCCAATGACTGTCCGCTGTCTAAATGCCTGCTTTTATAGCCAGAAGCTGTGATATTATTCTGGTCCAGCTCAGAACTCTGACTGTCAGCTGAGCTATCATTTTTCTAACATAAAAACCAATTAAAATTCCCTTCAATTTGCTCTTTAGATGCAAGCACTGCAATACAACGTTGAAATATAAATGGTGTTGTTGTGTAAACATGCATAAGCCTTGTTCAGTTACTTGAAGACTTTGCCTCTCTTCCCCTTCAGTAAGAATATAATAAACAAAACTTATCCCACCCAGGTGTTTTAGGACATCTGCAAGCTGTGGCTCTCCTCCTCCTCCCACATACTCCTACTTATTTGCCCCAGGCTCAGCCAAATCAATATATCATTAGCCAGTCTTTCCACTCCCCCCCCTGCCTGTTCTCCATCCAGTAAACCTTACCTCCCTCCCTATCCACTCGTACTCTGTCCTCCCCTCACATTTCACACTATTTCATGCTGTTTTTCTACCTTTACCCCGTCTCTCATCTTCAGCCCTTGGCCTCCACCTCCCCAGCTCTGCCTCCCTCTTTTGTGTATGTCTTCTGAACCTGCCGCAGATGTGGAAGAAAGTGTGAAAGAGGGGTAAAAATGGGAGATGGAGGTTGGGGTTAAAGGAGTAAGGGAGGAATGTGAACCACATCAGGCATGAGATGTAGATGGTGGGTTAGGGCAGGCATTGCAGAAATATGAAAGGAGGGGAGAAAGAGCCGAGCAAAGCAGGGAGGAGATGGGGAGCATGAGGGGGAGGGGAGCCTCGCTGGCTGGCTGTGTGGGTGAAATGAATGTGTAATTGCGTTGTAGTGGCTCAACCCTTCACCAGACAACTGAGTGATGGCAGGAGCGACAGCCACAACACTCCCCGGTGGAAGTGGGTTGCTGCACTGTCGGGTAAACAGAAAAGGTTGTCGGCATTAGTGTACAGGCGCCAGCACCACCAGGTAGGAACACGCCCATGCCCTACTGCAAAGTGTCAAGCATGGTAAGTGATGGGCATACAGGGGTCCGGAAGGCTTGAAGTCAGTATGAATACAGATCATTTTGATCGGTGGAAGAAAGGTTTTATAGAAAGGGAATTTTTAAAAACAACACTGTGTGTTTTAGCTGTTAAAAATAGGGACTGTATTATTGGCCCACTTGTGAACAAAAACAGTGAGGGATTGGCTCGCATCTCTTCGTCACTGTCTCTACTATCTTCTCTCCTCACCCAAAGCAGGCCACCCATTCACTCACAACCCACCCCGCCCTTCTTACAATTTTTTTTATATTCTCTCCTCAGTCTCTTTAATTTCCTTCCCCTCCTCTTTCCCTCCACTTAGAACGACGCGAGGAGGGGTGAAGAAGAGGGTAATTAAAATGGGGATGCTGTGCAGTGAAATGAAGCCAGTGCAAAGACACACCTCATGCCTAAGAGATGAAAATATAAATGGAATAAGACAAAAATAGGTGAAAAAATAGATGAACAATATATTGTTTTGTGATTTTAATCAAATGGTTCTTACACAACTGACTTTGATGAACCACATACCCCTCTCTCACTCACACACACACAAACGAGGAACAAAGCAGCAGTACAGAGATCTGATTGATGTGCATAGCTCCAGGACAACTCAAGAAACAGGTGAGATAGTGACAGCTCACAAAAAGAAGAGGAAAATCAGATCCCAGTAACTGTACCATGGTTGCTGCAGAGAGAGGGATTGGCAAGACCACAGAGGGTGCAGATGGAGGAGTCACCTTGAGGGAGAAGAGGGGAAGGAGGGAGGGAAGGAACACAGTGGCAATGCCAATTTATTTCTTTTCAGGTCATAAGCTTGTAGATATTGAGAAACACACTTGATGAGCAATTCAACTGTATCCTAAAGGAGACTCAGGAATTCATTGTACAAAAAGGTTATAAGGTATGATAGCTACAAGAGAAAATCCTGTAATCCTGAGAAAGGCTTCACAGGTGTCAGTTTGCACTCATTGTCTGTTTGTGGAACGAAACACAGTCGGTCTGTTCAGTGGTGACTAAACACTGGAGTCTGGTCTTTTTTTCAGCTGAGGTGTGGGTGGAAAATAAAATAATATTGACTCAACGCTCATACGCAGCTTTATAGCAGAATATAACTATAATTATAATAAATGCACTTCTTGGGAAAATGAAGTTTAGCACTTCGCTCACCTGGGCTACAGTTGATCACAGCTAAAGAAAATCATGTTTGAGCTTTGTAGTGAGGTATTTGAGAAGGATTCAGACAAGTAAAGTAAGTGGGCAGGATTAATAAAGTCAAATAATAATATATATACATTTTGGCATGGATGACCAAAGTTTGTTTCAAAGGGTTCTTCTTTAAATGGTGTCAGGTGGTCATGTTATTTCACCTTTATTTTGAAATCCTGAAGAGGATAACATTACCCCTCATTAAACAACAGTGACATCTGTTGGTGGAGTACTGACACAGACTCAAAGGATAAGTCTGCTAATATTATATATTTTTCTTATTGTCAACAAATGTAAGAAAGGAAAAGATTTAGAACAAAATCTTATTCCTCTGTTCCACAGACCCCCACCTCCAAAGACTATTAAAACCACATCAGTGAGTAACTCTATAGTATGTTCATTCATTATTATGAACATGGGCACTGTAGTTCATACCCTCCTGCTGCCAAAGAGTGCCAAAACCACAGAAGAAAAATGTTCCCAAACAGATATAATATTCACTTTTATTTAAGTAGGTCCCCAGCTGCTTGAGGAAATGAATGAGCCTTTTTAAAATAAAACTATACTGTGTATTTGTAGGTTGTTTTCTAAGATTTACGTCTTCAGTAGGAACAAATAGGTTTGGGGGCTGAGAGCCACAGACAAGCTGGGGAAGTCAATAAAGTACTGAGTGACTGACAGACACTTTTGGTTTTAGTATATACATGGGATGTGTTGACACAATCAAAGATATATAATATCTCAAGCCTTATCCTTTAATGTTACTTAATCTAAGGACAAATTAAATGAGCAGTCTTACTTGTTTAAATCTACCATGTCTGATTTTTAGAAGCATATGTGTTGTTTTGGGAGATACCATGCATTAAAACACTTGAGTGAACAATAACTGATGGCGGGAATTGGAGAGCTGAGATGCTACAATACAACCTTCTCCAACCACCACAGGTCTTTTTCACAGCAGGCATTTTAACTTGTAGGAAAAGCACAGGTGTTACTAATAACATTCACGATGGCTCGGTTCTATCCAAGTGTCCCAGTAAGTGTCTTTCATTTAATTATTTACACTTCAGAGTTGGAAAAATTGACACTTAATAAGATTCACAAAATCCTGAGTCTTAAAGAATGAGTACGGATGAATTCAGGTAATAACTGCTAATTAATCTATTTCCTAGATAACTCCTGAATTAAGGGTTAGTGGATAAAACATACTGCTATGTTAAACAATCAGTGCTTTGCTAGATATCTGTTCTTATCTAAATGTATGCATAATGACCAGTTTTTTAACACATCATTCCTGATAAACTGGTAAATGACATTTAACCAACCAACCAACTCGTCATGTATATATCAGTTGTTTGTTTGTCCCGTCAGTTAAGGTGCTGCATTATACTGAGTTTTTATTAAGAATACATCATTATTTCATGATTACCATTCCATTAGTTCCTTGCTGCATTACTTTGATCATCCACTCACAGTAATTCAACTACTCATTAGCTGTTTGTTAATTAATTTAATTTCTGCATTATTCCTTATTAGTTAATTGATAACTAATTCATATTATGTAAAGTGAGATGCACATAACATACAACGGTAAGAAGGAGAAAGCTCAAAGGATACTAATGCCAGTATGAGAAGTCCAATCTGTAACGACAATAAACAAGAAGGAAACATCCTTCATGTTTCTGAAAAAGGGTTTTCTTCAAGTGCTTCTACATGCATAACAGTGTTTTGAACTAAATTAAACTCAAGGGCGATTGAGGTTTTTTTTTTTGACAAATGGAATCAATCTGCTAAATATAAAGACAGAACAGTAGAGAAGAGATTTCTGGAAGGTATTTGGACCGAGATAAAGCATCAGCTACGGCTTAATGGGCTATACAAATACACCCCCAAGACAGCAGAGGATATATTAACATATGGCAAAGGTATTACAAGCTGTAAGAGGAGAGAACAGTGTACCTCACACAATATGAGGCTCTGTGTGGTTTGTTAATGGTCACGAGGAGCTGTGGGAGTATTAGGAATGTGTTTTAGGTGTGGCTCTGCAGAGGAGACCCTTTAATCTTTAAATGCTTCATGTTTTAAAGTGCCCTTGACTATATTTGTGAAAGTGTATTAGGTTTGCATCACTGATTATTGGGAATTATTGCAGTAAAACCTTTGTTGAGAAGACCAAGGACGCTGCACTTCTTGAGTGCTGACAAATGAAACACACATTGATCTGGTGCTAATTTCTGAGCATACACACATAAACAAACTCTACTTTTCTATTTCAACTGAAAATATTGTATTAAGCCACTTCTGAGGGAATGAAAATTATAGTTTAAAGTACTGTGTGTGGTAACAAAATAATTTTAGTCCACAAATTGTCACATAAAAGCATATTTGTTATCGCTGTCCTGATTTACAATGAAGGGTAGGTTCATTTATGTAAGTAATGCAGTAACTAATCAAATCAATTTCCATTACCACTTACCAACATTGTAATTTTGACTGAATTCAGGAAGGGTGGACAGACTTTCTTCCTCGTTTAAGCACAATAATTATAAACCTTCATTTGTCCCT
Organism: Morone saxatilis; assembly: GCF_004916995.1. Lineage (NCBI taxonomy): Eukaryota > Metazoa > Chordata > Actinopteri > Moronidae > Morone > Morone saxatilis. The sequence continues at coordinate 20,659,437 of NW_023339707.1, read as the reverse complement.
CTGTCAGTTAAACATATTTACTGGGCAACTCCTGGAGGATAGACACAAGAGCTGTAAGCATGTAATGTGAGGCATGTTTGTTTGCTTGTGATTTATGTACTAAGGTGTGTATGTTTTGAGAAGTATGCCTTTGTATTTTTGTCATTTTGAACAGAGTGAATGCCTAAGTGACTAATTTGCTCGGGTGTTTTATGTCAGGCAAACATTAGCCTGACATCTTATTTAATCTGCTATTATTGTGATATTTGGTTTTGATACAGCAACTCCCACAATCCAAGACAATTTCCCTTTATGGGAGACAATAAAGTAACCTTATTATTATGTGACCCCATTAGGGATTTCAGCTATATTGCGCCTGTAATGTTTGTATCATATGTTTATCACATTCTGTATTTTAATAGATGTTACCAAACGTGGTGACACCACTATTTAGATAGTGTCAAAACAAAATTGTGACCCTTTAATAGCCTGGATCACAAATTTGCAGGGTATACACATACCCACTTATTTTTCAGTCAACATTGGGTATACCCACTTTTAAATCCCCTCTGATGCTCATCATTCAGAAGTTTTTCCTAGGATGGCAAAAGCATGACATAGTTTTCATGAGTGGATGGAGTAAGGAATATTTCACTCAAAATCCATAACTATGTAGTCTCACATTATAGCCTGTGGGCCAGTACTGACTTTTCTGTGGATAATGCAGAAGTTAAATGATAGTGTCTAAATACTACTGGCCCATGGTGAGGTAAATATGCAAGACTAGTGTTATATTTCACTGTTTACAACACATGAGGTTAATCCTTTGCTGGACGGGCCACTTTAAATATAAATTAGGGCATAAATTAAGATTATACCCACTTCTCCAGGCACCACCACACCACTGGCTGTAACTAACTTTCTGATGGGTCACAGCCTTGTGTGAATGTGTGATCTTGTTGTATATGTTTGGTAATCTTTATTTTTATCCAACAAAATGTGATAAAACATGTAAACAGATATCCAGGTGGTCGCACAATCTTAAGGAATACAGGATTCAGTATAACACCGGCCAGCAGGGGTCCTCAGTGAGCCGTGTGGTGTTGGTCACACTGAGCCGTATAAGAAAAGAGGGCACAGTAAAACTCTCTTATTCACTGTTGTTTTACTAACCAAACAACTACCCGCCAAGCTCGACGTTGTTTTTTGCCTTAAAAGTTTAAAAAAACAACAAATAAACTGTCATGTTATTCGTTGTTTAGCATCAACCGTTAAAAACAAACCGTCCCGAGTATTCCCCTTTTACTTCACCAGGATGCGCGCGCATCTTGGCAACGGAAGCCGAAGTTTGTTGCTGCCGATAACTTCCACAACCGAAGCTAAACACACTGAATCCCAACTGGGGGGTTTTAAAAGAGTAAAATGTCGGCCTGTTGTGTGTCTGGCTGTAAAAATCGACGCTCCTCAACCAGCAAACTCAAACTGTACAGAATACCGTCCGGATACCGGCCGTTTCAGGCCAACCGGAGACGGTTATGGCTACAAGCGATCCGAGAAGTGAACGGCAGCACCGGGGAGCTCAAAGCCAATGCTCGTGTTTGTGGCGCTCATTTTATATCAGGTAAACATAACAATGCTTTTTTTATCTTACTAACATGATACACCAGCTTGCAAGAGTTGGTTGCGGTAGATACATGGTGGAAAATGTGTGTTTTTTTCCTGTTTTTCTAGGGGAAGCGTCCATGGACCACGACAGTCCAGACTTTGTGCCTTCTGTGTTTACATCCACTGAACACAGCGTGAGCGCCAAGAAAAAGGCCAAATGGTAAGAAATGTACATTCATGTTGTTATATAGATCACCTGCAAGGACATACTGTAACTTGTGATCATGTGTTGTGTCGCCAAACCCAGCAACAATGCACATATGATTTTATTAAAATCTACTTTAATCTCTCATGTGTTATTACCTAAATCTGGACCCTTGTGTTTTTTTTTTGGTTTGAGGGGATCATTTGAGCTCAAGACACAGTTTTTTTTATGTCCAACTTACATAATTAATTGATTAGTTTATTGTCAGACAATTAATTATTCAGATTTTTCAAACAAGAATGACAAAAAGTCTCTGGTTTCAGCTTCTCAAATGAAAGGATTTGCTGCTTTTTTTAATTTAGGATGGGCAGCTGAATATTTCTGGGTGTTTGAACTGTAGTCGAGCATATTTAAAGTGCTGCAATAGGAAATTGAAACAGTCACATAACACATTTTATTGGGATAGAACATTTACGTATATATGCTGTATAAATATGGTTACTACATTACAGTGTGAGGTTATCTTCCACTTTAAACTTGACATTACGTTTTTGCCAGCAGCTAACCGCTTTAACTATTTAGTGCATTGTCACAGCCTTGCCATGCACTCAGATCAATTGGTTTTCACAATTTCTTTTTTCTCCAAAGGTTTTACGGTCGTAGAAAAAAGCGCCGTCGTACAGCCGATGCTGAAACAAACAGAAGAACATCTCCAGCTCAAGTCGATTCTCCTGCGGACCTTCAGTCCTGTGTTTTGATGGAAAAAACAGAGACGCCATCGTCTCCATCGGGTCCAAAGGTAGCAACTACTCCTTGTATTTTCTGCTTTTAGAAAACATAAAATCAGTATATTTTATTTTGTGTTATTATTGTGTTAAGAAGGCATGCAATTTTACTTCTATGTGTGTGTGTTTCTTAGGAAGGAGAGACTGAAACCGAAAGCAAAACAATCAAATCACAAACAACCTCCAGCCCACACAAGGCAGAACCGTCATTTAAAGTACCAGCAGGCATCCCAAAACTCAACAAAAGTGCCATTGTGCTCCTAAAACCTGTATTTGTACCAGCAGGTGGGTATTTGTGCGAGCTGTGCAATCGCAAGTTCACCAATGCGTCACAGCTTGTAAAACACAAACAGCTGCATGAGGAAAAAAGGTCTTTTATCTGTGAAATTTGTGGAAAGCTCTTCACAAGTCACGCAGATTTAACTGAGTGTGTCCACGAGCCTTCCTTTCCGTGCAACATGTGCGATCGATCTTTCACTTCAAGTCATTACCTCAAGCGTCACAAGCTGCTCCATGTCAAGGATGGCAGGAAGTGCGGCAGGTGTGGCGTGCTCTTCTGTCAACGTCATAATCACATTTTATACCTGCCACAGACCGAGTCCGAACAGGATTCGTCCATCATCGAGCCTCAGGATTTAGGCAGTAATGTGATGCCAGAAAACGCTCCACTGGAGAGCGCACAGCCAGACGAGACTGCTGACCTTGATGACGATGCTCAGAACGCCATGACTGTAACGCCATTGGAGACAACCGCTTCGCCTGCACCCCCTAACGCTGTATCCAAGACCCGTAACGCCCTACCTCCAGCCTCATACACAAGAATCTTATCAGAGATCCCTAAACCAGTGTTAATAAAACCTTCCCCTGTGAAACGCCAACCTCCGCCAGTACCCAGGTACTCAAGGAAAGATTATCTCGCAACCCACGTTCAGCCCCATCTCCCTCAACATCCCGAACTCCCACCCTCGCTGAATATGTTTTCCCCCCAGTACCTCACCTCTGCGTTACTTGAGGTTAAAAGAAATTACGACTACATTTTAAGCAAACCAAGGGTTGTTAAGAAGAAGGAGGTGGATATTGTGAAGGTGGATATTGTGAAGGAGGAACAATGTGAGCTGCTGCTGATTCCTCCGGATGAGAAAAGCGTTGAGCACATCAAACAGGAAAGAACTGCTTATGACCTGGAGATTGTGCTCTGATCTAAACAGCGGGGGGGAAATGTATCACTACTGTGTTTTTTTGTCTGTTTTTTTTTTTTGCTTTGTTTTGAGGACAGTAGAGAGAGACAGAAAAGGCAGGGGAGAGAGAGGGGCTGACATGCAGCAAAGGGGCCGGATTTGAACCTGGGCCGCTGTGTTAAGGACGTGATATGCGCTGCCAGGACGCCCCAAATGTGTCACTTTTAAAAGCGCATAGTGAAAGAGTCTGGCATTTTATTTCACTACAGTTTTACCTTCAGTTAATTAATAAAGCTATCAGGACAATTAGTCAAACACATTATCATTTGATAGATAGATACTAGAGCTGAAACCTCAGCTCATTTATGCTTATTGTACTGCCTTTATGCCACACTTTTGTTGTCTGTATTGCCTGAACGTTTTATTTAGTGTTCATATGATATATGTCTACTGTGAATGTATTGCTGTATGCTTCAGTGCCTACTTTCTTTGTCAGTTAACTAATCTGATTCAGCACACTTATATATTTTTAAACCTAAGTAACTGAACTCACAATGCTGCTATTTTTTTAGGTGTTATTTTTAGTAACAGTAACTTGTATTTAGGATGCCGTTACTTCTGAATCACTGACAAGGTGAAATCTTTTTTCCACTGTACTGTTTGGTAAATAACGTTGTTCTAGATAGATAGATACTTTATTTATCCCGAGGGAAATTCAAGTACGCAAGAGGGATGTGGCCTGAATTGTAAAACTGTGCACCAGGTGGCATTGGGACTGCAGGCTATATTCTGTACTTTGCAGTTTGTGGGGTAATAATCAGTTTAGTCAGTGAGCAAATGCTTTAAATGATATCATGAATATCATTATCTAGCATCATATCTGAAAAGAATTGTCCATTAATCCAGTTTTCCCATCTACCTCAGCGACTGAGAACCACACAGAAACTGTAGTTTTATATTATAGAAATATGTTTGCACTAAATATTATGTCTTTTCCTCTCCATGTAAACAATCCTACTGTAGCTGTATTTTGGGTACATACGTATTATATCTTTAAGTTGGCCTGTGTGTACTAAAATCTGGAAGTGGCAGAAATCAGAGTGGTGGACTAAGAAAGGAAACTACATTTCCGAGACTTGTTTTTCCCATAACACCAAGCGCCATGTTAAAAGGACACTACTTCCCTCCCTGCTGCTGTTCTGTAGCGGACACTGACCCCCACGACTCTGTGAAGGGAGAAGTGAGACATTCACATTACTGTGTGCTTCTTTGGATGCAGCACACTCAAACACACTGAAGCTACAGGTTTAAAAGTGGTTGTTCACATATTGTCATCTTTTTGTTTCGTTTTTTAAATCAACTTTAAATAGATTTCAGTCACTACAGTCAATGGATGATGGTTTTATAACAATAAATGTTTCCAAAATGTTTTCTTTGTCTCATACTATTACCACTGTCATAGCAGTTTTATCTTGCACTGACATTAAAACTCTCTTTTTAAACCAAACAAAGGTCCAAAGGACACGCTGTTGGCTAAAATGGATAAATTGGAGTTGAGGAAGCCTAAAACTGACTCATTACTCATAAGTCATTGCATTTGTACATGAAACATTCAAACTGTATTGTGTCTAATCTTCACTTGGATCCAGTAACGAGAGATGAAAGAAATAGTGAAATGTATCTAAACAGAAATATAGTCTGTACATAACAATGCGTGCAGAAATAAAATGACAATATTTTATTTGCTGGGCTGTTCTTAACCTGTGGAATTATGGGAGGGATGGTTCTGTGGCCCAAAGGATTTGCAGGCCAAAGAGATGTATCAGATGTGTCCTGATGGTGGCACTAGAGAGATTGTTAAATTGACCCAAAACTGTCTGTCTGCTTGTCTTGGACCAACCTCTTATCAGTGTGTCATATTGCATTAACTGGACAGCTTGTTCTTTGAGCTGCGATACAATCCCATTGCAGAAAAAAGCCCCCAGTACAATACCACTAAAGTGCCTTCATGCCTTCATTCGAGGAGCCTTTTTCTAACTATATTTGTTTGTGGTTGCTAAAGGATCCGTTTACTTAACTACTACATCATGGTTTAGAAGTAAAACAAAATGATTTAGTAGAAGCAAAAGGTTTATTTGGTTGCATGATAATTATTTTAGAGTAAGTTAAGAAGTGATAATGCGCCTTTTTTATAAACAAGTTGTGATTAAGCTTTTCATTAATAAATAATTTACTAATGTCTATAGAGTGGTTACAAGCCTTTTATAAGAACAACTTTTGAGCTGCTAGGTTGTGATAAATCTCTCCAGCAGATGTTTTTGCCTCTTCCACATCTGGACCAAAATAATGTATCAACATTTAGTGCAAACTTGAAAAAAAACTCTCAAAAAATGGAATTACACTTTATTAAAGACATTTAAAAGTGCAGAATTTATGGTTTATTAGAATGTTTGGCCCTTTTCTCTTCACACCATATGACTTACAAACAACTGCAAACCTGTTGGCTTATTAAAGTGGGAAACTCATCACGACCCTTTAGTTCATCAATGACTGTTAACATTTCTAACTGCAGAACTGGTTAATTATTAAGAAGTAAACCCCATTAACCTTAATTAACGAGAAGGAAAAACAACAGCCAAAGGCATTTTCAGAACCTGGTGTTTAATATTAGGTTCAAATGTTCCTATTAATGGCTTATTACAGTTTAACAACAAGTTGTGATTTTAACAGATAAAAATGAATATATACCTCCAGTAAAAATTTAAATAACAGTCACATTGATAAGGAACAGTATTTGCTATAACTTTCACTATCTTAAAGACATACATATAAATTGTTTTCTGTTCTTAAATTTTAATTTGTGCCTAAATAAGAAAAAGTAGGTTATGTGTTAATTGAGTTCATCCCTCCAAAACCTTTTTGTACCACATCTCCGAGGCCAGATGAAGAGTTCACAGTCTGACTGTGACTCCATCTGCACGCTGTTACATCCTATTGGTCAGAAGGAACCGGTAATGGTGGGCGCTGCCTGTGATTGGCCGCTTTGACTGTCACTTACATCATAACGACTGCAGCGATTGGCCGACGTGTCCGGACCCCGAGCCGCAGATTGGTTGATGTGTCTCTCGCCTGGCTGCTTCGGTGACAGGCAAGTGGTGCTGATGCTGTGACAATGGGAGTCATCCAGATAAGCAGCATCTGGACCGAGTTTGCTTAAAAGCACAGCGGCGGCGCAACTGTGACTGTAAACGGGACGGGGAAGCAGCTGGGTGGAAACACGGGGAGGAAGCTCCAGCTGCTGCTCTGACAGGGTAAGTTTTACCCCCCCGGAAAACAAACTGACATGCCGCGGGCGCTCCAGTTCTAGCGTTCCTGCATGGGGCTCTTATTGGGGGGCCGTGTGCTTTGATTGGGGTGGGGGGGGGGCAGCTCTCAAGTACGTTCATAAAATCCCTCTGGCTAGGTGAAGCAAGGTTAGCGACCTGTACCGGAGTTCCCGCATGAATCTGAAGATGCTTTGGTACGGAGCTGAACAGGCTGTACTCTTAATGCAGCGGTTGTAGGAAGGCAGCTGTGAGTCAACTCATCCCCCCTTTTGGTCGACTGCATTGCGGAGAGAGCATGCCTTTGCAGGATAGTGTCTCTTCACTACTATTCTTCACCCTGTCTTGTACATAAGTCTTCAATACACCAACGTTGAAGGTTATTTTATTGTGCTGGGGTCTTCATGCCTTCTCACATCCTGAGATTTCATAGTGTCACATCATCATCATTCCCATGGATCCGGTTTGATGCATTTGTTACTGAATTAACATGTGTATTGTTGTGTATTTAGATGACTGCAAATTTAGCAATAAGATATTTAATTATCAGCACTGAAACTCTAACAGCTATTGCATGGATTTGCACAGATTTGTAGTGAGGTGCTGTGCATGCTGGGATTTGAAGTTTGAAGTATGTTGACAGTGATGCAGTCTATGCTTGCCTGTGTGCTTAAGTGCAGCACACATACAGTATGTTGTACTTATGCATTATAACCAATATATATGTATATATCTATATATATATAGATATATACATGCTGACACTGGTGATACAGATTCCATATTTCGTTGCTGTGAAAATGCAGAGTTTGGCTTCCCTCTGCTTTTTAAGTCTAGTGATGGGAGCATTCAGCCGGCAGAAGTTTTTCCAGGAGCTTGCTCATGGCTGCCTGCTGCCTACAGCTCAGCAGGGCCTGGAGCAGGTATGGCAGCTGCTGGTTATCTGCCTGCTGTGTCGGCTTCTCTGGATGTTGGGTGAGAGTCCAGTTATTTTGTGCGCACTCAGTGTTATTCGTCCCTACATATAGCTTGCGTCATCATAATCACCTGTGCTGTACTTTATTTCTGTTTCTCGCTATATGTCAGGCCTCCCCTCCTTTGTGAAACACTTGGGCACAGTAGCGGGAGGTTTCTACACTCTCTACCTGTTCTTTGAGCTTCATATGATCTGGGTGGTCCTTCTCAGCCTTCTCTGCTACCTCTTCCTCTTCCTGTGCCGCCACTCTACCATCCGAGGCACCTTCCTCTCCATCACTGTGCTCATCTACCTGCTGCTGGGGTAAGAGAGTCCTCCTCCGACACCTGTCAAGTCTGGGTTTCAAGTGAACACTTCTCAAAGTCAGTTGTTGCAGTGAAGTTGCGTTTGCAGCGAGAACTACATCAAAACTGAAACTATTCTTATCCCATTTTATCAGAGAGCTGCACATGATGGACACCACCAACTGGCACAAAATGAGGGGTAGGCCAGGCATCTTTTCTTTCAGCAGCAACATTTGACACATTTCTGCTAGATAAAAGCAATAAATGTGATTATTTTAGGTTTACCTTTATATTTAGCATTGATTATCCTCTTATGTTGGAATCTAGTGACCATTTAAGTGCTGCTGCTGTTGTCCAGGTTCACAGATGGTGGTTGCCATGAAAGCCATCTCTCTGGCCTTCGATTTGGACAGAGGTGTGGTGACCAGTGTACCCTCACCCATTGAGTTCATGGGCTATATTTACTTTGTGGGCACAGTCATCTTTGGTCCCTGGATCAGCTTCAACAGCTACAAAGAAGCTTTAGAAGGACGTAAGCTGGTTAGTGTGATACGGTATCTCTTAAGTATTGAAGAAGTTGCGGGTGAGGATTATTTAAAAGGTTTATCCTGAGACGAGCCGTTAACTGTTCAAATCTTTGGCTCTTTTCTTCCTCAGAGCTTTTCGTGGCTTTTAAAAGTATCTGTTAGCTGGGTGAAGAGCCAGGTCTGCCTTGTTATTTCCAACTGTGTGGCACCCTACCTCTTCCCTTACTTCATACCGGTATATGGAGACAAGCTACTACGAAGGTGAGTGGAACACAGAGATACGTAAACAAATCAAAATCCCTGTTTATCCTCTGGCTTGGATTGTTTATGGTTTAAACCTCACCTATTACCTGCTTTGTTTACAGCAAAAAGAGGAGGAAGATCAGGTAATCATTTGTCCACCTTGGACATACTCAACACTGTAGGCATGCCCTCCATATATTGGCCCTCGTATTCTTTAATGCATTTTCTCACCTTTACCTGCACGCATGTGTCCACATCATTCCCCCTTTCTGTGTCAGGACACCCATCTCACCCTCTCATTTACAACAACTGTTTCACCATCTTCAAAAGAGACATAGTTCATCACATGGCAAGTCAATAAAACTTTTATATGAATTTAATGTATCACTAACATTAACTTCTTCACTCTCTCTCTTTATTCTATTTCTTCAGAGGTACACCGGCAAAGTACGTCTTTTAGTGTTGTATAATTATTAATTCATTATGTTCTTTATGTTTTAAGCTAAAATTAGAATGTAATATCTGTCTGTGTCTTTCTCCTTTAATGTCATTGCATTAGGTGGTTGCTGGCATATGAGAACACAATGTCTTTCCACTTCAGCAATTATTTTGTCGGTTATTTGAGCGAGACTACTACTACTCTGGCCGGGGCAGGCTTCACGGAAGAGAAAGACAACCTCAAATGGTCAGAATTGCATGTGCAGTATTAACAAGTGTGTTTCTCTTTATTCACATTTTGTAAACAGCCCCCCCCCCCATTTACTTTTTATTCTGTAGGGACATGACTGTATCCAAGCCACTGAATATAGAGTTTCCCCGGTCGATGGTGGAGGTGGTAACCTCGTGGAATCTGCCCATGTCTTGCTTTCTGCACACCTGTGAGTTATAATGTTAACAGTGATTGCTTGATGGCAGCAGCTGTTTTTGGTTTTTCATGCTCATTATGAACGGCACGATAATGGCTCATTTAAACAGACACTCTCATCCCACAGATGTTTTTAAGAGTGCTCTCAAATTTGGGACGTTCTCTGCCGTCATGGTAACATATACAGCCAGCGCCCTTCTGCATGTGAGTACTATGTGGAAGTTTTATAGAAGCCATTTTACCTCATACTTTGCACCGATGTGTATTTGTTTAAACAAGTGGATTTTTTTTATTCTAACTTTTGTGTCTGGTAGGGTTTGAGTTTTCATCTGGGTGCAGTACTAATATCTCTTGGGTTTATCACCTACATTGAGCACGGTGAGAGTCTGCCTAATGTTGTCTCTTTTCCACATTAGAACCTTTCCATTTAGAGAAGTTGCTTAGCTCTGCAGTAATGGTTAATTGCACCCGCTATAACATACTGTTTCTGTTGACTGCAGTGCTTGTAATTTACCTCTTATGGTTAGAAAGGAACTCTTTTCTGTGGTTTCATTTTAGTGCTTTGGTCTTGTTTTGTGTTTCAGTGTTGCGGAAGAGGCTTGCAGCCATTTTTAATGCCTGTGTTCTGTCAAAGAAATGTCAGCCCAACTGCACTCACAAGAATAAAAAGGTAATATGCACCATTCTCTCTCTTCTCCTTTTTTTTAAAAAGAGAAGTGCCTTTATTATCATTTAAGATCAGCAGTGGGAATATTAAAGTAATACTTATAAAGCATTCAAACATATTGAAAAATATGCTTATTTGTTTTCTTGCTGAGAGTTACATGGGAAGGTGAATACTCTCGTCTAAATATGTATACTGAATATGAAGCTAGAGCCAGGAGACCATTAGCTTAGGGGGAAACAGCCTAGTCGTAGTGGTTTTACAGGGCATCATGTGCTGGACTATCTCTTAGCAAGACACAGTGACTTCCTGGAGTGTTTTGACTGGTAGCCCTTTTTTTTATCGTTGGACAGAGTCAGGCTAGCTGTTTCCCCCTGCTTTCAGTCTTTATGCTAAGGTATGCTAACAATATCATGGCTCCAGCTTCATATTTGAAGTACAGACATATGATTTGTATTAATCTTCCCACGTATTTCCCAAAATGTTAAAATTATTATTTTAAGAGAAGCCATAATGCAGCCCCTATGTAACCTATACCAATTTTTTTTTACAGTTGAATATTTTTAAGTTTATGTTTTTATTTTAATTCCTGTTCATTTATTTTTTTCCTGCCTTTTAAATGTTCATACATGTTTAACTAATGCTTTGTGCTGCACAAATAGAAATCTATATTCCGATCACAGGCCTGTGGTGTTTTGTACATGTATAGTACATATTCTGGTTTTCTTCCAACTATTTTATCTGTGCAAATGGTCATTGCACTGGCATTGCTGGCACTTCCTTTCAGAGCAGGAGGTGCTCAAAGGGGGCCTACCTAGTAGATCTTCTGGCCTAGTTAGCATTCAGAAAAAAATGTGTTCTCTATTTTTACTCTGCATGTATTTAAAAATATGAAAACTAAACCCCTTTTAATTTCTCCCTTTGATTTAACCTGTAATAAGAATCATAATAAACCTCAGCAGGCAAAGTGACTATCATATTAGAAAACACAAGACATAGTACAATAATTAAAAAGATTTACCTAATGAATTACTAAAGCAGTGTAGACCAAATGTTTGAATGCTGTAAAAGAACGTATCTGCGGCAGTTAAAATACAGCAGCCCCCATGGTCCGCCTTGTGCTGTCAATTGATATATTTTGGGAGTTTACTGGCAGTGCGCCCAGCAAAAATCCCTTATGTTATATTGGTTACACACATCAAGAGCAGTGGGGAGGGCGAATAATGATTTATGCCAAGAAGAAGCAGCCTGCATGGACTGCGAGATAGTGCTCATTGTTCCCATCATATTTTAGGCAATGATACGTTAAAGCCCCTGAAAATGTGGTTTCAAATCTTAAGTATTTCTCCATAGCATTAAATATACATTACTAAATGTGCAACAATCAGTTTAGTAGAAGAAGGTATTTTCTTTAGGTTTTCTTTAGTCAAACACTCAGCTAATCCGCTTCATGAAGACTATGTAAGGAGCTGAAAGAATAGGTTTTCAGGATGTTTAAGAGAAAAACTAATGCATATTATAATGAAAAAGATATGGATAAAAGTGTCTGAAATATTGATTTAAGTGCCTTATTCTTACATGATGCCTTGTCTCTCCCTCTGCAGGCACTATGGGTGTATATGATTAACATAGCGTTCAGCGCATTGGCAATACTCCACCTCACGTACCTGGGGTCTGTGTTCAACTCCAGCGTGGACTACATGGAGGAGGATGAGGTAAGGTCACAACATGTTTAGAAGAGTATAGGCAACTATATTATACAAGTCAAGTAATTTTTATATAGCACAGTATCACAAATTAGCCTCAAGGGTATTTACAATCTGTACAACAGACGACACCCTCCATCCTTAAACCCCTACATTTTGTTTTTTCCCCGACAAACTGAAGAAATTAGAAAGAAACCTCAAAAAGAGCAACAGAGGAGGGCTCCCTCTTCCAGGACTGACATACATGCAATGGATGTCAAGTGTACAGAACAGACCAACGTAAAAGTACACCCTGTACTCGTAAAATGTACTTCACATTTCACATGTTCATATGTCACATAGTTTTTGTGACAAATACTGTATAGGAATGTAATCTTCACTGCAGTATTTATAGCTCAAAGGAGATAAGTCATAATTATCTTTTCGTGCAAGTAGTTTTAAATCTGTTCAGAAAGTAAAAACTAATGAACGATTCATCCCATTTTTTGTATGCATTTTTTTATTTTTATGAAAGGTATAAATAAGTAAAGGTGTGTGTATATGCATTGCCCCATTGAGCTTACATAGTATGTATTGCCCCCTACAGGACGATATTACCCATCATACCATTCAGAAGTGGTCCGAGCTGAGCTGGACAAGCCACTGGGTCACATTTGGATGCTGGATATTGTACCGCCTCATTCTCTAATAATAGGAGAGAGAAACAGAGAAGGTAAAGGAAGCAATAATTAGATTTGTAAGGCTGGTTCTCCACTTCTGCACTGTGACTTTATTCTGCATCAGACCGAAGAGAACTGAATCAACCTGTATACAACAACAAACCAACACGCAGTGTTCAGGTTGCGCCGCATGTTGGCTGGGTAATCTATTATTCTAACCTGCTGAGGGACTAGTTTTGATATCCATGAAATGATAGCCCGCTCCTCCCTCCTTGTCTCCTTATCGTATCCTTTTTATCTGAGCCGCAGTTGTCAAGGCCTCATGTTGTGACAGCAGTTACCGATGTCTCACTGCGAGTCACAATCAATACCTATCAGCATGGAGGAGATCGGCTGCTCCTTTCTGTGGACACATGATAGAGCCCATTATCTAGGTTTCAGCGTCGACTGCGGCAGATGTCCTCCAGATGTGGTTTCCCCTTGCCTCAAGTGTTTTACAATCGTATTTGTAGGTTTGAAGGATAAAGCTTGTGATGGTCTTTGGCTTTCTTATTTTCAACAAATCCCATAAAAATACCAAAACTAATCATGCGTCAGACTGTCCCAGTAGTTTCTGACTTCCCAGCTTGTCTTGGGGCTCTCAGCCAAACCCATTGTATGTGTTTGAATTTTTTAAAAGGCTGAATACTTTTCTGAAACAGCCAGGCGCTGCAGTTTCAGCAAACATTTCTCAAACGAGTAAATGCATTTGTTGTCACTGACACATTTTTTACAACAATGGATGTCTATGACACAGAAAAATAACATTTACCAGGCTACATCAAACAGAGACAACAGCTGTTAATAGTAGGGATGAGTGAGTACACCATTATCTGTATCTGTTCAACCAACTAAATTATCTGTATTCATATCTGAACTCGAAATGGGGTGTTAATTTAAGCCTGAAATGGATGAGGGTTTATTAAAAGTTGCTGTATTTATTAGAAAACTATTTACAGAACAGTCTCAGAATTGAGCTTCAGAGCAATGTTTTTGATCACAAGAGTAAGAGAACTATTTACAGAGGACGTTTTAAAAAAAGTTAGTATATTTATAATGTGTATATGTATGTATATTTTACTTATTGTAAAAGAGGCTTGTTTCAGCTGAGTACTTGCTCGACCCTAGTGAATAGAATCAATTCATAGCTGGTTTTGGTCTTTTCATGCCATTTGTTGGCAATAAGAAAAAAAGATAAAGATAAATCATTTAACTTCTCCTTTATCAGAGTTTGTCTCCTGAGCATGTGTAAAACAACAAAGAGTTTACCTCTGAAAGAAAAGAGCACAGGTTATAGTTGAGAGGCAGCAATTATACTGTCACCACTAATTATTTCCCTTTTTGTGAATTTTAGATAAAAAAAATTACTTAATCAGAAAGTCTTTGAATTCATCTTTGTGGTGAAATTTCCTAATGGTGTTTGTATTTTGTTTTGTTATTTTCGATAATTTCTTTTAAATTTAATTATTTTTCCTTTTTAAAAAAAAAAAAAAGTCTTGTTAGTATTTGTGAACATTTGAAACACTCTTCAGTATTGAAAGTTTAGATTCAGGGTATTCCACATGTGTTACTGTATGGAAAAATGTTTAAACTTCTCTTCCAATTTCATATTAGATGAAATCATACAGTACACTATTGAAATATTTATCCTTACAGATTTTTACTACACTGCTGCTTTTAATGATGCATTTATGTCATTGACGGTTACCTGGTGAAAGAATCAAAAGAGCATCTGTAAAAGATTGTGTTCACATTTTGTCTATTTCTTAAATCTAGAGCGTCAAAGGATTTGCTTCTTGACTAAGATGTAGTGTTTTAGATTAGAGCCTGAATGTTCGTTCATGCCTGAGAACAAGTGCTCAGTCTCCGCAGACCTAGTACCACTCACTCCAACAAGTACAGTATTTTAAATATTATTCTGATATTTACTTTAAGCCAACTTTTCTCCCTGTAAATGTGAAGGCACTGATACACCTGTGATATTTTTATAAAATTTTACATGAAACCTGAATTTTGCTGTCTTTGTTTCATTTGATGTGGGAAAAAAGAAAAACAATCCAAACAGGAAATGAACGAGAAGATGCGAAATGTTAGGATAGAAGTCAGGTACACGTGGACTGCTGTAAGAAATAGCTGTTTATTTCAATGATTATTTACAAGAAGAGTGTTTGGACTGTTAGACAGTCTATGAAGGTGAGTTAGGGAAGGATTTGAAAGGGGTGACAAACTTTTTTCTTTTTTTTTTTAGCTCAGCAGTTGTCCGGTTTAACTTGGAGTTTATATCTGAGCATCCAATAACCCAAAGCGGACAGTGTGGGGAAGGGGACAGATAAGGGTTAGAGAGTGAAGGTGGGGGGGGAGAAGGGAGGAAGGAACAGAGGTTGAACAACAGATGGTGATGGATGGAGATCAGGTTTACTTTCTGCCTCTGTGGGAGGTGAGCAGATGCTGTATCGGAACTGGCCGCACAACAGCCCAGTCTGAAGGCTCAGGGGAAAAGTGTGGCGCACTCAGCCCTGTTTGCCCCGGGGGACCCCATGTTTACGACGGCAGGACCCCAGCAGTGTCTCCAAAGCCATCTTCACAAATGCCTGGAAGTTATTGCTTCTCTCCCTTCGGCTGTCCTGCGAGGGGATGAAACACAAACAGATACCTTCACTGGGGACACAGCAATCACAGCATCTCATTTCCACACTGTGCACCAGAGATAGCGACCTTCTTGTTGTGTCCAACACAGGAAGGCCCATATCAGCCATGCAGAGAACTGTAGATTATTTTGTTTTCTTCTTCTACTAGGAAATCATGTAGTCTGTGCACAGATTTGATTCACTGGGTTAAAATAACATGCTGAGAAAAAAAGTAGGTTTATATAAATGTTTACCTCCTTGCTTCTTGTTATCATCTCCTTTCTGATCAGCTTTCTTCGGCTGCTCTTTAGGACTCTGAGGTTGCTGTGGAATTGAAGTAAATATACCGGTAAATAAACTGATGCAAAAAAAATACAGGTTGAGAAGAAAATTTGATTTTTGGACTAGTATAGTAATGATTTTCCTACCTTGGTAGCTGACTTCTTGTCCGACTTATTACCTGTAAATAATAGAAATAGTCACTTTAACTACATTTTCTTTCTTTTTTAAATCAGTGATAACATTTTTACATATCATTAAACATGCAGCTCTTCTAGTATCCAGATACATTAAACAAAAAAAATATTTTTTAGACATTTTTGTTTTACGTTACTTTACCTTTTGTTCCGGGCATTTTGGCTGTGCTCTAGAGTCAGTGCTGATTGTCTGAGAATGCAGTGCTTAATGTGGTGTTCAACTCGGTCATTTATGGCCCGTGCTTGTGAATGGCTCCGTCACCGGGGCCCCTTCGAGAAAGAGCACCATGAACAAGCAAAGAGCCCTGTCAGCTGAGCAGCATGCCCCACAGCTCTGCAGGTCTTTGCTGAGCCAGGCGAAACCTCAGAGCTGACCTTGTAATTCTGCTATTGTGAGGCCACTGGAACTGTGTGTTCACCTATTGTCCATGACAAGAAAGAATTTTCATCATGTTACCAGCAACATGACAGAGGGGTTTTTAAATAAACTACTAGACCAGGGATACATTCCCTTCATGTTGATTAGCCATGTTAGATTTTGTCCTACTAAATAAGAATATTTTTATGATTACACTAAAGCAGTCTTCAGTGTCAGCACTGTAGGAGTGGAAGATTGTGGCAGGGATCATTAAGTGAGGCTCATAATTGTAATACTCTGTTTGCTTTATTGTGTGTACTTCCACAGGGGGGCTAGTAAAATATTGCTGATATTAACCAATTGATTATTTTTGCCCCTAGAGGACCCCTGCGGTCCCTGAAGGCACCACTCCAAATATGCAAATACAAGCAGTACCATTGTTATTACATTGTGCTGGTGTATAGGCTATGTAGGGCAGTGGGAGGACGGTAAACAGAATAAATTAATAATGTTGCAACATTTTATAGTGTGGCTGAATTAAAAAACCTTGTGAAACCATGATGTTGTAAATCAAGCTGTCTTGTTTTGTTTTGTTTTTTGGTCGTGGTCTCTTGCTTAACCTTATCCAATCAGCTGTGGTCGGGGTCATCATACTGGATCAAACATTAAACCATGTTAAACGCTGTGAATCATCGTGCAGACACACATCAGAAAGTGGGCTGGTTACAACCTGTCATGTGACCTGACTGACAGAGCAGCGATGGAGAAAAGCTAAGGAAGGTGAGGCGTTTTCCAAGGAGTTTCTCGGTGTTTTCCGCGCCATATTATGACAATGCAATGCCGTATGAGCTGTGTAAGATTGCTAACTGATGGACCATCTGTGTATTTTGAAGAATGGATGGGAAACTGGTTTGTAAGCGAGGGCATCGCGTCTGATGTTGTGGCTAACTTGCTAATGTGCTAGCTGTCGTTGGTTAGCTTTGCGGCTCGTCTGCTCTTGGTGCTGCTGCGAAGAAGAACCAATAAAAGCCCCAAACCAGTTATTCTTTATCTCTTTACGACTGTTTCAGTTCATATCATTATTTGTTTTTGTTGTGTTCGGGTGTCAAAACCTTAATAAGCATACCAAAAGCTCAACAACAAGGTGTTTTCCCCCTGTGGTGTTATTAGATTCTGCATCATCACTAGATTCAGTGCTGTGGTTGGGAGGAGGAGGAGGAGGGTGGTGATATGTCACTTCTATCCAATGTAACATTAATGTTAGCTAAGCCACATGCTCAAACAGTGCATATATGTAAAGTGTGTTAATTAAAGTGTAATGTTGTGCATTTAGGGATCTGCCCTGGCAGTGGATTCCTCTCTACCCAGAGCGCTTGTGGAATGGCAGCAGTTTGGCAGCAGGTTTTGGCAGTGGACGCAAGGTGAGACTCAATCATGCAGCGGGGCTTTAATAGTCTAAACTGATGAAGAAGCTATTCAGACGTGTAATTGCTTATGGATCAGTCGTGAGTTATTGTGTGTGCTGTGTCACTTCTTTCCCCCCTACCCAGGTACAATGCTTACCGCACGCCTACGTTCCCACAGTTCCGAACTCAGTACATCCGCCGACGCAGCCAGCTGCTCAGAGAGAACGCCAAGTGTGGCTTTGAGCCGGGGCTGCGCAGGCAGTACCTGAGGCTGCGCAGTCAGCTGCTGGCCCTGCGCTACGGGCCCCTGTCTGAGCAGAGCAGCTTCAGGGCCAGCAGTGTGCGCAGCTCCCGCACCACACTGGACCGCATGGAGGTCAGACCCAAAGAAACAGAAAGGGCAGGGAAAGTAGGAGAGGAAGAATAGGAGGGGGTGTGTGTACTAATTTGGAAGAGGAGAGATAAAAATATCTGAGAGTTGGAATGAAAATATAGGATACAACATATGAGAGCCATCTGGATGGCTAAATCAATCAGCAGCATAGCCAAACAACACTTTAATTGCCCATGCATATTAAGCTGAGCAGCTTGGTTGAAATGGCTGGCATTGCCCATTTATTAACTTAAATATGCATGGTAATTTCAATAAGTTTTCAAGAATTATTGATGGTTGTTTTATGATTACTTGTGGTCACGCGTCCTGTATCTACTTGCACTCACTCCTACGAGGTTCTGTCTCCCCTACGGCTCCCCCCAACCCCCTCTCCTCTCCTCCCCTCTCCTCTCCTCTCGGGCAGGACTTCGAGGAGGACCCCCGCGCCCAAGGGGCTCGTGGTCACCGCCGGTCCGTCAGCAGAGGCTCATACCAGCTACAGGCCCAGATGAACAGAGCCGTCTATGATGAGAGGTACCCAGAAGAATGCCACACACAGATCCTCATCTTACATCCAGCATCTTGTCTCATCGCCTTGAGCAATTGAATTCTCTTTGATTTAGTTCTCCTTTGAGCTATTGCGTTTAGTTGGATTTACTGGCTGTAATTCTAGTTTGGTTGCATTGAGTAATGATCAGATCTCTCATATTGAGTTGTCAGCTGTAGGCAAGGGTTGTGAGGTGTGTTGTATTGATTCTATGCTTACATGGCGGTTTTTATTTCTGGCCGCAGGCCTCCGGGCAGTTTGGTGCCCACCTCAGTGGCAGAGGCCAGTCGTGCCATGGCAGGAGACACAACTTTGAGTGAAAATTATGCTTTTGCTGGCATGCACCACATATTTGACCAACATGTAGACTCTGCTGGTAGGTGAAGACTTTTAATTTATGATAATCCATTCAAATAACTTAAGATTCAACATTTATTTCACTCTTATCTTTCCCTCCTTGTTCTTTTAGTTCCACGGCTGCAGTTTGCCAATGACGACAAGCACCTCCTTGCATGCTGCTCACTGGATGGGACCCTGTCCATCATGACATTGTCCACGACTCCTCCCAGTGTTAAAGTGACCCTGAAAGGTCACGGAGGGCCTGTCACAGACTTTGCTTGGTCTCTGAGCAATGACATCATTGTGTCGACATCACTAGATGGGACTCTGCGTATCTGGAACACGGAGGATGGACGGTGCATCCGAGAGGTCAGAGATCCAGAATCCAGCGAGTTGCTCTGCTGCACCTTCCAGCCCATGAATAACAACCTTACTGTGGTGAGTCCCGTTTGAGACGTTGAGAAGTTATCATTTTATATTCTCTTGTACTAATTCCCTATTAGCACAAAAACCTTCGCAAGGGAATTGTACTTAATTATGGGTAACCACATTTTCAAAAATACAGCCAGATCCCCTAATTGGCTGTTTTGTATTTTTAGTTTTTTCATAAACAAATTGTTCATCCTACATTTCTTTTTTTGTCTTCATCTTGCTCTTCTCTGGTCCTGGTATACACCAAACTATTGACGGTGACTTTTGCAGCTTTTATTTCCTCTTCTAACATCCTATAAAATTAATTAATCACCAAGCAACCTTTTTTTGCTCAAAACACTGTCTAATTGTTGTGAGTGAAGTATATTCACAAAATAATAAAGCATTCAAAGGGCCCAACTTTCCAATAATAGCCTTTCATCTCATTCCCAATTACTTCATGCATATTTACAGTGTGCAGACATTGATTGCAATTTTTTACAGCTGAATGTCAACTTTTGTTACCAAAACAAAAGTGGTAAATGTTTTCGTCATTCATCATTTAGTTTTTATGCTTTTTTTGATGGCAAATACTTATATTAGAGAGCAGAATGTAAAATGAAAGCAGGGTTGTGCACAGCAGTGTCCATTTACACCTCATTAAATGGAACATGGTTGGATATTTGTTTAACCAAATGTCAGTACCAACATTGTGCAAGATTGTGAGAGACATTATGAGAGGAAGAAATGTTTTTCTTTATGGTTTGAACTGGTTAGACGAGTCTGTGTCTGAGCTGTGTTGGGCATAGTTCCATGAACACAAGATGACAGTGGATTCTTTCTGTTGAATAACACAGGTTCTAGTATTAGAAAGAAACAACTTGCGTTGGTTTCACGAGTCTAACTGCACCAGCCTAAAAACTACAACCAGTGCTTTTCACAGTCAGTTTCTGAGTGCTGCTCTGTGGAAATAATGAAGGTCCTCACTCCCAGTTCTGTGTTGCAGGTGGGAAACAGCAAGCACCACCTGCAGGTGGTGAACATCTCCACTGGGAAGAAGGTGAAGGGGGGCTCCAGTAAGCTGACAGGCCGCGTGCTGTCTCTCTCCTTTGATGCTCCGGGGAGGATCCTTTGGGCTGGTGATGACAGGGGGAGCATCTTCTCCTTCCTATTTGACATGGCCACAGGTAAACTCACAACATTTCCATTTGGCTGAGGGCAAAGTGTGCCGTGGCTGAACCACAAATTTATAATTAGTTTTTGTATCGGGCACTGAATGCTGTCTTTGCTTAAGAGGAAAAGCGGTTGATGTGTCTCTGCCGGTCTCTGCTGTTCCCCTACAGGGAAGCTGACCAAAGCCAAGCGTCTGGTGGTGAGTGAAGGCAGCTCCATCTGCAGCATATCTGCTCGGTCCTGGATTAGCCGAGAGGCCAGAGACCCCTCCCTGCTGGTTAACGCCTGTGTCAATAAGCTGCTGCTGTACAGGTCAGTCTGTAAGGGCAAGTCACTGTTTAACAAAAGGCAGTTTTATCTCTGCCGTGTTGAAATACAATTTATAGCCGCCTTCTTTGGAGTGACATGTATGTGAAAACACTACACTGGCACTGAATCTGATCAGTTGTACCACCTTTGCGTTGGCAGGGTGGTGGACAACGATGGTACACTACAGCTGAAGAGAAGCTTCCCTATCCAGCATGGTTCCCAGCTCGTTCATAGCATCTTCTGCCCCCTCATGTCTTTCAGACAGGGGGCCTGTGTGGGTAAGAAGTCTCTCAAGTGTTCCTGCTGTGATATTTGAAGAGAAAATTAGACCACGGTTCATTATATGCTGCAGGCTATCTAGTGTAGAAAGAAAGATATGAAAGAAATAGCATTCTTTAGATAAAAAGAAAAACCCAAATAGCAACATTTCAGAAATGAATGTATGTATTTTTGAGTGAAATTAATTGGTTTTGTAAAGCGTTCATCTTGCCCAGGGTTGTAGAATTTATAGTTTGAGTATATAATCAGTTTTACAGCATGTTGTGTACATGACAGCAGTGATATTTGACACCGCTCTACCTTACCTTGACTTTCCTCACCTTAATTATTTCCTAACAACTGTTAATTTCATTCGAGGGTTGCCAGTGTTTTAATTATCAGGTTTGCGTGTTTCTCACTCATAAAAATATCCTCAAGAATATCCTCAGTTAAGGATGTGTTGTCATTTCACTGTCACAAAAACAACGGATATTTTGCAACGTGGATTATTCAAAAAGGAACTGACAAACTGAAGAAGTCCAGAATGAAGTGTTTTAATTTCTATTCGCCATTTAACTTCCTAATCTTCTGATTATCCCTCTGACACAGTGACTGGCAGTGAGGATGCCTGTGTCTACTTCTTTGACGTCGAACGCAACACCAAGGCGATAGTGAACAAGTTACAGGGTCACGGGGGACCAGTGCTGGACGTCAGCTTCAACTGTGACGAGAGTTTACTGGCATCTGCCGATTCCACTGGCATGGTCATCATCTGGAGGCGGGAGCAAAAGTGACTGATCCATCAATAAAATGCTAACATCTAGTGCATACAAAAGGCCTGCCGCTCCTTAACCGTCCAATAACAAGTCTGTAGATTTTCACTGGAATGTAACAGGCTGCGTTAAACGTTTAATTTAATGATACTCAAGTGCAATCAGATAGAACACCATGTTGTGTAGGTGGTAGGGATGTCTTAGAAATTCAAGGGGTGGGGGGATGGGTTGTGTGTGTGTGTGCGTGTGCGCGTGTGTGTGTCAGTACTCCTACAGCTGCAGCTGAGAAATTGCTTTTCAACAAAGGAAGAAAGAGCACTACTCCCATGCATGTGTCATGGCTTACCTCTGACTTGTTCGGATATGACTGAATTTATGTGAAGAGGATGCAACGTAATCTTTCAGAGAAACCAGATCCAACACTGACAGTCCCTCTGGCATAGATCTAGTTCACTATTTATGTAACTGTTATTCAAGCAGTGTAATCAAGTGTAGTAAAAACCGCCTTGTTCGCTGTCAGTTCTGCAATTGCCTGTTTGCATTTTGAGACCATGTGCATGACATTGAACTCAGTCGGTAGGCATATCAAATTGATCGTTGCAAAAGACAAACAAGTGTGTTTTTAAATACGTGTTTGTACTTATCTGTGTGTGTATTCCGTTCATGCTGGTTGCAAATTCATATAATTTATTTAACGCACATACAGAATAAACTACTGTAACTGTCAGTGGTCTTTGGTTTTTTTTTCACACAATGTATTTGAAACAAAAGAAAAATGGAAATACTAATAACAAGAGCTTCATGTAGTAGGGTGGTCAAACCTACAGTGTAGGAGTGTGTTAGTCAGTGTGTGAGATCGTGTTTGAGATCTGCACAGGGTTCCCCCTACATCAATGACTAAAAGATGTGTAAAAATGTACTGTTGCATTCATATTTATAATATTGTTAGTATAATACTGAGTTGTTAAATAAGGGTTTGTTTTAACATTGTGAAGATTAAAGATTAAATGGTGGCTTTTTATGGTCTTAAAGGCTTTAACATTCAATATTTGACCTTTTCAGTGTGTTCTTGCTTTGAATAAAATAATCATTTCCTTTCCCTGTTTGGCCATCAATCATGATAATCACGTTGATGATGATGTTTTTGGCCATGCTAGGTGTGGCTTTATGGATGGTAATGTCGGCCATTTGGTTGGTTGGCTGGTTCACCAATACTTTCAAGACCAAATACCTGTGGAACTATAACATCAACCTCAGCTGTAGTTTGGATTTAGTGATAATTAATTAGCAAACTACGAACATGGTAAACATTATACCTGCTTAACATCACCATGTTAGCATTGTCACTGTGACCATGTTAGCATACTGACGTTAGCATTAAGCCCAAAGCCCTGCTTGTGTGGTATTGTTAGTATTATTGTTATATCTATCTTTGTTCCCTAATCCTACCCTTAGAACTGGGATCATAGGAATGATCCTGTCTTGTTCAACAATTTCTTGTGTATAAGTAGGCTATCTCTTAAAAGCACCAACGATAAAATTTCCTCACATTATCAATATTTGGGTTTTTTAAGTTAAATCATAATACTTGATTCTTTCATCATCACCAAGGTGAAGATAGCTGCAGGTATAATGTGAATATGCACAAAATATCAGGAAGAGAAGTTCCCAGCCTTTTGGATTGTGATCCAATAACACAATGTCAGCTTGTGACCCCAACAATATTGTTTCATTTTAAGGATTTTTAGAGGTGACAGTATCTATTATTTCACTAGAAAACAGCAAAATCTGAAAAAACTAAGATTTTGTTTAGCTAAAGTGTTTGGTGACCCCTCAAATATTTATTGGAACCCTCTGATGGGTCCTGACCCCCAGTTTGCAAACCACTGATGTTGATCAGAACCACACATTCAAGCTCTTACACATGTAGTAATGTCCATATTCTATGTCCAGACAAGCCATAAAAGTGATAGACTAGTGTGGCATTGAGAGACTAATGTGTCATGTTAGTGCGTGACATTACTCTCACATTGCCATCTCCACACTATTTGCACTATCTCAGTGTAAGAGAAGGAAATACATAATTAACTAACAATTGTTGAAACAGGTTGAAAAAAGTCACTGAGAAGCACAGTTTTGTAGGAATTATGGGGATTTTAAAACACATTGTGTATGATTTATGCACCCTCAGACTTGATTGTTTCCCTCTCAAGGTTGGTGAGGGTATTGTGACGTAAAAATGTGGCTGTGTGGGAGTGAAAGCACAATGAATGGTTGCTGTCTGGGAAGGTCAGGCGGGGCTTTGTTTGAAACAGGCAGGGTAGGTGCTGATAAAAAAAAACAACAAGAAATCGTATCCTGGAGAGCAACACAAAACTTCTCCTGTGTGAACATGAGTGCTCTGATAGGACAATGCAACACGGCTACTGCACAACTCTGCATCTTCAGAACATACAGTGGGTGAGGATAAGTTTTCACAAATGAGTAAGACAGCCTTTGTTGTGGTGTATCTCGGAGAGAAGTGGGAAGGAAACTAAAAATACGCACTTTAGATGAATCTTCAGCATCAGCTCTGGTGAGACAGAGAGGCACGGTCGGATACAACCTGTTAAACCTCGACTATTTAGAGGATGTTTCCACAGTTGATGCTGCTCACTATGGAAACATCTTTTCGATCAGCCAGAGTCTGAGTGCAGAAATAAAGACAATGGAAATTATCTCTCATTCAAATTCAAAATATACGGTAATTGTTTAGCAAGAGAATACACAATCATAGATGGCTGGATTTCAATCGGGCCCTAATTAAGATTCAAATATATTATTTTCTCCCCATCCTTTTCATTTTATTTTAGAATGTCAGAAGCATAATTGGTTGGTTGCATAAGGTTTGCTGTGCATGTGGAATCTGCATGATTTGTTTTTACCACCAAAGAGACAAATTTGTGATTTATGTTCCTTATCATGCAGAGGAGTTGAGCTTTAACAACATTTTAAATGCTTTCTATTATCAGCAGTCATATTTTTTTTACTTGAAAAATTTACCTTTATTCATCCAGATATCATGCCACAAGCATTTGTGAGCTTTAAAGAATAACATTTAATTTTCTGGTCGGTTGAGAGATTGGCTACCGCCTTAAACCCATTTCTCGGTTTACACAAAAGATTCCACAGCCGCCACTTGAAAGGCCTGCTACAAAGGAGTAAGTCCACCATTTCTGGATTTTATGTTGAATGTAATGTTCTCTTCTTTGATATGTCATATGATGCGTTAAAAAAAAACAATATCACATGCCAGTTTTAAGTCTAAATGTTAATGAACATCATCTTT
The DNA here is from genome assembly GCF_004916995.1 of Morone saxatilis. NCBI lineage: Eukaryota > Metazoa > Chordata > Actinopteri > Moronidae > Morone > Morone saxatilis. The sequence continues at coordinate 20,634,021 of NW_023339707.1, read as the reverse complement.
GGAACTTGTCTTTCAGTATGTTTATGCTTGAGCCCTCTCATTCTTTTGTCTCTTTCTATAACACATTTCAAACACCTTGCAAGCAAGACTGTGTAACACACATTCTTCCTCTTACAAATGAAAAGTTGAATTCTCACAAAATAAAATGCACCCTTGCTGCTACAGCCTCGCTTGGTCTGGTAGCTTATGGTGGCTAATGCTAGCAAACTTTAGATAAATATAATTGTTGTATAACACTGTATGACACTGCTTAGTCATGTTCCTTATTTTGTGACTCTTCTATATTTGTTCTACTTTTTTGGGATTTACTATTAGCATATCCTGTATTTTTCATTTGTAGCCACACTGGCCACTAGAGAGATACATAATCTCACTTTAAAGGAGCCGTGTGAAAGATTTAGTGACATCTACAGGTGTAGTTACAGATTACAATCCCTTCGCCTCACCCTCCTGTCCGCCCTATCTACAGCGAGTGTTTGGTTTTTTTCATTCTGGGCTACTGTATGGCGGTTCAACATGGCGGCCATCATGGAGGACCCGCTCCCTCTGAAGATAAAAACAATTCATTCTATTCTTATTTTCAGGTGATTATACACTAACGAAAACATACCTGTGAATATTAAAATTACATTTCTGCCAATAGATCCTCCTAAATGTTACACACTGGACCTTTAAGTTTTATTTCAGGAGTGTTTAAGTACATCAGACCACTAGCTTAAGGAACTTACTCATTGGATCGAATCACATATTTTGTTCTCACACAGTTATTAATTTCAAACCTTGTATAATTCTAATTTGTATATCTCTTGAGTTGTTTGTGTAACTATACACCTGTCTCTGCAGGTCTTAGAGGGTGGTACTCGAGTAAAAAATCACAAATCCTTTTGACTCTACAGCGGTTGCTGGTCAGTGCTCACTGATGTGGAAAGTGTCAAGATTACTTTTTCATTGCATGCCGTTAAGTGTACAAAACAGATTGATGTGTCACAAATGTTTTTTTTTTTTTCTGTATATGTTCAGGAACTACAACGCACACAGGATGTAATTTGTGCTATAGCTCCTGTAAAAGTGGCCTATTCTCTCCACTGGGAATCCAGCCATGTCAACACGCAGGCAGGTCATGACTCAGAATGCATCAAAAGTAGAGTCTTTATTGATGAGTGGGCAAAAGAACCACCTCAGTTAAACTGTACAGTTACAGAATATCATCTTGCGAAGGAATGCCAGACGTAAAAATTATGGACCTCAGTTCACTTTTCACTTTGTCTTTCCATATCAACATCTGTACAAGTTGTAATCCACAGTCTTGAATCTATGAAATGCAGTGGAATGCATGCTAATACAGTATGCTGTGCAAGTGTCCACATTTAGAAAATTGACTGCACAAGTATATCTATGCCTAACATACTGTAGGTCTGACATTTGTATTACATGAATCTTAATTTGGAGAGACAACTTAATGTAGTCTAAGCCGGTTTCCATACAACAAACACCGCTGGCGTCATGTTCAGCCTGGAGATGTTTAGATTTTGAACTTACTGTGATCCAGGCCACTCAAATGGTGACTCTTATGTTGAGGGGAAGTATAAGAGAGCCTGGTAACATTCAAGTTTCCTTCACATTAAGTGCCACTTAATTTCTTCATTTTTTTTTCATATTCTGGTGAGAGCATAACAGTACTTTAAAAACATTCCCAAGATCATCATTTGCAAATAAATGTTCATTTGCTAATGATTTTTTAAAACGACGTAATTTACATCATCATTCAAGTCATTTAATCCTATGGCCTGTTTGCAATGTACAAGTGTTGTTTTTCTAATTATTCGGTCCCCTTTTTCATTATCCATCTATAGTTCACATTTGCTTGCACATTACCATTAAAAATCAGACTACAATTTCAGTTACGGAAATCCATTTAAAAGGATAAATTTTCATATGATGATTGTTCAATTTTGCATGATTTTGAGACACCAAGATGAGGCTGCTTTCATACTGACTCAATATCACCGGAACCTATTCTATCATCATTATTTCTCTCATGTTTCTCCCTGCCTCCTCTCCTCTCCTTCTACCTCTTCCTCTCGCACACACATACACACAATTGCTATATAAAAACACACAAGCAGGAATATATATTCCTGTACAGTCTATACAATATGAAATCAAGTCATATTTCAAAATAGTGTCATCTGCTTAACATGTATAGTTTACAAATAAAGGAAAACAGGCAATTTTTTTATGATACAAAGAAACCTGACACGCCCTAAATCAAGTCCAAAAAATCAAGCATGTTAGGGGCTTCTTGGGTTCACAACAGCAATGTAAATGTATCCAAGGTTATTGGGTCCATTCGATATTCTGCAGTCTCTTTTGAATTACATGAAAAGGCGTCCTGGGTGGTTTATCAATCCATTCAGACCCTTTTAGTTCCTTGATGTGTTTCAGAGTTAGTAACGCTCTGATCAACGCCTTCTATTCACAGTCCACAGCACATTTCTTCAAGGATTTCAACCCTCTGTGTGTCTGTTTTGTGCCTCATGTGACACAGAAACTAATTCTCAGTTGAAAGCTCTGGGGCGTGTCCCACTGAAATAAGGCAACATTATTTTAAAATGGCATCTGTCACACTTAGTTGGAGTGGTGATTTTTGTGATCTTTCCTACGTATTAATCTTACAGTACATCATCAGAAATACGAACCATTTAAGTTTTTTACCAGGGCTTCTCTATTGCCCCATTCAAACCTGTGCACCTGACACATTTATGCAAATATCAACATTCTTAATGAAATGGCACTGTGCCTGCATTTGTTGGCAAAAAATGTATTTTGTTGTGCAAAACAACAAAACAGACACTTAACCAAGGTGCGTTACATTACGTCTATTCTCCTAATTTCCCTTTAAAACCTGAAACATTCTCTTCATTAAGCTCTTATCTTATCACATAATGCAGTAGGCCTCGTCCTGGGGCAGGTGTTGTTTAGTCCTCCAGTAGGTTGGCAGGTGAGCTCTCAGCACTTTCCTCAGGTCCTCATTGAGCAGGAGACAGAAGATGGGGTTGACTCCGGCTTGGGCAAAGCTCATCCACACTGTGATGGAAAGGTACCTGTGAGGGATGGTGCAGGACTTGACGAACACCCTCCAGAAGCACGCCACAATGTAGGGAGCCCAGAGGACCAGGAAGAGCAGGGTGATGGTGTAGAACATCCTGCCCAGCCTCCTCTCTGACCTCACCTCTTCCATCCCGAGCAGCCGCCGGTGTTGATTGTGTAAATTTTGCCTGATGCCCAGCAGAGTGGGTGGCATGGGGCCACGACCGAACCCTGCAATCCAGTTAGCTGCAGCTTGACCTGTGGCCCCAGGACCGTGGAAGGTCCAGTTCTGGCTGATAGCTGGCACTAGCTGGACGGGTTTCATCTTGCGATGCCTGTACTCAAACAGCAGCAGCTTGGCGTAGAAACCATGGGTAGCCAGGACCACCACAGCCAGCATGAGCATGAAGCCCAGGGTGTCGTTGGTCTTCAGGTAGCGGTGTTCAAAAATGCACTGATCCTCATCACGGATGAACTTGTATGTCCCCACATCAAAGACAGGTGGGAACGCCATGGCAACGGCCAGAGTCCACACCATGCAAATGATGGCGGCGCAGGTCCAGATGGTCATGCGCTTGGCGTAGAATCGGTGGTGGGCGATGGCAAGGTAGCGGGTGACAGCTACACAAAACAGCATGAAGGCAGCGTGAAAACAAAACAGCACAGCCATAAAAGCCACAACTTTACAACTCAAGGCACTGTAAGTCCAGGCCGAGCTGTTGTGGACGGAAACCAGCACAAAGGGGAAGCAGGCAGCAGAGCGAACTGCATCGGCCAGGCACAGGTCCAGGAGAAAGAAGTAGGGAGCCTTGTGAAGTGTCCTGTCTCGCAGGACCAGCAGGGAGACCAAAAGGTTGCCTACAAGGCTGACACAGATGATCAAACCCAAGAAGACCAGCTTAAAGTAGGCAGACACATCTGTGGCCGAGATTCCTCCACTGTTGCTGCTGCTGTCACTGCTGCTGCTGCTGCCGCCTCTTGCCAGTCCACTCTGCGAGGCCAGCACAGCCAGCAAACTGCCAGGGCCATCGATGGCAAAGCTCTGGTTAGCCATTCTATCACCTTCCGCAAGAGCCTGCCTGGTTTGGGCCCTTTATAAACACTACTGATCCTCCTACAGCCGTCGTCTCCCGCGGCTCTCTCGTCTTTATAAGGAGAGGCCGTGAGGATCTTTTCTACATGACAGACTCATCTTTCCTCTTTGTCCACAACCTCACCACCTGTGAACAGAGACACACATTTTGAAGAATGAAAAACAAGATGTCTGACATGCTTGTTAGGTCCAAAAAACTGTCCACTAAACGGAAACCAAACTTACATTTAACAGCATTGATATAGAAGTGCTGTGTTGGGCAACACAGTGGAAATCTCTGCCTTCCTGTTTCTCTATGGCTGGGATCAGATCAGCAGCTCTACAGCATGCCAGCTCCTTGGCTCTCTCAGTAATTACCTTGCCCGTTGCTAAGATACAACAGCTCACATACTTTGTGCAAGTGTGGGTGTTTGAGTGAATGCATGGGGGTGTACAGGGGGATGGAGCAGACACTGTACAACCAACACTGGGCATGTCCAACAAACAGAGATGTTGTAAATGAGCAAAAGAACATTTTATGCTTTCTCTCTGCCGCTCTGTGCATGTGTATGTGCGTGACAGTTAAAGAGCAGAGGGTGTAATCTGTACCATTCACAGCACATGACAAATATGAGAATATAATGGAGCAGAGCAGGCAGCCATTTGGTTTTTTTTTTTTACCGTAGGCCTACGTGTGAAGTGTGGAATTTTACTCAACAGGAGGAGGAAGTTATCGTTGTGATTTTCATAGTCAAGGCCTCAGTGTTTTAGCAAGGAGCCCACAATCAGCTTTTGTTAAAGAAGACACTATTAAAAACATGAAAATTCAATAGGAAAAAAATACAAAACAAATTTGAGATGCAGCCTCCCTTCAAAAGCACATTTAAAGGCAGAAGCTGATAATAAAACATAGCTGTGCTTGTCTGGGTGGGCCTTGTCTATGTAGGCCAGAAACACAGTATGATTTGCTGTTACTGTTCCCCCCCATACATAACAGCCCTCTGCCACCTTGACAAATATCATTTCACCTGATTAGATGGCTGCCATGTCAGCTAGGCCTGAAACACAGACTGGAGTGAAAAACAGATGAACAGGTGTCAAAATCAACCTCCACTGTGTGTGTGTGTGT
>NW_023339707.1:20627927-20628656 GCF_004916995.1 Morone saxatilis | reverse complement strand
GAGAGAGAGAGAGAGAGATGATAACCTACCTTTCATCCTCTCATCTTCTTTGGATCTGTTCTTCTCTCACGGCAAAAACAGAAAAATGATCCCAGTCGCTTTGTTTCACTGTTTGTCAGATCGAGAGAAAAACACATAATAAAGCCCCATGCTCTTGCTGTGTGCTCTCGGGCTCAAACAACACCTGTTATGCATAAATCCATCGCGAGGAGATCGAAATTGAGCAACATATAATAAACATAAGACGGGTAGAGGCTATCTTAATAATCAACAGCTGATCAAACAGTCCAGGATGAGGACTCTGTCATTAAACCAACATTTGAGAGACATGTATATATATATAAAAAAGAAAACCATTCACTGCCACCCTTTTTACAGTTTCATACAGAGGGATGTGTTCATTTGCTCTGTGTCTGAATATCATCCGAGAAAACAGATTTTATGTTGCATCACGTCGAAGATGGATTTCCAGTAGCCTAGAAACAGACGCGATAAAAAAAGATAGATGTTGTTCTGTTCATATATCCAAATGATGTCAGATTTTCAATGCTTATAATAACCCACCCACAAACGGTAGAGAGGAAAAAAAGATCGCGCATCCCCTAAATGAATCGTCTTGGCGTGTATATTGGCTAGTGGCACCAGAACAATTAGTCCACACAGACAACAGCCTCGATACGTCTCTTTTTCCCATCTTTCAGTCAGACAGAAAAAAAAAGAAGAAAAAAA
>NW_023339707.1:20603951-20627827 GCF_004916995.1 Morone saxatilis | reverse complement strand
GCGGAAACCGTCGGTTTTATTCGGAGAAAGAGAGAGAGAGAGAGAGAGAGAGAGAGAGAGAGAGAGAAAGAGAGAGAGAGAGGCGGACCTGTGCAGCATTGTGAGCCATGCATAACTTGAAAGTGATGTTTTATTCTAACCATCGCTCTCTGGCATCATGTATGACGCGTTTGTTTTCTACAGCGAGGAGCTCCAGCTGTCAACAAACTATGTTTTTCATTGGTCTCCTGCCCTTAGTGACAGACTGGGCTGACTGGACCCCCTAAAATGACACAGACAGGGCCTGGCAGGGCAGCAGCAAGGAATTATGGGTCCTCTGGATGAATATTGGGCCTCCTGTTTTTCAGAGTAAAATAATATAACTCGATTTTCCGTGAGAATAAAGCATCGTCCCATAGAGAATACGCTGTTTGTATTTTCTATTGAGGCTTTATATGTTTGTAATTTGAATCATAGATGCACAATGTCATGTATAGTTTATTTTACTGCCTAATTCCTTTCCCCTTAAGGGACCCCTTCTCTACCATTTATTAAACTCACAACCTTTGCTTAATTGACATAAATTATGGATATTTCATATTATATTCAAATTCTGTACAATTAACCTCAAATAGTGAACTCAGTAACTGCAACAAGTTTGTGTAAAATGAGAAATTTTGCATGTATTTTTTTTTTTTTTTTTTTTACAGTTTCACTGTTGTTCTTACTTTACTTTCCATTTACTTTTCTTCACATAGGTGAACCAAATGCTGAGATATAGGCCCATGTGTATATTTTTAAAATGTTTTACACCCCTTATCATTAAGAAGGCCTCATGACCCCCCATTAAAGCTTTGGCTGGTGGGGGTACCGACCTGCAGGCCTAATTCATTGTAACTGGTGCTTTCATTCATGTTGCACCATCATTTGTTTTGTTTTGTTTTTACTTTCATTTAATCCTGTTATTTTAAAATGTACGTATATTGGATGGGATGACAATGTTGGTTGTTCGACCACTTTGGTCCAAACTAAAACATCTTAACAATTATGGTTGAACATGTAACTTTTGTGCCTTCTTTTCATGCTCCCCAGAGGACAAAGCCTAAATATTTTGGTAATTCTCCAGACTTTTCCTGTGGTTTTGAGTGAAATGTCTCTACAACTGTATGGTCATGTAACTGGTACATATTAATGTCCCCTTCAGGATGAACAACTGTGGTAAACTGCTAAAGTTTCATCTGGTACCATTATCAGGTCAAAACATGACATTTCCATCAGCCTCAGCTGTACTTTCGACTAATGTCAGCATACTAGCAAACTAAACTAAGAGGGTGAACTTGGTGAACCTGATAAACATCAACATGTTAGCATTGTTATTGTGTACAGGTTAGCATGCTTACATTAGCACTGATATTTATCAATTTGGGGGTCCTTGAGACCAAAAGGATTGAGAACCACTAATGTTGGCTATGTATATATAGTATATTTTTTATGAGGTATACAATTATTTCAGTATTATAGTTTTATCTTATCCCCTGGAGTCATTTTTTTAATTACAAAACTCATAATCTCACTGGCTGAGCCACCCTTAAACTCCATGTAAAACACCCAGTAGTCTTATATTGAGTTTAAGTGTTATTTTGGGGGCCATTTTGCATTTATTTGTTACCAGACAGCAGAGACGTGACGGGACATGGAGTGCCCAAGGGGGGCAAGGAGCAGGGACGTCACAATTACATGGTCAGCATCATAGTCCCTAAGGATGCCCTAAAAGTGTTGTGTACAGTATTAATGTACAAACCCAAAACATAATCCGTATGATAGGTAACAATCGAACAACATTACGCTTACAGTAAAAAAAAACAAGCATTTCAGAAAGAGCAATATAGTAAACTGATTAGCATTAACATTTATGCCCTGAAAGCTGATTGCCACTGATAAGATGGCTTGTCGGATAAGCAGCAGGCCTACATTTACTTTTGGTTTAAAGGTAAATGTTGAAAAGATGTCGTTTCATTTCTTTAAAAAAACAAATATGCAAGGTTTTTAAAGGCTTTATTCAATATTAAAAGTGAAGATTTTTTTTAAAATTAATTTCATGATGTGTAGTTTTGTGACCTTGAGGACTGAACTGATTTCTGTCTCAGTCAAACAAACTCAAACAAATGTACTGAACAGTCAAATATGGGCTAAATGATGGCTGTGATGGACCAGATAAAACGAATAAACATCCAGGGACTGTGGGTGATAATTCTTTTGGAATACAATGACATGTTGAAGGAGGGGTATTATGGAAAACAAGATTTGTCTTGTCTTGAGGGATTTTGCTGTCAAAGATGTTATTTAAGTAAAAAGCTGTTTCTTGTGATGAAACAGTTCCATTTGAACAGGCTAAACTTCCCCACTGAGTGAAATCACACTGGGTAAGAAAGAAAAGAAAAAATCCCCCCCTTAAACTGCTGTTTGGTAATAATGTCACAACACCCACAGAACCTTTTTTTTTTAAATCGCTGCTTAACACGGCTTTCTGTGGTGTATTGCTTAAAAAGGCATTAATTATTTCAAAGTAAATGTCTGTGGTGAAATTCACACTGATTATCCTCCTTGGGTCAGTTATAAGTCTGCTTAAATTTTTAATACATTCCACACTCAAGCTATGTGACCATCACACAAATTAATCACTCCCACCCTTTTTCCCCTGCATGAAAGTCCATGAAATGCAAGTGTGCTCTGATTAATAATTTTGTTTTAAGGCCAAATACGTAATCCACATAATCCAAAGCATACCTGACATCCAAGGACGTTTGTGGGTTTGAAGTTAATAAAGTTAATACATGAGATACAGCACCAGGAAAACACTGAAGTGGTTTATATAACTCTTAAAGGCTCAGAGAATAAAGATAATGTATTGAAGATATTGGCGTACCACGACTGTTATCAGAAATAGTCTGTGACATCTCATCATGCGGCATCTGAGGAGGTTTCCCGAGAATTGACAACCTTCAAACACTGATCTCAGTTTATAATGGCCAGTGTGTACTGTACTCTAGCATGACACTGTGACTTCAGTGCAATGCGTGACCTTTGGCTTCTATCTGCAGCTCAGGTTGCTGTCTGTGTATTTCCACTTCAAGCTAAGCTGAATGCGCTCCAGAGACAGAGGCACTAAAGGCTCTGATGTTATTTTTGTGGTGTGTCTGTCAGTCTCTCCGAATTTCCTGCTTCGCACTGCAGTGTCATTACTGTGCATGAAACTGAGATTTTTTCTTTTCTTTTGCAGAGTGGATGAAAAGAAAAAGAAATAAAGATTCATAGCAGGACAGGGTATAAGACCATGTTTAATGGAAATACACTGCAAAAAGCAAACATTTTCATCACTTCAAACATGTCATTCAATGCTTCAGTCTGTCTGTGAGGTTGTCAAACGAGTGCTTTAAAATTCTGTGTTGTGCAACAACAATATGGGTTTACTAGCAAGAATCAACAGGAAGACTTCTGTGCAATAGTGAGGAGACGTTGAGGAGGCCGGTGCTCTTTAATGATAAAATATCTCTTTCACATTTCACACTGGACATTTTTTCACTTGTTTTGTCCCTCAAGTAGCATCTATTTCAAACTGATATTCACAAAAGGTCATCAGTTATTCTTTTTTTTTGGCATTAAGGCAAAATACTTCACACAACCATGTCTTGCTTTTGCATTTTGTAAACAAAATACCATTTGTATAACAAGTCTCCTTAGTATCCAACTATGGTAATGTTTTTTTTGTCCTTTAATAAAGACATAATAAAACATGGAATTCACAAAAGTTAAATTCATGGCAGTGTGGTTAGACAACAACCCTTAGCTACATCAACAATCAAAAAAAACAAAAAAAACAAGTGCATTACAGGACTGATTGAATAAATCAGAATATAACACCACATACACACACATCTCCACATGACAAGAAAGAAGTAATACAGACCACTTACAAAACATCTCTGGTAATATATGCTTCAGTATTAGAGTGATCACAATGTTGTTGTAGAAATGGGAAAACAATCAACTACTTTTCTATTAGTTAACACTTGTTTGACAGAATGCATGAAAATATCATCAGTATTTGTAATTTCCCCTTATATTGGACTTTGGATGGAAATACTCGTAAATTGTACCCAATATGTCTTTCATTAGATGAAAATCTATATTAATCTAAAAAGAAGAAAATCACACAGTGATACACAGCTTCAACAGGAGTGGTTTTTTGTTTGTTTTTTTAACTTGTTGGCTTATTTTGGAATCATGAAAAGGCACTTAAGATCAAAATGGCATAATCACAAACGGCGCAAGACCAAAAGCAGTCCAATTAAGAAGAGTGCACTGGGTTCCTGCAACACTATCGAGAGGGAGACAACTCCACTCAGAAAGACGACGGATGACATCAGATTCCTGTTGACGTTATGCTCAGACTGGAGCTCGGAAACCTCTGACAATGTGTTTGGTAGATTCTCTAATAATGTGTCAGGGGAAATCTGGGGAGCATCAGCAGACTGAGAAGCTAAGTTTTGTCTCACTTCAGTGATACCTGCACTCACTGAGGGGTTCTCTGTGAGTTTGGGTGATGGTGGAGCTTCACCTTCTGCTCCCAGAGACGCCCCACTCTCAGCCACAGGAGACAGGACTGCAGGTTTGCTGCCTTCATGATGTGTTGCAGACATGGTGGAATCTTCTGATATTCCAGCAGCAAGTTCACTCAATCCCACTGCAATGTCTCGCTCAGAACCCTGAGTCACATTGGGAGCAGAGACACACTCAGCAGGCAGTTTAAGACAAGAACGACTGGCTGGGCTGTCGGTCGATCCGTCCTCTCCTGTTGCTGGCAATAGATTCGTCTCTGTGGTTGAAAGATGCACGCATGGGGCCTCTGAGGGAGGGATTTCCTCTGCGCCAGCCTGGGAGCTGTCTGATCTCGGCCTTGACTCTTGTTGTAGAGAAGGAGTTGAAGCAGGCAGCAGTGCAGAGGGACTACTGTCTGTGGGCTGCTCTGACGTTTGGTTGCCTAATTCACAGTGGAGTCTGGGTAAAGGCTGTGACTTATTTGGCTGGACTGATTCGCTGGCACAGAGTACAAAGGATGAATTAGTCTGAAGTGTGGTTTCGGATGACATACAAGGGAATTGTTCACCTGGGGATACAGTGCGAGCGGACAGTGTGCCATCAACAGATGGAAGCTCTTGGTTGGGAGGGACAGAGGGACCAGATGGGTGTACTGCAATCTGTTGAAGTAAAACAGTGAGACAACAGTGACAGCTAGGAGAGGATAAAGACAAAGGGGAAAGATTTGTATTCTACATTTAACATTGCACACAAAGAGAAGAAAAGCATTTTACTGCATACTAATGCTTTTCTGTTAGATGGAACCCATGCTGACATTGTGATTGTGAGAAAAGGCAAACAAAACAAGAACAGCAGTATGATGGGACTGACACTTTAAATGATTGGCAAAAAAGTACATTCTAATGTTCAGATAGAGATAGTCCAAAGATACTTACATACAGCACAAGTGCATCAAAAGGAGAAAAAAATGAGATCAATGCAATTCTTATAATATACTAAATCACTGTAGAAGTAGCTATGACAGGCGTCTTCGGAAGTTCGCAGATTACACTGTTTTGATCAGTTTGCTCCAAACTGGAGAGGCAGATCAGGGGCCAAGTCTTAATGACTTTGTTTAATTGTGCAACAACCACTTCCTGAAGTTAAATGTTCACAAAACTAAAAAAACATGGCCATCGTCAGGAAAACATCCCACTTAACCTTCCCAGCAATAATTAAGGGCTCACTTGTTGAGACGGTTGAGTGCTACAAGTACCTGGGAACAGTGATCGACAAGTTGAACTATGATCTCAACACATCTGCTATCTGCAGAAAGGGCCTGCAGAGACTTCACTAATGGCTTTATTTTATAAACCTGTAAGTCAAATTCTGTTGCAGTATTTTTTGGTATGGGAACCTCACGGTGCAAAACAAGTTGCCAGAAAAATAATTGGCACACAGCATCTTTCTTTAGCAGATATCAGACAAGTTTTGTGAAAGGCACGGTCGATCTTAGCCAGCTCTGATCACCCGCTCTCTGAGGAATTTGTTCTTCTCCCTTCTGGGTGAAGACACAGGTCCCCCGGGGGAAAAAAGCAACAGGTTTAAAATGTGCCTTTGTCCCAATGGCAGTTAATGCGTTTAACTTGCACTGAACATTGACTGCACAGCTCAGCAGCACTTTATCGAGGCTACCATTCCAATGGTTTGATACTTTTAACAAACCAATGCTGTTTGCTGTAACTGTTGTGACTAATGTCCCCTTGTATGTTGTGTTTGTGTTTTTGCCCTTTACTGGAAATCAAATTTCCCCTTGAGGGTCAATAAAGATCTGAACTGAGCTGAACTGAACTAAAGTTTACCCCTATGTACATAATTTCACATAGTGAACTGAGGGGTGGGGAGGTTGTTTGAACTAAAATCATCCCTGAATACACCTTATTTTCATTTTCACTTTTATTTGTATTCAAAAAAGGAAAATAACTAATAATCTAGAAGAGAGAAGTGGCTGTGAAAAAACATCCAAGGTCGAATGAAGATGAAATCAGAACAATATCAAACAAAAAAACAGCACCCAGGAGAACAAGTGCAAGAGCAAGACACATAAAACACAGATAACAGAAGGGCTAAGACAGAGCATGTGTTAGATATAAATGAATATGTTAAGATTATGTTATTCTCATGTTTCCAGACGAAAATCCAGCTGTGACCTGGGATCCTTTCTGAGGGCAAAACATCATTACAACAGCACGGAGTAAACTTACATGTACGATTTTGTATGCTGCAATTTTTGTTATTTGCTTCATAAATTTATGCCAATTACGTCTCAAGTTTCCAGCTTGTCTCAAGAGAGCACTTTGTGTAAATCTCAGAGAAAAGTCTATTAAGAAATGACTTTATAGCTCCACAAAATGAGTAAAAATCTGAAGGGAAACCAAACTTTTGTCCACAACTGAATGCTCAGCAAGTGAACCATTAAGACTGTGGATCCTGGCAATTAAATTGACAACATTTCACTTGAAAATTATTACACAAAACTTTGAGAATTAATTTGTAATGAATGATAAAATTTGAATGTTTAACCCTTAAATTAGAATTAGATTCTGGATGACGTATAAAGTAAGGAAAACATTTACCAATTGGAAGGAGCTGATGTTCATACAGTAGTTGACTGGTTCACCTTTAATTCTGAAGCTCTACCAAAGGGAAACAACATGCATGTGAATACTGATGTAAAACAAACATTAAGATGAGCTGGATGAGAACATGCCTAACAGATATATCAGTAAAAAATTAATACAAGATCACATGTTATCATGTTATGTTGTCTGAGGTTGTTTAATCTGTGTTATGCTGACTGGCTGTAACTTCCTCTTCTTCTGAAATACAGAAGTCTGATATGTTTTATGTATGGAACTGTTCCAAAATCAACTTTTGCTTACCAAAATGCTAATGTAAGACCCCTGGCAATCTTAGTTTTAAGCAGCTTAACAGTCGTCTCTTCCACCATTTTACTGTAACAAAAACCAAGATAAAAAGGGGCCTACATTGTAGCACTGAGCATTGGTGGTGATGCTACATTTAAAGGAATAGTTTGACATTTTGGGACATGCGCTTATTTGTTTCCTTGCCAAGAGTTAAACAAGAAGAGCGATACCGCTGCATTGTCTGCTCATTAAATAGGAAACTATTAGCTTAGTTTAGCATAACAACTGTGAAAGAAGAGGCTCTAGGAAGTCACTGCTCTCAGTCACAAACACAACTTTGGCTGTTAATTAGTAAGCTGCAGAGGTGTGGGTTGGTGTATTTTTTACCATTGGCTAGCTATTTCTCCTGCTTTGCTTCATATTTAACTGACAGATGTGGGAGTAGTATCAATCTTCATCATTTGTTAACTCATGGCAAAAAAACCTTTCCTTTAAGATAGCACTGGGGTCACAGCGATTGTGCAACAGTGTGTGTGGTCTAAAATGAGTTTCGCTGACATTTCAATACAAATAATTCAATATTTACACCATGACAACAGCATTAAGGGTATTACATGATTACACATGGTCTGAACAAATATTAGTGATCTGAATCACTTAAAACTAAAAAGACATGAATTCAAATTAAATGGGGACAAAATCAAAAGGTGCAAAAACATGAACAGCATGCATCATGGTATGACTACAATAAGAAGCTGACCAGGAAAATAGCATACAGTACTCGTGCTACAGCGGTGAGAAGCGAGACGTTACCTAAGTTGTTGCTGAAGCTTCAATGAGCTGTGAACAATATAAACAACCAAGCCATTGATGATGAGATTTAAAAGTTGAACAGAAATGTTTGTTATGTTTTATTAGACACATGACTCGCATAAAGGGATAAAGCACTTAGCCTGCTTACCTGTTAAATGGGAATGTGTCAACAACTGCATGCAAATCAAAATCATTTGAACATAATCCAAAAGCTATTTGCTAAATCTGTGTCCTCTGTTGCCAAGTGCTAATGGACAATTTTGACTTTTGCAGGTCATAGAAAGTTCATGAAGAGGATAACCCTGATGCACCCTCCTGTTGGTTAACAATTTATTCCGTTCTATTTTTCACCCTTACCTCTACGTCAATCTCCGGCTGTATGATGACCGGGCAGACAGCGGTTGGCCTGACAAGTCCTGACTTGGAGGTCCCTGCTTCTTCTGCTGATGTAAAATAGATAATTACACTGTGAGAGTCTAATTAGTCTGAATAGAGACAAAGCAATTATTATTTATTATTATCATTGCCATTTATTGTTGTTATTGTGCTTTTTTACTACTACTTGTGCCATTTATGCAACTGATGTCATTCCATTCTCTACTTTTGTGCCATTCACTTTAATTTGTGCAGCACTTTGGTTGTTTTTAAACTTGCTATGTAGATAAACTTGACTTGACTTATTTAATCAGCATGTTTTATCTACAGTACATAGGCAATTAAAGGAGCAATCCACAGAGGAATACATTTGTGTAATGTCTTCTGTGCCCCAGGTCATATCTTTCTAAAATTTGGAAAGAAAATACTCCTGATGAACTCATCAAGGTCATCTCAAATTTAAGACTTTGATCACAGAAAGGCTGCAGTACGTACTGGAGTCTGAGGGGTTAGAAAGAAGCAGGAGAAGAAGAAGAAGAAAGTCTTATGAAAGACACTACTGAGCTACACTGTGGGAAATGTAGGATGTAGCATTTCTGAAGCTGGATTTATACTGTTAGTACATCTCAGAATCTGTTGCATCCGTTTCTACCTGTCATTTTTTAATCTGTCTCTTGTGAATATGCCAATTTTATGGATGTGCAATACTTGCAGAGTACTGCTTTAAATAAACTCATTCATTCTATATCCTGTGTGATAACCAGCATGCATAATTAGCCTTTATATTCATGTTTAATTATGTCTTCTTTTTATAAGATCAATAGTGACAACAGCTGTCATACTATTCACACTGTACCTTCTTCCTTTTCTTGCTCATCCTCTGAATCAAAATCATCATTCATACTGAAAGAAAAGAGAGACATTTGGGTTATTAAACAATAGAAAAACAAGACAAAACTATTCAGTAGTACACTCTTTAAAACAGACAGCCAAATGTCATATAGATATTTTTTTTCTCCTGTAGTTTCTCGTACATGCTTGGAAGGCTAAACTATATTCAAATGGTTGCAATCTGCAAGATCACCGCCAGATGCCACTAAATCCTGCACACTAGTCCATTAAGACTAATTTTGGGCTATAACGTCAGCTTCTGAATCAGCTGACAAATACCATGGCAATGTCTGAAAAAGGAAGGACACCAATATGGATCCCGAAATTGACTATTAAAATAATATTTAATGTGTAGAAAAACGTACTTAACGAACATTTAAAATGGCAGAAGGAGGAGTTCATACACCATCATCGACACCTGTTCTGGATAATTAGGCGTAATATTTGCTGATGCAGTTCAGCTGGTACTGTGCTGAATTGGCTATTTTAATTGAACATGGCTGAGTATCTCTTTGTACTGTTGTACATTTTGGACAGTTGTGTTTCTGAGCTGCTTAACCAGCACAGTGTTTTAAAGCCAAAAAACCTCAGCGATGACCCATCTCATTATACTTTTTGTTAAAATAGATGGCAAGGTGGGAAAATAACTGAGTAAGATAATTTGTACTGAGGATGAGGGTCACTGAAAAGTGCAAGGATAATATAAGCCAGCAGAGGTCATATTTCTACATTGAAGTTAATGTATCAAATGTAAATGGGGTGAGACAGTAATTATTGGAGGAAACATTGGGCTATTTCAGCTATATTTATATATTTGGATATTCTCAATTACATATAATCCACGTCCCATGTCAGGTGTTTTCACATGTGGTTACATCAGATAAATATTTATAAACTGAAGAGAGAGTTGATCATTAAATCATCTGCAAAATAATAAGGCAGAAATGTTTTCTATAAGAAGGCACTTGAGGCTGGGTGGGATACAACATTGCCAAGAGTCTTGCAGAGGATGCCAAATTAAATAAAGGTCAAGAAGTGTGATGAGCATGTGACAGGAGCTGCACAAATAGAGTTGGGATAACCTGGCAGGCTGTTCATACTCCTTGTGCTTATTGCGCTACCAGTTTTATATCAGCTGGGCTGATTTAAAGTCTGATAAAGATCCGACTAAGATCTTTGCATTATACAAGCCGGCTGATATGAAGTCGTTGATTGCTAAGCTCTGCGCACCCGGTTTATTTGAAGTTTTCAGGCTCTATTATGACAAGAAAATCATCATATCATCAACTATAATTACAAATACACAAGAACTTATTGATTTCCGAAAGAAGCAGACATAAAACTTTTCAGTATGCATTTTGAAGGTTGAAATGTCATGGTTGACATAGCATTCAATGCAGCCCGGGACACATTGCGTTCACACAGCTAAAAGAATGTGGTCACATGCGGCCAAGACCACCTCGGAATGGAATGGAATCTCAGAGTGTCCTCAGTGCATCTTGGGTACATTCACACCTGTACTTAGACCTGTCCACATCACCCAGGGCGCATGTTAATAAAAGGTCTAAACTGGGCCTTACTGTGACCCAAGACACTCAGGCACATGTCTGGTCCAAACCCAAAAATCGAGATCCTGAGTCCAAAAGTGTCAAAAGAAAACATTGCATGGGCAGATCTAAAGACTTAAACATCTATTTTTTTATTCTGCTAGCCCTAATCGAGCCTTATCTGAAGATGCGGCCCCATTTGGCCCGGGTCACGTTGAAAAACTCTACACTGACTCAGCAGCAAGTTGATGCAAAAAAAGATTTAAGACTGAGGTGAAACACAGCAACCTTATCATTTGGTGATCATGTTAGACATTGAAATAGAAAAACAGCATCGTTCCTGCTCTAGTCTCACTATTCACTATCAGCTATATTGCCTTAACGTTTGATATCTATATTTACCTAGGGTGGATACACTTCAGTTAAATATAATCTAAAGCAGAAGTAGGATTTTTCTAACCTACTGCATGTATAATTGATATTAACATACAGTAAGGATGTAGTAAGCAGTAAGTAACTAGTATATACGTCTAGACTTGTTTCATAGTAACCTTCCCTCCCACTGACCGTCTTGTTAAAGTGTTAAAATCCAATTATCAGCGAACTTCAAAGCACCTAATGAATCTATAATGGTTGCTATGGTGGGGGTGCTGGTACAGTTTCTACTCCCCAAACTCCTCCTTTTCAATCAGTGACTCATCCATCCCTAACAACCCATCTGGCCCTGTCCTACTTCTAAATAGCTACAGCGGAGAAGACCTACATGACAGCTACATCAGTTTATACCCTGTTTTCTCCTTTTATGGATGCTTATAAGCTAGGGGAATCTTTCCTGCTGTCTTCTGTCTCCGTCCCTGCACACTTGTGAGATTCATCACACACTTTCATGTTGCTGTAACAATAAAACAGGCATTTAATCTTCCTCTCTGGGATTAGTTGACTTTCATGGAGTAAAAAGCGGGGAAGAAAGGGTTTGTGTGCCAGTCTCCCAACTGCATGGGGCAAAGAAGCCAATCTACTCCACTGAAATTGCTCTGCTCCCCTATGACTCTGACAGAAAAGGTCAGAGGTAAATTTAATGCAGGGAAACGTCAGGCCTGAAAACGACACCTGCCCTTTGCCTATTTTGATCGCCCGCACACACCACTGGATGATTGGCATTCTGAAGGGGGTGTGTACTCTCTCCAAAACTCGTTCTATCCGTCACTGCAGAGCGTAAAGAGCAAAACCAGCCATAAACAAACTCTACGAAGACTTGCTTTGATACTCACACATGAGCTCTCCCTGTGGAACAAACAGTGGGTCTGTGGTTATCAACATCCTGCTTTACTTAAGATTTGACTTCTTATTATGCTGAATGCAGTCTCCGGGCAGAACTACTGAATAAAGCTGAATGCCTGTTGCACAAAACCTCAAAGGGAATTAGTAGGCAACTGGAGCTCTGCAGCTGTTGCACAACCCCACTGTTTGGTGCTTTTGCGACTTTGTTTACATCTCTCTCTTTATATGGTTTGATGGCTAATATGAAACCTGTGCAGAGGTTAGGCTTACATGAGTCTGACAGCTTTTATTATACAGAAATTAGTGTGCCTTTGAGCTTTTTCAGGTTTAGAAGGTTGGACACCTTCAAGCAGATTGAGTTTTACTACGAACAGTGAGCAGATCATCTGCACAGGTCAGAGGTCAAAGGAATTCCAGGCCAAAATATTGCACATATGACCTGTTACATTTGTGTCCTTTGGTTCTAGCTGTGTCTGACAAATGAAAGCACACGTGATCGGAGATTTACCTGTAAGCTTTTGGAGGTTTCAGGATACCTCTCTTTTGCTGCATGTCGATGTTTGTTTGAGCTGAAGCATCTTCATAGGACAGGAGCAGAGTTACCACATAGTTCATAGAGGAGTTATTAGCCCAATAATCGCCATCAGGGGTTTCATAGCGAACTACAAATTCAATGCGGGAGCCGTGTGTCATATAAGGGGGTGCAAAAGACAGCTTGAAGGTGAACTGATCAGTGTCCCCATCATTTGATCCCTGGACATACTCTGCTGGGTGATCAAAGTAAGAAGCCCAGTTGTCCATGGTCGATCTGATATAAACTGCTTTGTGGAAGGAGATGTTCAGGACTCGTATTACCCCACTGAAGGCAAGTGGCTCATTCTCTACTGGAGACATCTGCTCAACCTCCACTTTATTAGTGTGCACAGCCTGCAGCAGGGCACTGTCGCTGGGCGCGTTAAACTCTGGCTGCACACGATAGGTCGGTTCTCGCTCTGACTTTCGATACTTTGCTTCCTCTTCCTCCCACCTCGCACTGTTCTCCTCTTCCTCGTCCGAATCAAAGGCAAGGAATTCCTTCACATCCACCAGATCCCCACCTGTTGTGTCGGCGAATGACACTCTCTTTCCGGCAGACAGCGCCAAGTGGATCCGCATATACTCAGCAGTCTCATCGTAGATGGACGCGCCTCGCTTTCTGGGTACCGGGGAGCATCTCGGGATGAGGTGGACGTCGGTGTCATCGTCTTCATCATCATCATCATTATTATCCTCGTCGTCTATGCGTGACCTACTATCTGCCTCCTCGCCTGCCTTGCCAGATTTAATCGTGGTAAAAAGGCCCTCTTGGCTTGGTATGGTTAAAAAAGACATTTTTGCCGAGGTGTGCACTCATGGAAGCTTTGCGCTGAACAGTAGGCTACATATGGCGTCTCCAAAAAAAAAAAACACTACCAAATACACATGATTTGCGCAGCAGTGGCCGGTGTAGATCCAGCGCTGTCTCTGCGTTACGCACAGAGCCTCCTCAGTCAAAGTGTGGCGTTAAATGTCACCCACGGAAAACGTGTCTTTACTGCCAGCCCTTGTGATAGTGTATCCCCTGGTTTACATGGCTTTATGCATCGCAATTTGGCTGCAGTCGCGGAAGGAGCAGCCTCTAATTATAGCACTGACCTACCGGGTTCTCCATGCCCCAAATGTGTCTTTTAAATTGGTATAATCCTGCGACTCCCCCTTGTTCCGTTTGGTTCGGGCTGGCTAAACGCCCACTACTGGAAATGGGATATATTAAAGTAATATCATATCGGCCGATTGCCAGTCATACTAAGGTATGGCACATTTTTAAACTGATGTATAGACAGCATGAGTGTATTAAAAGGTGGGAATTATTTCAGGATGGAGTTACATCACCGTGGTTAAATGTCCTAAAAGGAAATTTACAAGTAATTCATTTAATTTCTATTGTATGCATGTTTATGTTACAACAAATAACCTGCTGCTAACCAAGGCTATGATTAATAATTTACTTTAGTTTTAGTGCACTTTTAATGCTGTGGTTGTTAGATAATCCCACACATGTGGCCTCATACAATTTACCTTTTTTTGGGGGGTGACCAAATTAATAGGAAGTAGTTTTATTGCCAGAGGTCTATCAGGACCTAACCTCATCCTGATGTTTCTGCCCAAGTGCTGAAGTAACATTTCACAAGTTCATTTAATGGCACTACAAAAACAAAAGTAATTGAAGCACTTCACTAATGATATATAGGCCTATATATAATATATGACCATTTCAAGGAGGTAAAAACAAACCAAGCTGTATAAACCTGATTAGGAGGTTATTATGAGCTCAGTGTCTGTGAATAAACTCATTCCTGCTGCCATATAAACCATCACACAGGGAACTGTTAGACCCACTGACTTCATACAAACCCAAATCCTTGTTTACATCTGGTTTGACACACGTGATTAATTGCAAATGTTCCTACATTTTAATATGCCGTGCTCAAAGGTCAACAAACAGACAGGGACATAAAAGCACTAAAGACGATATTTAATGTATAAACTGTTCAGATATAACTTCACAAACGTATGAACAATATTTTACATTAACTGCCGTTGGATCTCACGACAACCGTCAACCGTTCGCGGCTGCGCAGTACGACCCCCTGCTTCAGATAGATTACCATGTAAACACACACTTGTCGGTGATTGGTGGAGAGGTTTTAGCGCGGCGCTCCGTCAGCCAATCAGAGGATTGTTTTTCTGTCACGTCGGTGCGAGGATAGTAAGCTAACGGATAAAGCAAACATAAACTAATACAAATAACGCGGATTGACGATAAAGGCGATACAGCACGGGCAGGTTTGATTATTTGGACCCAGTCCTGCTTGTTGGACTTTTATTCGTACAACAATGTGGTGCAGCCATCAACGTAACGCAACGTGAGCTAACCAACGTTAGCAGTAGCCCGCTATTTTTTTTTTTTTTTAGCGGAACGCAAAGGCCGCGGAGAAACACGGAGAAGAGCTGCTTCCTCTTCCAGCCCCGCTGACAATGTAGGTTACGTTACGGGTTACAGAATCACAGCGGTCGTATAAGTAGTTCGGTGGCGCAGTCCGGCTCGTTTAAGTTTGTTTTCGTGTCGCTTTGCGGGCTACCTGGCTCGTTAGCTGTCTGGCTATCCAGCTAGCATGAGTGAAGTGACGGACTGCCAGCGGTCCGCTGACTCTGCATCCAGGAAACGGTGTCCATCCCCGGACCACGACGAGGCCAGCACGATCCCCAGCAAGTCCACGAGAGTGAGCGACGCGTCAGACGAGGCGGGGGTTACTCCCTGCAAACACAGCGAGGCTGAGAGTAAAGAAGTCGTGGGCCAGTCGACGGATGCGGGGAGAGACCCAGCTGCAGTGCAGACGGATCCGGGTTCAGACACCTGCACACTACCTGTCAACAACTCCAGTGCTCACGGTGCCGGCAACACGGAGAAAGCACAGTCCTCAGATGCATCGGGAGCTGCTGACACAAAGGGAGGCGCGGAGAAGACAGCGGGGGCAAAGCTGCCTCCCTCAACTCCTCTGGACCAGTCCGACTCAGCAGCCATAGCAGCTGCTGAAGCACTCGCCAGTCTCACAGGAGGAGACGGGGAAGACAGCCAAGAGACTCCTTGCTCTTCTGAAAAGGTTAAACAGGTGAAACCGGGGAGCAAATTCAAACAACGCGGGGGCCACCAGTCTTCCAGAGCCGGCTCTAAAACACAGGCAGCCGCTGCGGACAGCTCCACATCTGTGCACAGCACTGACAAAGAAGATGCAGATGACATGCCAGAAGCGGACGAGGGCGATGAATCCATGTCTGGATCATCCTCCACTCCGAGCTCCTCTTTCCCATCAGACAATGAGGACAATGACGATGGGGAGTGTGCCATCGTGTCAGTTAAGATGGCCCCGGAGATGAGGCAGTCGGTGGCTCTCCTGGCGCAGGTGCAGATGAGACTGGAAGCTCTGGAGAAGAAGAGCGCCCGGCTCCACCAACGGCTGGACCTGAAGATTGGTCGTCAGCGGCGCCCACATCTGGATCAGCGCAGCTCCATCGCCAAAACTATCCCTGGCTTCTGGGTGACAGCTGTATCCTTTAAAAATGAAAGTGTCTCCATTGCTGTGTTGTGTTTTGAGTACTCGAGTTAACACATATTGGGGTTTTTTGTTTTTCCTTTAACTTTTCATGTGCCAGCTGTTGAACCACCCTCATCTCTCAGCTCACATCGACGAGACCGATGAAGATGCTCTTAGTTACATGACAGATCTGGAGGTAGGAAGAGTCGGTGTGTGTGTTCT
The DNA here is from genome assembly GCF_004916995.1 of Morone saxatilis. Lineage (NCBI taxonomy): Eukaryota > Metazoa > Chordata > Actinopteri > Moronidae > Morone > Morone saxatilis. The sequence continues at coordinate 20,611,099 of NW_023339707.1, read as the reverse complement.
TACAAAAGCCTGGCTCTGGTTGTGTTCGCCTGGTAGCAACATTGAGACATTCCCCTCGTGTGTTTTTCAGATCGAGTCCTTCAAGAATAATAAACTAGGCTACAGGATCCGTTTCCACTTCAGACGGAACCCGTACTTCCAGAACAACATCATCATGAAAGAGCTGCACCTCGGGTTGAGAGGTAAAAACCAAAAAACCAAACAAAAAAAAAGCATGTGGTGATTGAGTCGAGGCATAGTTGTCACACTACATGCGTACATGCGCGGCGTCTCAGTCAGAAAACGGCAAACCAACCTGAAACGTTACATTTCGACCAGGATACGGTCGTACTTTGGAATAAAAAGAAATAGCAACACGTTCTCTGGAACGACTGCCAAAAAAGGGCTGAAAGTAACGAGTACGTGGCCACAAAACCACGGACGAAAGTTCAACAGACTTGTGAACTTCACACCCGCAATAACCGAACACTGTTGTGACGCTATTGTCGCTGTTTGTGTTCTCTTATACAAGGATACATGGTTGTTTTTATTGTCATTTTCCAAGGCAGGGTTGTGTAATGACATTTAGGTTGGGAAATGGAAAGAAAATGTATACAAAAACTCAAGTCAAAGTCAACAAGTCATAGAAATAAATAGATAAAACTTACATATAATGCTGAGGATGAACAGTCTCACAGCCTGAAGGAAGAAACTCCTTAATTTAATGTATATAAATAAAGAGAGGCAGAATATAACACTTTTTGGTTTGACAGTTGCAGCAAAAATATTGTATTATAATTCTTAAATTGACTGACGGGGGCTGTTGCATCGCATTGGAAGATTTCATCACACAACGTCAAAGCAGCTATTTGTAATATAAAACAGTTCAGAGGAAGAGAGAAATCCTCTTCGTCTCTCCAAGTGACTGATTCCTCTGATTGTACGTAACATCTAGAGCTCAGTATTGATCGTGTTTTGAGGCTACCTAACGGCTGTCAAACTCTGGATCGCCTTCTAACGCTGGCGGCTCATGTTTCAGGGTCTCCCATGTCTTTCTCCAACCCCATCCTGTGGCACCGCGGACAGAACCTGACGGCCCACAGCGAACCCAGGAAGTCGTCGCGTGGGGTCTACCAGACCTTTTTCAGCTGGTTCAGTGACCATAGCAACCCAGGGCAAGATGATGTAGCACAGGTACTGCTGACTGCACCTTCATACTGACCAAGGCTCATGATCGTAGCACAGAGAGATCATTAAAGGGAAACGTTGGTATTTTTTAACCTACGCACTATTTTGCCTTTTTTTCTAAGCGACTAACGGGGATAACAATTATTTTTAAATTGGTCCAGTACTTACCAACCGGCAGCTGTGAAAGGGGTTGCAGTGTAATCCTGAGCAATTGCACACCATCAATGTATGTCCACTTGTTGTTCCCACGGACTCAGATTGTTATAAGTGTCTGACAACATTAAGAAACCCTACAGAGATGCACCTAAGATCAATTTTGTTTAACCAGAGACGGCCGATGTATCGCTCTGTTTGAAGTCACCAGACAAAAGCAGTGATTTTCCCTGAGCGCAGGAGTTGTTGGTCTACCGCTGCCTCGATTACGTAGTTTGTTTGTGTTATTGTGAGACTTTGTTGATTTAACACGTCAGGTCAAACCCGCTGGCTGCAGCACTCTCGCTCAATACTGCACCAATTTCAAAAATTGTTGTCTCCATTAGTAGCAAGAAAATACGGTCAAGGTTGTAAAATACTAAAGTTTCCCTTTTTAAGATGGCTTGGAATAAACTTTGCCACCTTTTTGAAGATTTGACCCATTTGTTAAAAAGGGGCGCTGCTGCGGTGACTCAGAACTGTGAGCCTGCATCTGTTTTTCAGTGTTTTTACAATAATTCTGTAACATTTCATCCCAGCAGACAACCAATAATCATAACATAATAATAATAATGTGCCAGTTGTGTGCTGGAGGTCTGAATGGTTTAACAAAATGCCATTTCTTCATTTCTTCAACTTTCTTGCCAGTTTAAGTTGAAAAAACTGAATGAATGAAATAATTCAGGGATATGCACACATTCAGAAAAAATAAGTGATTTCTGACCTGAAATGACCTGATGATCTCTGCTGGTGTTTAGATACTGAAGGACGATCTGTACAGAGACCCTCTGAGATACTACCTCACTCCACTCTGGGAACCGAGGGAGAACGGCAGGTAAAAACACATGTGTATTCAATCCACAGATGCATACAGTGGAACGTGTACAAGTCAGTGGACAAACCACTTATTAAGCTATAAATTCTAGAAATATCCTCAGCCCCAGGGCCTTGAAATTATAGTTTATGTGTTTAACAGTTTCCGGAATTTATTCTCTTTTTTCTTTCATGGTGTTAAGACCAGGTGGGATGCATACCGACTGTGCACTGTTAACATAAATGTACGTCTGTGTGTGTCTTTGTGTGTGTGTTGTGCTGTCTTTTGTGGTGGGTGGTGGTGTGGTGTGTCTTTTTTTTGTAGTTGGTTTGGGGCAGCTTTGTTTTGCGGCCAGCAGCAGGTCTGGACAACTGGTAACGGGAGTGATTTTGTGTGGTGATCTCCGACTCAGACGACGAGCCCGGTGAGGAAGCTGGCGAGGCTGAGCAAGGCCACAGCAGGGAGGAGGAAGATGAGGAAGAAGAGGAGGAGGAGGAGAGGGGGCCAAGCGCTGGTCAGTGTTAAAGTAGAACTTTAAAGACAGCTAAAATCCCACCGGTCCACGCGGCTGGTCAGGGTACAGCGACCAGTGATTTACAATTAGTCATGCAGATACACTTTTCACATTAAATTAGACTTTCTGAAGATGTATTTGTATGTTTTGAGCTTATTTTTAGCATATTTTAGGAGAGGATGTCAGCGGATTGCTGTTGTAAAATGATTCTGTGTTTTGAAATCCACAGTGTTTGCTGTTGTTCATGTTGTGAGTGAGAGGCCGAGGGCTTGTTAGCATCAAGTTCACTGGCTTGTGTTATAGCTGTAATAGAAACGTCTGGGTAATACAGGCTAAACTGAATAGACAGGAAATATCTCCTCCTCAGATGAGAGCCCAGAGGAGGAGGATGATGGTGGAGAAATTGTGATTGACGGTAAGACACCACTCTTAACAGCAGTGTTGCAAATTCACCCACTACCACAACAAACAATCAGTGGGGAAGGGGGCGGGGTTCGGGAATCTATTGGGTGGAGGTTCATCTAGTTTTTCATACTTCCTACTTTTTGATTATGCCGCTTTTTATTTTACAACCGGGCTGAGCATTAATGCTTAATTGTGTTTTGGGGGTTTTAATTACAGTCATATTTCATATCAGCATGGATCCCTTGAAATTATAACTGTCTTTCGTCCCGTAGGCTCTGATGACAGCGAGCAGGAAGAGGAGGATGCCTGAAAAGAAGTGAAGAGGAAGACATGGTGTATGTCGATGAAGACGAGTCATCAAGGGACCAGAAACCAGGAAGATGAAGAGGATGCCTAGGTCGGGGCGAGGAGTACCAGAGCAATTTATTGTCATTTTATGCACAGAATATCAGTTTTTGTTGTTTTATACCTAAAAAATACATAGAAACATTTAAAAATCAGGGTTAACTATAATAATAAAGCCAAGGCAGCATGTTTTCCCTCTATTTTATACAGTCGGTACTGTGTATTCTGATGTTCTCTAATTCACTTTTTGCAAAATGTTTTTTTCTAAACCAGTTCTTAGGCATATTATGCCTGTCAGTTCATACAAAGTAGTGTTCCTCCATTTAATGAGGAACGTCATACGACAGCCTACACGCGTGTCGGTGAGATTCTGACTGCCGCTACTTGTCGGCATTAAAATCTGCATTGCAAATTCTTCAAACATATATTGCAGAAAACCTACAGTGGCATTATTAGTGGTCATTTCAAGGCAAAGTTTTGGCTTTTTCTTTTCTTTCTTTTTTTTTTTTAAGAATTGACGTGACAAGACAAACGTGTCAGAAGCTAAATTGATATCATCACAGTACATTTCAGATGCACTCAGTACTGAACCAAAATTTGTTCTCAGGGATGATCATGGTGGTAGTTTTATTGAAAGAACATTACTGATTTTCAGACATTTTCACTCTCTGGTTATTGTTGGCTGTGTATAAGGAAACGTGTACTCTACTGTAGTAAATAGGAACAAATTTTGTTTTAATATGCTACCTGTGTTTCTCCTTCTTCATCTATATGTTCAGTCTTGTTGCACACCAACATCCACCCCTGTAACGATCTGTAAACCATCTCCGATGTTTAAAATCATGGTGTAGTTTGACCAGTGTTTCTGTGGATTCCTACATTTTTGTAACACTCCTACAATAAGTAGCTGAGTTTTGTACTTTCTTTTCTTTAGATTTTAACTTAATTTGCTTTCTAAAACATTTAAGATTTCTTTTCATGTAATGTGTTTTAAGATTTGTGTTATCTTCTTTTTGAAAAGATGATATTTATTATTGTTTTTCTACACGTTCACATCATGGCATGCCGGCGAGCATGAAATGTAAGACAGGATGATTACATTACTTACGAGGCTTTTTCTGTGCACAGTGTCAGTAAATGTTAAAATTCACAGCAACATTATGGGGTGAACTGTAACAAAATTAGTATTTGTATTTGCTTACTTTTCTTAGCAATGACTTGTAAATAATATTTCAGCATTGTCTTTTGGATAAGACAAGTACACGTGTTTGATCCATGGATGAATTTATCAAATAATCTGGAGTTTTTTCCTAAACATGATCAGAAAGTTATATTTTGTGTGCTGTGTTTTATAGAACACTGTAGTTTAAAGATACCTTATTGTTTGTTGCTTTGGTTAATTTTGTTTGCTTAAAGATAAATGTCCACCTTTTGACTCAGACCTAATAAAATAGGCAGTTGTTTCACTTTGCCGTCTGTTGTGGTTTCCATACACAGTCAAATTCTACAACAAAACTACATTTATGTATTTTGTGCATAATTGAACCACAAGATGGCAGTGTGGTTCACATTATCCTCACATCTGTTAGACTTAATTTTGGTTGTAGGTAAATAAAATATATCATATAGCACTTTGATGCCAGTATTTAAGCTTTTAGATGTGCATAAGTGGTAAATAGTTAAATCTTGCTTTCACTCAACTCTCAAGTCCTAAAAACCCCTAATAAAGCTTCCACGTGTGACTTATTTATATGAAACTCACCTCCCTGATATGCTTGGCTGCAACATGTTCTTCTTGAAGAGAAGAATCAAACAAAACCCACTGAGATACAGCTGTTCTTTAATGTATTCCATCTTTGATGTGACGGCAGTGTGTGATATCTGACATTTTGAATGTAGCACTGCAAATAGCCCCGGGCAAGACATTTTTGGACAGGCCCAGACAAAGGAGCAGCAGCGGTGTTGCAATGGTACACTTAAACCCTTGATTCCACTTTTAATGCACAGCTATAAATATTCCACCGGCAAAAACCTGTCCTGCTGTAGGCCCAGCAGCACCCAGGGTATGCAGCCTAGGAGGGCATATACTATTAATACTGATGATGGAAACACATTATACCCCATGAAATGATCCCATGTGAAACACCGTGTTTGCCTCCTCTTTGAAGCAGCTTTATTCAGCCCCCCTCGGAGCACAACATGTTTTTATGACTATGAATTAATAATGTGGTTGGTTCCTACAATATTGATCGTGACAAACTAAGTACAGATTGCTGGGACAACAAAGCCATCCTCGGGCTGCTTTGTGGTCTGAGGGTTGTCTGTGAAGCCTTTGTTATGTGTAGGGTGGCAAAGGCCTAAATGGATTCTCCAGTGTAAACTACACTCCCCTGGGTTGAGCCAGTGTTGCTACTGTACACAAATCATCTTGTCATGCTGCTTCATGTTCTCACGTTTCACAAAGTAGTTCAGCAGAATCTGTTACTCAGACTGATTCACTGTAGACCGAAAAATGAAAAGATAACACACAGCGGCTCATTCTTCATCTGTGTGATTGATGCTGAGAAGGATATTTTCTCCTGCGAAGTGTACAAGAAAAGGGCTTGTGGTGCTCTCTGAGGCACATCTTTAGTGAGTAATCTGATAGGTTGAGGTAAGGCCCCTGAATACCAACTACCTGTGCGTGTGTGTGTTTCTTCACATACACGCACCTAGGCTTGTTTGTGAAAGCTTGCATTCTTTTATGCACTTCCATGCATGCATGCATATTTGCCGAGGCCACACGTCACCTGCATATTTACAGGTTTTCAACAGCCCGGTGCACGTATGCATGATTGTCTGCTTGTCAGCTAATCAAGATAAAGCACAGTATTTGAACTGTGCAGAGGGAAAAACAGAGAGGGGTAAAGAAAAAAAAGAGAATAGAGTGAGTATGATTGAGGGAAATGGATGAGTGCAGTGATAAGCGGAGCTGCCTGGGCCCTGACAGATACACACAGCAGATGGATGACTCTTATCTGGGAGATCACAGAGTGCATACTCACGCCTAGGCCCAGTTACAGAGAGCCACGATCACACCAGACAGATGAATAGGCCTACCCCCCACCAATCGCATTGCACATACAGTACACGCACGCATGCAAAGTGCACGCGCACACCTACACACACAACCACTTGACAGAATGAACAGATTGCAGCGCTTGCGTTACCTTCGTGTCTTTGACATTGAAATTCACCTGGAGTCCGGTGTCTCAAGGATGTGCGCGAAGGAAGGAGAAAGGAAGGGGTGTGGAGAGAGATAAGAGAAATCGTTTTCATTTTAATTGAAGCAGCAGAGCAAATGCATGTGTGTGTGTGTGTGTGTGTGTGTGCATCCTATGTCTATATGCACACACCCTATACATGTATGTTGGTGTACAGAATTGTCTGCCAAAGAGAGAGCCACATGCACTCTATTCTCACTTTTTTTCCCCAGCATAACAATTTTTTTCACACAAGAGGTTATGATGGAGCTGAAGTCACACACACTCAAAACAAAAAAAACATTTTTGCACTTAACCGTTAAGCAGCTATTACCAAAGGTTTCTGCAAGAGTGCTGACAGATTTACCTTTTAAGACACAAGCACTGTACTTTCACTCATCCTCCTCACATCCTCACTATCCTCCTTTTCATGTACAGTAACCCTCCCTCCTCTCTCTCTCTCACACAC
>NW_023339707.1:20590217-20603851 GCF_004916995.1 Morone saxatilis | reverse complement strand
ATGGTGGCTGGCTGGCTGGCTGGCCGGCCGGCCCCGTGGACACGTGGCATGTTGGACGACTGCAGACGGATGCTCCATCTCTGGGAGCCTTCAGCTACAGAATGCCTGTACAGTATTCTCTGTAAAAACCTGCAATCACCTTACAGTGCAAGGCGAGCAGGCTGCGACTGGAATGTGCGCCACGTATGCGCCCTTCATGTCAGAGATGTTTTCCAAAGTAGCTCTCCTTTGATAACCATTGATGTGTGAAGTTCATGGATGTCACACAGCACCTGTTCCCTTTATCTTGCATTTGGGTGTTTACATTTTTTTCTGACCTATAAGATAACAATTAGAAGACTTGTACAGCCATGTGGGAAGTGTTGTGGTTGAAAATAGAGCAAATAATCCTGAAGAGTATTGCACCATTATTTTCTCTAACCCTATAATTTCCTCTCAGGGTCATAGTCTTTTCCCAGCATGCATTGGTGATCCTCTCAACTTGCCTTTCTCTGGCAGGCATGTTCAAACACTCTTCAATTCATCAATATACTCTTGGAATGACCATCAGTAGGTCAAAATAATAGGTTGTTTTTCCTCGAGGGGACAATATTCAGCCCCTAGAATATCATGATTGATGTGTCTGAGGGACTGATATTTATCTGGAGCCTTTGGCCTACAGGGATAAATGTCTACCTTGCGTTTCACACTACCTATCCATTAGATGAGAAGATCCTTTTTGTTGACCAGAAAAAACAGACCCAGTGTTTGTTTTCTAATCCACGCTGTCTGTCCCCATGATACAAAATCCATCCATCATGTTTGGAGGTTTGGGCCACTATTTCCTGCTTTTTATACTCACGTACACAGGACAAAAATACCTATTGCACCGATGAGTGAAGAGCTGTTGCAATCTCTTTAGCAAGTTGAGGCAGTGGTGGGTGCAGATAAGACAGCAGGATGGTACAGTCAGAGATGTGGATGACGTTAAAGCTTGCTTAGGAAGCGGTGGGAGCCGATCAGTGTACCGGTGTCCATGGCCAAAGTTGAGTGCACACGGAAACCTGAGCTCGGCACACACTTATGACTCATTTCCTCAGCTGGAAACAGAGGGATGCCTCCTGTGGGGCGGGAAACAAAGACTCCCTCCTGGACACATCTTGACACACCACTGCCTATGGATCACATCTGGCTGATACCCAATTTGAGATAAGGTGCTTACACTCTCTGTCCGTGTGCCGATGAATCAAACCCGAGTATGTGCCTCAAAGATAAATTCAAAAAGTTTCGCATAAAAGCTTTGTAAGTCGTGCCAGGAACTGCCCTCCTCTGTGACCTTTTTACACACTGACACACCACATTGCCTCATGTGTTTATTCAGTTTTACTGTCTGTGCAGAGCCGTAGCTCAGAATACATTCAGCCTCTGCTTTTGTGTCTTGAGCGCCATACTGCGTCAGAGCTCACCACAAAGCCAGTAATGATGAGAGGCACCCTGAAAGCTGTTTTAATTTCAAGCTCAAGGCTCTGTTAACAGGATGGATGTCCTTTACGTCCAGTCCCCCTCCCTCCTGGTTGCTTTGTCACTGTTGTCATGAGCGCTGGAGCCAGCCAGAGAGGAATCCCAGGAATCTTTTTTTCGGTTGACCTGGCTCTTATGTAGAACTGAGGAGTAACGGCGACATTGTCTAAGGGGCAGCCCTCTCATGCTCCCTGGCTCCTCTTTAATAGTGAATTTCAGCCCCTGCATCCCGTATAAGAATAGTCTGTGGCCCTCACGGTGCATGAGAAAAACATTTATATCAAACAGCTGCTGTGTTGCCCATCACCATTTAACTGAATTATTCAGCTTTAATAAACTTTGCCAAGAGAGAACTACTGAGCAGACATAGATTAATAGCAGTTTACAGTGGAGTGGGAGGCAGTGTGTTAAACTCACCAGCAGTGACAGGGTTAATCATACCCATATGGTGTACCAAGAGGTTTGGTCCAATGCTGCTGTGGGCCAACAGGAGAGGGAAGGCTGGGTGGGGGCAGAACAGAAGGGAGAGGACAGCAGGGCAGACACTCTCCCAACACCTGCACCTGGTCACTTGATTCACACTGAAACAGCCTCAAACTCCCTTTAAAGGATCATTTTAAAGGACCAACATCTTGATCACATCTCGGTGATGGTTGCTGCCATCCAGGCTTAAACTTTTTTTTTTTTTGTGGAGAGTGGAGCAAGCGTTCAGGGATCAGCTGTGGGTTTTTGTTTAATGTTTCATGGAAGAAATGCCGTCGGTTAATAGCGACTGATCACACAGGCAGCATTTTTTTTCTCTCTCTCTCTCTCCAGGGGAATTTGCAAACCTATCGGATTGTTTTATTCCTGCGCAGCGCTGCTGAGGGACATTTTCCAATCCAGCTCCGAGGCACTAAACGCGGGGAATGCAGCGGTAACATCCCGCAAGTTTTTTGGACCTCAGAGGCGTAGCGGGCACCGAGAAAGTCCGATTTTTCAAAGGTAGGACATTTCACTTCCCTCTGGTTTAACTTTTAACTCATGTTTGGTTACTCTGTAGCGTAGTCTAAAGGGTAGATGGCTGAGGCGCACACATTTGTTCGGTTCCTATTTCTGGATGTTGAGTTCACAGGTAAGTGCGCACTCCGCGGAAAAAAAGAACTGGGCTATTCAAATACTATAATTATTTTTTTTAAAGGGAAACCATATGTTATTATAGCCGAACTTTAATCTGTCCTGCTGGAACCACCCAGCACAGAAAACCAGTAGAAATACCGTTATTCATTCAAATAAAACCAAGTACAATCAGGTCATCGTACATGCCCCACAGGCATATTTTTATATTTTAGTTCCTGATTGATGATTGTTAGATATTTTTAAGTTATTTCAATTACCTTTAGATTTTTCCATCCTCTTTTAATTTAAAGTAGATTAAATATAATGTGTAGGACATGATTTTTATACTGAGACATAGACATTTTGCCCTGTTGCCTAACCATTTTTAGGAATACTATTCCAATAGGGCTTAAAATGTATCTGTGATGTTCACATGCTCATGTGTTAATTTTCACTATGATTAGATGAATAATTCAATTTTTGGTGAAAATGTTTAATAATTTATTTATTTGTTTCCATAAACTGATCCAGTGCTCTTCTAATGGACGAGCCTCTCCTTAGGTGACAAATACCTGTGACTCCTTTATGACAAGAAATGTGTGTCCACATCAATTTGAGTACACATCTCATGGTGCATATGTATTATTAACAGTGAATATTATACAGTGTTTGATTGGAGTAATGGAGATCAAGCTTCCCTGGTGAGCAGATATATGGCAACTGTGTGATTATGCCAGGAAGCCTGTGAGGCGTTCCCAGTGGCTTCTGTTTTTAATTTCTAAATGTTCAGCATGCCAGTCACTTAAGTTTCATCATTCATGTTTTTTAATGGGGACATATTTTTACACAATGCGTCACACAAAACCGAGTGCAGTATTGTGAAATATAATGAACATTTTGTGAAATCTCACTAGTTTTTCCCCATGAATACCTCTCCCTAAAAGCCCTCATTTCCAGGCTTGTACCCTGTGCCACTGGAGGCCTTGGCTACATGGATGCCATGAGAGGAAAAAAAGCCCGTGGGATGGCTTATAGCCTGAGCAAAGCACACCTTCAGGGAGACAATTTAATGGATGTTGTGGACTCAGCTTTTAGTATTCATAATTTATATGGGATCCTCTCCAGCAAAGTGCAGATGCATAATGAATGCTTGAGTTAAGGTCTAACAGTTAGGCTACGTTTCAACACCCCTAAACTGTCAGAAATTGTTTCAGCGAGGACTACCTGTTTCTTTGAACTGTCATGTATTTCACTCGTCAACTTCTGAAAGTACGTCGACGTGCTTTGTTGAAAGACTGAGAGAGAGGCAGAGGGAATCACTGATGGGCCTTTTTTTTAAATTCACGTTTCTAGGAAAATGTGGATAAAATATATGTTTAAGAAATTGTAATATGTCTAATAATAATGCACAAGATGAAGACAAGAACACAGACAAGGAGACATTAATTTCCTTTTTCAGACTTTTTCAATGTGACTTGCAAATAGCATTATACAGTCTTGACACATACCTCACTACATTTACACTTTAAATAAATAATAGGGCTGTCATATTTTCCAGAGCAGGTGTGAAGATTTGGACGTTGTTCTCTCCTGCCAAACTATACGTCTCGCCTTGGAAGGCTGCAGGCCAAACTTCTGATCACAGAGATCAGAGAAAGAGAGAGAGAGACTCTCTTTCCTGTCCTTCCTTCTTTTTCTGTCTCATATTTCTCATGGGGCACTCTATAATAATAGTTCATTCCTCTTTCTTTTTTCGTCCAGATTTAGATCTCTGTGGGCTACCTGCATGACTGTTACCATGACAGCATCTGGAGCCCAACTCCTCCTGTTGGCCTTATGTGTTTACAGAGGCTCGGGCCTGCAGCAGTCTGCTCCGCGGGTTCGACTCTCCTTCAAAGGTGAGCTCATACAGATTAACTAAAACTCCTCTGACAGCAGGGATTGTCATAATAGTTTCTTTTACTTGTTTGGTTTCTCCCTCTAAGTCACTCGCGCACACGCAAACTCATGCACATTCCCACACACGCATCCACACCAGCGGTTATGTTTCCTCTTTATACATATGTAAAGAACGTATTTCCTGCCACATGTCAAACAGTGCAACACTGGAAACAAAAGGTGGATATTACGTGTGGTTAGTTACTGGTAGTGCCCTTCGACCAAGTTTCTCTCCACACCCTAAAACCAACACGCACTGGAGTCTGACCTGTCAGTTCTTCTTTGTTTTTGATGTCTGACATGATGACACAAGAAGGAAACACCTGAAATTTGATCACAAGAGATAAATGATATTTCAGAGCTTTAATGTTTTAGCCGCAAGGTGTGAGTTCAAAATCAGGGTGGATAGAGGTTTTTAAAGCCCTTTTTTGTAGGCATTTGGGATTTTCCCATGCAGTCTGCTCCTCGTCCTCATTATCTCTAACAGCAGAGATTCATGTTACAAATATGCGGATGACACCTTTGATCAAAACAATGCTGGATGATTATAGTTATTTCTGCGTCCCCATCACGCTGTCACTTCAAGTCCACCTGCACATGTGGACGTGCACGCTCGCAAACAAACACACACACACACGTCACACCTGAAGTAACCCGTAAGTAAGCATTAGAGGTGTGAATCAGATTTATAACATACTTTCATGTGGAGGTGAGTAAAGATGTTCTGCTCCAAGGTCAGGTCTAGGCAGCATTCACATGTTTGTTGTCTTATCTTGTTAAACTGCAGTGATTCAATGAGAAACATTTATGGTTTTGTACAATTGCAACAAGACATCTGAAGCAGATTAGAGGTGAGCTAATCATGAGATGTGTGGTTGGTGAAAACTGGCAGTTGGAGTCTACATAAGGAGTTGTTTTAAATTCAACTGATTTTGTAAGACTGAAAACAGCTGTCTACATGCTGTTCGTGGCTGTCATATACGGCAACGGTTCCATTTGAGGCTTGAGAGAGTAATTGCTGTGCATTTTTATATGACCTTTAACACTAATCCCCTTTCAGTAAACAGCTTATACACAGCAGTGTGTTTTTTTGCAGAAGGGTGCACAAACTATTAGTAGTAGTCTGACAATTACACAAGTTTGGTCTTGAACTTCATCATGTTCCTCCTTGTGTTAAGATACAGGAATTCATCTGTACAGATCTCTCTGAGGCAAATTCATGTATAAGAGCTTGTTCAGAGCAGCTGAGAGGTGTTGAATTGTTAGATTGTTGGTGAGGTTTTTCCGATAAAGCAGCCACATTCACAGTCACCCCTCCCCCCTAATACCAAACAAAAAGGAAAAAAGTTGGACTTACTCCCCAACTGTTTTCTGCCACTCCAAGGATTTATTGTTCATTGTTTGTGACACCGAGTCTCTTTGTTCCCTGAGGCGCCTGTGGAGGAGGTTTCGGGACGGCTGGAGGACATGTGACTCTTCTGAACGAATGAGCCGGTCTGAGTGACACTCTGGGGTACAGGAGCCCTGCAGAGGATAGAGATCTTACATTGTTTCCTCTGTCGCTGGGAGGTTGTGTCAGTTATACACACTTCAAAGGGATTGACTGAGTATCATTTGATAGAATTAGTCAGCATTGCTAGAAAGCAAAATGTGCAATGTAATTGAAACCATGTTTCAGAATCTCATGCCCCCACAGTGCTGTCACCAGTTTGCTCATACTTGGGATAGGCCTGAGACTAAACAGCAGTGGTCATTAGTGCCTTAGTGACAATATGTTGTCAAGTTGTAACATGAGAACTTATAGTGGCCCAGCTGAAGCTTCATACTATAATTGTGTGTCCTTCCTAGTGTTTCCCTATCAGTGTGAGAATGTTGTCAGGGGATAAGTGTTTGCTGAATGTTTACCAGATGATGGCAGTACATTGTTTGCTATTTTTGGAGAATGGAGACATGTATAGGGGTGTGGTGTTTCTACATTTAGCCTGTTCAGTGAATCCACTATGGCCCAGTGGAGCCTGGCCAGGGGCTTGTTATCCTGTGTTTACCTCTCAGGAACAGAACCGGACCTCATCCCACCTCTAAGGCTCCATCTCATGTCGTCCGGAGATCCGATTGCATAGCTTATTTTAGTGGCACCTTGGCTGCATCCTGTTAACATTGACCTCAAAAGGAAGATGGAAGGCACTTTGATGTAAATAAAGATTGTGCTTCCTCTTGAATCCCTGTAAGCCGGCTTCTGAGGGTCTCTGCGAACATTTGTCATTACATAAGCCTGCTGTCTTTACCATGCTTACACTGTGTCCCAATGTGCACATATGGTGGCCAATACCTTACCCATGACACAGATGTGTGTGTGTGTGTTGCTTGTGTTTTAAAATGATGCAATGAATTGTTGGATGGAAGAATGGAAACGAGTCACATTCGGAGGTAGAGTGCTGCACACAGTCCATTTGTCTCGCAGCAGATGAAAATTGTTCAATCAAAGCTTTCAGGAGAACAAAAAAGGAGAAACATTTTCCACTGCAGCTTGTCTTAACAGGTTACGCTCTGCTGAACACAATCCTGATCTTAAGAATTAGCTCCGAGTTCCACTGACCGTATTTCCTAAGGGACCTGCTTTTTCATCTAACTCCACTGGGCATGTGGTGCCTTAAACTCAATCAGAAAGTCAGGACACATAAAATATTGAGATCTTAAAAGCAAATATGTTTCTTAAAATGCACCAAGTTGAGTTATATTTAATCAGTGACACACATTTTCCAGAAAAGAAGTGAGAAGGGTGTTGTTCAAGGGACCGCAAGTTCATCCATGTCAGTAATGAAACATGTTAAAGGCATAAAAGGAATAATGTGAAAAGATTTTGAGAGCTAACCTTTGCTCCCCCTGCTGTTGGTTTTCCAAATGGTGTAGATGTGTTTTTTTAACAAAGCTGGAAAACTATTCACACAGAACTGATGGACACAAGGGCAGCGCGACCCTTCAGTTTCTCCTTCAACACCAGCGACTACCGCATCCTCCTGATGGACCAGGATCAGGGCCGTCTGTACCTTGGCAGCCGGGAGTATCTGGTGGCTCTGGACATGCACAATGTCAACAAGGAGCCCCTCATAGTGCGTAAAAACTCTATTTTATTAAACGCTTATATTTCGTATGTGACATTAAGTCTCTAAGTGCAATGATCCTTAATAATCCAGTATTTTCTGGTGTCTTCTGTTCTTAAAAAAAACACAGATCCACTGGCCAGCATCTGCTAAGAGAAAGGGAGAATGTCAGATGACAGGAAAGGGAAGACAGGTGGGATCATGTATTTACATCCTGCTCTTTCAAAAATCAGAGACTTGTGCTTTCAAGACGGGACAATGACGACAGAAATGTTTGAATTCCATTTGTCTTACTCCGCTTTGTCCAGGGTGAATGTGCCAACTTTGTGCGGATGATAGAGCCATGGAACCGCACCCATCTCTACACCTGTGGAACAGGAGCGTACCAACCTATCTGCACATTCATCAACAGAGGCTGGAGGGCAGAGGTGAACACAAAAACATTTACAGTTCCCCTAGTGGGACTTACCGCAAAAGTCCCTCAGCAGTAGGCCTGGAAAGCGTTGTCCTGCTAAATATTTCAGTACTACAAACTGGGACACTGATTTGTTTATGATTTCCCCATGCTCCCTTATGCCGTTTTAGTGATCTATTTTTATGCATACTTTCCCTCTGCAGGACTACCTGTTTAGGCTGGTCCCTGGGTATGTGGATTCAGGGAAAGGAAAATGTTCCTACGATCCTAAACAGGAGAACATCGCAGTTCTGATCAGTAAGACATGCTTCATTTATAGGAAGAAAATACACAAAACCTTATCAGATTCCCCATGCTACTGAATCACAACATCTCATTTTTTTTCTCATTTTTGTTCTTTTATTGCCTTCCCTCTGCAGATGGAAACATATACGCAGGGGTCCATATTGACTTCATGAGTACAGATGCTGCTCTGTTTAGGACCATGGGAGGGAGAACAGCAATCAGAACAGAGCAGTATGACTCCAGGTGGCTCAATGGTGAGTAAGTGTGGGTGTGAGGAGGTAAATGTTTCTGATTACAGGTTATGGCTCCTCTTCTTATTTGACAACCACTTGCCTCAATCCTCTCTCTGCTTATCTGTTTTTATCGTCTAGAGCCTGTGTTTGTTCAGATCCAGCAGATCCCTGACAGTGCAGAAAGGAACGACGACAAACTTTACTTCTTTTTCCGAGAGAAGAGTCTAGACTCGAGCGGTGGGGCGAGCCCCAGCGTCTTAGCAAGGGTGGGAAGAGTGTGTCTGGTGAGCCAAACCTCATCATATATGGAGTGAAAATATATGCAGCTTACCTTGTAATATGAAACGCATTGTGCGTATTGAGCCATGACCCAATTTCCTTCCTGTCTAGAATGATGAAGGAGGGCAGAAGTCCCTGGTGAACCGCTGGACGACGTTCCTGAAGGCTCGTCTTATCTGTTCAGTGATAGGAGAAGATGGAGTGGAGACACGATTCGATGAACTACGTGAGGCCACAATAAAATAAGCACTGCTTTTAAAGTGATAGTATTTTAATTGCATCTGTTTTTATCATTGTGTTATTGATTACATATCATTCCTCTTCCAGGCGATGTGTTTATTCAGCCCACACAGGATGAGCGAAACCCTATGGTGTACGCTCTCTTCACTACAGCAGGGTGAGTTTTTTTTTTTTTGTCGGTTGACAAATTCCCAACTCATCCCACCTTTTTGTGGACAATTAATGCTTTTAATTTCAGGGATAAGATGCAAGCTTTCTCCTACTTCTGCTTCTTACCTTAATTGTCTCTTTCTGCTCAAGCTCTGTGTTCAAGGGCTCAGCAGTCTGCGTTTACTCAATGGCTGATATCCGTAATGTCTTCAATGGACCCTTTGCCCACAAGCATGGCCATAATTACCAATGGACTGAGTATACTGGCAAGATTCCCTACCCACGGCCTGGAACAGTACGTTTCTGTTATATTATAAATAAAAACATCTAAATTTACATCAACAGAAAGTTTACAAATTATTTAAACACATCCCTTTCCATCCAGTGTCCAGGAGGAACCTTCACTCCTGGTATCCGTTCCTCCAAGAACTTTTCAGATGAGGCTGTGAATTTCATCAGAGCTCATCCCCTCATGTTCCATCCAGTTTATCCTATCCATCGTCGCCCCCTGGTGGTGAGAACCGGCGTGGACTACCGCTTCACTGCGCTGGTGGTGGATCAGGTGGATGCTGTGGATGGACGCTATGAGGTGCTCTTCCTGGGGACAGGTGAGACAGCTAAAGGGCTGATGGCTGGAGGATTAGTTTGGCAAGAAGATTTTGTAAAGGTTAAATGTAATTCCTCTCCCTTCCAGATCGAGGCACTGTCCAAAAAGTTATAGTTTTACCTAAGGACCCAACTAGCATGGAGGAACTGACACTAGAGGAAGTGGAGGTTTTCAGGGTATGTCTAAATATGTGTTCCTGAAAAGGCAAAAATACCTTGAACTCAAACACAAAGTCTTGTTGATTAATCTTTTTGCTGTTTATTAATTTACAGACTAGAGCTCCAGTAAAAACAATGAAGATATCCTCTAAAAGAGTAAGCAAATTCAAGACAATAAAGACAAATCAAAGATAAAAGATTGACATTTCAGTGCTTGTACCACAACAGACTCTTCACAGCCTCGCTGAGTTTATTTTGCTTGTGTCACCACAGCAACAGCTGTATGTGTCATCAGACGCGGGGTTGACCCAGGTGTCCCTGCACCGCTGTGGTGTGTATGGCAGGGCCTGCTCGGACTGCTGTCTGGCTCGAGACCCCTACTGTGCCTGGGACGGAGAGAGCTGCTCTGCCTTCACCCCGTCCACCAAGAGGTCAGGGCCATCTCGTATGTTCGCAGTGCACTGTTTCTAGATTATAAGGAAGTCAACTTAATTCTTAATTCTGACCTTTACTCAGGAGGAGCAGAAGACAGGATGTTAAACATGGTGACCCACTGAGGCAGTGCAGAGGCTTTAATGCCAAAGGTGTGACAAACTTTTTGTGTTTAAAGATCATGAACATTACAAATTTTGTTATGTTTTGAGCAGTTGTCACCGTTTCATCTCTCTATCTCTACAGTGGAGAAACGTCTGAGAGAAATAGTGCAGTTTGGGGTGGAGGGCAGCAGTACCTTCTTAGAGTGTCAGCCTCGCTCTCCCCAGGCCACCGTCAAGTGGCTCTTCCAGAGGGATGGAAAGAGGAAATTGGTGAGAAAGAACAATTAAAGGAATAGTTTGGGGACATAAGACTATTCGCTCTTGCAGAAAGTTAGACATGAATATGGATACCAGTCTCACAACAAATACAAGTCTTGTTGACACTGTGAAGTTGCCAGGCAACAGACATACACCACAGAGTCATTGTGTCCAGCCACATAAACCCCCCTGAAACTCCAACATATTGTTCTTACACTTCGGTTTTTGAATGGATTAAACAAACAATATGTAGCAGGTGCTGGTTGGCAGATTGTATTACCTTTGGATAAAGCCAGGCTAGCTGTTTTCAACCTTTATACTAAGCTAAGCTAAGTGTATTTACAGTACAGATATGAAAGTGGTATCAAGAAAGTGAATAAGCAAATTTCCCCAAAAATGATTTTGTCTTTAAGAGCATCAACCCCCTGCCCTCTTTGTACTCTGTATACAAATTGTAATACTAGACTTTCACTTTCCTGTTTTTTTAAGCTCAACCGTGTGGGAGGTATTCTGAAGACCAACCACGGTATCCTCCTGAAGTCTCTCAACCAATCAGATGCGGGGCTCTACCACTGCCTTGCCACTGAGAACAACTTTAAACACACGGTGACCCGTGTGGCGCTGCGCATCCTGGATCGAGACATCGTTTTAGCTCTCACTGCTCAAGATGAGGACGAAGAGCCAAAAACTCGCCAAGTGGGACCTTATACACAGTCATCCCTCGTCTCCACACCCTTCCCACCAGAGATTAGACTGATTAACCAGTACTGCCAGTCCTACTGGGAACAACTCAGTCCCAAACAGCAGCAGCAGCGCAAGCGCACCAGCCGCAGGCACACAGAGAGCCAGGACCAAGGCCTCGGCTAAAGCACAGGACTGATGTTGTCCAACACTGGCCTGTCTGGACTTTATGGTGGACTTTTATGTTTGACATGCATGTTTGTGTGTCACCTCCATTCATTAGGCAGGTGATGGTGCCATGCTGTCGTTAAAGTACCATATTGGTGGTTTTGCAAGCATCAAACTAGAAAATACAAATTGTGTTTATTTTACATTACCAGTGACCACTAACGTACATTTTTAGATCGATTTTCTATTTCAGTTCCTGTTGACATTTGAATCAACTTACAGAATTATTTTCAAACTTCTTCTTCTTGTTAAGTTCAGGTGCTTTCGGGAAACCCCAGTGTCTCTGACTTGAGGATCACGGTGGAAGATCAGTGTTTTTAGTGCAAGAAACAAAACAAAAATTACAAAAAAATCTTTTTAATAAAATAATAAATAAAGAAGAGTTTTCAAAACGCAGCTGGATTGCAATGCAACTATAAAAGTAACAAAGACCGTTCAATTTGAATGATCATTTTAGAAGATGGTAAAATGTGATGTAAAGTATATGCAGCGTGTAGTTAATAGGCTTCAACATGCAAAACCACAGATATGGTACTTTCAAGTATCTTGAAACAGAAATGTAATATATTGATTGTGAATATAATATATATGGTCATTGGATTACTCTTGTATTGTATGAAGATAATATGATGAATGCATATGTTGCATGCATAACTGTTGTTTGTTGCAAGTTGTACATTTTACTGTTGTTCTGTTTTCAACCTTGGTGTGTATTGATGTTCGTAAGGTGTAATGTATTCTGTTAAGCTAATTCCATTGGATGTTGTCATATAATGACTCCCTTACTGTCCTGTGCTCTAGTGACCTACAGTATGTGAGTGTTGAAGATATGTATAGCGTACAGTGTTCTTCCAGTTATGCACTTTGTCGGTGGTGGTATTCGAGGGAATTGGGGATCTTTGCACAGATGTATGAGAAAATGTTACAGGAACATAATGTTTTTTATGTACAGTATGTTATAAAAATGGGAATGAAACCGGCTCATTTTAGTATTGATTGTTGGTGTTCTGTCATATGCTGTGTTTACAGATTTTTCAAATTGCTCTTTTTAAAGGAAGCACGAGGAACAAGAAATTTTCCAGCCAGAGCCACCATTCACCTTCATTGTGAGTAACACAGTGCTATGTGCTGTCATGCTGATGAATCCTACACTGGAAATGTTCAAACAAATATATAAACATTTCAGAAGCCTCTTAAACTTGTGTTCTTTCACTTCCAAGTCTTTTATTATTTGTTTATGTAATGATCCACACACAGTTTCTGACATATACAAGTCATATTCCAGTGTGTCCAAACACATGTAACAGTATTTATTGCAAGGGAGAAGTCTGTAACTAAACTCAAAGTTGAAATAAGTTCAAAATCCATTACTCAGTCATCCCATTCGTCATCGTCCTCGTCATCATCTCCGCCCTCATCTTCACTTTCATCTGAAAGAGAAGACAAATATATTTATAAGATGTGAGACTTTTTTTGGTAATTTGGTTCCAACACACTTGTCATGTAGTTTGAAATTAATGTTCTAATATTTACCAGAAGAATGGATGACTTTACTCCTCTTCTGCATGACCATCATGAGAGCACCAACGATGCCCTCACCTGACTCTGGTGTTGTGGGCGGGGCTGCATCAGGACTGTCTATCACCTATAACACACACCAGGAGAGGAGGAGACTATGATGCATTGCAGCATGACACTTGGAAATTGTGAACTTATATATAGCATGCATAAAATGTTTTTAAGAAAAGGAAGTTGCTTTACATTTCTGAGCTTCTTCCCCAGTCGGATCTGATCCAGCAGTGCTCCTCTGCTTTCTCCTTGTCCAGAGGATGGAGCGGGAGGTGGTGGCGGGCCACCAGAGAGAGGCGGAGGAGGTGGGAAATCTGAAGAAATAGAAGTTTGGGGAGGTGGAGGTGGAGGTGGTGGG
>NW_023339707.1:20580845-20590117 GCF_004916995.1 Morone saxatilis | reverse complement strand
CTGGAGGGCGGCGGGGGAGGAGGCAAGTTGTGGGAGGAGGGGGGCGGTGGGAAATTAGAGGATTTGGAAGGCGGTGATGGGAAGTGAGAAGGTGAAGAGTGTGCTGGTGGCGGTGGTGGTGGTGGACCGCCTCTGCTTGAGGAAGGAGGTGGTGGTGGCACGCCTCCACGTGCTGGAGGTGGTTGGTGGGATGGGCTCCCTCGCTGTGACGGGCCTGGGATGGGAGGCAGGGGACCAGAGCGGCTTCG
This sequence comes from Morone saxatilis, assembly GCF_004916995.1. NCBI lineage: Eukaryota > Metazoa > Chordata > Actinopteri > Moronidae > Morone > Morone saxatilis. The sequence goes on along the minus strand of NW_023339707.1, from coordinate 20,589,869 downwards.
AGGAGGTGGAGGGTTTGGAGCAGAGTGACTGGAGCCTGGCACAGGAGGCAGAGGCCCTTGTCTGCCAGGTGGAGGTGGTGGAGGTCCACCAGCTATAATGCAATGGAACAAGACATGCATAAGAATTCAGCCTAAGCTTTAGCATATTACATTAGCCTGCAGGGAGATTAATAAGGAGGAACAAAGTGTGAGTCTAACCTCTGTTCACCTCCCTTTTGACCGCCTCCATGCCTCCAGACTGCTCAATGACATTATAGATGAGCTGGGAAGTCTGTTCATCCATCATCTCATTTTCACCGATCCCAGCTTGCGACAGCAAATTCAACAGGTCTGGGTCAATATTGTTTGGATCCCAGCCGACATGAGAAACATGCCTGACAGAAAGGAAATTAAAGGAGAGCATGACACAGTTTTACAAATAACAACATTCTCTCTAGATATTAACCAAACTTCACTGCTTGACATCAAGGCAACACATTCAAAACACTCACTTAAATCCACTGGGTGCCCCTATGTCTGCTTTGGAGAGTTTGAGGCCCTTTTTCTTGTTCTTATCCTTCTTGTCCTTCTTTCCTTTGCTGGTCAGAACTGAGGATGCAGCAGGTGAAGGCATGGAGCGGTAGCGTGAAGATTGGATATCTGGGTTTTGGATGTCCACTGTTGCCATGTGAAAAGAACCAGGGGTGCCAGGTGATGCTTTTGGAGGAGATACAGAGCACATGAAGGGTGGTGTTTTATTACTGTTTAATTTCATGTATATTGGTGGTTGTAAAAGTTACAGTAGAAACATGCTGAGATCAAAGATATACACACCATTTTGAGGTGGGACTGGAGGTAGGGAACCTCTTTCTACAGTAACCAGAAACAGGAGAAGAGGAAAGGAATATTATTACTCTTATGGTTTGCTCCTGAATGCAATAATACAGAGATTAGATGTATTGCTATCTCACCACTAGGCGGCGGGGGGCGCTGTTTCTTGTCTGTCAATAACAAGGAGGTGAGAGAAACCATTTTGCGTCACATTACCACACCATAATACAATATTTATTCAGCTAAAATACACAGTTAAAAACAATTGCTTATTGCTCAAATGACGAAGAAAGAAACTTTTTATGAATTGTTATTATTAATAAATCCATTAGTTCCTGAGAATGTATTATAATTTGTGTTCAATGGATACAGAAATCTCTTGATAAGGACTTACTTGTAAAATGTTTCAGATTTTTGCAAAGATCAACCGCATTTAAGTTGATTTAAATATTTTTCCAGTATCATATTGCAAATAATATATTAGCCCATAAATATATACAAAACATACTGCAGTTGCAAATATGTTTGGAATAAGAAAAAATAAAGATAAACATCAGGGTGGAAGCTATGACCTCTCTGACCTTGACGGTTGTGTCTTTGGTTGATTTTATCGATGACAGCATTTTGGAAAGCTTCTGCTTCCTGTTGCATTGCAAAGTTCAGTCCGACTTGACAGTCCTGCAAACAAGGAACAATCAAGGAACCACATAAAAAACAACAACAACAAAAACATGACTATAAAGATTTAGAGTGCACCACATCATAACTTGACAACAACAACAAGTTGGAGGAAGAAGTCAAATAAGGTTGCTTACGTCTGCAGCAAAGGTGTGAAAGTACGGCTGTGGCGATGAGTAAATAATCTGGTTATAGAGCTCCTGCTCCCAAACCTGCCTCCCTGTCTGTGGAAAAACATGACAAATATATCAATCCCTCAGTATTACTCATGTAAAATGTAAGTAATCTTGTGTCATAGTTTAGTAATTCTTCAATACACAGGACGACATTGGTTAGATCATCAGTCCAAAGAGGGCCTAAATATACTTAAACAGCCTTCTAATTAGACTCTTAGTATGATTGCAGCATTGTTACCTTCAAATCAAACATCCGTATGAAGTAGGAGCGCTGAGGGTTGTCTTTGACGAAGCAGACTACTCCAGTATGCTGCAGGCTCCATATGGATGGACTGTGAGGCAAAGCCATAAACAGCTGTGCAACTGCAGTGGCCACGGACTAGACACACAGACAACACATACATTGAAAACAGTTCAGTGCTGATAGGACACTTGAGATCACTTTATTGCAGCTCAGATGTAAATGTGCAGTTATGTGGTGAGGATTCACTTCCTTGTCTGCTTTCATTTGTTCAGATAACAATTTGAAGTGCTGGAATGCTCTAAATTTGTATAAGTCATTTAAACGTGCAGCCGATGTTTTTTTTGTTTTCTACTTCATATTCTGACACAACTTTCTTTAAAAGTTTAAAGAAGGTCAGGAACAAGTCAAGTTCCACTCTACTGTTAGACTAGGCCTGGTGTCTAATTCTGACACCAGAGGAAGAAACAGTTAAGCCACCATTTCCTGTTATAGCTACCTCCTTTTTGATGACCTAATGTCAGCAAGTCATTTTAAACTGCGAACCGTTGTTTCCTTTGCCCAAAATGTCAAAATTAAGACTTGAATTCAAGTTTAGCTGAACATATTAACTAATAAGGAGGAAGTAAACAAACAAACAAACAAAAAGGAACTCAGAAAAACAGTCAAACTACAACATGGTTGTTAGTTAAGATGAATATACAATGCAAAAGTCTTCGACTCAGGGTTCAACCACCAACTGTGCTCATTACAATTCAGGACATGATGTTTAACCACCAAGGTCTCGCAAGGATGAAAAAGTTTTTACATAGCAACAAGAATAACCTGTACTATATTTGTTAGCTTCTCTTTTCACTTTTACAATAAACTTTTCCATAAGAAAGGAACAGGACTAAAACAGCAGGTTAGCATTATCACAGTGGGCAATCCCCTCCCTGGCCAGTTCAGAACTTACAGCACACCTTCTGCCCACCAGCTCCTCCAGCTTCTCATTCTCCTGTTGGCTCAGCAGAGAGCTCTGGACGGTGTCCAGTTTAGATTTAGATCCACGGCTCATGGTCCTCTCATAAGTCTCCCAGTTTATCTTAAATTAAAAAAGTGTACAGCATTTGAAAAAGCGTCCTCTCTACGCTGTCAGAATACTAAGCTCTACAGTAAAGGAAGTTTCTCTTCTCTGTTCTGTGCACACATCAACTCAGAGCCGGAAACGGCCAACCACACTTCTCTAACCCCCACTTTTCTTCTTTCTCTCTTCGCAGAGCAGAAATGAATGTGTTACTTCCATTTTCATAGCAGAGGCAGCACACTATTGCTCTCCTCCTGCTGTGAGTATTTTACACAGATGTATTCTTAGTGTAGTTAACATTTTACTTGCATTAAAAAGCTACTCAAAACATTTATACAAATGAAAGACATATTTTATTGACAGATAACAACATTCAAATTAATTTAAAAATGTACAGGATGAATAACAAAGTCAAAATATCTTTTGATCAACTTTCAAGACAAAAAAAGAAGAGTCATTTTAACTTAAAAATCATATATTATTCACCATACTGAACAGTTTTTTGGACTGCTAAAACAGACACAGCAATTTTAACACTGGATTTTTTTTATGTACAATTGGCCTGTGCCGAATGTGGTAAAAAAAAGTGTGTTACCCCCTATTTAGATGTGACAGAATAGATAAATTCTTTGGTTTGCAGCTGAAGGTTTTCTCAGGAATACATAAAAACTTAGATGTTGTACAAACTACCTTTCTGTGTCTGTTGACTCACATGTGATTGTCAGTAACTGTCTGTTTGACCTTCATGGATAGCAGCTGAACACCACAAATTATCTGATTATACAGAAAAGGTCACCTCAAACTTAGCTAGTGATGTTAAGTGGAAAAATAGATTAACAAAATATCACATTAAGAACATTATTTAATCTCCATGTAAAATTCGTTGAAAGTAGATTGGAATGGTTGGTGTGGACATGCAGACTAACCCTCGCTGATAATACTTGGCTGAATCTGTGCAATTCAGGGATACTTAGACAACACTGCACCAACACATTTAAAGTCCTAAATGTGTAATGAAATAGCAGCTGATGAATGAACAAACTGAATTTTGAATTTGTATTTTTTTTTTTGCATGATAAAAAGCAAAATCCTGGGAAATGATTGCCCTATGGTATCAAATTTCTGTCCTGTAAAGGGAGGGAAGTAGATTGGACGGATTTTAGCAGTGACTGAGCTATTCCACGGAACTGTACACATCCATACTCTAAAATGGGATTTCCATTTGAGTCATTCTTTTGCCATTCATCTTTTTTTTGCATTTCTACACATGCCTCCAAACAACATCCTTTACTGAGATGCGTGACATAAGTTTTGTTCAGTCAAAACACACTGCTGTGTACTTAATGTTTCTGTGTTCTCTCCTCCATTAGAGGGCCTTTTGTCTGCCCCATCACATGTCAAAACACTTTCTTTATTGTTTTGCGGGGTCTTCACATATCCTTCGTCTTGCGCAGTCATATTTTCTGTTTGGCTGAGAACTCGACAGATCTGGGGTAATTCAATGACAGGGAGAGCTTTGGTTGGCATTCTGTTCGTAAGTTCTCTGTTCAGTCATGGTGGCTAGTGTCCGCCTCCACTTCGACTCTCTCCGGTCACCCAGTCAATGATGATAAATGACAAACTCATGATCATGAAGATGAATCCCAGCGCAGCAAAGCATGCAGCCTACAGGAGTGAAAGGAAACAACAATCTGTATCAACAACACATTAAAACACATAGAAATTTAAAAGACCAAGATAAAGGCATAGTATCCCTGATAGCTGAAGGAACTGAGTTGTACCTGAATCTTGGGTCTGGACAGAAAGGGCTCCTGTTCTTCAGGAACGATTCGCACATAGAATATTCCAGGTAGGATGAAGATGAGGCTGGGGGCAGATGTGGCTCCTGTAGACGAAGGAGGTAAACAGAGAGAAAGTGAGTTTATTTAAGGTTGTACGAGGTAAGTGATTACACAGTTTACAGATGACATAGTTCACACTAAACTTTGCAGTTAAGCCCACACCATATGGCCATCCTTCTTGTATAAACATACCAATGAGGCCAAAGATGTCGCGGATGGAGGGCACGGAGATAACAAGTATGTTGACCAAGAAGAGGAGACAAAATGCAATGCCGATGTGTACGGACCAGCGGAAAGGCTTGTCAGGGAAGAAGATCTGGAGCAAGGCCCTGCGGATCTGCAGAGGGAAGGAAGGAAATAGTGAGAATGTCATGCTGTTTCTTTAAAACATATGATCACAGGCATCCAGGTTGATAAACAAAACTATATGAAAGTAAAAGTTGAGCCTGCTCAACTGAACTACTACTACTACTGAACTACTGTTGAGAACCTGTTAGGTAAGGTATTGTCTGTCGCCATGCAAATGACCTGCATCAATATGGATTTGAATGTGATTGTGGAGTGAAACCAGATGTGCAACATACTTTAAAGTTCCAACCTACAGAGTGACGTTCAGCAGCAGCATTCCTGTGTCAGTTCAATAGGAAGCTGGTTAGCTTAGCTTAGCATAAAGACTGGAAACTAGCCTGGCTCTGTCAATGGCATACCACTGTCTCTAAAGCTCAAAAAATATAATAAAATATACATAGTCTGGCAAATAACCCCCCATAAATCGGTGACTTTTCAATTTTTAATTTCAGTTGAATTGAACAAATGGGACGGTAGACAAATCTTTTAACCTTTGGACAGAGCCAGGGTAGCTGTTTAGGTTCATGACAACAGTATGTGTTTAATGTTTTGCAGTGCGTTCTTCTCTTCAATTCCTACTACAATTGCAGTGTGTTGGCCTTCGATGTGTAGATTGTAAGATCTGACTAAACAACATTGTTAGGATGATCATTAGAAATTGAATTGGTTTCTGGTATATCCACCAATTAAGACTTTTTTGTCTCAAAAATAAATAAATAAACTAACTTATGAAAAAGAATAAACATTGCATGTCCCCTGGTGTAATTCTGGGTCCACTACTCTACCACTAGCTACCACAAGATGCCATTATTCATAATGATATAGATTGAATTTCAGACATTAATGTATGGCTATCTCATTTAAATATAATTATTTAAATAGAATTATATAATTAAAACTTCTTCTTATCTTAAAGACTGTTATTTAGGTCAGAACATCTCTTTACAGAAACTGTTGATATAAAAAAGTTTCACAATAAAGTAGAGAGAATATCCTTAATACAGTATGTGTGCAATATGTTTCTAAAAAATCTTATTTGTTAAACAATTAAGTAACACAATATAATATAATAATAATATCTATTTACCGAAATTTAAGAAATATTGTTTTCATTCTTGCTGTTTTTCATATAAATATTCTCACTAAGATAGATGTTCTTACCGGGAAAAGAACCACAGGGACAGTCAGAGTAACGGCCACCAGCACAGCCAGACGCACGCAGAGAACCAGGACATCCAGGGGGTCCACTCGACTGTAGGTGTGCAACAGCTCGGACTCAACAGCACCTACCCACAGAGAAGTAGATATCCCTTGACATTTCTCACATGGTCTAGTCCCTCATTCACAACACTTGGAAATGCATATGGGCTCTGAATACAAGTGCGTCATTCATTTTGAAAAAAACTTGCCATTCATAACATCAGAACAAGGTGACCATTGACTCTCAGGAGTAGAGAGTATCTTACCAAAAAAGGTGAGGTAACCAAAAAGAGCCGTCAGCAGGTACATGACAAACATGGCCAGGATGGAGATGTTGGCAACAGTCTGCATACGTTTCTTGGTGGCACTAAAGCACAAGGAAAGCAGAAAAATTATATTGATTGGACTAAAACTTTTCTCTGTGAACAAATAAAAGGAACCACATTTGGGATTTTGTGAAATGGACAATGATATTCTGACTTACTCTCGCAGCTCAGTGTAGATTGGTAGCACCTCTGGGTGGCAGACAAAAGCAAAGGCCAGAATTGGGATGGTGTATGCTGTCTAAAATCCAAACACACCAAAGGTCAATGAATAACCCTCCAAATATTACTTGACTAAAACTTAACAGAAATCTAAGTCAAGCGGGGAACACAGGCTTCTACACGCCTCTATGCTGTTGACATAACATGCTCTAGTGCAGAACATGTGGCAGAGAACCTGCTGTGCTAACCAATAAATTAATATACAGCTGACGATTCAGGAAACTAGATGCAGGCAATGTTGAAATGTTTTCCACTAACCTGTGAGTTGGTGGTAAATAGTTTGGCCTCACAGAAGTCGTCTGTCCCATTAATGACAGTGTGGTGATCAGCTATATGAGTTATGTTATGATCTCCCAGGGGACACGGGATGTTGAATTTCTTGTAGATAACCTGGGGAGACACACCCATTAGTTAATCAAAGATAAATATTTAACAGTGGAACATTTTGTAGTGTGTGTGTATCTTTCGGGCTCAAGACTCACCGAAATTAGGAAGAACACCATGCAGGAGAGGGAGAAGCCACTTGTATAGCCCAAGTAACCTGTGTTGCAATGATAATAAGAGGATGCAGAGTGATTTATGGTTGAAGACAGATTCTGATAATCTCATCTGTTAATTTCAGTACAGGACATGGAAGTAAACGCAACAAAAAAGGGTAGTGGAAACAGGACGTATACATGGGAGAGTATGGGGAGTGAATAAAACGTAACGACAGAATGAAAAACATACCAAGTTGTTTCATGAGTGCTAGAGGAAGAATGATGCCAGCGCTAACAATGATGATCAAGTAGTTTCCATTCAAGAACCACTCTCTAAGAGACAGTCAGACAAACAGATGAAAAAATCAGTACAAAAAAAAAAAACTACTGAACTACATGTGAATCACTGTCAGAATATCACTCTGACACTCACCCTGTGTTTTCGTGTTTATTTAGGAACGCTTGAATAACCAGTGGGAGCTCAGACTTGACGATGAAGAGGTAGCTAGACATTGCTAAAAGGAAGTGAAAACAGTATTATTTTGTGTTACTTACTTATGCAAATTTAATCTTATCCGATTAAATGCACCTGCTTTCACTTACAGACATCGGAGGAACCTACCTCCAATGTTGTGTACTGTAATGATGCATGCGGCCAGAATTTTTCCTGGGGGACCAAAAGCCCGATTCCCAAGCTGCTCATAAGCCCGGATGCCTGGAAAACCACAAACATTGTACAGCTATGAGTGTGATATGTTATGAATGCAGAATTGACTCTGTAGCTACATATAATGAGTTATGTGTGTTGAGTCTAGTTCTGGCTTACCGACGACTCCAGCACTTCTCAGCAGGAGATGAATTGAATATGCAGACAGAATGGCAATGGACACCAACAGGATTCTGAAACATACGAGAGCGGAGATGTGTTGGGAAATGTAAATATGTCTAAAATTTGCATGACAGAAATTTGTTGTAACAACTTGAGTTGAAACTGTGCTTATTATCTAAATAATTAAAGACAGAAAGAGAGAAATAAAGCTATTCTTTTAAACCTTTGTCACAGACAAAAAAATAAAATGCCATTTTGTGAATGTTGTATTTGTTTTGTTTGTTTTTTTTCCATCCACACAAGTGAGTTTGGCTTTGAGAGACTGGCTCTCCAGCTACTCTCCTACCCCCAGCCACATAGCACAGGACTGATCCAGGTAGGCGTGTCTTGGATCTGATCACTACGGGCTATTTTTAACCACTCAAATCTGATTTAGGGAAGCTGCGTGTGTATGAGCTCTAATGTATATTCTGACAGATCAGGCTTGGTACTGTAGCAGTTACATATACAGTATTACACCTCACTCACGCAGGTAAACAGACAGAAACGCATGCACATTCGAGCACAGAGCCCATCCCCCGGGCCACCACACATACCTGTCCAAACACAAGTAAGTACACTCAGACAGTCAGACGACACACACACACACATCTCTGTGGCCCTACTTCTAGCCTTATAAGGCACCTCTATTGACTATATCCAATCTGTATCCACTAACACAAACTTTAGCCTGATCCTGATTCAACTGTGAACCTTAAAACAAAATTCTAACCTAAAATAAAGATAAATTATAATTATATTATATTATAAT
>NW_023339707.1:20575115-20580821 GCF_004916995.1 Morone saxatilis | reverse complement strand
CAAATATGTGAAGATTCAAATCATGAATCGTGATATCAATCATGGTATCAAGACTTCAGTTTCTCACTCACAAAGTAAAGTCAATGTGTATTGTTTTGCATTAAAAGGATTCTGTAATTTGACAGAGAAAATATATTTTGTAGACTTTTTCAGTTATAATTTGTCTTCAGTCTCATTTAGTTAAAAGCTCATGAACCCAGTATCGTGAATTGTATCGATATGTGGAGTTTATATTGTGGCATCCCTAGCTATAATTTATTTATAGAGCACTTTTCAGAGAGACACAGCGAGCTTTAGAGAGTTAGGTAGGTTGAAAGACTGGGATACAAGCAGCAAACAATTATACAACATAGTAAAAGATATAAAATGTGTAACACTCACACTAAAAGAAGTAAGACATGCGTGACTACAGAAGATAGCTACGTAAATGCTATTAGTTTTAAAGAAAAGTCATTAAGAAATAGCCCCTTGCCAAGAGAGGACCAGCCAAAATGACTTCAGCTAGCAAAAATCTCATAAACTCAAACACACATACACACACACACACACAACAGCCCTGCATGACAGCCCTGCTCTATTCTTGTAACCTCAGAGAATGTGCATATTTGGCTTTACCCAAATACTAAATATAAATCAACATACTATTGTCCTTTTTGCATAAGTGGGGAAAATATTTACAACTTAAAACACTTTGCAGTGAGCAAATACATGCACGTACATACACAAACACTGACGAAAGGAGTCAGGCACACAAGTTTAGCCAAAAATGGGACTGTTTGGCTTGGGTACTCACAAAAAAAGAATGATTCCGGTGTTGGACATTGCATAGGCCAATCCCAGAATTCCACTGCCCATAATGGCGTTACTGAGGTTAAAGATGGACATGCCAAATGAAGTCTTTCCCTCGAACTGCAGTAAGAACACAACAGAGGAAAACACAGACAAATCACTTTAGGAACAAAAATCACATCAACAGCATCAATAGTACTGTAGCTCATTTTACTACAGCAAATCCATCTGACTTCTACATTTACTCAACTACAACACACTCACATCTGTAAAGTGGTTTTCTTTTTTGACTCCAGGTTTATGGGGGAGAAACTCCTCATGTTCAGCCAAGGCTTCTAGCCCATCGAACCTACAATGGGAAAGAAAAACATTGGTTCAAATTAAAAAACACACAAACGTGCACAAAGGGAGCTACAAATATACTTTAGCTTTTATATGTGGTGGATATAAAAAATATTATTTTAAATTGAACAACTTTGCTGTGATACGGTGTCAGTAATTACTTTTTAGTAGTTTTTAGTACAGCTCTGAGTCTTACCCATCATCCCTGCTGTGTCCATTCATCTTCTGAAGCTCCATTGTGGTTGCTGGGGTTGTGACTTGAGAAACTTCTTGAGATCAACTTTTGCTGGACTGAAAAAAACCCCCCGGGCATAAAGAGAAAACAAATGTTTAATATATGGTATACTTACTTATCAAAATCTCCTTCAACATTTGGCCATCATTTATGCTTGGATAAGCTTCGGTGTCAGCTGGCATCGTTTTTGCACAACAAACACAACATTTTAACACACCTCATGCACTGAACTTGCCAACTTTCCATTATTTGTGAGGGAAACTGCGAGCAGGCTGACCTCAGCATCTTTAAGGGGTCTATCAGAGTCTTTAAGGCTTTTTACAATGTTTCTGTATGCATCACGTTTTCTGAGATCCTGTCCCAACTTGTTAAAGTTAAATATCTCAGAATGGGTCTTCCATGAAGCTGAAGGAGAATTGTGATACGTAATAATTTTATGAAGTGGATGTAAGGCATTGGCCTTTGTCTACAATACAATAACGGTATAATGTCACAGTGACAGCAATGGTGTTGAAATACCCTCAGCCTTTTCAAGGGTAAACATACCAGTTATTTGTACTTGAACAGAAGGCAGCCTCAATATGACTAATGTAATAAAAGTATAAAATGCTATGTGGCTACAAAAGGGCAGACCTATTTATAAAGTCTTGAGACACACACACCACTGTAATTTTTCTGCTTCCCAAAGACAACAAGAATGTTGCTTTTTTTTCTTTTGGCAATGCTTTACTTTGGAGTTCTGCTCCCTGCTTCAGATATGTGGATAAAAAACTGTGGTAACTGTGGTAGTTCATAAAATAAAATTCCAGCATAAAGGGACACTTTTGCTTGGGATGTACGTCCATTATAAAGCTTGTGTGACATGAAAGGCTTTAAATAACAAATGTTGTCAGAGGACTTATGTTGCTCTAATCTGCTGTGGGCCACACAAAGCTGGCATGGACGGACTCTGGGAATGAGCGTAGGTCTGTGCTCCTGCCATGGGGTCATGAGATCCTTCCCTTGTCTGTGGGTCAGTCTGCCCTAAGGACTTTCACATCTGACCCCCGAGGACACACTCACACTAGATTGTGTCATTCCTTAAGAGTTTCACACGAAACCAAATTTTTTGTATTCCTGAACGCCCAGGCCTGTTGAATTACAATAATTCATACAGATTGGAGGTTGATAGCAATGTGCCACAGAGATAAACAAAGGGTTCCTGTCTAAATGGTGCTATTTAGTCTAAATACAGGCTAGACTTTGCATACTGGCCTCAGGTCAAGTGGTTAGAGTAACTTTCTTTAGCTACATACCCAATGACTTTCCCATGGCCTGTGTCCAATACACACAACCAACAAAGCATAGACTAGATGTCAGGAATAATTTATCATTTAACTTTCACAAAAAGACAGTTTTGATAAATAAAGGACTACCTTCACATTGTGAAAGGCAGATTTTACAAGTGGGCTACTCAGACATTTTCATGTGGAGGAGATAATGAAACTAGACTAACCTGGTTAACTAGAAACGTGTGCCAGTTACGATATTTAATTGGTCACAAGGGCAGCTCTAACACAGTGGAAACAATAAAAAGAGTGGAAAAAGTAATAAAAACAAAAAGTGGTCCTGTGTTTTCCATCTCTTTATACATCCATCTTCCTAAACAACCTACCCCATGTCCTTTACAAGGTGTTGTAATTTAAAAATATATTTAAGTATCACATTCAATAATCTATATAATTATTTTGTAAACGGAGAACACATTTTAGAGTTAAACACAGTAGTATTACTCTAGCCTGACTGTCCAACAGTGCGCAGCACATGGTTTTTGTCTGACGCAAGACCAGTTCTCTATTGACAGCCCTTTCTTTCTCTTCCTTAACATCTAAAACACAAGGAAACACACACACATTTTTCAGCAACTTACCCTTGTGGTCAAGAACAAGGCTAGTTTTCTTTACTGAATATTAACAGAATAAATCCTTTGCGCAAGTTGACTCAGTTTTCTCTTCCAATGTTTATATATAGCTTTGTTCTTAGGAGCCTCTCCAAAGCTCCTTGGTAGTAAAGAGAGGAGAGAGTGAGAGAGATTAGAGGCTGGGAGGGAGTAAGCGGGAAATGGGAACACCCATACTTAACCCTTTGTTAAGCCTTTTACAGGTAGTGTCTACCATTGCAAAGACTGTAGAGACTCACCAGGTGTCTACACTGACAAGGTGTCAACACTGGTGTCTAAACAGAGGGAAAGAATGGCCTGTAGTTTCAGGGACAGTCTGAATTTCAAGGCTAAAAGGTAATCCCAGGAACCCATCCAACCAACAGGGCTTCTGGTGTTCATACGGAAGACTTACCATGTCATTACAGACTATGCAAGTAGAAAGGAGGGGCAAAGTGAGTGTCATCTGAGGGGGGTTTTGTTACACCATGGGCGGATACTCACTGACAGTTTGCATCCTGCTGGAAGTCACAGTGATGGTAATTAGCTTAGGAGATAAGTGCTTTTTTAAGATTGCCCACATGTGATTGTGCTTAAGACTGGAAACATTGTGCACGCTTACAAGTTATTATGCTCCTGATCCAAAACAAACGGTAGGACCTGACCTGACACAGTAGAAATGAATGAGTCATGCAGTGTTACTACTTCATCAAAACTGAAAGGTTGACCTATTCTCAGGGTCTTTCAGTTGGCAGATAAACTTAACTGAGATATGCCTGCACACCCAAGAAACACCCACATTTTCTTTATCTCACTAGGACACAAAGCCTTTACTGGAAAATGTGTCTTTCTGTTGTATAAAGATCTCATCTAGTGCACGTGGACATGATGGTAGATTTTATTTGTACATCTTAAAGAATATTTAGATTCATTTTTAGAAAGCTGTGCATCCTAATAAACGCAAAATAAATAAATATCCAATTCCACATTGCAACAACTATACTCTAAATATTTATGAGCAATTCCAAAAGCGAAAAAAATCAGAATCAATGGTCTGTACGATCTGTGAATCTAAATAATGAAAAGATGAATGGCTTCCTCAGTCACCTTAAATGACCTTAGTGTCCTCAGTTAAAACAAGCAGTTTGGAAAAATCCAGGACAAAGCAACCAACATATTCATTTACAAAATATCTGTGAAATAAAGTTCACCAGGAGACATTTTGTCTTGATAAAACCACACATCCATTTAATGTTATTTTTATACCAAACCCTCATGACAGTTTTTGGAGCCAAGAAGGTCTCCTATTTCAGTGAGTCATTTAAATTCCCACCTCTGTGCTGCGTATACTGCCAGCATGTCACAAAAGGAAAAGAGTAAGAGAGCAAATGAGAGTATGAATATATCATCAGCTGAAACGTTAGAGCACACATCAACTGAAAAGTCTGTCATCCATATTTCTACTGTCAGTATACAGAACATTATCAGTGTGGATAATGTTAAGTTTCTTAGGTATCCCTACACGTGTATGAATGGTAAACTGTGTCGTGGCCCAAACGCTACAGCAGATGGCTTGAACTTGAGTCCCTCTTCTGGTACTCACCTCTCTAGTGTCAGTCAGACAGAGGGATGTCTTCAGTATAGACAGAAGCAGCAGGGTAAACGCTGAAACTTGATGGCTGGTCAACTTCCAAAAAAAAAACAACAGCTTTTTACAGAGTCAGGAAGTTATCTTCAGCTGTGAGAGGAGAAAGCAAAATGGGGAAAGGAGGGAGGTGGTAATAGCGCGCGTAAAGAAATATCCTGCCATGTCACAAGTCTTAACCACTCCCTGTTCCGACTGCTGATTCTCAGGCTACACGTGGTGCTTTCTTACTTTATGAAACACTGTAATCTAACTGTACATATTTGGACACTGGCAGCACTGATTATTATGTTTTACCTCAAGAGCATTTTGGAATATTCCAACAGTGTTTCTAGTCAAATATAAGCCAAAAGCTGAGACTTCTTGTTATTTTTCTCTGCTTCCTGGCCTACATTACAGTAGTCATACTGTGGCTGTGCAGCTGGTAGTGTCAATAAAATGGGTTGCTGTGGAAAGTTTCTGTGAATTTCTTCTCTAAGCTTCTGCTTTGTCTTCAGCTCACAACCACTGCCATCTAGTGGGCACAAAAACTAACAACCCCCCCCCCAATAAATAAATAAAGAACAGCAATCAGTAAATTATACAAATACTGACATCTTTGACCATCAGAACCCATATGATGTAACTCAACCATTCCTACAGATACACAGGCCAGTTTCATATGTTTAATTCACTATCAAGTAATCAGAACAAGTAGGACTGCAACTATCAATTATTGATTATCCTGATGAATACTTTCACAGTTAAGTAAATAATCTTTTAGTCTGTAAAATGTCA
>NW_023339707.1:20573246-20575063 GCF_004916995.1 Morone saxatilis | reverse complement strand
AAGATATTCAATTTACAAAGATAAAAGCAGACAAAGGTTGCAAATCTTCACATTTGAGAAGCTAGAAATTGGGGACATTTGGAGAAATGAAAAATTACCTTTCTATTGACTGTCTAATCATTTTGGCTCAAAGAACAAATAAAAACCATACTCAAGGTAATACAAAACTATTGTCTTTATTATTATATTTATCTAATAAAAACATTGTAATGATGACACATCTGTGAGGTAAAAAAATACTTTTGAACTAGAGGTTTCACTGATGAGTCAGGGAAAAAAAACTTGTGGTCCATACAGTAAACACATCACTTCGCCTTGTCAACCCACGCAAAGTAATTACAGCGAGCTTCAGGGTTGGAGGCATGTCCCTGAGGACGGGCACACACAAAGAACTGTTTGCCCATGTTTGGCCCCTCCTTTTTTACAGTACGAAGCACACAGGGTTCCCCGTGGACCTTACAGGAGGGTGGTGGGGGTGGCCCATGAAGCACTGACTTCCAAAACACTAACGATGCCCCCTTCTTTGCAGCTGAGTGTCCCACGTTGGGCTGTGGGGTTAACTGTTTTGTCTTCATCTGTTTGTCATTTTCCTCTGTGGTGCTGCTGGTGCACAGCTGTGGTGAACAGTCCAAGACAAGCTCAGTATTTTCAGAGACACTGCTCGTCACCGAGGACATGTCCTCTCTAGTTGTGGATGCTTTTTGGGAGGTTTGTGATGAGGTAACTTCATCCAGGAGGGTTTTTTCACACTGCCTGATAGGGGCTTCAGAAGTAGGAACAACATTTGTGGGTTTGGGTTTGAAAAAGGAAAGGAGGCTGCCCTGTGGCTTTGAAGAAGTCTTTGCTGTCTTAGTCTTTTTCCCCTTTGGGGCAACTGAGTCTGATGTCAATAACCGTTTCTTACAAGAGATGTTTCCAGCTCCAAGTGGGTTTAAATTCTCCCTCCTTTCCTCCTCTTCTTGAGATCCGGGTAATGCATTCCCCTGCTCAGACTGACTTGATTTTTGGTCCACCTTGACAAGGAAGCGGGAGAGTTTCTGCTGCTTGCCAGCAAACTCTGGCAGGTAGCGGGTACAAAGCGGAGGAGGCTTGGAGCTGGGCAGGAGAGAGCAGCTCAGTTGCCCTGACACTGGGCAGTGGTCGGACCCCTCCACCTCTGGCATGATGTCCGCTGCCACAAACTGCTCCTCGGCTAGTTGGCAGTCAGCGAATATGTAGTCAATGCGTGTGCCGTAGTTGGTCTGCCGCGCTCCAGTGAGAGTGGACCAGCATGTGAAGGCGTTGGTGCGGGTTGGGTGGAAATAGCGAAAGGTATCCACGAATTTCCCGCTGTGGATGGGATCTGTTGAAGTTACCTCTGATTCTTCATTAAGTTCCTCCTCATTATTTTCCTCTTCTTCTCTGACATGATGCAAAAAGCCATTCAGCCATTTCCTTCCGGGGTTTTCATCGAAATCATCCTGAGTAATGAGGAAAAACATAGTAGGCAGAGTTTCATCATTATGAATATACATTCACTGTGCACATTTGGCAGCAAAAATAACATTTGTATTATATATATATATTATATTTGGTTTGAACATCATAGGTAGCATTTGGGATAATGAAGTACAAAGCACACAAAGCACACAACTAAATAAAATATACATAAGTCTAGTTGTTTTTATTCATTTTAATGTGGTCATATTACATATTAAACTTTTAATCAATGAGCCTTAAAGGTGCTGGTTGGTGGATTTTGTTGACAGAGCCGTGCTGGCTTTGATGCTAAGCTAACCGGCTGCTGGCTCATATTTGCCATACAGACACAAGAGTGG
>NW_023339707.1:20569339-20573205 GCF_004916995.1 Morone saxatilis | reverse complement strand
ATATGACAGCATTTGAACCTTTTACTTACAATATCACTGGGGTCACAGTGGTCTATCTGCCGGTGAGATGTATTTACGTCTCCTAAAACAATCACGTGACTGAAAAATATAACAGAAAAAAAACAAGAGGAGAGGGAATTACAAAATAAGTTGCGAACACTCTCATGATACATTATCCAAACTAAGACTGATATCATAATTCAGCAAGTCAGTCATCTGCCATACATCATGTTAGATAGATAGATAGATAGATAGACTAGAGTCAGAGCGTAGACAGCCGTAGATAGAATAGATAGAGTAGTATATTCTGTCTAGTGCTTATGCCGAGGGAATTCAAGCAGTCCAGTAGCATACAAAACAAACAATACATTAAACTAAAATTAAAACCCGACCTTACAGAACAGAATCAAAATAAGATATAAAATAAATATAAAGTATGTATGTATTATGTGATAATAATTAAAATTATAACAGTATAAAATAAACATTAAGACAGTAGCTACAGTACACATTATCAGATTATGTTATCTGTCTATCGAATGTAAGAATTAAGTATATAAGGTTTCTTTTACCACATTATAAACTGCTTTAGGTTTCAGTGAAACATAATGACTAATGACATAAAACAGACAGGAAGGTATATTAAAGAACAGTTTCATAGTTAACATGTCTGTGGCAAAAGCAGGATACACCTGTAACCACAATCTCTCTCCTTTTTTTTTTTCAGTATGTGGAAACTTTTCTGAACTCTCACCTCCCGTCTTTCAGTATAGCTTCAGCCCGACGCTGAAGAAGCTTGTAGAACTGCAGTTTGAACTGCTTTCGCTCCGGCTTTTCGGGGTCAGCCCGTGGACAGTATACGTTGATTACAGTAACACTTTGCTCTTTGTCCTGACACCTGTTGGGGGTTAAAAAGAAAAAGTCAAAATAATAGGCACAGACATCTACAATTTACAAGTATTTTACAAAATAAATGTCTCATGTAGTCTTTATCAACAGTAACGTTTTATCAGTGACTCAAAGGGTTCATAGAAGGCTCTAAATTGATCAAACATCTATCTTACAGTGGGAGTACAGGCACACAGATGCATAGCCAACACAGCACATATAACATGCTTTGTCAAAGAAAACTTCAATGTGGAATACTTTTCTCTTACATGATTGTGTGCTGCGTGATAACCGCTCGTCCCTCATTGTCCAAAAGCTGCAGCTCCTCAGTAGAGAACTCACTCTGGTCACCGTAGCATCCCACAGCCCCCTCTTCGAGGTTGGTCAGCAGACCCGAGAGACCCTCCTCCGCAGCAAATGGAGTGGCACTGTCTTTGCAGTAAGTGGCAACCCCTGTGCATGTCAGGAAAGGGAAGGGGGAATTAGTTTGTATAGTGTGTTGCCAGCTGCAACCACAGAGCAGCTGTAGCAATGTGGAGTGGCATTAAGTGCTCATTTAGTGAAGTTAATTATGGCTTTACTTTGACTTTACAACACTGTGTCTTGTTGTGCTGGTTAATCTGAATACAACTGGAAAGGGATGCATAGAGAAAAATCAGTGCTGCCATTAATCACAGATAGAAAATGAATTGTTATGACAAGGTAATGAACCTGAATAGCCGCTGCGTCCTCGACTGAAGCTGAAGTAGGAGGTGTAGCCGTCAACAATGGCAGTTCTTTCATCAAGTAAATCTCCTGTTGGGGAACACATTTTGGGGTTTTTAACTCACATTTCTGTCATAGCAGCAGACTTCATGACAGCACACGCTCTTTCCAAGCTCATAAGCTGACCACTTACTTGTCACTTTTGTCTCTTGAACACAGATAATATCTGCGTCAAGCGAATCGAGAGCCTTTTTAATGCCGCCTCTGAACGCCCTAATGCCATTTATGTTCCAGGTAACGATCTTCATTGTGTAACACTAACAGTTGTTTTCACCGGAGACACCAACGCTGCAGAGAGAGAGAGAGACAGCACCCCCGGAAGTAAAAAGGAAGACAAAAAAAGGTACGAGCGGAAGTGTGTATTTCACCACGAATTCGTCATTATTTCTTTCATTTTTTTTTTAATGCTTTTTGACACAATAAAATAGTTTTTTTTGTTGCATTAATGTTTAATTCTTACGCCCGGACAGACAGCAATGCCATACCCAACTCAAACACAGGGAATGAAGGACAGTGTCTGGGTGTAATTGCATTGCGCCGTTGTCTAGCTAGAGGGGGTAATCGTGCTTTCACGTTTTTTCGGCGCGCTTTTGACCCGACCTCTCTGTGAAACGGGAGAACCGGGGTGGGAGGAAGGCGAGGCGGCTGCATCGGTAACCTAGGCTGGTATCCCCGGGCTACTATCGCGCTTAGCAACCGTCGCCGCGGACAGTTTCCACCGGTTCCGGGCCGTTAACGTTCGCTTCCAACCGTCCTCGACTTTTAAACAACCAACGGGTGAGTAGCAAGTTTGGTGGCTAACGGTCGCTATCTAAAGCGTTAGCCAATTAGCTTGTCTGACAGCGTCCGACCGACGCTACCAAGAGGAGAAACTGCCAAGTGAGTCGGGGTAAATCGATGTCGACCACCCCGCTCAGCTTTTAACAGCTAAATTCTCTATCATACTTTGTTATAGTTCGCGGCGCTGCGGTGTCATTTGCTGTTTTACATTAACGTTAGGCTAGAACTGCTCTTGCTACGTTAGCTGTCCCGGCCGTGTCCTGTTCCCAGTCCGGTGTCGTGTTTTTTGGTAACGTATCCATGTCAGAATACTTTCCATCCTTTTAGGATACCAGCTTTTTATAAAAAAATATATATACAGGTTGCCTAAAATATATACAGGTAATTCCTCCTTTTAATTTACACGCAGTTGAGAACTAATGAGAAACGAAAGCGTACGGGATGTGCATCATTTGGCACCGGACAACCGGCGGATGGTGTTTCCATCTTCGGTCAAAGAAGAGGACGTGAGGACACGGGGGGGGGGACTCCGCCCCACCCAGTCAATACGGGTGGTCAAAGCAACCATAGTCGATATTGTTTCCACGGCTTCTTGGCGGAGGACTGCTCATCAACCAGCTGTCATTACTGTAGCGACCATTTGCTGTCGGGGTTTTTCTGAGGAGATGTAACGTGGCTGATGTTGATAGCAGTGTATAGGCCGACCTCTCATCCTGGTTTAATAGTGACAGCGTGCTAATAACTGCGTGGAGTAACATCAGTAACCAGTCTTTAAATACCACGGGGTAATAAAATGCCCTTTTTTTAAGCAGATGAAGGCCCACAGTGTTTGTTATAGCTGGTATTATAAACAGGGTTGATATATTTGCAAAAGTGCAGCAGTTTGGTCATTTATGGCTTGGATTAGTCTTTTGGGTTGAAGGTAGAAATATTCAACTAATCCTGATTAATCTTGCCCTGTGCAGTTTGCTCAGTTGGTGTCACAATGTGCTTTATACAAAACCTCTTTGCCATCCTGGCTGTTTTTAAGTAGTTTACGTAACCGCCGTCTTTGTGTTTTCCCTCTTGCAGTGTGGAGTAATGAGAGAGGACGAGTGAAGGAGGTCCCGGGAGAACAGGGAAGGATGCTGGAGGCGGATGCAGACACGGCAGGTCAAGCAGTGGAAGGAGAAGGGGAGGCAGAGATGGGGAGCAGAGACCTGAACGCTGAGGTGGTGAGGCTTACTCTAGAGCTCCAGGAGGCCACGGAGGAGAAGCTACAGGCGGCCCGCTATGGCCTGGTGGTGCTGGAGGAAAGTTCTGCCCTCAAGCAGAAACACAGGCAGCTGGAAGAAGAGCACGAAGCCCTCAAAGCAGAACTACAGCAGCTCAAAGAGGTAAGACCGCCCAAGGCCTTCTGGACCAGTTATATTCAGACTTAGGCTTGTTTTTTT
>NW_023339707.1:20568266-20569315 GCF_004916995.1 Morone saxatilis | reverse complement strand
TTTCTATAAACACCAATGTTTATCCTTACATCAAATTGTTTTTGGTGTAATCACGTGCTGTTTATAATCGAAACAAGCATTTCCTGAATTAAAAAAAATCACAATGATTTTCCATTATGATGCTTTTCCTGCAGTTTTAACTGGTTCAGCATGTATGATGTTATAATGTTATAATTTCACTTTTTTTCCTCCATGTTGCAAACAGACTACAGTGGGAATAAACATCACAATGGCTGGGAGCTTTATATATGATACATAAGCATGAAAATATAATGTACTGGTGTATTATTGCAGGATATTATAAAGGAGACGCAATGGAAGAGTAATATCAAGCCTTTTTATTGTTTCACCTCTGTTACCATTCTACAAAATGATATTGTGGAATCACCTGCTTTCACATGAAGCTGTTGGCAACATGTAAATGGATAACATTTCCTTGGACACAATGTCTCTATCAATGCTGCTCATTTTAATTTAACAGCCGAGGAGCTGCCTTGTGGTGAGTGTACCTAGTAGTCCTATAAAGACACCATTGTTGTCTTTCTACATGTACCAGTGAGCTACGACATGAATTTGATTGCTCATTCCTCTGTGGGTTTTTTGGCAATTCTCACTTTCTGCTGCCACAATAACAGTTCTGTTACAGCCGTGATCTCATATTAAACTTTCAGTGAAGAGGCTTGTCATCCCAGGCTGAGTCAGTTTTGCTCTCGTATGTCATCTGACGCTGATGAAAGCTGTTGAGTGAGTAGGGCAACCTCCACAGACAGTTAGTAGGCATATCCGGGGCTTTTAATGTATTACATTTTCTCTGTTCATCGTAAACTGATTTCGATACTTAACTGCATAGCATTGTGGGATTAAATTAGGTTAGCACCGGATAGTCATGATAAAAAGATCAGAGCAGTATGCCAAAGCTCAGATAATCATGTAATCCAAGCCTTTGACAGATTGTATTGAAATTGGGACATATGCTTCTTATTGCCTTAATGTTTTATTATTTATGTGACATAGTGCTGGATGGGTTAATTTTATTTATTGGTTTATTT
>NW_023339707.1:20538310-20568166 GCF_004916995.1 Morone saxatilis | reverse complement strand
GCACAGGCCGAACGAGAGAAGGGCAGTCTGGTTAGCAAGGTGGAGGAACTGCAGATGCAGCTGGTAATGTCTAAACAGGCACTCAGTCAGAAAGAGGACAAGGTTGGATCTCTCACCCAGCAGCTGGAAGCTGTTCAGAGCAGCCAGCAGCGCAACCAGGAGGCAGACGACAGGGGACACGATGAGACAGAGAACGGAGATGGAGGAAATGCTGTCTTTGACTATGAAGTAGACACCAAGAGCAAGGAGGTGCTGGAGGCACGCATGCGCTCAGCCAGCGAAGAGCTTCTGAAGCTGCGGGATGAACTCTCTCAGGCAGGAACTCGTTATCACACCCTAGAGCAGCGATACAAGCAGGAGAAGGATCGCTGGAGGGCAGAGGCCCAGGAGCTGGCTGACAAGATCCGTCAGTGCATCAAGTCCAGCAAGCAGGACCAGGAGCGCATCAGTGAGCTGGAGAAGGAGATCGGAGCAACACGAAAAGTGGCAATTGATTCAGAAGGGCACTTGAGTGTCGCCCAGGAGGAGCTGCTGGCGTTCTCTGAGGAGCTCTCCAACCTCTATCACCACATCTGCGTGTGCAACAATCTGACACCCAAGCGAGTCACCCTAGACTACTACCGGGACGGTGCCAGGACAAGTGGCGGAGGCGGCAGCGCGCGGAGATATGTCTACCCCCAGCACAATTCCCAGAAGAAGCCGCGAGCCAACGACATGTTCGTCTCCAAAGCTTCAGCATTGCAGTTCATGGGGGAGGTGGACAGTGCGGGGGCCACCGCAGACTCTCCAAGCTGCCCAGGATCCCCCACCCTGGATTTCAGGGACCCTTCCAATGTCCGCAACCTGGTAGCAGTCATACGTTGCCAGATCAAACACCTCCGGGTAAGACAGAACTGCTTATCGCATACGGTAAAAACTCTATAACTCCTTCATGGTGGCTCAGCTACTAAAAGACGGGCTTTTGTTCTGTGTGCAGGTCTCTGAACCTAATGCTCAGCTCAGACAGTCCGGTGTAGTGGAGTAGCTCCCGTGTCTGTTCCAATCCAACACCTGACGTGGGCCTTGTTGTCACGTGTGTCTCAGTTTGAATGGATTGGATTATCAGGGTTCAAAGTTGAGTCGGGGCCTCCGATAAAGAATCCTTTCAGAAAACAAACTCTGTGAACTTTTTATGTAGTGAAACGCACAGTTTAAAACGTAGTTACTCTTTCTCAACTTCCCAGGTGTCTATTACCATTTTAAATAAATCTTGAGCTTAATTATGAACGTGTTTTAACAGATTGTTGATAATGTGATATTCTGGTATCCTTTTACATCAAAAAGACAAAACAAAAAAACAGCTTTATTGATCCGATCAGATCTTTTGTTTTCCATCAGCTGTTGTTACTCACAGTGCAGTCATCTTCAGCTCTCTCTGCTGTTTCTCTCCTCCACTCTGAGCTCTGTGTGTGAGAGCAGAGCTTCACCTCGGGCGGGGCTGCCCGTGCTCGGAGGAGAAGAGCTGTAGAGATCCAACAAGCTTAACTCAAACTCAAGTGCAAGTGCAACAAAAGTCCTGCGAACAAAAAGCAACAAAAGGCGCAAACGATGAATGTAATCCAAACAAAAGATGTACAGACGGGAAACACTCAGCTAAATACAGTTCATTCAGGTAACTCAGGCAGAAAAGATTACAGAGGGTTTGTTATTTTATACTTTAAAACTTTAAGGGACAGCTTCGATGCAGGCGTTTTGTTTCTAAGTACAATGCATATTTAATTGTCAAGCGTACACACACTGGATTCATTTTAATGACTTGTGCACTGTGTAAAGAAAATACAAGTATCAGATCAAGACGCAGTAATATTTAATGACTTGGATCGGGACATCCCTAACTCTAATACTATAAAACATTTCCCCATCCTGAAATGTTGACGTTTAACACACGTTTGTATTGAACGTCTGTCTTTGTGTCCTCTCAGGTGGCAGTGGATCTCTGTCGTCAGAGAGGCGCGATGCCTTATTCGGGGTTGAGCAGCAGCGGAGAGTCGGAGCGGGATGCCGAAAGCCTCATGGAAGAAGTACTAAAACTCAAGTCCCTTCTCAGCACCAAGAGAGAACAGATTGCTACCCTGAGGACGGTCCTCAAGGCTAACAAGCAGGTAGGTCCCAGCATGCACTGGCTACTCTGTAAACCTGACCTGTGAGGGACTTAACCTCAAATGTAATCTTCTAATCAGTCCTTCCAGAAAAATGAGAGTTTTTTTGTGATTGTTGCGGGCAAAAATCCTTGTTATGCGCACGTTTTTTAAAAAAATGCGATGGAATATGCGGCATATTATGCAATTATTATGCGATGAAATTGCGGAACTTTGCAAAAAATTTGCGGTTTTGAAATGAAAAGAAGAAAAAAAAAAGTGAATTCCCCCAAACCCTGTTCTCCCTAAAGGCCTTACTAACTTATGTAAAGAGTCATTTCTTATTACTTCCTATGTGAAACATACTCATTCACGAAAGTGCTGGAAATATTAAGTTATAAACCTTAATAAACACATGGCCAAACTTACAAAAACAAGTTCTGTAGCTTTACAAAAGGAATCGTGCTACAACTTCTGTAAAAATGAAAAATAATTACGTCACTTCATAAAGTTCCATGGCACAGGGGAAATGGCTGCTCTTGAGTGAAGTAAACGCACATTTTTCAACTTTATATAAGAATACATTATGTTGACTTTTTTGCAACGAAAATCGCAGGGATTAGAATCTGCAAGCCGCATAATACTGCGCGCAATGCATTTATGCGGCGAAAGTGCGGCGTATTTATTATGAGATCGCATAATCGCGTTTTTCTGGAGGGACTGTCTAACGTACAGGGTCAGTTAGTGGAGTTTTTGTTGTTGTTTGTCATTAAAAAGAAGTTAGTTTTGGTTTACTATGAGTAAGTTTCATTAGTTTCTTTAAATAAACAAAAATGAAACACCTCCTCTGGTACAGAGAGATCGTCTGTCGTGAAATGTAGTCTTTCTTCTGCTGCCAATATTTCTACCTACTCTCTATTCAGAATTTTAATGTTAAATTCATTTTCCCGATGACGTGAGAGAGCAAGCCTTCACTATTATCCACTCATAATCTCAGCATAAGCAGTAAGGTTGACCGGTATAATCAGTGCCTTGTCTAGACAGTCCGTTAGCTTCACACAGTCCTGCAGCTTGAGCACAGTGTGATGTTGCACTCCTCAGAGGGTGAACTCTCCCACCCCTCCCCTGTCCGGTGCCTCAAGCATTGCGTGACCTGCTTCTGTCATCCCCTTCGCTGTCACTCTCTCTTTCACACACAAACAACTCAAGGTAATCTGCTCGCATACAGTGGTTTACCTTCTCAAGTCTGATTTCTAGAACTGCAGGTTCCCGTTCGGTGCTCCGATGCGATCACATTATTTACACGTGAGACTTGGCGTTAATTATTGCATTCGACGTTGAAGGCGATCATATGAGAGGGACAAAGTGAAGTCAGTCTGTCAGCACATGTACAGGTTACAGTTTTTCAGTGAATAAAGTCTGCAGCTTCTCACCACCAAAGTAAAACTTCCGTTCTGGCTACCTGAACAGGATAACTGTCTTTTAGAAATGGTTAATGACGGTCAGTATGACATAAGTGCATTATTAACATATTTCGTCTATCATACGTGATAATACGCATTTTAACACCCCACTTTGAGAGGGGAATGATTGTGCAGTGATCTTTTTTTTTTTTGTCAATGTAGACTGCAGAGTTGGCGCTGTCCAATTTGAAAACCAAGTATGAGACAGAGAAGAGCATGGTGTCAGAGACGATGATGAAACTGCGGAATGAGCTCAAAGCCTTGAAGGAGGACGCTGCCACCTTCTCTTCACTCCGAGTCATGTTTGCCAGTCGGTAAGATTTCCTCTGAGGGGGAGTTATATTATATATTTTTATATATATATATATATTTAACGCTGTTATAAAAGAAAGACTTCCGTTTATTTTGTCCCGAGACAAAGTCGATTTTTAATTACTTTGACATTTCATTTAAGTATAACATGTTAATTAGTTCTGTCTTGTCTTTGCCACTTTGCTCGTGTTGTTCATGCTTAGTAATGGTGCTCTTGTTGTGGTACAGCTTTTGCTACCACTCGTGTAATAAGCTTACCTCGCTTATTACGCCTGTGGACAATCCACTGGTTCACGTGAAGATTATGAACCACATGCTCTGCCCTGTGCCGATGGGGGAGGAGGCAAGGACAGATTTGTCCCATCAAGCCAGGTCACCTTAAGGAAGGAGAAGCCTAACGTTGGCGGGAGACGGGTGGCACATTAGATAGGGTGGGAAGGTGCTGTCAAGGGTTAAACTTGCAGATCACACTTCACTCACTAATCACTAACCACTTCTGAGAATCCGTTGGCATGGATAATTGATTGAAGGAGTGTTTTTGTATTGGGTTAATGAGTGAACTGATGTTTTTTTCTTGCCTTTTTTTCTGTTTTTCTAACGGACAGCATCAGTTATTATTTGATATTAATTATCACTGACGCTTCTTAGACATGCATCACCTGTCTAGGCCCTCTCCAGACAGTTATGAGCTGGCATGTAATTAATCCTTAAGAAGGATTGGAGAACAGACAGTCGTCAAGGACTGCTACTGTCTGTTGCAACAGGCTAAAGATTACAGCTTTAAAATATCCCCTTCTTTAGAATTAGGTGTTGTGGTGCCATCATGTGGATGGCTGAAGTGACTGCATTTCTACAGTATATTGTGATTCACAGGCACCCTTCTTTTCTTTCTCACAAAACTATCAGTAGTAGTCGATCAACTTAATATTACATTAGATCATTTTGGCACCAGCTTCTCAAATGATGATGAATTTGCAGATTGACCTGGTTTCATATCAACGTAAATTCACTAATTTTGCAACTACACTCGCTTTGGTAACTTGTAATGGTTTAACAAGTAATTAATTCATCAAAATAACAAGTGTGTGTATATGTTGTGTGTCTATGGTGTGCTTTAATGTGTTCTTGCCTGCTTGTGCATGTTGCATCTCTCAGGTGTGACCAGTATGTCACCCAGTTGGATGAGATGCAGAGGCAGCTGGCAGCAGCCGAGGACGAGAAGAAGACACTGAATTCTCTGCTGCGTATGGCCATACAGCAGAAACTGGCTCTAACTCAGCGTTTGGAGGACCTGGAGGCCCCTCTGTCTCCCCACAGCTTGAACAGCAGCCCCCGCCGCTCCCGGGCCAAAGAGCTGGCCACCAAGTCGGGCCGGGCTCCACGTAGCCCCCGAAGCAGTCCCGCACGCCCCCCGCTGAGGAGCAGTCCACGGGCTAGCCCGGTTCTCGGCAGCAGCGTTCCAGCCATGGCCACGCACCACCTGCGGAGTCTAACCCGAAGCCTCCACACGAGCCCTGTAAGAACCGCTCTCTCTCTTTGTCCTGACAGCCACACCCAGACAAGCAGCCGGTCAAGCAGAGGCAAGGGCATCCCACGAGACGCCACCTTCATTAGAAGTCATAGTGTCAGTGATGTTTTTAATGCAGAGTTGAGTCCCGGTTACTCCCCAATGCATAAAGGCTCCACCAGTTCTGTGAACAGCGAGTTAATGGTCAAAACACAAGTCAAAGATTCAAGAAAAGGTGTTTCAGGCCGGAGAGCTTCGGCCCCTGCACGTCAGGACACCTTTATTACAACTCGCGTTGTATCTCCCTCTTCCTCCAGGCTGAAGTCTTCTTTGTTTTCTTCATCAAATGATAATCTAACCTCTTCTAAAGCACTGTGTGTATATTCTAACACATTTGAAGCATGGGGTGAAAATAAACAAAAGCCTGATCTAAAACCAAACTTAGATACTTCTGTAAGAAGAAAACAGTTGGGTCACAGGTCTAATTCTGTACAAGCAGCAGCGTGCCGTAACACGTTTCAGTCAGACGCCGTCTCTTCTCAGCCGAATGCTAAATCTTCAGGGGCCCTGACAACCACATCTCTCTCTGGTCACAATCCACCCGGTAAGAGCAGGATGACTGGGGTCTGCAGAGAGTCCAGGCATAGATCATCCGCCTCCACAAGTAGAACCACTGAGGAATCGCACATTAATGTCAGTAGGAGCTCTAGTCACAGAGCTCAGGGAACACCTGCCAGGGCCCGGAGCTCGCACTCCAAATCCTGTCGCAGGCGATGAGACAGTGTAGCCAGCAGATCTGTTCCCTACACTAAACTACTTTATCCTAATCTATACATTATGTTGTAAAGAATAAATAACCCATTCTTTATATTATTTACATTTTGTTTAGATCTAATGCTTATCGGAGTTTGAATTGCTTAGTTTTATACATCTGAGCTTAACTGGGTTAGCTGCTCCTTTATATGTTGTATTAATCTGTTTATGCTTATTAATTACCCTCATCTTTTTCACTTATTTATTTCTTTTTTTTTTTTTTAAAACTAAATATGTTTTTTTGTCTTTGTCTCACCCTGTCTCTGTAGCGCTGAAACACTCCTTCCATTACTCCAAACCCCCTTCTCTCCATAAGGACCTGTCTTCATGTTGACTCCCTGGCTCCCTCCTCCTTTCCTGACTCGAGACATCCTGTCCATCCCAGATGCAACATTCCCCACTCTACCCACCAGAACCCCCAGAACCATGGATTAAAAAGTAAAAAAAAAAAAAAAAACCTCTCATCCCGCCCTCTTGGTTTTTTCTGCTTGGAGCGGAGAAACCTGCATGCAGCCTGGAGAAGGATGAAGAGAAATGTGCTGCTCATTGCTCTGTGAAGTCATTGACTGTGTCTTGTCCCGAGTGGATCCAATTTCCATCTGGTCTTGTTCAAGGCTGTTTGTTGTGGTGAACCATTGACAGTATTTATTCCAGAAAGTCAGACCTTCCATGTACAGTATTTACTGTCCTCAGACTCTGATTCAAGGCTATGATCTGTTTTAAGGCTGTATGTCTCTACACTCTTGCCTTTTGTCTGGCATCCTGGTCAGGCCTGTCTGGCATCTTTTAGTCGCTGTAAGCCATTAGATCATCTGTGATAGCTCTCCCAGGTAGTTGTTTCTATAGAACAATGCAGCCTTACTCACATTGCTACCCTAAAAGTAGAGAGCTTGCTATTGTCTTGAGGTTTCTCCCTTTCACTGGTGGCGCAGTGACATGCCCTTTTTTTATCCTTTGATGTGTTCGGCTCTTTGGCTTTTGCCATCAGCCACACCCTTTAACTATAGGTCAGTAAACATGCCATTTCATTGATGGCAATAGATCAGCCATAAGTCCACCACCTCAGGTCAAACACCGAGTGATCAGATACAAGATTTGGGAGATCTTTAATGTGCATCTTACTTTGCAAACTATGCAGATCAAGTCAGAACAGTGCCTGTATACTTCCTGCTGTTCTTTAGGACTAGGGTGGGGTTTCGAAATGTACCTTCACTTTCAGTTAACAGTGGTTGGCTGCAGCTGTTTAGCATCTGTCACAACAAGCAGCTTTTTGAAGTCATCTGGGGTGTTAAGTGGCACATTTGCAAGTATCCCATTGGCTAACCTGTTTTTTTGGGCTGAGCTTTAATCAACACTGTCTCACATCACTCAAGTGGCTTGGTTTACCTAAAATTGTTACTAACATGTTGGGCCACACTCATTTCACTTGATTCTGTGGTCATAATAACAGTTCCCATCCAGCCTCTGCTTTTTGTCACTCCTTTGAACAGCTAAGCAACAATACTTAAGTTTTGTATTTCATCATTCTATGTCACCATGCTTTTGTGTGTTACCAAAGTAAGCATGTTGTAATGAACTAGTATTACCCACAGCAAGCGAGTGTTCTTCTCCTGTGGGTACAGCATCCACTGTTTTCAGTTCTGAATGCTAATAGTACTAACAGGCTGCTGTTAGGGCTGCTGCTTGTAGAAAAATTGAAATAAATAAATAACAATATTGTCCCATAATTTTAACAACTAGTACCACGTTATGACTTGAAACAAAGAATAAATAAATTCTGCAAAACTAAATATTTCAGAGTGAGACGTAACTCCAACATGACATTGCTTTTCTAGTCGGGGTTCTGCAAAGAAAATACACAAAGAAAAAAAAATGTGTACGTATCTGTCGATACCCCAAAGGGGGTTGCTTATAGAACGGCTCTGCCCTGCCTCTGGTATGTTAACATTGGCATTGTGACAACACTTGTCTCATTGAAAGCAGTTTAAACTCAAGTTGAATTGACCTGATGAGACCAAATCATGACCTTTTTAGGACACATTTGGAAATGGCTGTTTAAAAAAAAAAAGAAAAAGAAAGAGAAGTGATTGCAAGAAAATGTTTTTTCATCAAAAATTTACATCAAGCTCAACTGTCCTGTGGTTTAGATGAGGCCACATCCTGCTGATTAATTTTTTGTTTTAGTGCCTTGTTTTTGATCTTGTCTGTTGTTTTTAGACTACATCACATTTTCTAAATAGAGGCTTCTATCGACACTGTAGTTGTGATGTTTTTGAAGGTATGTCTTTTGAGGAAACTCATTGAGCAGTTTTAGCACTGACTAAGGCGATATCTCATTTTGGTAGATTATTTTCACTTTTTAGCTAGTAAGGAATAAGTGCTTACCCTGAAATGAATGGTCAGTATCTATGTTTAATTTAAAGTTAACTGTTACTATGAGAAAAGTTACTGTATTAAGATTATGAATGCAGGGAATTTGAGAACATAATGTTTGAAAAACACTCTAGACTGAATGTTACAATAAGGTTTTGAAAGTATAATAACAGTTTTTGGACCATTAGGGGAGCTGGTTGATCATTCGTGAACTCGCCAAAAAGTGAAAATGCTTTAACATCATGTCATATTGCTTCGAAGGTTGTAAATAGATTTATTAATCTATTTAATTCACTCTGTGCAGATATGTGTTTAATTTAATTACCATTGATGTATAATATTTTAACTGTATTTATGTGTTCTGCATTCTGTGTAAATTGTTCTTGAGGGATGACGTGCACACACTCCGCGTAATACATTTGATGGGCCTCAACTTTTTATGTGTATGCAAGTTCCTTTCATTGACCTGTGAACCACTTTTGTCATGAAGAATAAAAACACAGCCAACACTGTATATTGATCCTTGTCTTTTGAGTTCAAGCGCAGTATAAGTCGTGTGTAACATAGAATATGAAGATGTTTTCAGTTTATTAATTGGGATTATGCAGCGAGCTACTATTGCTCTGTGGTAAAGTGTCTGCCAAATACATGTGGCCTGTCCATGGTATGTGAGCCACTCATACTATAATCTTAATGGATTATTTGTAGTTGTGTGTTGCGTAAGATTTTCTTTCAAGTTCTCTGAAGTAATTACAGACCGATGACAGATGGATCAAGTCTCTTTACTTCATGCTGCATGGAGAGAGGGTTTGTTCTCTGAAGGGACTTTCAGAGTGCCTTGCCTAATATATCATCAGGTAAACAACAGTTGCTAATCTCCTGACAAAGTTTACTATTCATTCAAATGTCAATTACCTCAGTACAATGGTCCTTTTACTGCTACAGTGTAACTGAGTTGAATATCAGCAGATTCTGATCTGCCTTCCTCACAACTCAAACACAGAATCACAGTTATCACCAAATCAGTACATTGATTACTAAATCTACAATGCTCATTTCCCACAAATAGAGTGATGATCTAGAAATCTTTGGCAGTGGAAGTAAAGCTTTTGACCTATCATTTGGCCCTGCACGGGGTAAATCTACTGGGCCCCATGACAGGTGATAGCATTATCTTGCTCTGGCCTAATGTACGCATCAGCTGCCTTTATCAGAAGGAAGTCTGTGATTCACTTGAATGTGGAGTCAGGCACATTTAACTGGAACAGCTTGTCCTGTAACAGAGCTGGGATGATGGTATTGAAAGCAGAGCTTAAGTCCACAAACAGGATCCTGAGGAGTGCAGAGGCTGGGAGGATAAAGTGCTGTGTCGTGTTTAATGCATCGTCCACAGACCTGTTGGCTCTGTAGGCGAACTGCAGGGGGTCCAGGAGTGGGTCCGTTATGGTTTTAAGTTGGTACAGCACAAAGGCGGTGAGTTGTTGAAAGGCCCAGGCTCCTGCTGAGCTGGGGGTGGGGGAGTTAGTGAGATGGAGCCGGTGAAGTTGTTAATGGGGGATGGTGTCAAGACTGCTCCCTTTGTCTTTCAAAGCGACTCCTTTCAACTCCTCTCATCCAAGCAAAGAGCAGATACTCTGAAGCTTCACTCAGCCATCTCTCCATTGTATCTGGCCCAACTATTGTCATCTGAATGCCACGGCTCCTTCGGGTGTCCAACCACTAATTAGCAACCCGTCTTGCTAATGAGAAACTTTAAAGATATGATAATCCTTTAATATCTCCAGAGGGGACGTTTAGTTGTTGCAGCAGCACAAGGAGGGAAATGAGTATAGGTGAATGGAGAAAGTAAAAAATAAACAAGAGGAGGCATATAAAACTACAATAAGAATAAAGGTAAAGATAGATAATAAATTAAGAACAACAAAATTAGGTAGGTAAGTGACGTGAATTGATGTGATTAAAAGCAGCAGTCAACAAGTCTAGTGCAGAATACACCAGACTAATATATAATATGGTTAAGTAATGATACTTACTTAATAGCCTAAGTACTATACTTTTTACATTAATTGAATATTTCCATTTTATGCTACTTTCTACTTCTACTCTACTACGGGCAAATATTGTTCCTTTTACTCCACTACATTTACATTATAGCTGTAGTTACTAGTTACTTTAAAAGTACACTTTTTGCACATATTCATGTTTATGAAATATAATACATTGGTGTAGATCTCTTCATCCATCCTGAGCAATTAATGAAGTAGATTCGTATAGTACAACAGTCACTGTGGCAATCTCTTCTCTTTACTTTTAAAACTTGAAGTACATTTTGTTAATACAACTTACATACTTCTACTTAAGTAACATTTATAATGCAGGACTTCTACTTTCAGTGGGAGTATTTTTACAGTGTGGCATTTACTTACAGTAAGTAAAAGATCTAAACAATATATACCTATATCTATATAGAACTACACAAATGTAAGTGTCCCTCAGTGTACAAGGTCCTGAATGCATTTTGAAACCTAAACAAAAAAATTCAAATACTTTCTGTCCCATATGAATAGATGTTTGTTATGATGACCACAGATACAGTCAGGTCTATGGCTATGATTGGCTGCAGGGACCCACGACCACGCCCCGTGAAGGCGTGGCCACAGTCGGGGCAAGGCTATGTTTTCATGTGCCAGCCTGCAGCGGCAGCACTTTTGGTGTTTTTAGGCGTGTGCACGTTGCAGCTGTAACAACAAAATATTAATAAAAATGTCTCTTAAGACGATGGGCACAGCGTTAACCCGCACACTGTGGACGAGAGGAAACACGACTCCTCCGGTGGTGCGATCCCCCAAAGTGAACAGACTTTCGACCACATGCAGGGCGTATGGAGGAAGAAAGCAGGGCCTGGAAAAAACTAGAGAACAAAGTTGCAACACGGACAGGCCCAGCGAGGACGTCCCCTCTTCCAGCGAGCTTCCTCACAGATGTACCACCGGGGATAAGAAGCGACCCAAGGAGCCCGTGGGTGCTCCCGGCGTTACTGGTGTAAGGAGACGGTCGTACACCTCCAGCACAGCTCCAATGGACAAAAGGTCCTACCTGTGGGCTCGTTACAATGACTTGAAACGGATGGTGCACGGTAAGCAGAGGGGGGGTTCCCCGAGTGTCCCCTAATGTATACTTATAGTACGCCAGCATCCACGTCACCAGCACCAGCGATGTTCCTGTCAGTCTCTGGTGAAGACATTTTGTTCATTCGTTTGTTTATCCGCTTTCAAAGTAGCCAAATCGGGCAGATGGCACATTCATGCTGATGATTCATCCGTGCCAAACGCATTTTAGGATAAAGTTTAATGAACGGTAACAGCGACAGTAAAGAAGTGAGACACAGACATAGACAAAGCGCCTGGGTGTATCAGACACATGTGTTGTTTTGGTTTTTTCCAGCAATGCATTGTGGTGAGGTGATGTGTTAAAGAGGGTTTTTTACAGGTCTTAAGTGGCAGAATTTGGATTTCAGTAACTGGCAATGATTATACTTTAGTTAACAGATCATATGATCAGTATTCAGCTATAAATGAAAATACAGGAATTTCATCTGAAACATTTAAGTGTGATCAAACTTTATGGCACCATGGAGTTAAATGGAGTCAGTTTTGTTGGTGAACACATTATATTGCAAAATATATTCTCAAAATACATTTCAGATCCATTATTATTCTGTCCATATACTTTTAGTGTGTTAAGTTGGAAGAATATTATTATCCTTATATGACAATATTGGTGCATACTAAGCAGATAATATGATCAGAAACAACTTTTTAAGCAAAATGTATGTTTCTGATATATGATTATTATTACTGATGCAAACATACAAACATTTTGATGTTGCAGCTTGTCAAGGTGGACCTGGATTTTACCTACTTTACTAATGTCTATAGCAATACATCATCATTTAATAACTGATCATATGTTTTTATGTAAAATCTTCATCTGTATGTGAATCTATAGTCTCTAGTTTATAGCTGTTAGAGAGTTAAAAGTACAATATTTGCCTCTAAAATTGGGTGAAGTAATAGTATAAAGTTGCATACAATTGTAATTGAGTGCATAAATGTCCTTTAGTTAAAGTCCACCACTGGATACATGGCATATTATTATTTTATTCTGTGTAATAAATGTCAATTTATTCTGTGATATTCATATATACGGTAACTGATGCAGTGGCAAAGCACGAATTCTAAACATGATGGGTTTTAATTAAAGCTGGTCACGCACTCTCCAACTGACTTGTAATTTCACAGAGCTAATGTTTTTAAATGTGCACATGGAAATACAGACATTTCCAGTTGTAGAGTGATTGGAGAGGGAAACCAGCCTCAGGGTTGGTACATGCATTTTCTGCCCAGCTGCAGCCCTCATTGAACTGTCCCAGGACAGAAGGCCATGGCCCACTTTCTCCTATAGACAGACAGTGACACAGCGTTGTGCTCATTTTCCAGTCAGGGTATTATAGGCTGTCTCAGGAACAGATTGTAAACTGTTTGTTTAATCTGTGCCCATGTGTTAGCTGCATGACTGTTGTACTTATCAAAATAGCGGCCAGCAAAACTGATAAAGTCGATAATGAGAATAAAACCTCATTACAAGAGGTAATTTTCTCACGTTAACAGCTCCCATTGAGCAAAAAATTAAATTAAATGCTCTTGATTTTGTAAGGGCTGTACAAAATGTTTTTTTTGGATTGACTCAGTTCGGTGAGGAGTCCGTTGAAACTCCAGAAGCACACATTACGCAACCTCTGATGAGCTCGCCAGCCTCACTAGATTGAAAACAGCAGTGGAAATGACTTCTTTCCTTTCTGCAGAAGTGCGTAATCAGCATGTTTCATAATAAAAGAGAACATTAAAGTTTGGTTTTTTAACATTAAAATATGAATTAGACATTGTGAATTTCATCTGTCTCAGATGAAAACGGTGACGTGTGTTTTGTTCCCTTTTTTGCCTAATCATTGATGTCTGTTTGATTTGATCAGCATTTGACTTGTTTCATCTGAATGAGAGTTTCCTATCTGCTCTCAGACCTTATTCCTCCAGGTGCGTGTAACCTTCTCAACTCCTCCACCATCTATGCTAACAATGAGGTCAACTTAGCTGAAGTGGACATCTACGGCTTTGACTATGACTACACGCTGGCTATGTACTCAAATGCCCTGAACACAATGATCTATAACACAGCAAGAGGCTTCCTAATTGAACACTTTAAGGTGTGTTTCACAGTAGTTGCATTAATCTCATTGACATTAGAAACTGTTTTTAAGGTTCATTCATCCATTTTCTCCTCCTGCCTGACAGTACCCTGAAGGCATCCGCAAATATGATTATATTCCAAACTTTGCTGCTCGGGGTCTTCACTATGACATCCAAAAGGTAAATTCTTTAAAATCACAAATTTCTTGTTTCAGGAAGATAAATGTGTTTATTTCCCTGTAGAGGTAATAGAACTATTCCCCCCCCCCCTCTGTTTAGGGCCTTTTGATGAAGATAGATGCCTTCCATTACATTCAGCCAGGAACGGTGTATCGGTAAGAGGCTGATACTGTGCTGAGTTGCAATCATTTATCATCTCTGCTGCTGGAGTTCAAATCATGTGTTTGTATTGTCTTCGAATTGAATTCTGTATGTGTTTTTAAGCTCTAGTGCATTAATTCATATTTGATGTTTCCAGGGGACTGAGCCCAGTGCCAGACGAAGAGGTCCTTCAGCTCTATGGAGGGACATACCATGTCCCCCTACAGCAGGACAGTGGCTTCTATGGAAAGGTGAAGGGAGTTCTAATAGTGTACAGTAATATGAATACATTAATAACTGGATAATCTACATCAGGCACTTCATTTGAATGTTTGTAATAATTTTAAACAGTTGGGTGGAAAGTGTCGCCTATTTATTACAGTCATGGCACTTTTTATTCAGATATTTTCTGGATGTTTCTTCTCGGTGAAACACGTGTTTGGTTTGGCGCAGATGGGAAAGCTCTTCTTAACTTCGTGGACACATCTCTTATAATCTCATCCCGCCACTCTCAAATGTGGATGTAGTTCAGGATTAAATCTCTGACAGTCCTCAGATATTTCAAGTGTCTGGCTTTGTATGGCTTTACTATTACATAAGTCTCGATGTTGAATTTTGTAATCGCATTTGTTTCATTGTCGTCATGAATCAGCTTGACGGTAGTGTTCCTGTCCCTAAAAAGCTGGCTTCAAGAACTCTTCGTGCAACAAAGTAATTTGTTTTTGTTAGGGCGTTTTTGAAGCTGCACTCAATCTGCCACAAAAAGTAGAAACCTCTATTGAATCTGACAGTCACAAATGTTAATCTGACCTGCTAATTAGGAGCAATTTGGACTCTGATGTTTTGACTGAGGCTAAAATATTTTTCGGTCCATCGGACCTTTTAAGTGTTTTCCTGCAGCAGGAAGTACGCCTCTCCATCTTGTTATTCTCCTTCTCTAGAATAGTTTTGGTGTGGCGCTAATCTCATTTGGAGACTTGGCTCTGTTTTCAGGGTAGCCTCTTAGTGGATAGCTGTTGTAGTGCAAAGGTTTCAAATGTCATTCAAAAGACCATAGAGGTACAATAATGTTAATTTTACAAGTCTGCAAACATTTACTGCATCCCTCATGAACAAAGAATCATATCAAGCATTAAAATGTATTTTCTACCACAGGGACCAAAGGTGAAACAGTTCATGGACATTTTCTCCATCCCAGAGATGACTCTCTTGGCTGCGGCAAACGATTTTTTCATCACTAACGGCATTGAATACGATCCAGTTCACCTGTTCAAGGACGTCTCAGTGAGTGTGGCCTCTGAATCTCACGGTATTAAATATGACACCATATTTTTAAGTTGTGGCCTCGCCCTGTACCTCATACTGAGAAGCACACTGATCTGTTATATCTGACTGTTTTCACATACTGTGGTTCTTCAGCTGGACGCTCAGGAATCTGCTGAGCCCAGTAAAAGTTTTGCAATGGACTCTCATTGGTAGAACAAAGAACAATGTGTCTGCTATGTCACCATGATATCTGCTTTGATAAAAGAAATGCAAACTGTTTGAGGTCTGTACTTTGGAGCTATCTCTCAGCTGGAGATGCTCATGCTGCATCAGAAAAAGTGCCATTAAATGGTGGAATAGCACTGATCTGTTTCCTCTTTTCCTCTTTTTTATTTAATCCTCAGGAAGCAATTGGCATGGTTCACCTCAAAGGCTACATGTACAAATGGATCATGGAAGACCTCAGTAAGAAAACCCTTTTCATCTTTCTGCAGTGAGCCAGCACATTGCAACATTTACAGTCACACTATGTACCATTGAGCTTTCCTCCTTTTCTTTATAGATAAGTTCATTCTGAGAGGAGAAGAGACCGATGCGGTTTTGCATCGGTTGGTCAGTCATGGAAAGAAACTCTTTCTCATCACCAACAGCCCCTTCAGCTTTGTGTAAGTGTTAGCTGTCTTTGGCCCACATCTTCCATGTGTCCACTCTGACTCATAACGAGGCTACACTGTTCTGTTGCAATCTGGGTTTTTTTTGTCATGTGCGCAGAGATAAAGGAATGACACACATGGTGGGGAAAAACTGGAGAGACTTCTTTGATGTGGTCATTGTACAGGCAGACAAACCTCACTTCTTCACCGATTGTATCAAGTAAGTGTATCAAAGTGGTGATTATCTGATTCAGAAATGTTCGAACCTTAGTAGAGCTAAACAATCTTATTGACTCTTACAGACCTTTCAGGCGGTTGGATGGTAATGGAGACCTTCGATGGGAAAAGATAAAGAGTTTGGAAAAAGGACAGATCTACAAACAGGTCTGTATCACTCTAGGCTACTGTTAAGCTGACTGCGCCAGATGGTTTATTACACAGAACTATATGGGAAGTTTTTGTCCAAAACAGTTTGCAAAAGGGCAGGCACTTTCAAAAAATACACGGCAGGTGGTCGGATGAACCATCTGTCTATCACAAGTGAAATTCAACCAATCAGATTAACAAACCATGTAATGTAGACACACCCGTACGGAGAGTCGGGAGAAGAAAACATCTCTTCCGTCGAGAAAAACCTTCAGTGCCGTTTTTTTTTTCAGTTAAGACATACTCTTCAATTCTGATAGAACTGATGCTAGCAAGATTTACGCTAACCTCCATGGGAGCCGGCATTATTATTTATTTATCTGTCTTTCTATTTGATTGCAGAGTGTAGTTGTTACATGCTTTTACTTGTTGCATTCTGCATGTCTGCTTAATGTACTAATGAGACAGGTTTGTGGTTTTCTTTTATGTTTCAGGGAAACTTGTTTGACTTTCTCAGACTGACAGGCTGGCGAGGTTCAAAGGTTCTTTACTTTGGAGACCATCTTTATAGTGACTTGGCTGTAAGTGTCAATGCATGGTGATGCCGTTAAGGATCCACATTATTAGACTTAAACTAACTGTTGTTATTGTGATAAAGGAGATTTTTCTATGTATTTAGTGCACATTATTTCTTAAGATTTTTTTTTATTTTCAAGAAATGTCATCAAATGTCATGGGATTGATGATAAAAATTACTGAATTATATGATGATGATGATAATAATAATAGTTACAAACTGTGGTAACTGGTAAAATTTGCCATTATACATGTCAGTGCCTGTCAAACACATACAAACAAAAACATACAGAATCACACACTGCCAGATGTCCACTTTCTCTGTGTATTGCATAATTCTTGAAAAGTTCCCATGTGTCATTTGGGTAGGGGCGGAGGGAGCTGCAGGGTGCACATTTTAAACGCCAGATGGCAGTACAGACTGAAATTGTTTCAAAAATGAGGAACAATGGCATGGATTACTGTGTGGACGTTTTAGGGACATGTTGACAGCTAAAATCATATATGTTGTTTATGTACTATTTTCAAGTAATTGCTGAGTAGACACACAATCAGCAAGGAAGGAAAGGCAGGCAACTATTTGTATAGCACATTTAAAACACAGGCAGTTGAAAGTGCTTTACATACGGTGGAAAATGCATTAGCGCAACATTTAAAACACAATAAAAAGCCAAATAAATTAAAATACAGAATACTGAGATTAAATGAGATCAAATATAAATAGACAAATATATAATAGATCAGAAGAACAGGTATGAAGAGGTTATGATGCCCCAAATTCAATACAAGAAATAAGTGTTGTAGAGAAAGCAATTTATCAAAGCAATTTATCAAAGCCACTGGAGAGCGTCAGAGTTTTTAAATTAGATCGGTTGAGCCCATAGCTGATTCCCCGTGTGTGGCAGAGTATCTGAAACAGTTTGGTTTTGACTCAAGGCACTACTACTTGACTGCTCCCTAAAGATCTTATCGGTCTACTGGGTTTATGTTCTTAAAGCAGGTCAGAAATGTATTTTCCCCCAAGGTTGGTAGGGGATTTAAAAGAAACCAGCAGCAACACCAATGAAAACATCTGAAATGGGTAAAACTAAAGACACCTGATGATGAAACTAGGGGTTCTGTTTATGTTGCTGTGGATGAAATTCCACTGAAGTTTTACTACTGTTTCTGTCTTAAATCAAGATACTATATGCTAATCCTTGATGGATCCTTGTGGGATACTACTATTCATCATTGTACAAGCCTGAGTGTGACAAAAGCATTTTCACTTGTTGTGGTAGGACCTGATGTTGCGACATGGCTGGCGTACAGCAGCCATAGTACCTGAGCTGGAGCAGGAAACCAAAGTGGTGTCCACAGACCGGTATGCTCTGAACCTCACCTGGCTGCAGGCTTTAACCGGCCTGATGGAGCGTCTACAGGTGAGGTTAACCCTAGGATTTTACAGAACGCTTACTCACCAAAAGAAAATGCAAGTCTCAGTCTTAAATGTGTTAAGGGTTAAAGGACACAGATTGACATTTCATAACCAGCAGTTACTCATGCTTGGTAAGCCTCAAATTGCTAAATGTGCTGACGGCAAGCCACAATCTGCACACTCATTTCCAGCTGTTTCTCATCGGTTCTTAACTGGTGTGATGTCATGTTGACAACACAGGGTGGGGAAAAAATTGTCCAGTCACCAAGCTACTTAAGTCCATGTGTAACTTCTGTTTTCAAGCCCTGGTTGTCTTATCATCGGGTAGTATGAAACTGACTCAAGACTGAATGACTCAAGCACAGAAATGCAGTAAACTCTGGTTCAGAACTATATGTGTTCATAGGTTTGTCCTCTTCATTATCCTAGACACATCAGGACCCAGAGTCAAAACTGGTTTTTCAGGAATGGCAGAGTGAGAGAGAAGAACTCAGGCAAGTACAATT
This sequence comes from Morone saxatilis, assembly GCF_004916995.1. NCBI lineage: Eukaryota > Metazoa > Chordata > Actinopteri > Moronidae > Morone > Morone saxatilis. The sequence continues at coordinate 20,549,230 of NW_023339707.1, read as the reverse complement.
ATCTTAATCCTCCACTCAATCTAATGCACCACCCAGTGAATCCAGTGATCCTGATTATATCACATACGGTGTATGTCCTGGTACATTTCTTAAAGCACTTGACTTAAGAGCAGTTCTGAGTTGCTTGTACTTTAATTTTATGGTACATTTACTTCTTAACATTTACATGACAGATGTAGTTATAGTAAGACCCTCTAATGAGCATTTAAAATATGATGCTACAGTAATTTATAATGCCTAACTGTATAAATTAGCTCCACCTTGAACAGCTACATTATTAAAACGCTGTTTACATGTAAATGCATCAGCAATAATAATTTAATAATATCAAATATGATACTGACAAGGGCAATTCTGGCTGCATAATGAATAGTATATACTTTCTACTGAGTAGTATTGGTACTAGCATAAAGGATCTGAAAACTACTTCCTCCACTAAATGTATAAATTCATGCATACTTAAAATCATATTAACGTATACCCTACCCTTTTATGTCGCAGGGTGATGACAAAGAACTTGTTCAACCCTCAGTTCGGCAGCATCTTCAGAACGTGTCACAACCCCACCTACTTCTCCAGGCGCCTGTGTCGTTTCTCAGACCTCTACATGACCTCCCTGAGCTGTCTTTTGAATTATGACCCGTCGTACACTTTCTACCCACGCCGCACCCCTCTGCAGCACGAGGCACCTCTGTGGATGGACCAGCTCTGCACAGGCTGTATGAAGACGCCTTATCTGGAAGAGATGTCTCACATACGATGAGCACTTCGCTCTCTTTAGTGACTGTTAGGATTTTATATTTTAGGCCTGGCTAACACTTGAGAATGCCTGAAGCAGGGTTATATAGCAGGGTTTCTTTTTAGCTAAGAAGGTGCCGCACAACCCCCTCCACAGGGCAAAGAATTCCTGTTGCACACTGTGACCCACTTCCATGATGAATTCACTAGAGGGTGCTGTAGATTTAGCTGCTGTCCGGAGAGCATGGTTCAATTATACATGTTGCAGTACAAGATTGACAGACACTCTGGTTGCTTCCAGAATAAAAGGGATGTGGAAAATGCTGAACAACATTAAGCTACAATCGCACAATTACTACAAATAAATAAGTAAAATCTGACATAATCATGTGTTGACCTCTTATTAACCCTCTTATAAGGTATGCATCACATTTTAATGTTAACAGGAGCAGTTTATATTAAGAACTAGTACAGCCAATCGCTGAGTCTGACCTTTAGTTAATTAAATACATTTGGTGTTTTGTGCATTTAGAGCATTTTCTGTTAAATTGTCTTCCATTTATTTGATTGGTCGTGTGGTTGCTAGGCAGCGCAGCATCCATTCATCACCACTGTACTCAGCATTACAAACTCATTCACTTCCAGCCGCCCGCCTGAAGACAACGGCACAGGTACTGTACTCTCTGCAGTCGGGGTTTTATTCATATTCAGTGGTTGTTATGAAGTGTGTGTGTACTATAGCTGGAGCTGGATTCAAGTAGCTGGGAGAGCAAGTAGAGTGGTTTCGGTTTAAGTTTTGTAGATCTCAGCTGTCCCGTGTAGGAATCATTGGTGTGGCTGCTAGATAGCACTGTACAGCCCGCATCGCTGCACGGGCGTTTGTGTTAATGAAACTGCGCGTTGTGTGTGGGGAATTATTAATTAACACACGCATGAAGTCGCTGAAATCATTAATTAATTGTTGCATGGCAGAAAAGCTTTATTGCTCCCCTCTTCATGGATATTTTTCTGCCTCGGTACCAGACTGTAAGATTCAAAAGTTAAATGCCGATTGTGACATGGGTTATTTTAGAAGATGTAATTTTTTTTTTCAGATTTCCTGAGGAGTATTTAAGTAGGGAAATATGGGATAACGTGCCTTTTTGGTGACCTGAAAGTAGAAATACTCGGATGTCACTGCAGATGTGTCACATATGGGTATTTTGTATTTTTATATTGGATGGCACCCTTAGGGTCACCTCAAGTAGGGCTGGGTAATAATTCTTTTTCGTTTGTCCATATTAGTCATATCTTGGCAAAGCTCTCATCGACATAATGAGGTTAACGGTCCTCTAGTCTAAATGAAAAATCTTAAATAGGTCTGTATCTTCCAAGAAACCCTTCCAAGCATGGAAGGGTTTAATATTAAGTATAATAAGACATTATGAAATGATGCTCATAGGAATGAATAAATATATAAATTATTCATCAAATCATTTGTTAATTTTAAAGTTTTATTGGAGAGATTTTTCTGTCTGTTTTGATTGAGTAATGACTTTCTCCAATGGCGTTTTCTTTCATGTCACTTTTTCTGACAGACCCTACAGATGTGCCTTTTACTTAGTATGGATTCAATTTTTTAAACACATTTTGACACTGTTTGACATTCACTGATTAATTGCACATCAGCATTTCTGTTCAGTGTTTATAGATTTATTTGACATTTAATACATGCTCAATCTTCCAATGGGAACTTGCAAGACTTCTGTTTGTATTGTTTGTTTGTTTCATCCTCCTAGACTGCATCTTCTTGTACCTCTTTTGGCACACTGCTCTTCGGCTGCATGTTGCATTGAGTGTTGAATTCTCTTTGGTAATGTTTTTTGGGATGACACGCAATCTTCACTGTGTTTCTATATTTAACTTTCCCACCGCGGTAGATTTGAGAATGCTACCATAATGCTAGAATACATTACATAAGCACCAAGAAATACAGTTTTAGGTTGTGTAAAATTAAACTATGTGAGGGAAAGTGAAGATTTAGAGCTATAAGGAATAATCCGATACCAGTTTTCTAGAAATTGGATTCATCTCCTTTACTGGCAATACTGAGGTAACTGAGAGGGATGGTTCATTGTGTGAATTAATGAGATATCTTATTATGAGGTCTGAAAGAGAGAGGGTATCAGTTCAGTTTTTGTCTTTTTTTGGTGTTACAGTATATCCCTTGGAGTTTGATTTTAGAATTAGATACATTTCCCTGACACCAGCATCATGTTTTAAAATCTGTGATACCCAGTCCCTTTACTGGTATCATGCCATATTGATTTCTGGCGGCTGATGATCATTTAACGTAGTTTTGAATTGATATACACCATAAAGAAAAGTGCTAGAAGAGGTGTTTAAATGTTGTTCATGTGGTCTTTAGTTGTGCATCTGTGTATTCGCAGGGCTGACTGGTGTTTCAGTCTATTTCATGGCCGCCTGCCTTCTGTGAATAAGCCTGCACCTGTGCAGCACAAGCTGCCAGGACTAACTTTTTTTCAGAGCTACTGACCTCTTTAAATGTGTTAATGTACTTGGCAAGAAAGCAAAAAAGCCTTCATTTACTGAAAAAACAAGTGCGTAGGTGAGTAGGAATTTAAAAAGTTAACAAATCCTGTGTTTTATATGCAATATAGACTCGGGTCAATTGATAGAGACGTCTGTCTATGATAGTCCCTTAAATGAAATGATTACACAGATTTTAGTCTTCTAACTCAGTCCTTCCTTTGGCAATGAGATTTACCCACCCCACCCTTGCAGCCCTTCATCCTTCAGTGCCTCCATCCTGGATTTCTCTCCCTACATTTGCAGTTTCATTTCTTCATCCTTTTCCTTTTATCTTTCTATCCCTCTACTTTTCCCTTTTATATCCTCACTTCTTCATTTTCTCATCTCAAAATCTCTCCATCTCGTATAACCTTCCTTTCCTTCATATCTTCATGATTCCAGTTGAGTGCCTCTGTGTCTGTCACTGTGTTGACTGTGGGAGGCTGTGCACTCAGTGGTTTGTGTGCTCTGGCAGCCGGTCCCTCCCCACAAGCAGACTCTTCTATTATTAAATGTAACGGGATCTTTACTTTTACAGCTGAGCAACGTTAGGCTCTCTGCTCAGTGTAGGAAGATTTCTGTGTTGCAGATGATATTCTTCATCTGCTTTGAAAGTAAAACACTAGCCCCACAGAGAAAACAGACTTACATTGTTTTGCTTTATTATCATTCTTGTTCTTCTGCAAAAGCATTGTAAAACCACTACATCTTTGTTAATTTATGATGTTTGTATTCCTCTTGACCGACCAACAAAGAAAAAGCAGATGGGCTCGGCTCAGTGGGATTGGGAATCTTAGTTTTGGCAGTCTGGGAGGATGAAGAGTGGAGAGAGGCCTCAAGTCAGCAACTAATTAGCCCCTGCCAATGTCCTGGAGTGGGCCAGTTTGAATTCACTGTTGTGTAATCATTAATCAGATCTCACATGATAGGCAATTAAACTGTAATAAATAAGGTTAAATCATAATTAGCCCAAATTGTTTTTGTAGCTATTTTGACTGCTGATATTAAATGAATAACACTGGAGGGAGAGAACTGATTTACCTGTGGCAGTGATTGTGTCTTTGTGATATCACATTGCAACAAAGACAATGGGAAGAAAAGCTAATCTGTACATTTTAGTACATATTTGCACCATATTCCAAACTTCACATCTATTACACATGTAAGGACTTAAAATGTGCAAAAATACTCTAAATTGTGTAAAATGAAATGATTTAAGACTACTATGATGATCATAAAGTGTGTCATGGAAATTACATTGGTAATTAGTTACCAAGTAAAACAAAAACCCACCCCTTTTGAAGTGTATATCAAATCATTTTAAATGAATAATTTGTGACATTTCCATATAGATACATTACCGTAACAGTAAAATTCTAACAATATTGAAATACTTATCAAGAGCCTTACAAAATCCTGCCGGTGTCCCAAATACTAATTCACTGTATTAAAGGAGCAATGATTTAGCATCACACCCCTATAGCATTCTCTGACTCTGACTAAAATAGATGTAGAAAAACCAGAGATATTTTCTTTTTATTCCATGCATTCTTCTTCCATATCAAAAGGTCAAAACCATTACCCACAATGCAACCCCTGCTGACAGTTAGGTTGAAGATTCAACCTTCTTCTTCTTGAGCCACAAAGGCTTCATACAACTTTTTCACATATGAACTAACTTACATTGATGTTCATCTTCATCAAGTCCAGTGAGTAACATGTAGAAGGATTTATTGACAGAAATGGGATATAATATTCATAGGTATGTCATGTATGTATGTAAGTTATCACCTGAAAATAAGAATCGTTGTGTTTTTGTTACCTTGGAGTACACACATTGATGTATAAAGAGAACTGGATACAGCGTTTGAGGCGGTGCTCTGTTTATTCACATGGAAGCTGTTCAGTGGTGCATGAAGACAGAGACGACACTTCCTGCTGCATAGAAATTACCCAGATTAATACACACTCCTCATCCTCTATGGGCTACAGTGGCCCGTACAGGAGCCCTCTGTTAACATCAGTGAGGATACATAATTGAGTGTTGTGAATCTTCTAGACTTTAAAAATGTTATTGGACCAAATGGATCAAATTCGGATAGTGACACGAGTCATTTCGCAGGGGGTTTAGACGCTTGAAAAAATGTATCCATTACCAGGTTGTCAAATAGAGACGCGAAAGGTGTTCAGTTAGTTGCAATCTGCAACTTCACTGCTAGATGCCACTAACACACTGGTCCTTTTAGACTGTTTGAAAAAACAATCGTAGTTGACCTGAGCTTCAGTTCAGTCTTTCCTCACCCTCACCTATAGCTCTTTACCTGCTTTTATTATGAGCTATGATGGCTACACTGTACTGAAATGCTACAACAAGGGTAGTTACCAAAACTAACAGACACGGCCATGTCTGTTTTCAATATGTCTTCACTAGATACCTCTTTTAAAGGTTCTCTTGAAGTTGTGGAATTGATTACCTCCACCTTCACGGACTAGTCCGTGACAAACTATTTACCTTATCTTGTGATGTATGATCAGGGGTATTTTGACCAAAACAGGCATACAATTATCTTGTTTACAGAGACAAAGTCATCTATTAAATCACTTGTATTATTCTATAGTCTTATATACTTCAGTCTGTAGTTATGTAACCAATTGTTTTATTCCTATGACTTGGACCTTTTGTTTTATTCACCTCAATAGCTTATTAAAGAAATGGAAAACCATGCAGTTTCTCCATTCACGAACCTCCATTGTATATTAAAGAAACCAGGAAGCCACAGAACTTCTCCCTGTCAGTTTCCACACGAACATTGCCAGATTTTACATTGATTATTTATATGCTGGTTTGGGAGGTCATTGGCTGCTCCCGAGACACTCTTTCATCATAATACATATAGGCTCTGTTGGCACTGTGTCAAGCATGCTGTGAAGATGCACTCTTTAGTATTGAAATTTACTCTCTCCTGCACTCTCGCCCTCCCACGCTATAGTCTGATGTCTAATATGTTATTGAACCCTTTTGTAAATTACAGCCCTGTATGTGATGTCTGAAATACAAGCCTGCACTGTAATTAACATAGTCAGTGGGTCAGGGATGAGAAGCTGCATTAAATTAAGGCGTTTGAAGCTGGAGAAACTGACTGACGAGAACATGGAGAGAGAATGGTTTATGTGATTGGACAGCTGTGATTTTATTAGAAACTAGATTCTGCTTGTTTGTTTTTTTAACCATATATTTACCCCCTTTGTCTCCTATATTGTCACTGTGTTTTATTTTCTTAAGTGATTTCTTAATTATAGAGCCATCCCAGTACTTTTTCAGGCACAGTAAAACAAAGAACATTTAAAGCTTCATGTTGATACTTACAGGTCTTTTTTTAGAAGTTGGATGCATCATTTTCCTCCCTGTTGAATTATTCATCTGCAGACTGCATTTGTGTGCATTCTCTGCTCTGAGGAGGACCAATGCAAACAGCTTATTAGAGCGAAAGTCTACTGTCTCTTTGATGGGCTTTGAATAATCACCCACTCTCTGCCTCTATGATGCTTCTATGTTTATTCTTGATGTTCATCACAAGTTGGTTTTGTACTGTTGCCCGTTAAGTAGTTCCAATACCTACCAGAGTGTTGTTTTACTCAGCGCTATATCTCACTTCGATCACTCATTTATGTTAGCCGTATCAACATTCAGAAAAGTGTCTTGTCATAAGTGTAATATATTGGACCTGTGGCTCTCTGCTTTCAGGTTTTATTTACTTTTATTTGAGAAAAGTATCCTTCAGCTTCATCTTCCTTTGATTAGGGAAGACTGGAGAGACACTGATCCTGAAAAACCCTTACTAAAAAGTTATTTTCAATGTGGCACAGCTCTTTACTAGATAGGCCAACAACAAAGTTATCCTTTAATTAGGTTTCAGTTAGATGCAGTTGTGACTTTGTTTTATGGTTTATAAATTACAAGCTAGAGAAGCCTTTAGATCAAAATTAATTAGAACACTACAATATTTAATGGCTTCATTTTAAAATGCAGGGCATGTAGCCCAGTATTGTAAAAGTTGCACTGCAATATTTCTGCTGCAATACAGGGTTTGTATGAACAGGGCTGATGTGATATGTGACTATTGATTTAATCTTCAAGCTGGCTCTGTTTCATCTATGTCTCTGCTACCTGTTTTCAAAGCAAATGTACAAAAATGCACTCATTAATTGCAAATTGAATGACTGAAAATGTAATTAGCGTAAATAATACAAACTGCACTCTATTGCACTATTCATAGATTCATAGATAAAAAATGCTGGGAAAAAAAAGTATTTCAGCCTTTCATCAGGCATGAAAATTTCCATAATTACACGTAGCACTTAATGCATGCTATGTTAGGTACTTCTACAACCTGCTGCAATTTAGCTTTCAGTCATCATCTGGAACCATTTGTTCAGGATAATTACGAAAAGGTTATTCTTGATTAAGCATGAAATCAACATAAATGACAAACACTACGTGTTGTTCCTCTCTATAATGATTTCATATTGTTTCTTTTCTGCACCACTGAGCTGTATAACAGATAGATACAAGGGAGGGGACCCCACACAATCTGGTGTTTGGGGTCTCAGTTGGATGTGTTTTCTGCAAAAAAAACTGCCATGATGACAAACTTGCAATGTAACTTATACATCAGATAGGGATTAGCTTGGTATGAAGGTTGTCTCTATTGCAAGACACACAAACACATTCTGTGACTCAGCACTCCTGTCTTCTCTTTCACCAGTCTACTATTTACTGGGTGACACATGCAGACCTTTGCCTCTATTTTCGGAGATACCTGCTGTTCCCCTGCAGAGGTTTTGACCTCCCACACACTCTTCACTCCATTCGGTCTATGTATATCTGGCTGATCACATAAAATAGATGTGCAAAGTCTTGCATTGCCTCATGTCGTGACACAAGACATTAGCATTAAAGAACAGAAGTGCCTAACAAGACGTTTTAGGACTTTTTTTAATTGAATTTTTTTTAATGCAATTACTTTAAGTGTCTTTTTAAAGATTACCCTCAGTTTTGCTGTCTTCTCCTGGACTCTAAGAACCCCTGAAAAGGGCCTGACCTACAAACCGCAATCAAATCATGCATGGAAAGAACAAAAATGTATGTTCAATAATTTAAAAAAGTGTGATATAATGTTGATGTTGATGATTTAATATGCAAGAAAATACTACTACCTTGAAATATTTGCATCAGAAGCTTAATGTGAAGAACAATTTGAATCAGTTTGTTTATTTAATTTGCTATCAAAATCCCTTTTTTTGTAATTTTAAGGAATTGAAATAGATTTGGGTTATAAAGACTAATTTGATGTGCATTTTAGCTTTTCCTCACTTTTCTTGTCAATCTACCACACTTAAGTTGTTAAGCAAATTAGAAGACAATAGGATATGTATTGGATTAAATTCTATACCTGATGATATAGTAAAATATGATTCATATTACAGTGTCCAGGAGAGGGCAGTGTTACTCTGCATTCTCATGGCCATCACTTATATCAGTAATAAATGCACACACGTAGACTCTTTATGCCACTTAATGCAACTCACAACATAAAAATACACACTTTCTTAACCAACTTTCTTGCTGACCTTTCCAGTGCAAACGTTTCTGGAATACACAGACGGCTAATATTGAAATGGTCAATACTGCAAGAGTGGCCAGTGGAAACGAAAGCTATCAAATGTACTATTTCCACCGTGAGTTGAAAGTAAAGGGATTAAAACTAGCCCTTTAGCTTTTTGGCATTTCTCCACCTGCTGAGGGATTTAAAGTCAAGTCTGTCTCTGGTGTGGCGAGGCATCTATTGATCACCTGGCATGGAGACAAAGTCCCTCCCAGTCGCAGAGAACCATCCATCACGGAGCTGCCTGGGACACAGTGGAGAGATAGCATGGCACTGAAGATCCATTATAACTGAAATAGATCTTTCTCTGCAGCAAAGATCAATGAGCAACATGTCCCTGCTGTTTCCCTCACCCTGCATCGGATCATAATTGTCTGAAGAAGATGGACTGTTATGATTCATTGATTTTGTGGCTAATACTTTAAGAAGTCCTTATTAAGTTCATATTATTATTAGGTTATTTGTAACCCCCTATAAAATTCAAGATGATGCCATTTATAATTCAAAAGTGAGGCAACCTGATGAAAACATGCATAATCTCCCTTGTCACCTCCTGATTATAGCATCTCACCAATTAAATGAATAGAATGGGAACAATATAGAGAACTGATAATTGCATTCAAACCTCAACAGAGTGGAACGTAAAGTGGAAGAGGGCTCATTCGATTTGAGCACATTGCAACAACACCTCTTTTCTTCTAGCGTGTCCACCATAATATCCTGGCCCTCTAATGAGAAGCTATGAAAGGCCACAGTGTGTGCGTGAGGCTGTTTGTAGCGGCTCCCAGGGGCCTGAGGGGCACGTGACCCCATTGGGAGGAGGAGGATGGTTCAGTGGGCTCGCTTCATCCAACCAGTCAGACAGTCAACAACCCAAGCCGTACTGTAACTTCTTTTAAACTGTGTTATTTTGAGCCGTCTGCTACGAGTCCAGCCTCCAGTGTGTACAAATCCAGCAGAGGATGTGAAACTAAAGTCTACAGAAACGGAAGAAGTGAGAAGGAGGGCTGAATTACAAAGCAAATATAATATTAAACACCCCTTCAGTTCCTTTGAAGTGACAATAAACTCAAGTGAAGTAATAGACCTTCCTCTGTTCAATGTGACTTGACAGGCGATTTGAACCATCCAAAACTAACAAATAGCTACAGCTTTAAATAATTACATCTGCCGTGGCTTCGGTCATGCCCTCTTACGCTCAGTCAGCTGCTGAAATTTAAAAAGTGTAATGAAAATGAAATGCTTGCAGAGATAAGGCTCAGCTTATTTCCTCATGCTTCAAAGCACAATTGGCCTTTGAATATTCACTCCCTTCAAATATTTGTATGGCACCCCTTCCTCTGCAAACTCACCCTCTCCAAATATCAGAGTGTGTGTGTACTCCTTATTCAGGCAAGTATCTGGAAAATATTTAGAATATATACACTGGCCATAGGCAGTGTGTTCATGACGATACAGTATAAATATTGTGGAATGATTTACCTCGTTCTTTAAGGGGCTTTTCACTCGGCTCCTGCCTTTTTAGAGTAGAGGTCCTCTCCAAACAAAAACATTGACGGTCAAGCCCCTTCACCATTATAATAGACTCTACTAGGTAAAAATAATTGATCATTTAAAAGTAATTATGCCTTTAAAATCTTGGTTGTTATTTTTTTATAGTGGTTTGAGCCTGTAAGGACATACGAAGAAATTAATTCAGTCGGACTGACATCAAGGAATTAACCAATTATAGCAAATGGTTACACAGTTAGATTTGGCAGAAAAGGCTCTGCTGTTTGAGGGAGCTCTCAGTAAATCCAAACAGTAATGAGGATTCTGCTGAGAGAGCTAATCACCCAAAACTACCAAAATTATATTATTATATAATCACCTGAAAATAAGATAGAATGAGGCGCTTTTATCTACAGACCTTCCATGGAGTCGGCCATGTTGAACCGCCATGTTT
>NW_023339707.1:20509019-20538286 GCF_004916995.1 Morone saxatilis | reverse complement strand
AACCAAACACTGGCTGTAGATGGGCAGGTTTTATGTGGCCACCGTAGTTCCTCCTACACAGTTCACAGCCCGTTCTCAAAGACAGATGTGTTCAACTAGTTGCAATCAGCAACTTCACCACTAAATCCTACTAAATCCTACACACTGGTCTTTTAATTTGATAAGTAACAAAGCAAATGAATACACAGAGATTCAGCAGCAGAGCAAACTCAACAGCCAGCAGTACAACATTCCCTGAAAGCAGGCAGAGCCATTAAAGGCAATAATACACATCACAAATTCTATCGGAATGGCAACAGCAAAGGTAAAGCGAAAAATAGTCAACAACAATTCAGCAAAAACTAGCTTGCTTGAAATGAAAGTACAAGCAGCACAGCAGCAGATAACTTAGCTTAGACCCTGGCATAGTGGCAAGTTGAAATCCGGTGAACAGGGTAGGAGGGGTCTGACCGCAAACGCAGGAAACTCAACTTCTGTCCTGGCATCTGAAGATATGACTGTTTGACAACCAGCTGACCACTGCGGATAGTGGGCAGCAGAAGATTATTTCATCCTGAATAAAATGAGAAGCAAGGACTGTGGCAGGTCTGCTGCAGCAGCAAATGACATTGGCATCAGCAGAGTAAACAGTAATAGTATTGGGATATATATATATATATATCATTGTCCAGCATATTGCAAACAGCTGATGCCGATCAGTCAATACAAGTACAACTTCAATCCTCTGCCTGAACCAAAGCTATGCTTCATTTCATTTATGTTTTTATTTCAAAGATCCCCCTCAAAAACTAAAATTTTTAGTAACCAAGATTATTAGTAATGTAATGTTTATCTGCCTCAGCTTTTAATGATGCAGAGTTCTGCTGCCAGGCTACTCACCAAAACAAAAGCATTTTTCTCAGGTTATTCTGATCTTGGCTTAAAGTCCTTGAAAAACATTCATTACATCGTTTTAATTTAAAGGTTTAAAAATCCTGACAGGTTCATAGAAGTGCACAACATCAACACGAGAATAGCGCAGTCCAAAACTTGTGCCAAAGCCGTAAAAAGGTGATGAAAATACATTTTCAGGTTCTTTAAAGCAATATTAGTTACAAATATAGGCCAGATAACACCCTGTCCTCAGAGGCATCTCGAGTCAGCCACTGGATCTTCTTCCAGACTCCAGGTTAAAAACTAATGATTATCCCTGTAGTGGCTCCCAGGCTGTCTTATTTTCCTCTCTCTGGAGAGCATGTTGTCCACCTTCCATGAAAAGTGCTAAATAGATACATTTTATTAGTATTTTCCCTGCTTTTAAACCGGAGAAAGGCTCGGAGAATAAGAAAAAAACATTAAATTAATTTAAAAATATCTAATATTAATGAGAATAAACATAAAGGTTAATTGTTTTATTGTTTTCTGTTTGAATAATGCTTTTGTTTGGGCCAGCAGAGCTACAGTTGGTCCTGAACCTAATGTTGCTTTGTAGCAGAGTTGATTTATGATGTTTGTTGAGCCTCAAACACATTAAACCCCTGCACATAGAAAATTAGATTTCTTTCTAAAAGAACTGAAATGATAAATTACGACGAACCTCCTTAACAAATGCCTCTGCACAAGTTGCCTGTTTAATCAGCATCTGCTTTGCTTTAGACAGGCACAATGCTCATTTATTCCACAGGAGCATATTTCCTGCCCCATGAAAGCAGAGTTGAGGATGAATGAAGGATGTTTGCCACTGCTCTGTACACTCCTCGCTCCACTCCTGCTTGTATAGCTCACACTAACTCTGCTTCCACATCTGCCCTTCTGCTACTGCTGCTACCCTCTCCACACTGGAATGGAGATTGAAAATGATTGAGGTCATGTAGCTACCCATTCTCAGATTTAAGTGGGAGGAGACATGCCACATCTATTTACACCTGTAGCAATAATAACATTTATCAGTGTCAGTTTATGGAATAATGATGATTAGATGAGGTTCAGCTATACATAAAACAGGGACCTTGAACAATATGTTTTACTTGGGAAAACTCATTCTTATATTTTGTGAACTCTGTAGTGTGTTTTATTTTTTTGTCAGGGTTGGTGTTTTGTTGGTTTTGCTGTAATCTGACGACATGGATATCAGGCAGGGAACTCCATTTCTTTTGTCCTCTTAAGAGTCTTCCTGCCTATCCACTTCCTTTAAGACAAAAGAGGAGCCAGAGCTACTTAGAGGACTGGGCCTTGTTCCTGAGGTGATGTGATTAAAGGCTTCTGTCTGGGCTGCACCCATTCAAATGCCTTGCACACGCCACAGCTGCTTTAGTTAATTGAATTGTCAGGAAAGCAGACAGGACTGAAGGTAGCACCAAGACTGACGCGCTGAATCAATAGAGTGGCACTTAAATAAAGCTGGGCAGTGGCTGTGCCAAGGATGAATAGCTGGCTGTGTGTTGGGATCAGTGGTTTCTGATTGTTTCAGTTGATTAAAAGTTACTGAGCAGGTGGTTTGGTTAACAGTCTTCTCCTGTTGGATAGGGTTAGGGTTAGGGTTAGATATAAACAGTAAAAAAAATGGTCACAATCATGAACAACTCTAAAGTGGCAATTTTGCATATTATTCAAATTCAGTCAAACTCAGTACCCAGCTATCTCCTTCGCCTACTTACTGAGTAAGTTAGTTTAAATTCTAGCTAACTACAATGTGCTGTTTGATGGTATTATTTATTGGTGCATGTTTACTCTACTATCTTTATATTTATTATGTTCACAGTGAAAATGAAAACATTCCAATCTTTAACTGGCAATACTATGGTCAACATCTTAGTTTACTGTGTTAACATTTGCTAGTAAGCACTAAACACAAAGCACAGCGGAGGCTGTAGAGAAGAAGAAGAAGATTCTGACCTAAGGATGGTTAAGTATAAGGTATCACCAACATTATTACAATTAATCCTGAGGGGGGAAAGTCAGAGATAACCAGTAGGTTTCATCTCCTGGGAACCATGAATGTCTGTATAAAAAAAGAATTTTCAGTTTGGACCAAAATGGTGGACCAGCTGACAGACATACTCTGGCATCCTAAGAGCCAGGCCACTATGGCTGAAAATAAATCATCAAGAATGTCATTTAAATCAGTTATGGCTATAATCAATGAAGCCAAAACTCTGTCCAGTCAGATAAATTACCACATGGCCAAGAGATAAAGTGAAGTTCATTACCTACAAAGTCAGCCAAAGACTGTGATGCTGTGGTGAAATGTTTTTAGAAAATTGCGGTCTCAAAGGAAAGGGGTGATGTAATTGTGGAGAGATGATGTAATTGTCTATCAGCATGATTGTGCTTGTTTGGTAGGCACATTGATTAATTAAGTGCTTGTCAGTTACTATGAGTGCATTGCAGTTAATGTGATGAAGACATCATTGGTCCTTGGGGAGATTAAGGTCTTGGATTTTAAAGAGATTTTGTTTGTTCCTGATTTAAGATAAATTAAACTGTTCTCAACTGAAAACTTTCCATCTAACACAGCTGTCTCTGTCCTGCCTAACATTGACCACAAAAACAGGTTTCATCTAACATAGCGTAAATGCTTTGGAAGTGACTGTCTATCAGATAGCCGGCTGGTGCTCTAGATTGCAATCCTTCTTTATTCAATAATCCATGGCAGCATTAATGCATTATTGTCACTGCTGCCAGTTTATCAGACTCAACAGCCTGCTGAAGGAGAGTTTCTATGTCCAGACATTTACTCAGTTTAATCAATGCGGCTAATATTAATGCAGGATACCTCTGTGCTACTTTAACCCTCCTTTTGTGCGCATTCCACAGTTGATGGGTTTACAAAAGAAAGAATTAGGAGGGAGATGAATGAGCAGATTAGAAACTTGTTTGGAGGTCATCATCTACAGTATGCAGGAGTGGAGCTTCTAACCCAGGGCAAGGCCCTTTGATTAGGATATTTGTGAGGAATGATTAACTGTTTGTCTGATGTCTTCAGCTTGTTTAACCAGCTGTCTTTCGGTCACACAGAGAGAAAGAGATCTAGTGTTGCAAGACTTGTTCTAAGCAAACTCTCAGAATGCCAGGAACTCTCCATTTTGCCTGAAGCCATTCTTTAAAATGATTAGGTAACCACTAATTTACTTGTGTCAGAGCTGTTTGGTTTAAAGGCATTACAGTTTAAAATAAAAAACGCTTGCCATTGTATTCTCTGTGAACTTGACGTATGAGAGAGAAGAAGTTGCCTGTATCTGAGAAAGGCTACAGTCCTGGTTCCCCGGGAGACTGACATGGTCAGCAGCCCTCACTCCAGCCCCCTCCCCCTTCCTCCCTCATCCTCTTGCCTTCTCTCCCCCTGTTTGTGAAGGAGGCGTGTGAGCAAGGAAGAGGCAGGGCACGTTAGCCGAGGCTGCGGGAGTGGAACTCGGCAGGAAAAGCATACAAACACACACATTCACAAGCACACACACATGCTCAGTCAGCGTAAGTGACACAAGTGCTGGTTCCATTCAGCGCTGAGTTGACTGACTTACTGCTATCCATTAGCCGGCATGCCGCAGAGAAAAAGGAGTTTCACTTTTGGAGCCTATGGAGGGTAAGAATAATTATCCTAATAATTTCCTGGACAACTAAACATATTCACAACACACAGTTGTCATCTATGTGACTGTGTATTTGTGTGATGTGTGTCTGTTTCTGTCTCCCTGTTTGATGACTGTGCAGATTCTGCGTCTGTGTTTGTGTCTGCATGTTTGTGCCATTTGTACTGGAATGCCAGCATATTTATGAGAACAGCTTTTGTCTTAAACGTCTTACCTGTCATTTTTCTGGCTTTCTCTCATAAATTGCACCTGATAATACTGATGATGGGGAATCATTAAAGGTTACATTCTGTACAGTTATGGTGAGGTATGAGACATAGAAGCATAAACAAGATAAGGTGACAAAATTAACAGAGAGAAAAGTAGGTATGGTTCATGTTACAGGAAAGTATTACTGAGACTCTGACAGAGCTAGGTATAATGGATGTGAATTATTTTAGACACTGTTAAATAACTGCACACATACTATACATGGATGCTTATTTGAAAAAAAATCTGTGCTACACAGATCAGTGGTGTGTCTCCTATGTTGACAGTAGGCACTCATGTCCCCTGTGTTTTTATGTGGCCCACTCCAGACTTTACAGGATACTGAGCAGTAGACGCACAGTCAGCAAAGAGCATTTTAATAGTCAAAGGCGAACAGGTGCCCCAATGCAACTGCGTGGCTGGCTTTACTCAAGGATAGGTTTTGTCTATATTTCTGTGTGTGTATGTTTTGAAGGTAGACTCAAGAAAGTCTGGAAATATACCAGCTCACAGCAGGTGGAGACAGTAGTTATAGCCAGGCTAGGCTGTGTGGTAATTTTGGCATAGTGGCCACAACTGTAATTGCTGTCAGTGTGTGGGCTGTTGGCCAAGTGGAGCCAGCTTTGTTTATACTTGCAAAAGACACCGTGGTGTGGGCCTCCACAGATGGCGCGCGGGCTACCAGTGTGTACAGACGCGTTTATGCGTCGTTCATTGCAATATTCTACGACACTCTAGAGGGTGTACAAACAAGAAGTGAATGAGTGTTACTGGATGAACGTCATTATCCAACATGGCTACACTCACTGCTTGGTACTAACCACTGACGTACCGCCAAACATTGCGTTTGTGTACTGTAATTATTGCCGCTTAGCTAGAACTCAAAATTGTTCAGTTCAATTCAGAGTCATTGGGCTGTACCTGTGGTCTCTCAAGAAAGGGTTGTAGAGGTTTCTATAGAAATGAACCTGCTCGGCCAGTTGGCGTACATGTTGCAATGAAAAAGCTCTGCATGCACAGACAAAAAGTTGTTACAAAAAGTCAGAGGTGCAAGACCAAGCACTGCAACGTCACTTGGTGTGCGCCCCCTCGCTCTGGGTACACTGCAGTGAGCATAAATAAAACACATGCATTATACTTCTCTTCAACCGTTAGGTACCAGGTGCCGATTCTCATTCCACGGCCCCAGGGGGCAATAATGAGCCCATTATTGCTTGGCAATCCACTATGAGGCTAAAAAGACGCCTAAGAAGAAACTTTTTTTTACGGAAATTAGGGAAGCAGGAAAAAAAGTGTTATGAAACTTTTAGTCTTTTGCTTTGGATGAACAGTTGTATCAATAATTGAAACAAATGACCCATCATGTTTGTATTGGTCATCGATTTTTTTATTTCATCCGTGTAGTCGAGCAGTTGGACAGTTGAAGAAGACTTGCTTTTCTGTTTTCTGTTTAGCAGTGGCCATAAATGCCATTGCACTTGGCATTTTAATAGGTCAGTCTGATTGCTCAAATCAGCAGGTGATCTGTAATACGTTCTCCCCCCTGCATCCCATTGGCATTCACTGAAGGGAAGGCAGCCCCTCTGTTCTCTGCAGATCAGTCTTTCTTTAACGCAGCATGCTCCGTCATTTTGGCATCAAATATTAATGGAGCTACCACTTAATTTGAGCTCTGATGTGTTAGATTTTTGTTTCACTCTGGGTAGATTGCAGTCCTGTCTTTATGTTAATACGGGCTTTTTTACTGGGTACTGTAATTTGGAAGCATAAATGAAAGCGTGACCATGACATTGCAACACTGAGCTTTCATATGCTTTTACAGACGTATCTCTAAGTATTCCTTCTACTTAGACTTATATAGTTTACTGCTCTTACATGGCTGTTGAATGAGACATACTGTAGCTTGTATTTCTGTTTGTCTGTAGTCTAGAGCTGACCTGTGTCAATAATAAACTGAATGCTCTTTTAGTAATCTCAGTGACATGACCTTCAGGCAACATGAACAATAATGGACGTTGTAGTCTCTCATAGAAAGACTGAAAGAATGCATGTCAATCGTGTTCAAAAACAACCGGGTGGAAAGACACATTGTATTGAAATCTCAGAAGACCTGAATTGTAGTTGGTATTCTCTGGTCAGCTGATTTAAAAATGCCAAGTAAACAAGACAATAGAGTCTTTGAGAAAAAGGTGTTTCCCAGTGTTAAACAGAGTACTTGATTCATAACAACATTGTGTGAATATGTTCAAGATTTGGAAATGTATCTCACCAGTTAACCAAAGTTTTTGCGTAGTTTGTGGCTCCAAAAAACAGGCATGAGAGGCTGCAGTATCATTTTCAAGAATGTAAGGTTTTATTTTGATGACAACCTTTGTTTATTTTTACACTTCTGTTGAAAAAAATGAGAAGATCCTGTCTTGCTCCTATCTTGATTTATGATTATCTAGTGTCTGAGGATTACTGCATTGAATATTGAACAATGGACAACAAGAAGACAACGCAGAGAGGGTCTTTTTGTTGGACAAAAACAAATGTTTGCATGACAAAAGATGATTAGACAGCAAGGCAGGGCTACTTGAGAACAGGAGGCCATTCAAGTACCTTTCCAAGGGCAGTGGCAAAACAAACAGGAGATCTAGGGCAACCAGAGGGCTCTTCATTGCCTACTCAGTTAGTCCCCCTTGCATATTTACCTTGACATTCACATTTGCATTCATATTCACACTGGCAAGCCATCCACGGATAAGAATGGGAAGGCATTGGGTGAGCTTCAGTAAATTATCTAAATCTCATGGGGCTACTAATTGTTGCTCTGATAAGAATAAGATTAAGACAGAATAACATTTTTATTACAGTCTTGTTCCTTGTAAGTCCCCATGTGCCCCATACGTCCAGATTGGCCTGTTCCAAACAGATGTGTTGCTGTAGTCATGTCAGTTTTACTGCAACTTTCTTCTCTTGATGACAAATGATGTAGTCATTTTTCAGGACATTGATAACATGAGCCTCTACAGTGATAGTATCACTAGATAGCAGTAAACAGAGTCATGGTTACTTTTGTTTAATGGATATCTTAGATTTGATCAGATAAGCAGTTCACAGTAAGTCACTAACCTAACATGTATGTTGACAGTTCCTGTAGCTGCAACAAAAAGCCCTCCAGTAGTTCACTGATGAAAAGCTTTTCACGTGAAGCAGCTGAAAAGTTTACTTTAACTGCATATTAACACTGTAATAGACTTCCTTACAGCTGTAATAGCACAGCAAAGGAGAGCAGATTGTAAAACAGAAATGTTCATAGACATAGACACAAACATAACAAACAACAGGAAACAAGGAGTGAAACTCCCCAAACTCCAAACTCTCATGTTAGGAGCCACAGAACTACTGAAACATGAAGTAACATGTATGTTGAAAAAGGTTAAGTTTTCTGTGACGTTGGCATGATGGCATGAGGGTGAGGACCATCACTAATATCCTAATACAGTCATTGTAATACCAACATTACAGTGTCAAAATAATGTTAGTGTTCTTTGGTCCACACATAAAAGAAAAAGAAAATAACATTAATATGACACTTAACCGATTAAATTAAACTATGTTAGTTTGAGTTGCAAAATAAAAGAACACTAATGAAACAGACAACAGAAAACATGTGTCATGGGTTTTTTGTTGGGTCGATGTTATAGATATCATGGTGCCTACTAGCAGTCAGCATAGCCGTGGTACCAGTGTGTGTGTTTGTGTTTGTGTGTGTGTGTGTGTTTTCTTATACACTGTATCCACTGTACACTGTACTGTGGTTAAATGGGGACATTCAACCACTTTACACTTATTTCTCTGTCAATAGGCTCATTCAGTTCACGCTGGATTAAGATACAGTATTGTTTGACAATGTGTCTTATTACTAGCCTAAGCTTTATATATATATAAAGATATTGTTCAGCATTGCTTAAGGTCTGGTGTGTCTCCCTGTGTATCTATTTTTGACAGTATCCAGTTCCTTTCCCGAAGCATAGTGAATGTGAATCTGCTAAGTCAGATACTAGAATATGCATTTACTCTGTGTAGATGTTAATGAGAGATAGACCTCATTCAGAATAAACTGAATAGGCTCTCATACTGTATTCATCTTGGCATCCACCTTTCTTCTTTTTGCTGAACGAATGTCAGTCTGTTGGTTGGTCCACCACTTGTTTTTGTACAGACATTCATGTCTGTACATGGTCTCTAGAGGATGAATCCTACTACATTTGGTGATTCCCTGACTTCCCCTCTAGCACAACAGGCAGGTTGACATTTGTGGTTCTTAGTGAAATATCTTTAAAACTATTGAATGGTTTGTCATGAAAGTTTGCGCACTAATTTATGTCCCTTCTGAACTGGAACTGGAATTACTGTGGTGATCCTTTAAAGGACCTGCATCTAGCGGTGACCTGGGAATGAAAACGGGCTGTGAAGTGTGTAGGAGAAACTACCTGGGCTGTGAAAAATACTTTAATGGGTAGACCACAGGTATTCTATGTACCCTTTTCACCCTTGTTTGGGTTGCAGAGTATTAAGTCCAAAACTGGACACCGACAAAGGACTTAACTCAGCATGCTCTGCATTTGAGCTGGGTGAACTGGGTGTAACACTCACCGTGACTCCACTAGACTTTATTGTAGCTGTAGGGAAGAGGAATAATTTCTGTGCAAGCTGAGTTGACTGGGATCAGGTTCCTAGCATTAGTTTCACAACATCAGTTAATACAAAGGGCTCTTACTTAAAATGTGTGTTATAATATGTTGACAAACAGCAATGACCTTATATTTTGATATTATACCCTTTCCTCCTAATGAATATTAATGCCAGTGGGTTATTTTTCTGGGTCTTTGCATTCTTTTAGTGTTTTTTTCCACTGGACAGAAGTTTAACAAACAGTGAGATAATAATAGATAGTAAATTTAAATACTGAAATCCTGTATTGATCATTCAGGTATAGTCCCAGACCTTTTAAAGTAATGTGGTTAGAAATCTCCATCTGGATTACCCTAAATTTAGATTGCTTGTTATATTTCAGATATAGATTTAGTACTGCAAGAACATGTTTCTGTAGCAGATTGGTAACTGAACAACAAACTTGTTTGCTTTAAGCTGGATTTCCTGCGGGCTGACTGGTGACCTACTTGCCATGAGCAGTGTTGCTGACTTGATATATACCACAGAAGAACATTTTTAAAAGTTTAGTAGGGAAGAAATTAGGAAATTACGAGCTGTGCTTAAAGTCAGATTAAGTTGAATGAACTAATTGTCACGGCTGCTGACACGGTGATGGCCTACGGTTTCTAGGACCCGCCTTGAGCCTTCTTATCCCTCGCTGATGTTTGTTTCCATGGAAACCAGCTTTTGGTTGATACCTACTTGAGAGTGTAAAAGAAGCATGGAAAAACAATTTAACAGTATTTGGCTACCCCCTTCCTGAGCTGTAATTTGTTGCGTTCCTAAATGCAATGGTTGATCTGGTCTTGTTTTTAAATAAAAACTAGGCTACACACAGTGTTTTCAATGAGATTTGAATGTGCAAATATGACTCACAGCCCACAAATGCATTAGCACAGGCAAATTTGTTATAGCCTACTTTTGTCCACTCTAGTCGTTGTTCTCTCAGAGAGGGACACAATATTCTTTGTGTTGCCGATAAGGCTGAGAGGTTTCTTCTCGCTGTTTTTCAGCTGCGCTGCTTCTTCTTGATCTGTGTCCTGCTCAGCCCAGGTATGCTTTGCTTTAATAGTGGAATGTCTTTCTTCTGTCTCTCCGGGACAAGTTATGTTTCATTTTGATTGAAAAAGCAGTAATTGAATGACTGTTGGTGTACAACTGATTTATTTAGTGATTATTTTGACTGACTTAAAAAAAAAAATAATATTGTGATTATTATTAGACATTCCATTTCTGTACTTCAAACCCTCGCTGACACACTTAAAGTGCTTCACAAAATGTTTATGTAAATTGTTGGATGAAAAGTGACTGATATGAATGAAGGCAAGCAGCTTTTCCTGTAGCTTCTGCAGGATATTCAGTTGTCTTGTCCCCTATCTGAAAACAACCTTATTTTGTGTGATCAAACAGCTTACATAGCTCGTCTTCGGCTTGCAGCAAGATGTCAGACAAGTACAATATTTGTATGCGTATGTAGACTCATGTTTTAGCAGCTTAACACAAGAGCATGTTCATTTCATAATCTTAACAAATCTTTGACAAACCTATCCCAGTATGTTGTTAGGTCTCATTTTTTTAGTACCATGCTCTGTTTTGTAGGTAAGGGTACATTTTATTGCAAATTTCCTGTATTGGTTTTGGTGTTCCAATTTGGAGCCTTTATCCAATAATCTAGACACACCCTGGTTGATTTCATTTTATGGGAATTCCATGAAACCTGAGAATGGGTGAGCAGCACAGGATGCGGTTTAGAAAATATTGTTCTTAGTGATGCAGTACATTAGAAAACTGCCTTCCCCTCCTCACACTCAGCTAGCCAAGAGCAGAGCTGACAACCCATCGGTATTTTGGATCTCTACCATGGACCAGTATGCATTCCACTTAAGGTGGAGCTCTGATTTATCTGTACTCACTTGTCTGTCAGGCTCAGTGAAATTAACATTGGTGATAGATTGAACTAGAACAGAACCACAAAATTCATCTCAGTGACACTGTACACCACATGGAAGCCTGGCATTGAAAATGATGAGCGATCTTCTGCACTGAGGGGAATCAGGCGACAACCTACTGTAACACAAGTCTGTTGATTCGTGACTCCACAGTACAGTGAACACACAAACCCCCCAGGGCCTGTTTCCTCTCACTAACACAGTTTTCTGAGAAGGAGGAAGTTTTAAACTTTCATTTATCTTTTGAGAATTTCTCACAACAAAAGAAGAAGTACAAAATGTTTTTACTTTTGGTCTTTAAAATGATCTCTTTGGGGAAATCTTGTAATGAAACTTAGAGGCTTTTTTGATATGAATGAAAACAGAAGTCCCTGTAGCCTGACTCATGGCTTGTTTCTATGATTTTTAGCCACAACTGTAGGGATGGCAGTGTTGGCCACATTGTACTTATACGTAGACATTGGTCCACTGATCAGGTCAAAGTTTTCACTTAAAATCCTGTGAATTATCTCAACATCTACCAGATGGATTGGCACAAACTTTTGTTTCTAGGCTTCCATAGTTTATGTATCGTAATAACCTAACTTAACTTAACATATATGGTTTTGTATGAAATGTCTCAACAACTATTGGATGGACTGTCATGAAAATTGGCACAGACATTCATGTTCCCCTTAGGATTAAAAGTGACAACTTCGGTGATCCTCTGACTTTCATCTTGCACCATCATCAGGTCAAAATGTATATTATTATAATACTTATGACTGAATACCTACTAAAGTAATGACATTCCCATTAGCTGTTTGTGCATAGTGCTAATTAGTAAATGTTAGCACGTTAACACCTTAAGATATGTTCACTATCTTTATACGTCTTAAATATCAGCAAGTTAACATCATCATTGTAAGCACCACTGTATGAAAGTACAACCTGAAAGTGCTACTAGCATGCCAGTAGACTTTCAGTTCTGTTTTTACCCATATTTCTGATACAGCAGGAGCCATCTCCCTTTCCAGAATTGGTTGTTTGATCCGGGTGTTGATGTGTCATGCAAAATATGTCCAGGGGAGGATGAGTAAGCGATCTGATCTCCGGCGGCTCTACTGGGAGACACAGGGTGGACAGCAGTCAGCAGCTTTGGCTTGAGGGATGAAGCTGGACATACAGTTATAGGAGACAGGGCCAACAGCAAGGGGGGAAAACACATAAATTAAATCTTAGCTTCATGATTGTTTGTTTTAAGTATTACCTTTGTGCTGTTTGGGGGTATATCATCCTCAAAATTTCTGAGAGGTCATTAGATGGCATTGGATGCAGCTGCAGGAGTCTGGAGGGACATATTAAACATTCCTTTTTCCCTGTGTCACCACCACCAGCTATCACAGGCAACAGCCCTGCAGCCATGAGTCATTCACTGTGCCTCCTAGTGCAACAGTTATCAGTATCAAATATCCACTTTGTTGTTGCCAGTGAAGTCAAGTGCTGCATCCCAAGAGAAGTTGTGATGTGTGTTTATAATTGTGATATTTTCTTATTCGAAGCATATAGAAAGGGTACTTTCTGTGTGTCAGGTTTCACACACCATGGGCTTAAATATTACGATAAATGACTTTCTGGTTGATGGGCAGAGGGAAAGCCTAGTTTTTCATTAATTTCACCCAGCAGACATGGGGTTTATATTTTTCCTGCACACACACAGTGCCATCTATTGGCAGAAACTGTACTCTACATTCTCTGAGGACTTCCCAATGCTGCATTATCTGGTTATTGTTTCCAGTGATTAATGCTCAAACCTGTTTATCCAAAGTAATTTAAGCACAGATGATATTCTTGACTGACAGAGAGTAATGAGCCTCATAGTGGGGATTCAAACTGGGACAAGATTCATTTTGTCTCAGGAAACACAAGACTAGTAATCCTTTCATCCTTGGAAATGCTACTTCAACAGATGGCCAGAGTTATTTCAGGGTACCCAGCCCGCTGCATAACCAACTTCTCTCAGCTCAGTGGACTTTCTGTAAGTGGAAAGGATGGCCCATTATCCCTCTGCACACTTTCGCTTTCCACACTTAAATTAATAGTGGAAAACTTAGATGCAGACAAAAGCGTGAAAAGTATTAGTGAGTGTAAGATTCAGCCACGTGGTGTTGATGCACTCTACTGTAGTGTGGTATGTCTTTCTTGCTGACATTGAAGGTATTAAAGTAGAATTATTGTGTTTTTTTGTGGAGTATTAGCATTTATTCTACTTCCTCACGCTATTGTTTTTTTTTATAGACGTTATTGAATTTTCAGTCAATTTTAGGTGTTTTGACATAGACCAAACAGAGACAACCAGCATGTCATGAAATGTGTTTTAACTTGTAGGTAAAAAATATTTAATTAGTATTGTTTTTTTTAACATTTTAATTGTTTTTGTCTTTTATAGAGTGGATAAGACATTCTCCAAGGCCAGAAGCATATGGTGAGTTTTTCTTCTGTTTTCATTTATGTCAATCTATCTGGTATTATGACAGTACCTTAACAAACATTGTAATCCAATATGTTAGTTATTAAGAATCTTTTTTCCAGTTTAATAAATAGATTAAATAAATAAGTAAAATGGATTACAATTCTTAAAGCTTGCAACTCTCTGGAGTGATGTTCAATTTCACTGACTCAGACTGTTCTTGTAAGTTTTAAATGTGTGAATCAGTCAACCGAGTAGAGTGGGAGTAAGATGAATGAGCGAAAGGTAGAGCAGATGGGCAGCAGTGGGGAAACAGGTTGTGCTGCCATCTCTGCAGTACTGGCAAGGTTGGAGTGCCGCTGTGAGTGGCACGTGGCGGCAGGCAGCGAGCTGAGCATGCACACCTCTTGCCACTGCAGATAGACCACTCCATTTCTGAGTGCTTTAGGTGTGGTGGCACGAGCATCTAGCCCTCAACCCCCTCTGTCTGACTGCAGCAGGTTAAACAGTGCCTCGCCGCAGTGTCATCACTCCTTCCCTCTGGAATACAGATACAGGAGGATCTCTTTTACCAGCTAGGCCTGCATTACTCAGCAGTGGCTGGGCTTGTTTGCAGAGACTGCAGTCTGCCCATCGGAATACCACTACATCAGACTATAACAGAACAACTGCAGCTCACTATAAAGAAGAAGAGGAAAGACACTGGAGCAAAATGATGAAGAAGATAATATAAAAGAGGATACAAAACAGCACAGGAGGTAAAAGAAACTGTGGGTGTGAAGAGGAAGAAGAAGGAGAAAGCAAGTGATTGGATGTGGTGACATGACAGAAAGAGCAAGAAGAGAATAGTAAAGTGTGATGTCTGCAAAGCAGAATACAATTAGAGTTCAGCAGAGTCATGCTCGGTCCTCTTAGCCATGTTCTTTTGTCTGAGTCATGGTCTTTTTCAAAGCAATGAGAAATTCAACAAACATTCCTTAATGACTTTGGAGGATCCTTCCTACTGTGTTAATAGAACTTGAATTGTAGTACATAATCATCCGTGTTCATGCCCAGCAGGACAGATCAATTTCCAACAACAAAACCTGTGGCGCTTGGATGAAGCATAAGATATCTCAGCTGCTTTTAGAAAGGATTTTTCACTTTGTTAAGCCTAAGGACAAAAGTTCAATTTAAAGGTAACAACATCAAAGAAAGCCTGAAAACTACCAGGTGAGCCAAAGTCAAAATCTTCCTTCAGGCACTGTATGTTGGACAGGATGTGACTGGAACAGTGAGCTACTAAATCTTCCGACGGCAAAACTGTAACAGCACAACCCAGCAAAATGCCGTGCTCACCTTTCCGAATTGGAAGGCCAAGAAAATTCTGGTGAGTTCCTCTTTAACCTGCCTGAAGATAGTTTTGATGGTAACCGCATGACTCCACAATGAAACGGTACATAAGAATTCAATGTACCTGCCTGATGCATGCATTCCTTCAAAACTGCCCCATACTGGCGCTCAAGAAATGCTTAATGAAGCCAACCTGTGTATTCCTTACAAAGGGCAGGAAAATACAAAACCAATAATAATAATAATAAAGATAAAAAATAGATAAAAGACTGACAAACAACGCAATAAATTATAAAAATAAATAAATAATGGTCATAAAACATTCTAATAAAAAAGAAAGACAATAAATTAGTTTTAAGTTTTTGTTTAACGATATCAACAGTTTTGGCTCAGGTAGACTGTTCCTTTGGCTCAGAGCATAAAAACTAAAAGATGCCTTACCAAAAGATTTTTGTCCTCACTTTGGAACAACTAAAAGTCTAGTATCATAGTGTCTAATCTATGAGCCGCCCTGGTTCATGGATGATATTTTCATCAATCACATAGAGGTAATAGGTTCTCAGAACACTGTATATGTACTCAGTGAGCGACGTCGTCTAACATGTTTTTAATGTCAGGAATTGTTCAGTTTTTATCCTTCAACTCTTGTTGTTGACTAAATGTTAAATGACCATCTTCCATCTGGTCACTGTGGGTCATACACAATAAACAGATGATCCTCAGGCCCCGTCTCCACTCTCTCCAGGGGAGGCCTTTAATTGGTTGTAATCCTGTCTTGCTAAGCTCCCCTGATGGGGGGAAATGAGAGAGGAGGGTTAGTGTGGATAATGGCTATAGAGTTGTTTTATAAGAGCCTCTCTCTTTCTGTCTCTCCTACACACATACGAACATACATCCAGACGCTTCACTGTCCCTGGATCACTATGGATTATTGTGGCAGGTTGTCCATTGTATTACTTCCTGCACAGTCTTTAATCCTACTGTTTTATCCATGCTTCAGATCACCTGACCTTCATTCAGGACAGGTCTGCAGTTTTGAACCACCCACGGGTGCTATTTTGCTGGTGAGGAAGAATTCATTCAGGTTAGGTGTTAAAGAACTTGATAGCAGTAAGAATATCAGCTTTAAATACAGTAATAAACAAAAGTAAAATCTTTTCTGTAACCCATTGTGCAATTCTTCCAAAATATGTATCCTGCAGCAAAGACTTGTTTGCACAATGCTGTTTGTGTGACTCTAAAGCTGTTTTTATATTAATCTGCTGAAGGAGGAAGTTTTCTCTGTGCTCACCTTGAATATGAATTTAACACGTGCACATATGAGATGATTTTCGCAACTCGTTTGGAAACCAACTCTGGTTTAATATGCAGCTTTTGAGAACTGTGATGTGGAAACTTCAGTGAAACTTTTTAGGGAAGTAGACCGTTGCATATTCATAGATTCTCAATATTTAAAACATGGGGGAGAACTAGCTAATTGAACTTTTGAGACATAAATGATTCAAAGTAGAGTCTTTCAAATTGAACAGTAGAGTATAGCAGTGTTTGATGGTTGACGGTAAAAAGTTGAGAACATGTGTAGCGCAGGTGCAGTCTGCAATAGTCCTATCATTAATAATAATAATAATAATAATAATAAATTTGTCCTCAAGTTGGATAAACTGGCTTTTTTCATGTGGCAGTTTTGACAGGGACAAAGTGTGTGTGTGTGTGTTTTTCAGAGGAATCAAATTTCTATTGTTTTGCTCAGTGGGTAATGGTGTTATTTTAACGCCGCTGAATGACCTTGCTATTTATTCCATATTGTGTGATGTGATTCGTCATTCTATTTTTATGATCCTTTCTAAATTCTAGGCCCATTTCATCCTTTGTGTCATGTTTCTGCCTATAAACACTTAAGAGGTGTCACTGTAAACACTCCTCTGTTTGTGTTCACTGATTTCCCGTGAGATGTCACTCTGCATCATCCTCTGTGTGTCGACTTTGCACATGCGCTCACCACTGCACTGTGAAGCCGAGCCGGGTGTCAGTTTGCTTGTGCACGCTCATCTGTGTATGTCAAGCTGAGTTGTCTGGAAGAGCGGACATAGTGGGAAAGCAAACTGTCAAGCCCGATCATACTAGACTGTCTCTCTGTGAGTCTCCTGCTGTCTGACCAAATATAGCACCAAAGTGACAAGCTCGCCCCGGGTTCTACCGTCTCAATAATCCAAATCCTAACATGTCATCCACCATCCAGCACCAGCACAAAATGTCTTAAAAAAACATAAAGCTCAGATGACAGCAGGCTGTTGAAGGTTGAGACGAGTGCCAGGCAACTTTGACAGGACATTTCCATTTTACTTTATCTGATTCTTGAAGCTCTTTGGTGGCAAAGTTGTTTTTTAAGTTCACTTCTTTGCTTTCAGACATTCTCTTGCAGCTGCAGTATCTCCGGAAGCGGGGCCCCAGGTATCGAAGAGGCAGCCAAGGTCTTTATTCCTTGTGTTTGTGAATGGGGAAATCCCTAAGTATACATTTGAGGATGTGTGTATCCCTTGTAGAGCCAATTTATTGACACCTGTCATGCTGAGGATTGTACGGTAAGCCAGTGGGTGGAAGAATACTTTCTCTTCCTCACTTTCCTCCTGGTTTTTCTTTCACATTGGGGAAGAAATTCTTGCATGATCAAAATCTTTTGCACAATTCTGCTGAGATCATGTCGCTGTGGTTGTTCTTGTCTCCCTCCAGGAGGGATGTACGGCTCATAGATCAAACTGTATGAAGTTTAATGTCACTGAATACACCAGTAGCTCTGATCTCAAACACAAAAGAGCACAGAATGATCCCACAGTGACCCTCTGTTGTTGAAAAGGCACATCTGCATGAGTGTGATTTCCCCAGGGGACATGTTTCCAAGGAAATCTGGACAGTGACATTGTGAGAGATAAGCAAGCTAGAAATAGGGACCTATTGGTAGAGTGAACATGCTTTATTCAAAAACACCTGCTGTACCTAGCCTTTTTATGCATACTGAATATGGCCAGCTGTCATGGGACGTGCGGGCTCAAGAGAACTTATCAAGGAGTCTCCTCACTATTCAGATCCTACACATATTTCATTATTTATCATTCTTATCGCGCAGCATTTGATTGTACAGCCTCTTTGTATTTTTTCTATTCTTGTCATGAATACAGTATAGCATAAAAAAAGTTATCACACCTTCAAGTATAAACAGTTGTTCTAGTGTATTGATAAGAGCTATTGAATACAATTTCCTTGTCTGACTGTTTGCCTAAAAGGTCTTTTAGAGGTTCAGTTCCCTAGGGAACAAACAACTTCTCAGACTTATCTGCTTCTTTGAATTTGGTCAATATTTGCTTGTGTCTGAGTGTGGCAGCAGTAACTTTTATAACCATAGGACAAAAGGGCCCAAAAGGTTTCACATTTTCCAAAGCAAACTAGGCAAAGTCATGGAGTAGGTTTTTATTACTTCCTTCTCTCATTCAGAATAAGATACCTAAATAAAGAATGCTCAGAAGATGATATAAATGTTATGTTATATATCACATACAGTATATTTATGTTGCTGAATGTCCACCAAATTGATACACTTTTGAGGGGAAATAAAATATTTTTATCTGGAAAGATTGACTTTGAGGCTCAAAGTGCAGTCACATACGCAGGAGATAGGGAACTGATACAAGCACCACTGAGAGAAATGGTTTCACACCAGAGACAATCATCCTCCTATTTGTTTGAATACTTCAGGTCAGTCTGAGGGGGTTGGGAAGAATGGCCTTGAAAACAGGGCAATTCCAGGGCCTATTTGTGTGGTAATTCATAGCACATGTGTTCCTCATATCTATGGCTGTTGGAGGACTGATGGTACGCGAGGGAGCAGGTGTTGCTTCGTGATGAGTTTGAAAAAAATCTAAGAGAGAAGTCGGTTCCTAATTTCTGAGCTCCTTAAGTGTCATCCCCGAAATATGTTGACACAGTGAGTGAAACAAGATCTCTGAGCGGCACAGCTGAGTATGTTGATGTGTGACCTCCTGAAGTAAATTTTCACACACTTTAATAACAGCTTACTTGATAAATAACTTGTGTTGGCGGGTTGTCAACAGTGCTTATATGTTAATTGAGGTCAGACCTCTGGTTCAGTAGGTGGTTGTTGACAAGGAAATGAGGTATTAGGGTTGTATTACTCAGAGACCATGATTTCAATATAGATTTTAACCTTTTTTAAGCCACATTGTTCCAGTCTGAAATATCAGCTAGATGGCCATGAAAATTGGTTCAGACAAAAGATGAATCCTGCTGACTCTAATGATCCTATTTCACTTTCACTCCATTTGAGGTTTTACTTTTTTTGTGTGTCTGATATCTTGAAATATATTAGATAGATACAATTGGCACATTCATTTATGGTGGCCAGAGGATGGACCTTAGTGATTTTGTTGATACCCTGACCTTTACTCTTGTGCCACCAGCATTTTGGTATTTAGTTTTTTAATGAAATGTCTCCAAATGGGTTTAAAGGATTGCCATGAAATTTGGTATGGACATTCATGTCCATGTTGGGATGAATAAGTAACCTTGGTCATCCCTTAACTTTTCATCTAGCGTCACCATCAGTTTAAAATTTAATTTATTCTTTGATTGAATTCTTTGATTTATGTCAAAATTTACCACAAAACTAAGAACATTCCCATCAGCCAACTGTTCGTTGTGTTTAGTGCCTATAACAAAATGTTAGGGACTATTATACTCGCTAAACTTCAGCATGTTAGCACTGACTTTGTGAGCATATTAACATTAGCATCTAAAGATAGCACAACTGTGCCTAGTACAGCTTCTAGCTAGCTACAAGCATGACTGTAGACTCTTCTCTTATTTCTCATACACAATCAACTCTCTGTGTATTTGTTGAATAGTTAAAGCGGTTCCACTATATGAACGTAGTTAGTCATTTTCTTTTAAATATGTTAAGAAAAACAGATTTAAAGACTCAGGGCTGGTATCAAAGCATGGACATTTTTTACTGTTTACTTTGAGCCTCTGTGGTCACTATTTGACCCAACTGGGCAAATTCTAGTTCGGAGTCTACTGTGAGAAAAAGAGGTCATATCATCATGAACATGCTTACCTTTCATGTTTGCTTCAAGGCCCCCCTAATGTTGCCCAATTATCCAGTTCAAAACAAGATATTAAAAAAAAAGTCTGCATGATTATCAAACCAGTCACAATCACAGTCACAGTGGGGTTCAGGTGTACTGTAGAGAAATCCTGGTGGGGATGTAAAGTTTCTTCAAAAGTTAGGAAGCAGTTGGCACACATATTTTGCCTTGCAAACAAACTATGGGCTTGATTAAATACAGCCAATTTGTTTAAGAGTGACTGGAGGTGGGTTTTTAACAAATCTGAAAAACAGCAGGAGAACCATCAGACCTCCTACATCCAACATTTTGATTGACTTAGGTCTTCAGTCACGGATTATAACATTATTTATGTTCATGTAACAACAAAGTGAAAGGAAGTTACAGATTAGTAAAAAAAATAAAAAATTAAAACCCAGCAGTAAAATATAAAATATTTCTATATTTATTTATTTATTACTTTTTTTCTGTGTGGAAATGCATTTGAAAGTGTTGACATTAAGCTCAGCTGGAATGATGCATTCATGTACAGTCATTACATAGCTCATAAATATATTTCTGTTTTACAGCCTCCTCGTGTGGCTCAATGCTGCTTGTAGTTTCCCATCCCTTTTCTCCCCCCTGAGGTCGACCATCACTAATTAAATCTTAACCTGTGGGAGAAACTCAGTGGTTATGCATAAATAACCGTTCATTCATATTTCAGAACAGCAGCCATCTCGCCTGCTGGAGACCTCTGACATGTCGCTGGCGTATAATCTGTCTGTGATTGGAGACCTGAACCTTTAACTGCCCTTCAGGGTCGCTGGCTGGTCACACTCAGCCTCCCATACACACATACAGATTAAATTCTTACCTGTTCATCAGGCTTATTTTGTTCACCATAACAACATAGACATAAATTTACATTAATTATTATTATTATTATTATTATTTTATTTATTTAATTCAAATAGATTCATGAAACTTGATGAATAATGGCACACAGTGGCTGGCTCTTGATTTGGCTCGCCCTAATCCTTTGGGAATTATAGGATCCAGTTTTAGCCACTAGTTGAGCTTGTGTCTTGTGTTGTTATCTAACTCATCTTGGTTGAGAAACACTTGCTAAAAACCTGAAATTGAGAAAAGCAGTGAGAAGGGTGGAGATGGGGAAATTTCAGGATAGCAGTTCATCTCAGGGGATAAGGGGTGGGGGCAGTAGAGGGGAGTGACCACAGGCCATTTCCCCAGGCTAATGGGATGGGAATCCCTGGCAGCGGGGGCTGGTCGGAAGGGATTTAATGTGGGATTCTGCAGATGATATTGGAGCTTGGTGGATACTATCAATTTAAAACCAACTATCTTCCTCCACAGATAAAAATAAAGCTCCACATGGCTCAGGATTTCTTCTTGTTCTGCTATTATTTGTTATTTCAAGAGGGTTGAGTCCTCAGTGAGGTCTCAGACTGTCATGCTAAATGCATGTGGCTTTGATTTAATTGGAACCAGCCGCAATTATCGGTGTTAAAACACCACTCAACACGCAAAATCTGCCTGCTCTTATCCGATAATGTGTTTTTAGATCTGTTGACAAAGACCCTCACATTTACTTAGACAATAACATTTTTGACCCCCGCACTGAACTCTTCCAAAAGACAACTGAGCAGCATATAACATCTGCATTCTTTGCTTAGAGGGTTTAAAAGAGAGATAGAGAGATATTATTGTCCCATACAGCAGGATGCCTCAACAAATTACTGCTAATCTGGACAATGTTAAAGTTCGGTCCAATGATATAATACTTTTTTTTTTTTAAACCAGTAAGCTTTGGACACTGAGAGGATTATTTGCTTTGTTTATCACAATACACAGCTCTTAATGGTGCACAGTATGATGACTGTGCTGTAATCCCTTGTTATCTCTTCATGTCTGACACATACAACACACACACACACACACACACACACACACACAGAGAGAAAGACATACTTTTGTCTGAGGTACACTGGAGAGGATGTCTAAGGAAAGTACAGATGAGTCAACACTGTAGCAATGTAACAAGGATTTAGCAGGAAAAGGCGCTATCGGTAACATTAGTCACAGGTCTGCTGGGAACTGTGGATGGTAGCTTAGTGGAGGAAACGCACATGTTCACTAGGGATTGAATGAGACTCATTACAGTAATTAAAACCTTTCCACACCTGTTTTTTCATCCTGCACAATGAGCATTAAGGAGGCTGCAATGCCTATTCACCTTTGGGAGCTTACTGTTGGACATAATCATCTTGTTCAAGTCATATCATAATGAACATGAACGTGCATGTGGGTGTTATTTCTTTAAAGTGTGGCTGATGTGGTTGCCACAGCAACTGCCCTAGCTGGCTTGTGAGGCAGTGTGGGGATTGAAGGCAAGCCCCGTTACCTTAATCAGGACTGCTTCCCTTTCTCTTTCTGAGCGGCAGACTTCAGTCGTCCCCTGAATGGATGATGGGGGAGGGTCTCTTGCTTTGAAGGGGATAAGGGTGGTGTTGATGGTTGGGGGTGGGTGCGCGGTTTAGAGTTCAGGGTTTCAGACGAGTGCCACCTCCTGTGCACGAGCTTGAGAGCAGACAAAGAGGGTGGAGATGGAGGAAGTGACAACTAAAGAGGGCATATGTGTGTATGAGAGACTGAGTGGGAGGAGAGAGAGTGAGGGAGGAGAGATCAGTGGCAGAGAGGATGCTCACTGGGAGTGTGCGGCAGTCTAAAGAGCTGAGAGTGAGGCCAGCAGGTGAACTGATGGAAAGCAGCAAGTGAGCTGACTGAAGCTGGAGAGGGAGACGTGAGTAAACGGAGACAAGCTGAGAGAGAGAGAGAGAGAGAGAGGAGATAACTGTGAGAGAGAGGGAAGGAGTGGGAGTGAAACGTTTAACTAGAGGAGAAGCGTAGACTGTGAGTCATCTGCCTGAGTGCTGGTCACTGTCCGGACTTCCCTGGGAGCGCCCAGCGTACAGCTGCCACTGTTTGAGTAAGTTTGCTGCTCCGCTCCACGCAGGACATCGGGTCGCCCAGATGACAAGATGTGACTTCTTCACACAGCTGATTTCTGTGGTGCATCGCTAACCAGCTGGGGTGTGTTATGTAATTTGTTGTGGTGTTGGGATGAAGCTGTGGCTTAGAGCTGCAAACTGATCTGCAGGAGGGCTTACATGGAAACGCTGTACACAGAGCAGGCAGGTGTGTGTGTATCAACAGCCATCTGTAATCTGTGCTGCACAACATGCTTGTGATGAAGGACCAGTTTGTAATGGACTGGAGTGGACATTCCTTCTGTCACTTTTACACTCGTGTCTGTTTTCATGCTGTTAGAATTGGATATAGATGGTTTATCTTGTAGCCAATTTATGTCTTTATTATTTACTGCATGTTTTGTACTGTACTATATGTGCAGCATACTTTTTAGTATAATTCAATATCTATATATAAACCAACTGTTAGAAATGAAAGCATTTTCTTTCCTATAAATGCATGTGTGTTTGTGTGTGTTGTCTGTGTGTGTCTTGCATCCATCTATTGTGCATCAGTTCTAATTAAGAGTTCAGGGCAGCTGATGCCCTATCGTGTCCTGTTCTCCCATGGGAGAGCTGCTGCTGGGGCTCTTTCATGTTTATTGAGCCTGCTGAGAAAATGTCCATATTCACAATTGTTCCCATTTCATGTGGATGATGCAGGAACTTCTTTGACTCAAGATTCACTCGTTGTGTAATAGCAGGCAGCGCTGTATGTTAATGATTCACGCTCACTTTTCTTCACCTATATTTGATTCTGAGTATACTGCTTGAATGAAAAACAGATTTCAATCTTGGTCACTGTCCCTCTTGAGCAGCTGTTTGTCTTATCTAAATCCTCAGCACCCGACCAGCACAGCTCCTTACATTCACTCATATAAGTTATTACTGTTCCAGCACAGACAGCCACACTATCTGCTTGAAAAATAATTAGTTTTTCCAGTTCAAGAGTTGTCCATTTTGACTCATTGAGTTATTGAATGCATTGAATAATATTTGAATGTTGAGCTTCTTGTCTTTTGGCTGCTGGAGTACACGGCACCTTGTAGATACAGAGATATGATGCATATTTCCCTATGGCTGCCTTCTTTGATCATCACAGAGAACATGCATTTTTCACTTTGCATTATCACTGCTAATGATCATTTCAGATTCCCTTTCATACTGGTCGATCACTTTGTGTGTTTGAAATAGATTGGATTAATCAAACAAATTGAAAGCCTGCAGTGCAAACTGGCCGGTTGTCAGTGTCGATAGGACGCCATATTCAGCAGGGTTATCGATCAGTGATCCTGTGGGGATAAAGCCGTCCTGGTAGAGATATTGAGTTTAGAGCAAAGGATGCGTGACAGTAGTATTGCTCAGCTTTGCATTAGCAATGTGTTCTCCTGGGTTTGAGATGAGAGATGCTCTGTTTGAATAAATGTGAAACTACGGGTATTGTGTCCCTAGATCCCTGAAGTGTTTCGGAATAGTGGCTTATACACTAAAAGAGATGAAGAATCTGCACAGAGGACTAAGCTTTGATATCTTTTGGCAATGAAAAAATCATACATTATTATTACAAGTGTTATAATAATATAATATCAGTTATTACCTAACTTGTACGTCCCTAGAGGTTATATGAGTAACAATTTAGGCTTATAATGAATGAATGTATTGGTGAGGAAAGCATTCGGGAATCAGGGTTAATTTTCTATCACTGCAGATTAGATAAAACAGATAATTCCCAGTGAGAAAATAAGGGATGTGCTTCACTTTCTAGAGATATAAGTTTAAAAAAAAGAAAGAAAGAAACCATAATTTTAACAACAAGAAGCCCACTCTCACTAGGCTTCAGGCCATTGCAGAGCCTCAGACCAGCAGTCCATACAAATTCATTCTGTTGCTAAATAAGACCAACAACATTTCCCGAGGCAGTACCTTTTGATGTCCTCTTGCTTGATCTCAAACTGAGTGACCTTTTCTGACTGAATGTTCTCTTGCTTCTGTCTGATTGTAGGAAACAAGATGGGAATGACCCCCGAATTTCTGCAACACTAGAGCCCCAGCTGTTCCAGCCTACACTCCCATACACCACCTCACCATTCCACAAGGTAGGAGGAGAACGAGGGGGGTTGAGTTTGCACTTTGACCCCTGACCTTATCCGATGGACCTCTGTGTGACCTTTCTTTCAGCAATTTTTGTTAGGTGTCTCTGCTCGTCTTGTCTCTACACCTGCTTCTGTCTGGATCATTGGTTTGGATGCACTTTCTCAGAGTTCTGACTATATTTAATCTCTCATGACCATGTTAGACTTTTTGTTTGCGGTTACTTTGATTTGTATTCTTGTCTTCTTTTGTTTAACTTGCGTAATTAGAGTGCACAGAGCTCTGTGTCTGGGACGATTATGTTTGCCTGATTCAATTAATACAAATCTATTTTTAGCCGAAAAATGTCAGCTTGACGCTGACAGTTTCTCAATTCAAGCTTAGCGAGTCTGATTCCATCAAAGCAAACAAAATACAGCCTGTCTCAGCAATTGTCTTTTTTAATCAAAAGAAAAACTTCTTCGCCCCCACCATCATCCAAGATAATCGTCACCAAATTGGAAAGTCAGTCTTTTTTAACCACTCTTTGTCTGGGGTTCAATTGTTATCCAGTTTTACTTCAATGTCATCTAAATATAATCAATTATTTTGGCAGGCTTTTTTTAAAGATAAGCAGAAATTTCTGCTGCTAACGTGTGTTTTTTAGCTTGCAATATATTTTCTGGAGTACACTTTGTAAGATTCATTGCAAAGGGGGCCCATTCAATTTGTCTCCAGTTCACTTGGAACAGTTTTCAATGATTTTACAAGATTTTCAGCCTTCATGAATCGGTTTAGCTTGATCTATTCTTCTTCTTGTCAGAGGAATTCATATAAATAAAGAATTAATTGCTGTGGTTATAGATCCAGAATATAAAGGGGCAGAAAGTGGAAGTGATTAAGGAGGAAATCATTTCAATAAATCTATTTAGACTGTCACAGTAACTATTAAATCCATCTCACTGTCAGAATATTCATGTCTACCTTTTGGCTCATCATTATAAACGAGCGACTGACGTGAAAAACCTCTCTGGGATATTTTGGGAACTTAGAAACAGAACAAAGCTGAGCTTGGTGGTGATTAAAACAGGATACAATCTCACTCACTTCAGATTGGTTTCATAAGGTCTCTCCCACTTTGGAAGGGGGTTTATACTTTTTCAAATCTAACTTGATCTGAGCAGAGCAGAGGGAGTCGGAGGAGAAAGGGGATTAAAAGAGAATTTAGAGATTGGGTTGTTTAACCGTCACTCCTGATCCCTGCAGTGCACACCATCTGTAGGTGCCTCAGACTTACTAGTTACAATTAGTCAGACATGAGGATAGGATTCGTGAAACGTCTGTGTGGTACAGATTTGCATGACATGGAAGAAGCCAGCAAAGGAACCAATGAAGGTATTCCAGACTTGGTTTATAGCATTTTCCCCATTTTTATTCACATTCACATTCAGGAATACCAGAAAAGTGCATTACACATCGGGTTTGTAATTGCACAGAAGAAAACACTTACTTTACTACACTCTAAAAGGTGCCAGCAGCAGTTAAAATGCAGTTGTGTTTCATATTTGATCTTTGTAACCCCATTTTATTCAACCCCCTTTGATCTGGAATCCAGGAAAGGAACATATCTGATCTGTTAATTTGATGTACTGCAATATGATAAGGGCTTAGTGGGGCAATACTCAGAGGATGGTATCACTTTAATCAGAGCCATGCGAAAACCAGGTCAATCTGCAATTAACCCCACCAGGTCTTATGGTCACTGACTAATTCACACCACACTGCTATACTGTCATATTAACAATGTTGCATATTTATGTGAGAGGAAACACAAACAGTGAGTTTGCAATACAGTCCCTCACCACAAGCTGATTAAAAAACATGTATCTAAATGGCTCAATGTTTTGGGGTAGAGCTCTTAGTGCAGCTATGGTTTATTTTGTCTTTCATGTTATCATAAAATCTGTCTCTCTTTTCTCAGAAGTTACATCAATCGGGCTGAATTCTTAATAGCGCTCCATAAATTTGTGATGACAGTGAGTTTCTAAATAATCCTAAATAAGCTAACTAGAAAGCAGAACTAAGAACCCGATATGCTATGCATCAACGAAAAAGACAAAAATATAATCCCTGATACTCTTGGAGCTGGTCAAAGTTATAATGAGCTCTGTGAGTTGCACCTGAGAAGTCTGGAGGAGAGAGGAGGTCTTACATGTTTAATTTGCCACTTGTCATAATGATGATCCTATTAGCTCTCATAATAAAAAGGTCTTAGCTCTAACACCTGCACTGTATGCTAGCCTGACTCCCTATGGCTCACCACATCTCCTCAGATGAGATGTTAAAATGAGATGTCTTGTTGTTTTTTTCCTCAAAAGGTTTCTGTTTTTCTCTACTTTGTTTCCATTGCGGTTTGTTTATCCAGATTCCTTTTGTCTAGACTTTTGTCTCCGTTACGCTGTTCATCTTCTTATTTTTCACATTATTTTGTTCACAACGGATGATCTCCTAATTCACTCATTTGATATTTTCGGGGAGTTAGGTGTAGTGAGACTGCCCGTAGATCCTCTGTAAACAGGACTTGTACAAGGATTTGTTTATGGGAGTAGAAGCATTGGACTCCACCTTTGGCCATCTGTCAGCCTTAGCCAAGATAGGGATTGCGATCACAACTGAGGTGGATGATGTGTGGTTTGCATTTCTTCCTGCAATGCTACACCGGGAGAGTGACAAGGAGGGATCAGCATAAGACAAGACTCCTCTAGATGCAGTCAGAGGATTACTACTCCTCACTCAATATCAGCTGCCTTTGCATGCAACCTGAGACTTGCTGATAATTTTGTATGTTTAGATCACACACTGGGAGAGTCTGTGGTTCTAAACTTTTTCTGATCCAACACTTTTCCAGTCATGGTTGCAGTTAGCAGGGGTGCAGCTTTACCTCTGGTGTCACAGTGGCACACAGTCAACTGTCTGCAGTTTGACAAAGGCACAGCAGTCAGAGAGTGAGTTTAATCCAAACTTGTTGAAGTCAATCAAGTCAAAACATCTTTTGAAGCTGCAGGACGCCGGTTTGAGGAAAGTTAAAAAATGGCTGAAAATCATGACAACCACTTCAGTGCTCCAATGATGACAAAGGCACACTGGAAGAAACCCAGCCGTGTAAGTAGCTTTACTGTAGAAACATGCTGGACAGAAAACATCAGTAGATGGCAAACTAGAGAGGGTATTTGGCAGCATTTTCAGCAGAGGCTTGGACAACTGCCTCTCCAAATTGAGATTAAAGTTGCTAATGCAAAATCTGACAGTTTACGTTGCTTGTGTATCGAAGTGATGAGCTGAAGAAAAATGTATGTTTGCAGTGGAATATTTATTGTTCTATTATTAGTGTTTCTTTTAGTGTAAACAAACAGGTAACCTTACAACATTTGCTCAGACATACCCATGCTTTTTATGGCAGTATATCACAGCATAAAATTTTATGGCAAATGCAGTTGTCGTTTAAGTCCGAAGATAATATGTAGCTCAACACTACAGCTTCTATTACCCTAATCTCTGGTTAATGTTGTCGAAGCCGGTGTTATTTACTTTCAGGGTTTGTGGCAGACTGTTGTTTGCACATGGTGGAGGACTTTACTCATACTCACTCTGAAAGCTAAGACAAGATTGCTCTGTACACAAACTGTTTGACTCTGTCAGGCTTTACTGGCTGAACATTTCAGCCTTTACTTGACTACTCCAGTCCGACGTTTCCATGGACTGTTGTAATTCGGCATTTTTTG
>NW_023339707.1:20497748-20508940 GCF_004916995.1 Morone saxatilis | reverse complement strand
GTTAACGAACTTTACGTCACCCACTGAACAGTTTTCCCTGAATGACAATGTTCAATATTTGGCAGAATTTTTTAAAGCAGGTAACCATAATGCTCTGTTTGGGGTCCTGGAAACACTCGGGCATCTTTAACAGCTCAGAACACACAGTTAACACTATTTTATCACCTTGAAATGTGTTAAATATTCCTGATTTTATGTCAGTTGTTGAGAAACATGAATTTGAGTCTTGTTTTTTGGTGTTTTACAGCTGGTTCATGAGGAGTCTAACAAAGAGTTAAACCTTGCTGTGGTCTCACTGACCCCAAAAATAAGTAACGTCCCTATTTAGAATGATACTGTATTTCTTGAATGTATTGACTTTTTGAAAAACAATAAAAGTAATATTTGTCCATGCATAATTATATATATAATTATATAATACATGAAATAATTCTTTATTTGGTGTTGTAACAATACTTTCTGGTCAATTTGTTATTTTGTTATCTTCATCAAATGTCCAAGGCAAGTTTGTGGCAAAGGGAAAGGTTACCACTTCAATAATTTTCTACATATTAGGTTTTAATAAGGTCAGAAGAAAAAAAAACCTTTAAAGGCAAAAACAAATACAATAGAACTGTTCCCGGCCTCATCGTACTTTGGAGCGAGCACCAGATGTCCAAGGGCACTGTCCACTGAATAGTAATGAAAGTGTTCCTGAAGGCATAGTGCAGGGATACAGCCATTAGTATCTGTCATAAACAGACACAGAACACAATAAGGAAGTAAGGTCAACAAAATACAAGGCTGAAAAATCAAATGACTTTATTTATCTGTCACTGGATGGTGTGTGATGGGCCTCCACATAATACATGCCGAGCATGGTTGAACTGTAACAACAGACTCACTGCTGTAGAAATAAATGAACCTCAGCACTCAACAAACAAACATTAAACATTTTAATCTCACTCTCCTCTCTCCAGACTACAGGTTTATTTGAAATGATTGAAAAGATGCAGGTAAGATGATGCATTGATCTTTTTTTATTTTGTTTCGGCTTCCTAAGCTGTACTCACAAAGCAACTAACCAGTCAGTGTATCTCTTCCTAATTCTGCGGCACTTTGGCCCTCTCCTTGGCTACAATTACTTCTTTACATTTTGCACATGAGAAGGATATTGAGTCTGTGGTTACAGAGGAGAGCCGTCAGAGCATTATGTGTGTGTCTCGGCGTATCTGTTAACATTCTGGTTGTAACGCTGGCTGGCAACGCTGTAAGCTTGTTATCTCACCTTTAGAAACTGTCTCCTTGTTTCTGAAACCTTTAGAAAGGGTGTTTATTTTGGGGCATTAAGATTTATGATGGAGTACATTTTGGTCATTGTTTTCAAAAATGAATTACAGTCATAATAGCTTTCACGTCTGG
Source organism: Morone saxatilis (assembly GCF_004916995.1). Lineage (NCBI taxonomy): Eukaryota > Metazoa > Chordata > Actinopteri > Moronidae > Morone > Morone saxatilis. The sequence continues at coordinate 20,507,539 of NW_023339707.1, read as the reverse complement.
CAGTGTACGTTGGCATAACTGAATATTTTAAAAAGAAATATTCCTCTTTAGCAGGATGTGTGATGCAGGACTCTGTTTTTTCCTCAATATATTGATATGACGTATCATCTACCTTGGCACTAGGCACCATCACCTAGCCCTGATTTAGTATCATTGCATCTCTTTTTCTTCACCATTCCCATTCACTCTCTTTCACACATACACACCTCATGTCCAAAGGGTGTTTCAGTGTCACTTAGTTCAGCATCCCCTTAATCCCTGCGGTCTCATTACCACACTTCTTCTGTATGCTAACAGACTTTTCAGTCACTCCCAAATGCCTGCTCTTTAGCATCCGTTAATTTTCTATTTCGGTATCCGCTCGCTGTCATGTATCTCTTTCTCTATCTTTCCATCTGTCCCTCTTGAACTTTGCTGCGTTGCCTGCTGCATACCTCTTGGGATATCACTGTGCTGTTATGTAATGAGGTTGATAATTTACTCCCAGTTTGTTTTGTTGCAGTCATTTAGAACATGATTGTTACACTACTTTATGTGGAAGTCTAATCAACCACAAATGTATTTGTGTTGAATTTTTTTGAATGCAAAGGCAGCTGCTGTGTTGACAACTGAGCATGACCCTTCTCCCTCTCTCTCTGGTTTTCTTATCTCAACCTCTCCTCTCATAGGGGAACAGGATGGATGAGCAGAGATGCACCTTTCCTCCCCCACTCAAGGTACGATTCTCCACATAGAGACGGTATTATTCACGGGATGCAGTCATTGTCTCAACAACAGCTCCACCATATCTTTCTTTGCCAGACAGGCTGATTACTTCAGCATACTGTAGCACAGTTTTATTTATAATGCAGTTCAATGCAATGCTCTCAAGTCTTGCCATCAGTTTTTATCCAGACAGAGTTAGTTTGGATTCAGAATCATATCCTCTGATGCTTTGCTCTGCAGACAATAATGGTGAAATCGTAGTGACAAATAATTTTACAGGATATGATGTTGATGTAATAAAGTTTTTTAAACCATCAATGTGCCTAATAATGACAAAACTTTGATCAAGCATTGCATTGATTCCTAGTTGGTTACCAAACTGATTTTAATTACATAACAGTTATGCAATTACTCCGAAACAGTGTCTCTTGGGATTATAGAGTTGGACAGTGTGGTTATTTTTAATCTTTGATGAGGAAACAAAGCTATTTTTCCCTATTTTTTGCAGACTGAGGAGGACTACATTCCATACCCAAGTGTCCATGAGGTAGGATGATGATGTGCAGCAGTAGCACTTTTCACCATGTTTGTGTAATCAGTTTAATTTAATTCGTGTCCTGAAATAACTTTCACATTTACACCATTCTGTTTCTCAACCCTTGTTGTCTTGCATTTTGGGACAGGTGTTGGGCAGAAAAAGCCCCTTTCCTCTCATCCTCCTGCCACAGTTTGGGGGTTACTGGATTGAAGGAATGAACCATGAGCTGAGTGACACAGTGGACACGGAACAGCTGCAGCCTCTGTCCCCAAACACCCGCACCAAGCTGGAATGTAACACAACAGCTATAATCTACCGGAAGCACTTCCTGGGCAAGGTTATTATACATTTTTATTGTCATCTTGAAAAAGCACAAGCTAAACTGAAAAAAATACAATATTTGTGACAATGTAAGGAAGCTCAAAGATGATGAAGACACAAATATTAATATAAAAAAAAAAAAATAGAGGTAGGGTGATGCCAAAAATCCAATGCAAAATAATTTCTTAACACATTATAAGTCCAGAGACACTCGTTTGTTTTTATACTAAATTAATTTCTTCCAACTTCTTTCATGATGTTGTAAATTCTCTCTCTTGAATTTTAATGGTTTGAATTTTCCCTATTATTTTTTTCCAGTCATGGATGTATTGCCATGACTTTTGAAACCATCATTTATTTATAAGGCTCAAAGCAGAAATTATAGAGAGATTATATAAACATTTTTATATAAATATTTATAATTATAACACTGAATTTCTGTTGGCATTCGACCAAGTAATACAAACTGTGCTATATTAATTATAAGCAAAATTATATTGACCTTGTACGATTAATGCACTGCATCTGTATTTCCCATGAGTTTTCTCTCCAGAAACTAAATGCAGTAGTTGTGTTGTTCTGCAAATTTTCCCCCATTGCTGATTAGTTAAACATTTCCTAGATTTCTTTCCCATCTTATCTTAGCTTGTACATCTTCATCTTCATCATGCAATTAAATATGATAGTAACATCATGTTATTTAGCAATATAGTCAGTTCTACACTTTTTTTTAAACGGTATGTTCTACTTTCAAAGTGATATTACTCAAGTAATACTCACTAAGCCCTGCATTATAACAGCTTCCTTCCTGCTCAAATGTGTTACGCTTGTATAATATTTCACAATCAATTTCACTTCTTGCTCATTATAGTAATGAAACGACTAAGCAACAAGCAAATCCCAGTTGAGTAAAGCACTTACAGTGACCAGCCTCACTTTTTGGCACCTCATACACTGTTGCTAATGAAGATGCATTAGGCTTTGCCACCTGTTCTTACACACGATAATATGAACAAATTTGATCTGCTTGTAGTAAAAGAGCAAAAGTAGAAGAAAAGGTACTCAGTTTGGAACGATATGGGTAATGACTGGAGCACATGCACATGTCTCATGCACTCTGTTTATGACAGATACTAATGGCTGTATCCTTGCTCTGTGCCCTCAGGAACACTTTAATTACTATTCAGTGGACAGTGCCCTTGGACATCTGGTGTTCTCTCTAAAGTACGACGTGATTGGTGACCAGGAACATCTCCGTCTAATGCTCAGGTAATTTAATAATTATGCATTCATGGTGCACCATAATGTTGCTTAATTTACAGAGAAAATCTGATGTCTGATCAACAAGAAATAAATGCACATTGTTTTGTTCCTAAAATGCCCAGTGTTGACTGGATAAACACATCCTCCCAGCATGGGTGTTATCATAAGAGTCATAAAGCTGGAGAGAGTGTCAACAACACTGTCATTCCCACAGCAGAGTAACAGATGGACTATTTAGGCCAGCAAGTGGGTGGGGATGGATAGAGAGAGGGAGGGAGGGAGGGAGGGAGAGAGAGAGAAGGCAAAGAGAGACATGTGTGGGGAAGTTTGATGATGGTCCATACCGGATCATCTCTTTCTCATCTGATAAGTTCTGAGAAATGTTGCATCACATTATATGGCTTGATTGTTTTATGACTTCACCAGGAACAAGATGAAAACCTACCATGATGTGATCCCCATCTCCTGTCTGACAGAGTTTCCCAATGTGGTCCAAATGGCCAAGGTACGAAGAGCTTTTTTTATAATGCAGAGATTGATCTGCTGTGAGTGTCTAACCACATTCTGACATTTCTCTTTCTCTTTTTTTAAATCCAAGCTTGTCTGTGAAGAGGTCAACGTGGACCGCTTTTTTCCTGTCCTTTATCCAAAAGTAAGATCTGGTTTGGTTTGTATTGTTTGCAGCTGCTGTATATGCTTTTTCCAGGCCCACACATCAGATGATTTGAAGCATAGAGTTGCAATTTAGACCACTGAAGTCTCATGTTAGCTTCAGATCAACTTTTAAATCAATTTTTGCACAAGACGAGCATTGTGTATTTTGTTACGCATCACTAGGACACTGTCTTAATGGCCAGTATGAATAAGCAAAATCATGTTCATATGGTCACCTGACTTGTTTTAATAATTCTAAAACTGTGCACCTATCTTTTAATATATATATATTTTTTTACAGGCTTCAAGACTTATTGTCACCTTCGACGAACATGTGATAAGCAACAATTTCAAGTTTGGGGTTATTTATCAAAAGTTCGGACAGGTGAGCTATAAAGCCTGGTGTTGTAGAAGTGCATGCATCCTTTATATTCATTTTGTTCAGTCCATGAACAATGAGAATGTACAATACATTGCAATTTCTGATTTCCTCAAGGAAGCTGATTATCCCTCAGTCTCAATTATGGGCTTACAATCCAGCCCGGTCACTGCGGCTGTCTTTATCACTCCCTCTCATTTTCTGAGGCAATCACAGCCCTCTTGTTTACTATGTGGGGGGCAGAAGAGCTATTGAATGCTTTGCTGAGGGCACTTGTACCTTAGAATAGAGACCTCAGTGTGTTGAGATCTGCATCGTTGATCCCTTTAAGCCTGCAATAGTTTACATTGTTAAATACACTGTAAATGAGCTATGAGCCGTGTCAAAGAAGGCCCTCTGCTCACGCTTCAGGACATTTTCTATTCATGAGGGGTGCTAAGTGAAAGGCATGATGGTTAAGTAGGAATATTGCATATATAAAACAAAACAGAAATACTCAATAAGCTTCTACTCAGGCATTGTTTCTTTGTGTTTGTTTTGAGGCAGGCTTTTGTGTTCACATCACCACTCCACTTGCCGACAGTAGATAATGAACAGTCTATCACAGCTGATCGTTATTGCACAAGCTTTCCTAAAGCCCATTCTGTTATACCTACTGTTGTAATTGATTATAGCCATGTCTGTAATCTCAAATGGAAATGCATTGTGTTTGAATAAGAGTGCCAAACACACATTGAATGCACTTTCTTGCATCCACTTATTGACCCTAATGATCTGCTGAAGTAAAAGCCCACTTTACGTAAAATACTCATTGTGCCATTGCTGGCACTCTAGTGTGTAAATCTTACCTCTTGTTAACAGTTTTCATTTTGCCTCTCAGACATTGTCATAATATAGTCATAAGTGCCAATATTATTGGATGCTAACATTGTAATGACCAGTACACAGTATACTGTTCAAATCCTTCCCAGCACTTTTAACTTGTGGTTGCTGAAATCATTTTGTCCTCCAAGCCTTTATGTTTATGTGTTTTTTTTACTGGTTACAGACTTCAGAGGAAGAGCTGTTTGGCAACAGTGAAGAGAGTCCTGCCTTTGTAGAATTCCTGGAGTTTCTAGGAGAGAAGATTGAGCTGCACAACTTTAAAGGGTGAGGATCTAAGTGTGGTTTGAAGGCACTTAATATACTCAACCATACATTTCATAACAGGATGCCTACCACAATTTACATTATATCAGGCTAGCAACAGGATGGATGGTCATGCTACTGCAGTGATGGTGGGGAATATCTTGTTAGCCATGGTTCTGTGTGCTTGCAGTTTTCGTGGAGGGTTAGACGTGACTCACGGGCAGACTGGCACTGAATCAGTCTACTGCAACTACCGCAACAAAGAGGTCATGTTCCATGTGTCCACAAAGCTGCCTTACACAGAGGGGGACACCCAGCAGGTACTGTAATACAATACCAGACTAACACACCTTTTATAATTCATTACAAGCAGTCAGACAGGTTCCCTCTGGGTATCGTAGTACCATATTTTGCATGTAGGTCCCAGTTGTGCGAAACAACCGCAGTGCACATTTGCAAAAAAAGAGACAGAAGACACTAGAAGTAAACATGAATCACTTTAAATGTATGTTTTAGTGTCTGCATATATGAACGGCAGTCCTTCCTCACAGTGATATAAAGCTGAGATGCAGTGCCACATTGCTCATACAAACGTGTCTTCCTCCTTCTCTCTTTGACATATTCACATAAACACAGATTAATTAGTGCAGGCTCACACACCATTTGCTATCGTGGTTTGTGCAAACACAGATGAGGCAATGTCTACATGTTCAGTCTCCCCAGCAGTAAAACATAGGCTCCTTTGAGCCAGTCTGTAGTTATTCAGGTCTTCATCAGGGAAAACAGCACTCCCTGGTGGTTTTTCACAAATTCACATGCTTTCAATTGTGAGATGTGAAGAAAGAAGAATGAAGAATGAACACTTCTTTGTAATTATTTGTAATTTACATGGTTCCCAATACCTCATTTGCTAGCTTTGTGTTGTCTTTTTTGTTAAAAAAATGTTTCTTTGTAAAGTATTCTTTGAATTAGACTTTAGGCTTTATCAACAATTAGGGACTGCAGCAAAAGGGTCTCTTACTTATTGTCTTTCAAATTCAATTCCAACATTAAATATGTCCTGAAACATCATAGATTTTCTGCAACCTGCAGATAACAAATAACATTCTTACATATCATTCAATGCTTGGGATCAGTATCCTTTTATTTTACAGTAACTGTCTTGAGAGAACCATACTAGATTTACATATAAATTAATCTGTCATAAGTTGATATGTGGCTGGTGTGTTGCAGTTGCAGAGAAAGCGTCACATAGGGAACGACATTGTGGCCATCGTATTCCAAGAGGAGAACACTCCCTTTGTACCGGACATGATCGCCTCCAACTTTCTCCACGCCTACGTTGTGGTCCAAGTGGTCAACCCCTGCTCTGACAATGTTCTCTACAGGGTACCTTATTTCCCTCACGGTTGACTTTGTTCCTGTGATAAACACTACATTAAACCTCATCTTACTCTTAATTCGTAGGTGTCAGTGACAGCACGAGATGATGTACCTTTCTTTGGCCCGGCCCTCCCAAACCCAGCTGTCTTTAAAAAAGTACGTTTTTAAAAGTAACTTGTAGACCTGAACTACTGTTTCCTCTAGCCAGTGCACTTTCCTCCTGTTGGTCATCATTTAGTTTCTAATATGAGGGCTGGTCTCCTTGTTCTTCTCTTTCCAGGGCCCTGCATTCCATGAATTCCTTTTTACTAAGCTCATCAATGCAGAGTATGCCTGCTACAAAGCTGAGAAATTTGCCAAATTAGAGGTGAGTTGTTGAAAAGCATTTAGAACATTTCTGTCATTTTGCCAGAACCATGCAAAATATCCTTTGTTTCCCTTTCATTCATTTCCCTCTTTGTGTGTGTGTATGTGTTTGAGGAACGAACGCGGTCAGCCTTGTTAGAGACCCTTTATGAGGAGCTCCACTTGAACAGCCAGGCCATGATGGGTATTGGAGGAGAGGACGACAAACTGGAAAATGGGAGTGGAGGAGGAGGGGGATTCTTTGAGTCCTTCAAGGTAACTGGAGAGGCAGGAGCAGAAGCCGAGGCTTCAAACTGACAGCTTCCCTTGCTGCAACTCTCTGCTTCCAAAAAACAAAAAGAGTATGACAATAAGTAAAATAAATGTGCTACAACATGTTCTTTGTAGTGATTTAATTTCTATATTTTGCTTTTACTACCACAAAGATATGAGCACTGTTTTTTTTTACAAAAACTGAAATTGTAATTAAAGTTTAGATTTACCTTCATTAAAGAAGTAGTTTGACATTTTTGAAAATACAGTTATCTGCTTTCTTGCTGAGGGTTGGATGAGAAGATAGATACCACTCTCATGTGTGTCGGTAAATAGAAAGCTACAGCCAGCAGCAGGTTATCTTAGCTTAGCATAGAGACTGGAAATTGGGTAAGACAGTGGCTCAGAGCTTCAGACAGAACCCACATTGCTCCCCGAAAAAACCCCACAAATTGTCGTTTTTTACACTTTGGCTTTTGTATGGATGGAACAAATTACATAGCCAAATTACAAGCCAGCCAGCTATCTCCACCCCCTAGTTTCCAATCTTTATGCTAAGCTAAGCTAAGCTAAGCTGCAGATGGGTGTAGCTTCATATAGTGGACACATTTGAGAGTACTATTGATCTTCTTATCTAATGTTCATCATTGTTACTGACTGCTTTACTGCCATGAACAGTATAAAATTGGCATCAACAGTAGTTACAATAATAATTTTTTGTACCAGCTGTCATATTTTTCTCCTGTGGATGTAAAAAAGGGTGTCTCCTTTCTGGTAGTCTTTCAGGATTGTTCTTGTCTATATGCAAGTTGTGGGATGTAAGGGCTTTGTCAGTCTCCCTCAGTCTCTATCAGTCTGACTGAAGAGAAGCTCTGCTGCTCAGTCCTGCTGGAACACACCACTCTTTACTTTCCAGATTTTCTTCCCCTTGTTTCCTAGCTGTTTTGGCTGCTGTGCTCTGCATGCTCCAGTGTTTAGTCACTGGTCACTTATTGATATGATTCTGTCATCTCTGTATGTCATAATATCAAAGGGAACAGATAGATTTCTTTCACCATCAGATGCCTTTGCCTCTTCATTCTGCTCCACGCCTGCAAAGAGGTACACTGGGCTTTAAACTTCTCCTGGCTGTGTTTAAACTCAGTGTGGTCAGACATCTGTTCGCCCTTCTACTTCCCCTCTCTTCTCTTACCACCTATCTACACATAATGACTTATCTGAACCCCCCTCCGGGCACTAAAGCTTAGCAGTGTTCTCTGTCGCTTCCTTGTCTGTCAGGATTAGCATCAAGCCAGCTCTCTTTGCCTGTAGTGGTCAGTGTTCAGGAACAGCCCTGAGGCTCCTCTTGGCCTGTAATGCTGTACAGCGATGCTGAGGGGTCACAGGGGTCAGTGCCATCTGAATGTATTTCCTCCTCCTCGTCTCTCTTTGTAGCGGGTGATCCGCAGCAGGAGCCAGTCTATGGATGCCACGGGTCTTACTTTCAAGAAGCCGCACACAGTCTCCACTAGCCTCAGCAGCAGCTTTAACCACGACCCCGCAGAGAGCCCCAAATTCCCAGGGATAGTAAGTACAGTGCCACTCCTCCTGGTCTTGAGTGAGGAGTCTCGCTTCTTCTGCCTCCCCCAGCAGTTCTACTAAAGTTTCTGCCCCCTCCTCCCTCACTTGCCTGCTGCACTAACTTCTCACGGAGAAGGGCTGCACGCTCGGTCGAGTGGAGCATTTACGCCTGGGTCTTAAACTTGGCTCTCACATTGCAACAGTCGCACATTGTCTGCCACCACAAAATGAAGTGATTCGACACTCATAGACTTGAATGCTTGTAGGACACAAGGCGAACTTCTCCCCTGGGTTAAAGCTGCTTCTGATACTTACTGTTTTTACCTGTGTTCCAATAATATGTAATCCACATGCATCTGCATTGTTCATAAGTCCTCACATGAATTCTAATAAATGTGGGTTGGTCCTGTGTGTGTGAGTGTGTGTGTGTGTTTGTGTGCTTGTGTGCATGCCAGCCAAAGCTTGTGGACTTTTTTGGGTGATCACACAGTATTTGTGATTATGATTTAGAACAAATGACTATTTCTGTCATCATGTAAAGACCTTGTATCTCCAAATGGCATTTTTTCCTTTTTTGAGTTTATATGATTGGTTCTGAAAACATTACAAAAAAGTGTTATGCAATAATTTTTCAACTCAGAGAGGAGCTTTTCACCCCTCAGTTAAAAATAAAACATATAACTCACTTAATTTGTAGTTACAAGGTCCTCACTTGACAGTCACTATGCATATACTGCTTGTCTGATATATATTATATACTGTATATTTTGGGGGACTGTGGTTATGGTATGTTTCAATGGAAATCCTCTGATTTGTATACAAGTGAAAATAATTTCTGCAAACAGCACACATTAATACTGTATTTCTACATCACATTTAAGATCGCCTTCAAAACTAAGTAACCACTAATATTAACCAACATGCTATACTAACGAATATAACTCTAGCTTGCTTTTGGCCCATAACCCTGTCTTGATGTGAAACCTAATGTGTAACATGCTGTATGTCCTCTCCTCTGCTGCTTTTATCTCTTCATCGTCTTTCTCACAGGCATATGGCGCACATAACTGGCTCATCTCTTCTCTCTCCCATTCAGCTGCCTGTGTTGCACCCATGGACCCAAAATGTCCCTCTATGTATTCACCAATTAACACGTGCTTTGTATTTTGTTTGAACAACCTAACTTACTGCATGGAATCTCATATATATTTGTATATATCTCATGTTTTCTCTCTCCCCCCC
>NW_023339707.1:20414785-20497648 GCF_004916995.1 Morone saxatilis | reverse complement strand
TCTCTCTCTCTCTCTCTGTATCTCCTCTTCCTGTGTGGCTCAGTCATTGCTTGTCCCAGGCAAAAGTCCCAGTAAATATGGACGTCGAGGCAGTGCCATAGGGATAGGAACAGTAGAAGAGGTTCATGTCTAATTCTAACTACTCTCTAACTCTTCGCTTCTCCTCTTTGCTCCTTTTTATTGTCTGCATGGCTCCACTGTATCGTGCCCAAGCACTTTTCTCCTTACATTTCAGCACTCTGTATTAAACATAGTGTGCATTGTGTGTTACAGACAGAATATATTGTACAAATGGATCTGTCATTTTCGGATTTGTCAATTCCAATCTTTGGTATTTTACATACACTACCATCTAGAAAACATTAAAATAATTAATCATCACAAATCATTCACATATTAAGAGATAAGCAGCTATGAATGTGGCATGTAGACAGTAAAAGTTATATTTTAAAGAGTCACCCTCGGCTCTTTACTGACTCTTTTCTTCTGTTCTCACTGTCCTATCTGCTTTACTCCGCCTTCTGTAGTCTCTTATGACAATCCTGTATTTTAATTCCAGTATGCTTAATTCTCTATTTTTTTAAAAATGAATGATGAATATTAATGATTTAATGACCCCCCTTACAGAAAAATTATTTTTAAAAATCCTCCTCCTGCTCTTTGAAGCCACATTGAATAAAGGGCTTTTTCAAGTTCTTATTTTGAGAGCTTTAAAAGGGAGATTGAATGAACAAAGCAGTCGCTGAGAAAGCATATTTAGTGGTAGGCCCTGGAGCCTTTAAATCCATCTTTCATCTCCTGCCTTAGTGTGCTCTGCTCTGGCTGAAAGACTGGCACCGGGGGTTGACATTAAGCCGCTAAGTGCATATTTTAAGTTTTTTTTTATCACTGTAACAACTCAAAGGGAGCAATGTTACTGTTCTGCCTGATAATTCAGGGCGACGTGTTTTTTGAATGCAGTAAAATGGCATTTGAGAGGTTAGGTCAAAATAACCATTATCTCCCCTCAGTAGTAAATAAACTGATTGATAAGCTCTTTAGATTAACTTAATATTACTCAAAGATATTTAAGGTATTAGAAGGGTTTTGACTCTGACACTGACTGCCTGCCCTCTTTCCCTGGCAGTCTTTGATAATCCCGGGGAAAAGCCCGACTAGGAAAAAGTCTGGTCCTTTCAGCTCCAGGAGAAGCAGTGCCATTGGTATTGAAAACATTCAAGAAGTCCAGGAGAAGAGGTGACAAAAGACCTATTACTGCTGTATTTATCTTTGTTTCTACCCATACACCATTTTCTTATTTTCTCCTGTGCTATCTTGTGCATCTAACGCCTTGTAATCATAATTATTTACCACCTTTTACTTAGGTGATAATGCTGATGCATGCACATTTTATTGATTTTGTCTATGTTGCGCCTTGTTAGCTTTTCTTGATATGTTGTACCTCATGTCTAATGCAACAGTAGAGAGAACTTGCCAAATACCCAGAAGACCCCTGACAGTGGTCATGTGTCTCAAGATCCCAAATCTGACAACTCGTCCAATCAGAGCTCCCCTGAGGTGCTCACAACCACAAAGAACAGGTGTGTATAATGGATATATTGATCATACGTTTCTTTGTGTTACCGCTGGGCAATCCTCAGCTGTGACAGCATGTTGAATGGCTGTGTCCTATACATAAGATAAAATCAGGGTTGGCTGTGCTGGAGAGTGGTTAACCCAGGGTGTAGTTCTTATCTCGGTGGCAGGGCCCCATCCATTCCTGAGGGTCAAGACCTCTCCCGCTCCTCCTCCAATGCTAGCAGCTTCGCCAGTGTGGTGGAGGAGAATGAGACAGAGGCCACAGAGGACTATGACACCGGCATGGTGAGTGCTTTATTCAGTATGTGTTCTTGTAAGTTATCGGTTTGTCTAATATCTAATATACACTGTATACTCTCCAGGAGAGTCTGTCATCTGCTGGGACACCACACAAACGAGATTCCTTCACCTACAACACCTGGATGGAGGACAGCATCAGCAGCACTAGTACCACCAGTCGTGGTAACTCCCCAGGTGAGAGAGGTTGGATGTTTGGAGAAGCATGTCCAGCATATTAAGTTTATAAAAAAACCCAAAAAAAACGACTGATAATTTTTATGTAACCACCAAAGTGTGCTCTTTTTTTATTTATTGATTTAATTATTCACTTTATCATTTTCGGAAACACTTCATAATAAGGGTAGAAAACACGGATGCTTACTGATTTACTGATGGATAACTAATACATGCAGTGACTCATGATGATTAATGCATGAATTAATGCAGGATGTATCATTAATTCCTTTTGCTCTCCAGTCAACGATAATTAAGTCACTATGAGTTTATGTGATTACTTAACGCTTAATGGATTATCAATAAATGGATGTTATTTCACATGTCCATAGTCCTCCTTGAGGGGTCATCATGGAATGAAATGGAGATTATTCTGAAGATAGATGGACATTTTTCTCATGCACCATAGAAAAACATTGATAGAAAGAGTACTTTTAACAGTATTCCTGTTGTTCTACTAACATGATTTAATATCTTTCCTCACCAATGAGGAAATACACAGGCTATAGCATGTATGAATGGCTTCAATTTCTGTTTTTTAGAATGCACACACAGCGAGTTACAGACTAGTCTGAGCTTTAATAAGAGCCCATCAAAATTAAAACACATATCATCACTCTTAGTGGACACAAAATCTTTTACAAAAGACCAAAAAATCCACATTAAATAATATTACAACTATCTTTTCAGAATATTCTTTATCAAGTACAATCTTTCATCTTAAACCATAAATGGGTAAAAACATTGAATATCAATTTTTCAATATAAAGCAGAAAATTATGTATTCTCTCTACCTGATTTTTATATTCAAATCTATGATGTGATGGACATATATGACTGTGATCCATGAGGCTTAATATACTGTTACACTCAATCTTCAGGACCTGGTAAACCAGAGCGAGGGAAGGGGACAGATATCCGTATCAAACTGGAACGACCACATGATCATCAGTCTTCATCGGTGAGTCAACGTCATCCTGGACTACACTGACATCTTACTTCTCAATTATGAGCTACCTTTCAATCACCATTGTTGCTCTACATGATTTCCCTCTTTGGATTTTTTTAAACTGCTTTTCGTGTGTTGTTGCCGATGTTTGTTTTTTTATTGCTGTTCTCTGTGATGACCTCTCTGTGCAGAACTGTTAGCTCCATCCACCTGGTTGTATCCTGAATCTCCATCTTCAGGTTAGACTTTCCTCTGTATTCTTTCGTCATATCTCAGTCCACAGATTTCAACTATGGACCAGATATAGTGCATACACTAATTAAATTGTGCTTATGCTTGTGTATTGTATATGTACTTTATATTCAGGTGTTTTCTGTGTAACTGCTTGTCAAAGTAACAGAGCAATAAACAAAACAAAAGCATATAGATGCAAATAATTGTTTTAGTTATGAATGTGACTGATAATATACATATAGCTCCTTCTAAATTTTTTACATCTCTCTTATCCCCAAAGCATTCCCATAAGTCACAATCCCTCTGGGAGATGAGACAAGTGCAGGCGTTTGCCATGACCAATGATGAGAAGGAGGAAGAAGAGGAAGATGAGAAAGAAGAGAAAAAGCAGGTGGAGCCTGGCCAGTCTGCTGCTCAGTGAGGGCCAGAGTGCAGCTTATCCAGAAACCTGGAGGACACTGGAGAGGATGACGCACAAAGAGGGGCCAGCTTTTGCACAGTGTTGTTTCCTTCCACTATTTTCTTTGCCTGTGCACACATCTGTTGCCTAGTTGTATGTTTTTTGTTTTTTTTTACCACACCTATTGTTTCAAAAGTGCATATTTTTATCTACAGATGTATTTGTAAGAGATACAACTTTGGTTTAGTTTGTCTAGTTGAAGCCCAGGTATGCTGGCTATTCAGGGTAAAGACAGTGCCATTAAGCTCTTTGAAGAGATTGTGAGAAAGACTTTTTTCTGGAACAAAGAAAATATAACTGGAGGTTTTACCAAATCAAAGGTTTTGGCTCAATAAAGATCTCTAATGTATGAATAATACCAAATATTCATTAAAGATGGCTATTTTCTGACAAAACATCTAATGTGATATAGAAATGTTCTGTTGCATGTAGTTAAATGTGATTATTTTCTGGGTTAAATCCAAATAGACAGACTGTATAGCTGCAGCAAAAGAATTGGATACTTTCCTTTTATCACCCAAATCCCCACAAGACAAGATTACAAACCCAACACCACAGGTCACAGTGAAAAGAGCAATGCATTGTAGATAACAAAAAATGGCCTTAAAACTTAAACATGCAATTTCTTTGTCCCTGAGATTTATTTTACCTCATTTTTTGACTCACATGTTCTGCAGCCAATAATGGGATTGCAATATTAGATCAACTGTAAAACTAATATATTCAGAATCATTTCTAAGCATACTAGTTTCTTAAAAAATTGTTGTGCAATGCAGTTATACAACCAGCACTGTCTGTATAGTCTGATAATGTATGGATATACCCATCAATGACTGATTTAACTGCTTTGTCTGTATTGTCTGTTGTTGAGGAGACCAGTCTCTTGTTTTTTCCTCTCTAATGTATGTTTTTATTTATTGATTTGGTTCCTGTTAAAGTGGCATTTATGGTATACATCTGTTATACTGTATCTTTATGGTGACTACATTCAGCATCCTGTCATATGATTATACTGTGTATGCTTTGGGGTAAATTATAATGTTGTCATCTGTAAAGCTCTATTTCAAGAATCAGATCTCTTCAGTGCAGTAAACATGCAATGCAATTATAATAAAATAGTGAATATTTATTTGCTTTTAACGTGAGAAAATAACTCAATATACAACTACTGATTTTGTAAATAGATGTTTAGTTGGAGTACATAATGTATAATACTAGCCTTTGATTTAAAATGGGACACCTTGAAATTACTGCCAAGCCAACGATTTCTTGTTGTTTTATTTTCCATACCCTTAACAATATTAATTTGAGAGGGTTTTGTAGAAGAAAATTATTTTAAAAGCTATTCAGACTGTTCTGTAAAAGGGAAAAGTAGATCCTGCTGATCATTTCAGTTGCCTTATCATCACAAAATGAAGTATAGTATTGAAGAATTGATAGTAAAGCAAATAGTTAATAGCCAGCAGGATTTACAATGAAATGAATGTTTGGTTGTTGTTGTTGTTGTTTTTATTGTAAATAAATGCCCTGAGAACTTTACAGTCTGTTGCACACATACTCTCTTGCCCTGTTTCATGTCACTCAATGAAATCCAATTCTCTGACTTTCACTTGTTTTCAAAATTCTGTTGTTGTCCTTTTTGTAGACAAATACAGTATTATGAGTGCCACATAGTGAAAATCCCCTGCTGTGAAATGTCTACAAACTGTAGATGTTCCACTTCCCGTCTTCTTAATGAAAGCTAAGAGAGAAAACCCCATGAATAAATGATTTGATGTGGCTGCCCACAAGCATGTAAAACTAGAGCAATCTAAAAGTGGAGGCTTCCCTGGTTATATAACTGTGTCACATGGAAGAAAGCATCATTTTCAGTTTTAATGAGTCAAACGGAAATACAACCGAATCATGATTGAAATGGGCTGTAAAAAATGTATCTGCTCACAAAACAATAATGGGCCGATTGTAACACATTTGTAGCTCTTCATTAATAGGTTTAGAAATACGCAATTTTAATATGGGAAACAACACAAAGAACATACAATTGAAATTCTACTCTGCCCTGAATGCACTAGACTTAATGCTAATAAGTGCCAGGAAATATGCAAAAAAATTCATAGTGTAAGAGAAGTAAGAAAGGTCAGTCTGTAATGTGAAGGTCAGTTTTGTGCATAAAAAGCAGCAGTAGCTTCCTGTTCTGTAAGGCACAGGCCTTTGCACCCCTGGGCCATGCTCTGTTTTTATTAGGCTACCAGCAGATGTTTGAAATACAGTAAAAACAGAGCATGTTAACAAATATACTAGTAATACTGGTACCACAGATAAGAACTACAATTTGGGAATTTTAGTAGTATCAATGAGATTTAATTCTCTTTCCGTTTACAGCTACAGTTATTTATGCTACACAGAATTAGTGTAAACTGGTCACATTCTTCTTTACTCATCTTGTTAATACACGTCATGTGACCCCATTAGGAAGTTCCTGTCTGACTTTTTGCTGATGTAAGATAAATACTGATGAACTCATGCATGTGGTCTGCAGTGTTGCGTAGTAACTGACTACATGTGATCGAGATTCTGTGGTCAGATTACAAAAACTAAGTAACTATATTCAGCCCAGATATCCTCTGTGGTCTATAGATCTTGACGGGGGAATGGGGTAAATCTTATGTTATTCCATTGCGCAGCTGATTTGAGTTTAGAGCAACCACACACGGACACACAGGTGAAAAATGGATAAATAACTACAGAAGACATTGAGTCAAAACCTCCCCTGAATGAGACTAATGGTCTAGCTCACCTACCATTGCTACTTTGATTGTTAGTGCCCCCCAGTGGAGTCACTTTAGCCTTCCACTTGTCTACTATGTGCTGCTAACTAAGCATATTATAAATGATAAAAGAAATGTGAATTAGATTTTATTTCAAGGAATAATGAATAATAGTAAACACATATACAGATTATTATTATTATTAGTATTATTATTATTAGTAGTAGTAGTAGTATTAGTATTATTATTTAAGTAAAATTGGTTCTCAGAGGTTTTATATAGCGGAACCTTCTGTCTGCTCCGAGAAACAGGAAGCGCCCTAAATTTGTGTCGCACGGACTGGAAGTGGTCTTTTGGAGTCACATTGAAGACCAACATCCCGGTCACTGCTGTAAAAGGTAACTTAACACTGCTCGTGAAATAAATGAATGAATGAATTGCAGTGGAGCTGTCGGACAGTTGATGGCAGAAACATTATTTTTAGTGGCAGAATCGCGACCTTCATCTCAGGTGGAGCTACAATGCCAGATAGCATTAGCGTCATCTATGCGTGGACACCGGTGACTGAAGAAAATAACTCAAATATTGGTCATATTGTGTTAATATTCATTATTATTATTGTTTAAAGTCAGCAGCTTTAGTTGGTTAGTTAGCTTCAATCCACATTACATATATTGGTATCACTGCAGCTGACAGTTAGTGTCATTATTGTGCTTTTGTATCGAAAATGTGCTTTCCATTGCTCGTTTCATCACCAAAAATCCTCGCATTTGAGAAGCTGGATGCAGATTATACTACATGTTGTTGTATATTAACCTAGACTGATCTATTAATCAGGAAATAGTTGAATTACTAGTTTGGAAACTCTACAGAACAGCTATGACTGACACACTGTACTTTGCTCATGCCCACAGGACAAGTGAGCAGTCAGCTCATTCCTGATCAATTTATGTGGATGATCACTCACAATGTTTACTTCAAAGGTTGTCCCTCGTCTCAGTCTATTACGTAGAGCATCTTGTAAGTATGAACCAATATGTCTACCAATCTGCATGTAGCTATGTAATCTCATCCTAAACTGTATTTCCTGTGTAAGTATTGACATCATTTCTTTTTACTTAATGATTAGGTGCACTTCAAGCCCAAAGAGAAATTTTGAATGGACGTGTACAACCGGTTCTTCCTGCTTACTGCTCTTCACTAAACCAGAAACTGAGAAACTATTCAACAGCGGCAGACAACGCATCTCCTCCTCGATGGGTCCAACTTGAGCCAGAACTGGATGAGGCTCTCGTGCCGCGTAAATTGTCAGTGAGTCCTCTGGAGAGCTGGCTCTCCCTGCGCTACTCCCTCCCTCCCCTGATCGAGTGCGCTCTGCCGCAGGAGGACGTAGGGCTGCTGGAAGAGAAGGTGCTGCCACCCGTCTCTGTCCCCGTTATGGAGGATGGGGAGGGTTCAGTAACACCCCTCATATGTAAGAATGTTCTGAAGATCCGACGGCGGATGATAAACCGGCATAAATACAGGAAGCTGCAAAAACGGACTAAATTCTTAAAGAGGAGAGTGCTGGAGGGAAGGGGGAAAAAGAAGCAGGTGAGAGCTTCCTCTTTAAAAAAGGATTCTGAAGACAGATTATTTCTTACTGTTCTGAAACATTTTTCCTTTTGGTTTCTACAAAGTAATACAAGTTTGATGCTTTTATAATTTCATAAGAAAATAATGAAGAATTTAACTATATAAGTGGCAGCAACGTCTTGACTATACTAATAAATAATTTTTCTAAACCAGCTGAATATGAATTTACTTTACACATTGAGTTTGCCCTTTTGCAGAGGCGATTCGAAGAGGATCTGAAAAGGATTTGGAGACGAGCTGGACTGAAGAAATCTCCAGAGGGATGGACTACACCTAAGATCTTCATTAAGCAACATGGAAACAAAAGCAAATGAGAAACACTGACGTTGACTTTGAGTTTGTGTCACTTCCCTCACACTGGACGGCTCTGCGCATCAGCCCACTTTCTGTGTTTTGCAGCTTTATTGAAACGTGTTTCAGTAATGAGGACATATTCCTTATGTGTACATTTATTTTTAACCAAGTGTACATAATCTAATAAAGATCTTTCTCTGTCAAGCCCAAGGCATAGTGTGCTGTTACTTTCTGTTAGCCTTATTTTAGGCTGACAGTAGAATTATAGGAGAGCTATAGCTTACATTTATCCTGTTCTTACTGTGGATGGCAGTATTGTGCAAAGACAAAAGATGCTTTCACCCAGGAATTTAAGTTTTTTAGTTTACCTTATTGTCTTCATAGCACAACTATAACAGAAATAAGAGCACCGAATTCTGAGTTGACTGTGTGACTATTTTAAAATATAATTAGCTTATACAACAAAATTTCTTTAACATTTTTTCCCCCTATGCAAGATGACAACCACTCCACCTTGGTAAGGTGCTGGAAGCTCAATGTGTCCAAACTAGTGAAGATTTCTGCACATTTTGATCCATGCAGTATGTCACTTTATTTAGCAAGCTTCCACTCTATCTCACCAGATAGACTGAAAGAAAGCTTTTATCTGGGGAAATCTTCACCTACAGTAAGGATTTCTTTTTTCTTCTAAGATCAAAAAGAGGAAAATGAGGAAGGGCCTTCTATTATCCCTTCCTTATGTTAAAGTTTTCCAAGAACTACATTTACTTTAACCATATAAACTACTGAAATCTTAAGATAACTGAAAATCATTTCTTTCTCAATAAGGACTGAATATATAAGACCTGTTTAACCCTCTGCATTTAGAAGCATAGCCAATGTAAACAGATGTATAACATAATCGCAAGACTTTCTCTGGTTTTGTTATTGTGTCAGTGTATTATAAGATTTCTTAATTTCAGACTGATACCAAGTTCCCTCTGTTTTAAATATCGGGCCTGTTTACATTTAGAAGTGAATTTTTCATATTTGTGTAGGAAGTTTCAGTTTTAGAAAAGCTTTCAACGTCTTATTAGACTTTTACTACACATGTTTTCGTGAAGACTGCAGCAGAGAGGTAGAGCAGTGTTGGGTTTCATCGGCTGGCGGAGGCGGAGCGTGTGGAGGCTCCAGCCTGCAGGAATACAACAAAATCCAGCTGAGCCGCCGCTGCTCGCTCAACTTGAAGCCTTCTTTTGTTTTATCAATTGATGCGCACTCGACCTCTGCCAGGCTTCTTTACCTCGGCTGCCAGCACTGTGAAAAAGGATGCACCTCGATATGACTCTCCTTCAGAGTAAGTTATTCAATTGTCTTGCTTTTAAAAAGAGAAAAATAACTTGAGGAAACTTTTTTTTGTTGTTGCCATAATTGGATCCAGGTTAGAATTCTGGAACAAAAGCCGAAAGCGTCTCAGGTCTGCTCTGTTGCGCTGTAGATATCCTTTAAAATACATTTTTAATATGCTTTATAAAGAAATGTCTTTGCCATAAGATTGACATAACAACCTGCATTATTAATGTTTTTAACTGGTGTTAGCTGCTGCAAAAAAGCAACTTTAAAACGACTTAACATGAAATATAATTGATGTAGGCTATTTATTTGTTGTTAACACAGAAACAGTCCGCATAATGATTATAAACTAGTTTTAGATGCGGGACGTCTAGAATTTAACTAAAGTTGTCCATTGTCAGCGTTGTGTATTTATTTATTTATATACACTACTTTATTGTTAACCAAACAGCCTCCGTATTATTTTTTTTGTCCCCTACTTTATTATTTTTTAGTAAAAACACAACTTTATGTGTTATCCATCTATTCTCATCTCATCTTAAATTATATGTCCTGTGATGTTGCTCAAGATGACACATTTTTTTCCACTTTTATTTTCAAAACATGAGTTTTGAAAGTAAAAAAAAAAAAGAAAGAAAAGGAAGGGGCCATTACAGTAAGCCTAATAACCTGGGCCTGTTGATATTGTGTGTAGGTGGTTTCTTTTATGGCTTCAGCCCAATGTGTTTCTAGTTAACTGTGGTCTGAGTCGAGGAGTCAGCACAATCCAGCAGCCAGTCATTATATGTGTCAGTAATGAGTTCACCACGAGTGGGCTGCTTTGAGTCGTGGAGGAGGGGGATTATCACCCCGACCATGTTTATCATTGCTTCGCTCCTAATTAACGGTCACCAGCAACAGGGGCATGGAAAGATCAGAACTGTTGTTTTGAACAAAATAAGCTTATAAACATGTAGCTACTCATTTAAGGCAGAAAATGACATGGTCGCAATAAGGTAACATTTGTGTTCTGTACAGGAAGGGTATGCAATCCACTTTGTACCACAGAAAGGGGTTTTTATAGAAAAAAAGTGCCCACACACTGAGGGGATGTTCCCAGTATATTTATATGAAGCTGTGTTTACAGCTATGACATTTGGGTATGATCAGATATACACAAAACATGACCAAGAGGGCAGAGTACATACACAGATTAAGCCCTATCATTAGTTAAATGAAGATACATTTATACATTTACAAATTGGTAAAGTTATCCATAAACAATACATATAAATCTATGGGAAGCAGTACATTTACACAATTAACTCACAAGGCAATAGTATATTATGATATAGTATATCATTTTGTTTAAGTACATATTTATATAAATTTATATGAATAAAAAATTCTGATGTACACCCGAGTGTATCCACAGGACAGTCAATAGGCTCTCCAGACCTCTGAGTGTATGTTTACTGCAGCTGGACAGATTTGTTTGATTTATTCTCATCCTGTGACGGGGCTGTGAGTAAACTCTACACACCCTACAATATAATGAATCACAGAAATTATGCTGAGTAAATACATGCTTTATGTCTGAGTTGAACATATAAAGCCTTTTTTTTTGTTTTGTTTTACCTTAGTGATGGCTTTCTGTTAAGTGATTCTCCATGCGATTCCTGGGGTTACAAATGACAACAGTGATTTGGCAGGTCATTTGGTAAATGCCTGTGATTAAAGCTAGTAACTCAATAGCACATTGTTAAGTCTTTAGTGTTAAACCAGCCTTATGAGTCATCAGCCTGTGTGTGTCTGGAGGAGAGATGAGAGAAAATTACAGGGGCTGGGACACTTTACTTTACCTTCTGCAGGAAAGTTTATACCCTTCAATAGAAAACCCACCAAAGTTTTCCAGCATGAGGTCTTCCCTGCGATGCCAGCGTATGCGCTGAAATCATTTTTCTCAGATTGAAGTATCATTATATAGTGGTGCATACTTTTTAAAACTTTTCTAAATTACTGCATGCTCTGCTGGGTTCAAATCTCTGCATAAAAGCACAGTAGCAACACTCCGGTGAAGTATTGTTTGTTTGTGGTGAAATTAACATACTCTTCACGTGCCTGTTGCCTGTGCTCACATATGAAATGAATCAGCTCTGTGCAGCCATGATGAGCAAGTCATATGAATGGAGAAGACCCTTTCTGGTGTTGCAACCTGTATCAAACAGATTTTGTGCAGCTTGTTTTTTGGTGTTAGGCCATCATTGACTGTGATAAAAATGCCCTTGATCAAGCTGTTTGTTATTTTCTGCTTTTAGACAGTGTTGGAGGGAGTATTCAGATCTTTAACTTAGGTAAAAGTACTCCATTAAAAGTCATTGAAAATGTCACTTAGCAAAATGTACTCAAACTGTCAAAAGTATTCATAATTCCGAAAAATGTTACCTGTAATATCAAAGAGGCATTTATGTGTCAAGTTGAGTAAATGTACTTCATTACATTACACAGCTGCTTTTAGAATATCATCAGCAGTTTTCATGGATTACTTGCTAACTTTCTAACTTCATTGAAAAGTTTCAGTAATTTCCAGCTTTGAAACTTCAAGACTTAACTTTCCTTGAATCTATCGACCGACTACAGACTCTACAGAACTCAGCAGCTGGGTTTTTAACCAGAACCAATAGCTATGACCACATCATCATTGATCTTATTGATTACTTTTAAGGCACTTCATGGCCTCACTTTTTGCTTTATTTTGCCCTCTCAGTGCCGTACAAGCCTGTGGGTAGATTGAGTTCCTTGAGGTTTTTTAACTGTTCCAGAGGCCCGACATAAAACTTGAGGGGACAGAGAGTTTACAGTCAGGACCTCATGCTAGAGAACGAGCTGCCCGAGGAAGCCTGTAACACCTTTTAAATCTTTTCTTTTCAAAACATATTTATCGGAGAGCTTATCCTAAGTTTTTATTTTACTTGAATACATTGCTGGAATTGGATGTTTGATATTTATCATAAATTATAAGGATTTTATCATTTGTATTTGATTATATTTATTTTAATTTGCTTCCATGTGTTAAGCATTTTATGACCTGTTTTTTTTAAGTGCTAATGCATCATGGAATTTTCAAATCTGTATTATCTGTGCATCAACAATAATCCACTCTTTATTCATATATTTCTTTATGTACTGACTATATCCACACACAACACCCAGGTGAAAGCTCTGCACTCTGTAGTTCACAGTACCCATTACTAGTACACTAAAAATACACAGGTGTTTGGTTTTGACACCAGGGAGTGTGACTGAAGTGAGCTGAATAGCAGTCCGATTCTTCATCCCCTCAGGATCATGGCCTTGCAACAAGCCAGCAGCAGTCAGGATGAATAGAGGCTCTGTATGCTTTGGCTGCATGTGTGTCCGCTGGCCTTTCAGTAAACACACGACGAAATAGCACTGTGGGAAAAATGCATTAGAAATAGCAAATGCACTGTAGGAAAATCTCCACTCTCTAGAGTGAGAAAACACAAACACTTATATATATATATCCAGAGAGTATTGTTCACATCTTTTTCCTGCTGTTGTATTCTTGTGTGGGACTTTTCTGTTCTTTTGTCTTTTATCTTGTCCTTGTTTCTTCAGTTTTCCTTTGTTATTTCAAACAGTCCTCTCACTGAACCCACATCTGCTCCAGCACTGAAATCTTTCACTGTTGGGTCAGTCCAGGTCAAACCTAAACTCTCGAGCCACTTTAACATTTTGCTTTGAGTTTTATTATAAATATTTCTCAAGACTTAATTGTTAAACAAGCCAATATCTGTAATACAGCAGCAAGTATGAATTAAGTGCTTCAGGATACCGGTCTAATAATTTTTTTTTTTTTTTTTTCAGTTCTTGCTGTGCTCCTCCTGCCAGGAGGTAAGACATTTATGTTTCTCTATGCACTACATTAATGAAGGCTCAATGTATAGTAGCACATATGTGATTCTTCTCTTTCGGTCATTACTGCATTAACTGTAATGTGTTTATTTCTTTGTGTCAGCATGCGGTCAGAGCAGCAGCAGCAGCAGGCATAATGTGGTGGTGGAAGCCAAGAACATCACCCTCCCTGCAGGGTCTAAGGCTGTGCTTCCCTGCCACAGCCCCCGCATGGTGTGGACCAGGGACAGACTGAAGGACCGTCAAAGGGTGGTGCACTGGGACTTGGTCCGCAGCAGCCCAGAGTATTCTGTGGAGCGAGTCCTGGACATGTCCCCTGGAGCCCGCCAGAGGGTCTACAATGGCTTCAACAAAGGACGCATTTCCATCCCAGAATCTGCATTCAATGATGGCAACTTCTCCCTTGTCATCAACAGTGAGACCTCTCTGTATTTTCCTGTCACATGTGAATATTGCAATCTTCCATTTATGATTTCATCTAACGCTTTTTTGGATGTTTATTTTTTCAGATGTGGTCGCAACTGACAAAGGAGTTTATACTTGTAATCTGCACCATCACTACTGCCAGATTCACCAGTCCATTCAAATCCAGCTTAATGTCACCAAGTCAGGTAAGGCCTCCTAATCAAACAGCCTAATGTTGTTCCATGAGTCATGAAACAGAATAAATAGTAAAGTATTTCACACTTGTATGTTTCCAGCTCGGAAAGAGAAACGTTCCTGGGATGGAGAGAAGACTGTGTTCGTGGTCTTGTTGGGCAGCTCAGTGGCATTGCCCTGTGTGAACCGGCGTCCCCTGTGGAGAGAGGGCCTCCAGGAGGACCAGCAGCAAGTGGCTCACTGGGACTTCCAGGCCCCTGGGGTGCGTCCTGATAGGGCTGACCGCTTGGTGGACCTCTATGCCTCCGGAGAACGCCGGGATTATGGGCCACTCTTTGCCCAAAGCAAGATGAGTGTGGCTGAGGATGCTTTTACTTTAGGGGACTTTTCCCTGTCCATTTCTGACTTGAGGCCTGTTGATAAAGGCCTGTACTCCTGCCACCTTCATCACCACTACTGTGGTCTGCAAGAAAGACGCATCTTCAGGCTCACTGTGGGACCTCCACTTCCGTCCGCACCCACTACAGCGCCCAGAATTTTCCAGAATGATGTGCCAGAGCCAAGTAAGCCACTCAGAATTGAAAACATATAAAATATCACTAGAACTTTGTTTTTCCAGACGTTACTAATGCTAAATGTTTTTCCCCATATGGTTTCTCAGCTAAATTGTGCATAGAGTGACAACACAGCCTGGGTTTTTTGTTATATTTATAGGCATAGTTGGTCGGTTAAATCAGTTCCTCTTCTTGCCAATTTTCTCCTCAGACCTCTCTGTTTTTGTGTTTGAGCTGAAGAGGGAGGGAGGACGTAGAAAGAATGTTTAAGCCAGTTGAGTAAGACAGAACGAGGGATAAAAAGAAAGTCTGCAAATTCAGCATTGTAAATTGATAAATGTTTTTTAAACTATGTGCATCTCTGGCTTGGGAAGCTGACTACAGTAAACAGCTATAAATTGGCTGCAACGGAAGTGGCCTCATTTTTACTCACCAACTTTCTTTCATTTACAGATTTTTTTGTCTACAGCTGGAGACATTTTAACTGCGCTGAGCAGAGGAGTAGGCTCCAACAGCCAGTAATTTTGGGAGTGGAGGGTCATATCTCGTGTTTTTTCCTCCATTTGATCCCATTTTCCAAAATTCCCAACCGTGTGTCTAGGCTAGTTACACTGCATCTCGGGTTTTGTTTATTCTTCTTTTCTCCCAGTCTGCTCTATTTCTCTGCTGATTTGTATCAGCCTCTGGTAGAGGCGTGTTTACCAGAAAGTAAAGGAAGTCTGATACATCTGTTCAACATCTGGGCCAGCTGTGACATGAAAGAGCAAAGTAAGGGAAGGGGATGAAGGTATGTGTTAGACTATAGATCATCCCCTTTAAAAAAAATGCACATTTATTAGCTCCATAAGTATGTTGTAAAGAAATGCACACGTGGACAGATGGCACTTGCCTGCGTCTTTTGAGTAAACCTCATGTAGGATTTCGTCTTCATGCACTGCTGATCTTAAAGTCTGTTAGATTAAACCCAGTTGTTTGTGCTCACACAGGCGCCAGCAATCATCTGAAATTACACGTCATGAGAGCTTTTCACTTTAATGCTGTGATTATTTACGGCAAGAATGAAAAGAACGTTATTTCTTCGTAACCATGATGTAGGCGTTTTGTGAGCTGTCAGCAATTCAACAGAAATCTTTATCTTTCACAATAAAGATGCTTTCCTTCAGTTCATTGACTTGCAAATGATGCAAATCCCACAGGAACAAAAACACAGGGTAACCTCTGTGCGACATATGTGAAAGAGCTGTCAACACATACACACTTGTCAGATCTTGTCAGAAAATGGAAATGGGATACTGCTGGGACATGGCTGCAGCTCTGGTTTTGACAGTCAAGCTCTGGAGACAATGACCTTGGACATGTCTTTGCAGTTTCATGCACATTAGGCACATTAACCAATGACAGGTGATAATTGCCAACCAAGCCCCCACTTCGGAGGTGCGTGATTAAGTCAGAATATTTTTATTTATTTTTTTTTATTAAGGATTGCTGGTTTTAAAAGC
Source organism: Morone saxatilis (assembly GCF_004916995.1). Lineage (NCBI taxonomy): Eukaryota > Metazoa > Chordata > Actinopteri > Moronidae > Morone > Morone saxatilis. Next base: position 20,481,317 of record NW_023339707.1, on the reverse strand, counting down.
ATGATCAGAGATGGTAGATCGCATGTTTTCCTTGTTAGTGAGTCCATCAGTGGTGCGTAGATTTACTGGTGTCCAACTTAAAGACGATAGAGTAAGACTGTATTTAAGAGGTATATTAAAAAGATTTTATGCATTTCATAATCAGTTTTTTTTGTGATCTGGTTTCTGTAATCAGGCTGCATTTGAATCAAAGGGGAAATTTAAAGACTGTAATAACAACACAGATTTCTTTACCCTTCAACAGCATTGTAAACATGCATTGAATGATTATTCTGCCAAAGTATCTGCGGTACACTACACTGTACTGTATCATACTGTTTATAATAGACATAAAACAGTATGTAGTTAATGATCTTGCACCTCCAAGTCCAATATGTATTTTCTGTGCTTGTCATTTTTAATAATTATTGTCAACTATCAACAAAGTGTACACAAACAGTCTGGGTCACTGAGACTGGGAGTTGCCTGCAGTGTTGTCAGATGTATTTAGACTGGCCTGTCAGACGGAAGAGTTCACTGATGAACTCTGCTGAAGGTGTCACAGATTTGTTTTCCATGCATGCAGAAACTAGACTTCTGTTTGTGAGAAGACGTGAAAAGGCCAAAATGGAAAACTAATACAGACATGCAGACAGACCACATAACAGAATTCGTCTCTCTTTCCTCACACTTCTCCTCCTCTTTTCTGGTCAGCCTGTGTTTTTCTGGAGAGAAAAAAAAACAGCTGCATGACATCAGGTCTGGAAGTCATTACCACCAAACAGCATTTAGACATTTAACTCCTGCTCTCCCTTCTTCGGTCTCTGGGGGAATGAAAAACTTTAAATGCATTTCAACTTGATCCTTGTTTATTGCCATTACGTTAATACAATGTAACAATCCAATATATCACAGTTAGAATATGATAATAAATCCTCAACAACACATCCCATTGTTGTTGTTTTTTGAAAGCACATTGACTTTTCTTGATATTTAAGTAGGATGTTTCTCCTATAGTATATGTCTGAGAATGCAGTAGGTTATTATAGGAAACGATTGATTTTGTCTGTGTTTTGCCTTTAGGGACTGAAGAAGTGGAGGGCCCACGTGTGGTGAATGTCATCCTCCCTGAGCATCGAGGTTATTTCGTGCAGCATCTGGGCTACTTTCTGGCAACTTTCATACTGCTGGCATTCATCGTTGTGGCTGTCATTGTGCTGACTCGACGGCGCAAAAAGAGAGGTATTGTGTTTAACCTTCCCCTTATGCTTGGCTTATATCTGACAACAAGCTTGTATTTTATGATAAGCCTATTTATACACTCCATAAGGCTCACACCATATGGATACAGTGTGTTTAAGATTGTGTATTTTATCTGTTTTTCAGGGCTGGAGTATGAGCTGCGTAGATCTGATTGGTAAGACCTTACTATACAATAAATTATAGATCATGTTTTCATTAATTTAAAATAAATCCAATTCTGAGCAGACCGGTACTTATTTCTGTGCAGGGGAACTGTAATCAGTGGAGGTGAAATGACATTAGACTGCACAGAGCTGAAGGCCTGTAACCAAGAACCTCTGAATTCAGGTTCAGTAATCTTTATCCACATACAGGCAATAAACTTACATTGACTACCTTAACAAAAAATTTAAAATTTACTGGTTTCTCATAACCTTTGCATCTATTACAATCCACAGACTACAAAAACAACCTACTGAAAGAGAGAGATATGGCCAAAGACTGCAATATGGGTGAGCAGCCATTGTGCAGATTTGTATTTCAGTAAAAAGAAAAAAACCTGACACATGATGACACATGAAACATGATTTTATTGGCACGTTTTCCCTCATTTAGACTTTGATGGAAAGCTGTGGAAGTGAGTGCGATATTTTTGAGATGCTGCTGGCAGGTCCAGGGCAAACACCGGAAGAGTAAAGGACCGTGGAAAGAAGTGGAAAAAAGAGGAAACCCAGGAGAAGACAGGAGGAATGCTCCCTCTGCTGTAACTCTAACACACTAAGCTTTTTCACTAAAAGCCGACATAATTTTTTACGTTATTTTTTTATATAACTTGCATTTTCACCAGCTGTAATAACAATATGGTTAAACATATATTTGATCCTTACTCAAGCATTCATTGTTTGGTTTATGTGGAATATTAGGCTTTTTTCTTTTTTTTTTTTTTACAAAAATGCATGCTGTTTATTAAAGTATGTATTATGTGTACTTTGCATGCAGAGCTGCAAGCTCACAGTTCTTTTCTGATCTTGAAATTTGATAATTTTGTCTTTTTTTGCACAATTTCTGCTGTACCGTAATTTGTAAAAGTGTTCATTAAGGTTTCAATGGTAAATTTACTGTATGTAGACATTTTCAGACCATGTTTAGAAACAAGAGCTACAAATAGCTATAGATAGTAAGACATTTTAAACAAATCATAGTACATTTTTAAAAAACTCAACTGTGGTGACATAATGACTGAATCTAAACTTTTTTCTCTATTTTTAGAAATGCCGACTGTCAGACTTAAAATCCAAATTATGTTTGTAATCAAAAGGATATAAAGCTTCTGAAATATGTATTCATTGATAACTTATCAGGTGAAAAATAATGACATTTTCGGACCATGGACTAAAGGCTCAGTCTGCAGAATCTCAGGAAAAAAAAATTCTTTCAGCCATTTATTTGGTTTTTAGTGGGCTGTGCAGTACTTGTTTGCATCAAGCATGTACAATGTACCCTGGTTTAGAAAACACTGAATTTTCATTACTAAATCTGCTGGTCAATGATATGTTAGAAAACTGTGTAGCTGTAGCTCACATTGTGTCTACTATCTCAGTAATGCTAAATCCCAAACTGTAATCCTAACCCCTGTTCTCTCTTTGTCTCTTGCTCACTTGTGCACACTCTAATGTTGGTCTCTTCTAAGAAATAATTTCTTCTATTAAAGATTCACAACCGTGGCCACAGACTCATCAGTCACTATTTGTTCTAGTTGGTAGAGGGCTATTATTCACAGACATCAACCCACATATTTAGCGTTTGGATGAATAAATTATTATATGATGTTCATAGTAGCCTCTGAAGTATTAAGGATTAAGAGTATGAGAGAAGGAACATTTGAGGTAAGTAATTAATAGTTATGTTAATTAGTAGTGAGACTGAGTCACTGTAGACTCTTGTTTAACAGACATTGTGTTAATGTGACAATATTCCAGCTGTGCAGTACAAGGCACACCTATTTACCTATTTTCACTCCTGGGGTTCACGCCCGTTACAATCATATGATTAACCTCTAATAATCATTACTGTCACCTGCAATTATTATTAGACATATCTAATATTTAATGAGCCCATTAACTGGAGAGGAAAGACAATTATTAGTGCCGTTAAAGTGCTGCGTTTTCTCCAAATCTCTCACAGTGCTGTTACTGTATTTTTATATAAATATTTTGGGTTGTTTATTTATAGGATTCTTCTCTGGGCTATCTCGACATTTTATGAGTTATCCAAAAAATAGGTCGAATATTCTATTTTCATCAGAATACATATATAGCCTATATACATATATTTATATTTGGATTGAATTTATATTGGGCTGCAACCGCTTGACACAATAATATCCCACTGCAATATCAGAGATAGTAGTAATAAAAAAAGAAAGAGAGCAGCATACAGGCTTCATAAAGCCAGTCCACTTCCTCTTTGTTCCATGTTTTGCCTGTACAGTAGGCCGTACAGTAGGAGTGCGTTGTATAAGACGGCCATATGGGCCTGCGCACAGCCCAGACACGCCACTAGATGACAGCACTGTCTAACCAATTAGCCTAGCTTGTAAAAAAAAAAAAAAAAGCAATATTCCCAACACCATATCGCAAGGATGTGGACTGTCCCTTCCTGTTTTAGTGCCGAGAGAGCCACCGTACCGACTCACAGCGGAGCAGGAATACAGGCACTCATAACGCGATTATGTCTGGATTGTCGCTGTGTTGGTCAAACACACGGAGCTGTATTTTCCATCGTGGGTTATGCTGGTTTATATATTAGGGAATGCTGTTATGTTATTCTACGGGTTGCTGGTAACATAGCAGGCCTGTTTATTGCGCTGCCAACCCTTGTTCCTTTCCTGTGTCAATGATTGTCCTCCCCTCACTCTCATGGCGGAGACTAAAATAATATATCACATAGACGAGGAGGAGACTCCTTATCTGGTCAAACTGTCCGTTTCTCCAGAGAAAGTCACCCTAGCGGATTTTAAAAATGTCCTCAACAATCGACCGGTCAATAGCTACAAATTCTTCTTCAAATCGATGGACCAGGATTTTGGGTGAGTGGCCACCGTCTGTGATTATTATTAGCCCGTTCGTCTGGCTCACTTGCTGTTTATTATCGCTTTGTAGTATGTATACAAAAGCTTATTACTAGGCCGTGATAGGCAACATCAGGCGATGCTGGCTGCAACATTGTTACATGTGTGCAAACTATAGTGCCATGTCTGTTTCCGTGCTCCTGGCACCTGCTCATTATTACAGGCTATCCTGTGCGCAGTGGAGGAGACACATGAGTGTTTGAAGTGATACCAGATCTGTCCAGAGCCCTAATGACGCAGCCCTGCATGTATTACACAGAGCCAGACCCCTGCTCCCCCCCTTATTAGTGTCAATATATTAACCCACATTAGTGTCAGTGTATTATCCGTGTGGAATATAAACGCGAGAGCCATGTTGACGAGGCGTCCACATGTTCCAAGTCCTCAGGTTTTATATTGTTTTGGTTTTGGTTGTGCCAGATTGTTTGTGGTTATGTGTTTGTCAGGATCATTTCACAAAAGGTTATCATTTTGTGTTTTCTTAATTTATACCTTATTGTAGCCCATGAAGTTCTTACACAGACACACACACACACACAATGGATGGCAGGTGAATCCCAATGGAGTGTGACAAGCACAAGCCAGGGTTGTGACTATTAGCTATGCAATCACCTTTTTTATTTAATTGCCCCAGAGGAGGAGATCTCAAACCTCCATCCTCATAACCTTGTTTTTCTAATGATCTTTCTATTATCCCGTGTTATTACAGTAATGCCTGTTTGTTTTCCTGATTATTACATGTAGGTTAAATAATGTGGAAACAGAGAATGGGCAGTTATTTGCCGTCTCATCGCACAGTCCACTGATTATTTGGTCAGGTATATGGACATATAATATACAGTATTGTCAAGATTAAAATAATGATTCAACCTACAGTCATATATATTTTAACCCATCATGTTATAGCATTTGTTATGGAAAAAAAATTGATTTTCAGATTTTTACTGTCACTCCTTTTTTTAATTTTCATGTTGAATTTTACCACAGAAAGTCACAGGAACTACCTCCTATATCCACTGGATTCTGGACTTTATAAATAATAGAAATATTTCCTCCCTTTTTCTCTCTCTCTTCCTCTCTTGTAATCCCATCCTGATTTTCAGGAGTTTGCACCAGGTCTACAAAGCTCTTCAGCTCTCGGTCAGCAAGATCTACTTGTATCAGGTCCCTGCTGAGGATGACATATTTGTGTCAGTGCCTGTTTCTCATTCCAGTCTGAACAGTCATACATGGGCCCACACACATCAATATCTAGCACTGTAATCAGAAAACATGATTGGAGGAAATGCAGAGGCAGGCAGTGTGTATAGAGCAGAACGTCATACATTTCCACCGCAGCCTGACCTTGTGAGGGAAACTGGCTCTTCCTGGTGGCAGGCTAGGCTTGGTGCGCCGCTTTGTCCCCAGCCCCGGCTTCCTGCCTCTGTTGCACTGCAGGCCGGGCTGCTCACTGGGCCTCAGGTGATCGACAAGCAGATTATGGAAACAAACAAAAGCATGTTTGCTTTCGCCACATGGAGACGTGGCTCCGTGTTGCTGAACACACCGCTACAGTAGGCCAACCGGCTCTTGAATGTGCATCAACAAAGCTTGTTAGATTATGTTGTGAACTGGACATTGTTAAATGACTATGTTTTCACATAGAGCTGTTACACACAGATTATAAACGCGTCTCCATCAGCATCTCTGCCTTTGAGTTAAGGTTGAGTATTCAGTCTCTGTGAGTGCCGTATGGTACTGGCACAGTATGGAAGCAAAGCCAGTCAAAGGCACAGAGGATAGCAGCGCTTTGTGGTAGCCATGCTGGCTGTACTGCAAACACAGAGACAGTATGGCTGCTGGAGAATTAGCTAGGGAGGAATAAGACTGCTGAGCAGAGAGGGAAAACATCAAATCCCTTGCAGTTATAGACAGTGTTTGAAATGTAAATGAGCAGTCAGTGCAAGGTCCTCTGTAGTAGACCTCCTGCTGTGCAGGAAAAACCAGCCATTTTCTTAAGGGATTGCTGAACTACATTTGTGCTGGCTAAATCAGCCCTTTAAGCAATGGCCACACAAATTTGATAAATGGTTTGTCCCCACAACGCCTCAGCTTACCGCAGTGAACAAGTCATGTCAGTTTTCTTTGGAATCGTGTGGAATACACGTAACCATGGGCTGTGGCATTTCACACAACGGAAGACAGCAAATTAAACGATGAATGTGCTCTGTGCACATTTCATACCTCAGTTTTTTCCCCCCATAATATTAATTTATTCATCAATATTCATAAGACAGGAAACTAATTGAGGCTGGGTTGTTTTGAAGCAACCCACTTGGCTTTTTCGGCTTTTTTCAAGGTGATGATATGGCGTTTTGTCATTGCCACTGGTGGTGAGTGGGTTTGAGACCTCACTATAATGCAAGTCACAGAGGCACTCTGGAGCTGAGGAAGCAGCCAAGCTGAAGGTCTGAAAGAAACAGTCTTGTTTGTGCCTTACAAAATAGGGGGGCTGGTAGGGGAATCTTTCTTCTACTGAGGAAGTGATGCTAAGCCCCTGTAGGACAAAAATCTGCAGCTTTTTGCACAAATGCAACCCTTTCCTCACCTCGCTTGTTTTTGCTTTTTGAGGATTGTGAAGTTGAAGGTTATACTGCATTTGTGTGCCGCGGCATTAACAACAATGCTCCCACTGTGATTATACAATATTTGTCAAAATAGTGACATTATGAATGGAAAGGGAAGTAAAACATCTGACCTTTGTTATTGTGTTGCTGTGAAAATCACATGGTTACAGTACTATATGTGACATCACCGTATTCATGCTTTGTAGATGGTTAAAGTTGGTTAAATAATGAATTTATCTGTGTACTGAGTCACACTGTCTCACATTGAAGTTTATCTATTACTAATCTTATTTGACTACAAATATTTTGATGCCCTGTATATAATATCATTAGCATCAGCCCACCAAAGTCCTTAGATTGATGGCCGGGGTTGGCTGGCTTCTCTTGCCCCTGGTTTCTGGTTTAGGCTGTAGCTACCCAGCCCACCTCTGTCTCTCAAAGCATAAACAAACACGTCTAATCTTCCCCAGCTACACAAATATCCCCAGCAGTGGAATATTCAGCCATCACCAGGGTAAATCTTGTGTTATTATCCTGTGAAATCTGTTAAGACCTATTTAAGCTGTCTGCTGTATAAAGTCAGATCTGTGACAGCAGCCCACACCAGACACATGCTTCTCCAAACAGGGCATACGGTTTTTATGTGTGTGTATCCGTGTGTGTGTCTGTGCTTGTTAAGTGTTCAGGGTGGAACTAACACTGCTCCTGATATCAGATGGAAGCTGAAAAGCATGCAGGCCATGGGTATTTTACCGCATGTTAAAGACGTCATCGGTTGATGACTCGAACAGTTTCTTGGTTCTTTTGGTTTCATTTCTTATAACAGACAGAGACGTGTTTAAGGGGTTAATTGTCCATGCCATTTTTTTTGTTTTTTAAACTGTAAAAAAATCCTGTTACATTGGTGAACTGTGTGTGCGTACCATTCGAAAGAAGAAGCATTGCTGATATTGTATTTGTACCGGCCACTCCCACATCCTCACAAGTCACCTTACAGCTGGTAATGCAGCTCGAGAGAGAGGATGCAAACACTTCCTACCTAACAAGCAGCCGGCAGAGTCAGCCCTCACGTCCCTCCCTTTTCCTCCCTGAGGTGGAACAGGCCACAGCAGCAGACTCTGTGGTCGTCAGTTCCAGCCACAAGGCTACGTTATCTCCGTCCACCACTCCCAGCAATGCAGCTCCCACAGCAGCAGCGCACACAATAACACAACTGGCTTGGCTAATCATTTCAGTGGCAGGGAAGTTCTGGCAAACAAGAAGCGGAAAAATAAAAGCTGTAAAGTCACTGTCAGAGACACCCCTGCATAAAATCTTCTTAGGCTTCCCTGCTGCTCCAAAGTCGTGCCTCTCCCTTTTCATGCACCGTGTTCAAAGCCAAGAAGCTAATGTGAGATCTCCACCAAAGTCAACAGTCATAAAATATCAAGGTGTTTAAACCCATGTGTGTCAGTGTGTATGTAAGGTGTTTGCTGGCTCATCTCCTATACCCCTCAGCAAGCTCCAGGCTGGATCTATGTGACACGAGCCTAGCAGGTGTGGTGACTGATTGCTGCTGAACTGTGTCCCAGCAGGTCAAAGGGTAACTGGAAGGTATTTTTGTAGGGAATTTACAGCCAAAGATGAAGACACTAAGGGAGGCTCACACAGTAGATCACTCTATTAATACACACTCCTGTGCCTTTGACGCCCTGTTGTCGGAGCTCTGACACATTCCCACATCTATCTATCTATCTATTGGTCTATCTGTGAAAACATCCACACCTGCGCAGGGTTACTATTTGACCCATTCATTATTGATTTATGGCCCTATCCTTGCCAGGTTGAGCGGCTGTTATCACATTGTTGTGCGTAGTGTTACTGGACAGACTGCCATGAGGTCCATAAATGTGCTGATAGATACTCAGACTGAGAGTGTCATTGCTGCTGCTTCTCATTGAGCAAAAGCTGGTCAAAAGCCATGTAAAAAATGTGATTTACAAAAGCGTGAATGTCTCTCAGTATGTGCCAGCTAGGCAGGGAAGGGAAGTGTCTCCAGGCTGCACCGTGTTGTGTTGTTGAGTTGACTGTTGTGTCCTTCTTCTGGCCGGTTATCCTGACCGTATCTGTCTGCCTGTTCCCCAGGGTTGTCAAAGAAGAGATTTCTGATGACAACGCCAAGCTGCCCTGCTTCAACGGGAGAGTAGTGTCCTGGGTAAGTGAGATGTACAGTGCACCCGTGCTTACCTTCTCTCCTGTCTGTGCTGCCTCAGCTCTAACCAAAGATATGTGGAGCACTCATGGATCATGTAAATGTAGCCATATGACGCCTCCACAGAGCTTTTCAAACACTCTTCACCTTGCTCTCATTATTCTGCTGTATTGTATAGGTGCGAGTGATTCCATTAGATATTGAACTTAGCTTCTGTTACGAAATACAATCAGAGGTGGCTGAGTTGGACGTCTAAAACTGGAAATATCAGACCAACTAGTGTAACCTGGTGGTCAGTTATTCTATTGACTTGACTGTAGCATTATAGTGATTTGTAATTATGGAATATAAACAGTGCTGTTAGCCCAAGTTTCCCTATGGGACAATAAAGTATTTTAAATCGAATCAATCTGTCAGGATTTACAAATGAGGATTTATATCTTAATCATCGCTCTATCGAGCAGAAGAAACAGGTTATAGCTCTGGCTTTAAATATTGACAGGCTGCATATTAATCTACTTAGGCTTTTTGTCCTTTTTTACCAATCCACTATATAAATGTTATACTTTATTGATCTCTGTGGGGAAATTCATTATTTTTGCTTGCGTCCCTCCACAGGGAGGTCAGAGGTCAGACTCAGTGGTGGCTGTTGAGTTGCTAAGGAGTGTCTTGCTCAATATCACTTAAGCAGTGTCAATACTAATAACAGGGTTTGAAGCCTGTACTTGTGTTAAGGTGTTCTTCTCAATTCATTCACATTTGATTTAACAAAACATTTCACACACTACGGCAACCTTATGTCGGCAACGTGTAATGTAATTAGCAGGAGTACGCTGTTCTGTGATTTTAGGTGTATTTTGGTATTTTGGTTGCTGCAAATAATATGAACATCTTGTTTAAGTACTGCTATTGGCAATATCCACCATGTTACTAATTGGTATTGGATTTAAATCAATCAGCATTTCTTGGAGCTCCACAGTGATAAATCTTTACATCACTTGCTCCAACAGTTTTTATATGTAATGACTGTAAGCTAAATTTAGTTACTTTAGTCATTTTTCATGTGGTAAAACATTATTAAAAACTGAAAAATGAAAATGAACAAATCTTTGGGCATCCTTTATTTTTAAATTCAGGCTATGAAGGCAGATATTACTTAAGCTAATTCTTACGGTAAACAGAGTAGAGAAACCTTAGAAATGCTCTATTGTTTATGTGTCTGATTAGACACACATTAGAAATGTAAAATATGTAGGGTATGCACTGTATCAGCTCTGTGGCTGATACTGACCCTATTAAGTGGAGCAGTATCGACCAGAGAGGACTGATCCACATTAAATTCAGTTTCTTCATTTCATGTCAGTATAAAATGTTGTGTTTCCACTAACAGTTACATTCATTAGACACATCAAGTTGTCCACAACTCTACAGCAATCCCTGCCCTCATGTTATCTTACATAAAATAATTCCAATGAACTCCACACATTGTGGTGTACAGAATTTACATTTAAATTTGGGGAAAAGAGAGCACTAGAATCGGCTCAGGAATCAGTATTGGGAAAGAAAAACTCAGATCGATGCATACCTAAAAGTAGGGAGGTATTTTTCCTTAATAATACTGTCAAACACAGAAAAAATTTATTTTTTATAAAGCTGTTTTCCATAAACTCCAGAAACAGAGCTAAATTCATTTTCAGACAGAAAGCCAGTCAGCACACACCAGACACAGCACACAGACACAGAAGGTGATGGAAAATACAGAAATACTTTCAGTCTTTGAAATGGAGCAAAAGAAAAGTAGCCCACAGGGTTCATTTAAGAATCTAGTGACACCCTAGTGACACCTGTGAATCCCACAGCTCGCATTAGAATAATCATAGTCCATACAGTTGTTAGTCTTTCCACGGCTGCCTGCTTTAACTTTCATTATTCTGGCTCAGATGAAAGGAGAGTGGAGTTCTATCTATGGGTCATCGTACATCATCCTTTGTACTGACACTCAACTGAGTAAAAGCAGTGCAGTCTTTTAAGTTTCTGTGTCGCTTGCTGTGTTTCTCAAGTTGTTTATGCGTAGCCACCAGCCATCTCTAGGCCTCTTTGCAGCATCTCATTTCATAGTCTTCCCTCATGTGTACTTGCACACAAGATGTGCCTGTCTCTGGTGCCAACATCAGTGTGTTCATCTTTGAGTGTCGCAGAGTATGTGTTGAGGTTGTTTTTGATCTTCCCCTCCTCACAATGGAGCCTATATGATTCAACAAAATATTTATTATTGTTTGTGTTTCTCTTGGAGATGAATATGTCTGGTCTTGAACACATCTTTTCTTTTCTCCAATGTCTTTCTCTTTCAGTTGGTCCTGGCAGAGAGTGCCCACTCTGATGGAGGATCTCAGTGCACGGAGAGCCACCCCGAGCTGCCCCCTCCTCTGGAGAGAACAGGCGGCATTGGAGACTCACGGCCCCCCTCCTTCCAGTAAGTAGACTGATTACTGCCTGTCATATATGCACAATTACACACACACGGGGATGTAGGCAGATGTATTCAAGCACACAATCCTGTGCACTGGGTGACCTTTTTATTTCACAGCATGCCATATGGAATATGTGCTAATCAGAAAGATTTGTCATCATAGGATCGTATGGGAGGTGTAGGTGGTCTGTAAGCCTGTGTGTGAATTATGCCATGAAGTATGTGCTAAAGCTTGAGTGTGGGAACATGCATGGATGTGAGTATTTCTCCCACTAGTGTGTATGTTCCCTCCCGCCCACTCAACCATGGAGTAAGGTGTTAGTCCGCTCATCTATGTAAACATGATGCGTACGCTGCGAGTGCTGCTGATTCTTGAAATAGCCTTCATAGCATACACATCTTCAGGCGAATACTGGCACTCAGTGAGGCTCATTGTATTCAGTCACTAAGAGCATTCATCCATACTCGGTTAATAAAGGCATATGTGGCCCGAAAAAACACATTGGTGCCTAAAAGCTCAGAAATGGATTATTATTATTATTATTATTTTTTTTTTTTTTTTGACAGCCTGATGACTTTTACCTGAGCCCAGACTTTGATTTCAAACTGGCAGATTAGAGAATATCACTGCACTTGCTAAGGAGAAGTCCAACGCTAAATATAGCTAGAAGGGCTGGGGGCAATGGGGGCGAGGGTTGTTGCCATTATAGTGCTAGAGCAATATGGCTGAGGCTCTATATTGAGAACATGCAATCTGTCATGTCTCAGTGTATCTCTTTATCCAGTGTTTGACATCTCAGCTCGCTTTTGCCCTCTATGGACTGCTCCCTGCTGTTTGGCTGTCAGCTGTCCTGATGATTTTATTGTTCCCTGCCAGTTTTCACTGGGACTACTGCCACCTTGTGGAGAAAAACAACAGTGCGCCGGCCCCCTTACCCCACGTAATTTCCCCCGCCCCCACCCTCACTCTCCCTTTCTCTTTTCCTCTTTGAGTCAGACAGGCAGGCCTTTCTTTCAGGGAAACAGTGTGATGAATTCCCTATAGCGAACCTCCTCTCTTTCCGAAATGAATCCAGTCTTCCACCCTTTACCTCTGTCTGTAAATAGCTAGAATATTTTTACCACTTAATTTCTCTTTGTGCTTTATTCATGCATTTCATGTGTTTGTCGGCGTGAATGGCTCTATTTGATGAGCAAACAGAATAGGTGTTTTGGGCTGAGAATGGACACAACTGATGTGCCTCTGCCTGGTAATCCGGATTAACACACATTAAAAGCACCCATCTCCATTTCCCAAGAGGGAGGGGGAGGCGATTGGCAGAGAGGAGGGGAGGTCAGGTGGGGGGGTTGAAAAGGGGGTGGCATTTGTTCACAGCTGCAGTCTAGCGCCTTGGATAATCTCCCCCTGGATCAGCAGACCTGCCGCCAGCCTGACAGGCAGGGAGTCACCACCGCATCAATCATCACACTGCTTCCCAATCCCTACCGATAGAAATGCATCCAGACTATGCATCTTCGGTGATATTTGCATACATGCACTGACCTGCGCTGGTGAAGCCTGGCCCAGGTGCACCCATTAGTACTCCGTAGCAGAAGCGTGTAAGCATGCCTCATTGAGCACTTTATCCTGCTGAGTGAACACAGCAGACGCAGCATCCTGTCTGCTCTTGTGTTTTTAATTTGCATTGATCATCCTCACATCGTCGCTGAGGTGTGTGAGAACATTGTTTTTAAACCATTGCAGGGTGATGATTGTGTTTTTGTTCTGTTTATACTCTGATGATATCCACAGTGTATAAGCAGAACCAATGCGTTCAAAAGAGACACTGTTTGTATATGAGCACTGCCATGAATGTGCATGAATGCATGAATGCGCTTGCATGGAAGTGTGATTATTTATACAGGTGTAAGGTACATGTTGCACACATGCCTAAGTGTGTGTGACAGGCTGACAGGGTTGAGTAGAGTTCTCACCAGCTTCAGGTTTCTTAGGTGCCCGGTGGCTGTGTAAGTCCCTTAACCCTGGTGCCTGAGGCCACAGCGTCTCCAGCCCTCTGACAGAATAACAATCTGCCCTCCAGCCCCTCCATAACCCCCAGACTCCTCCTAGACCCCAAGTACACAGGCCAGCTTATTGCTCAGCCCACACCTGATCTACCACTTCTCACTTTTTTATGCAATCTGTCATTCTCCCCTCGCTGTCTCTCTTGCAATCATGCTCCAGGCACCATCTGGGCTTTCAATAGGTCTCATTAATGCCAGTATTGTCCAGAATGGCTCCCTCTCAGGGTATCTGGTCATTAATGACAGTTAGTGAAAAACACATCACATACCGCAGAACAATGAAACTGCTATTTTGACCAGGGGGATTGAATTCGAAACAGAGTCATAATATGAGTTGCATATTCCCCTAAGGCTGAATGGCAGGCAAACAGATATTATAACAGACAGGAGTATATTGTAGCTGGGGATTATGTTCAGGAGTGTTTCAGGTTGGCTAGAGAATTAATTTGAAAGACTTTTCTGTGAGAGAGACAGAGAGACTGTGTGTTTTGTCCATCATTATGAATCTGACTGAAGTTTTCCAATGTGTGTACTGCAGTGCCAATGCGGTGAGCAGTCGAGATGGCCTGGACACCGAGACGGGTACAGAGTCTCTCCTGAGCCACCGCAGAGAGCGAGAGAGAGAGCGGGCACGGAGGAGAGCTCGAGAAACTGAGCGTGAGTATTATCAGCCAGGAACAGATGGATCCTAAAAATGCAATTATCTTGTCATTTCGAAGTTATTACATTTCAGTGCCTCTCACTGAACTCTGAGCTGACTCTGCACAAGTCACTCACACACAAAAAGTGGACAGACAGCAGACATAGAAAAAAAAGGCCCTCAGGGATCACATGATGTCTGTTGAACTTTAGCTATGTGAGACCAAGAAACACATAGATATTCAAATTCTAAGAAGAGTGAAGAGAAAAAGTTCACTGTACGTCAAAGATTCTGGAATTCACTGTCTTTCTCAATAATTGTCTTTCTTCTGTTTCCTCTGTGTGGCTCAGGTTTATGGTCAGAGGGTGTTTTCCACTCGGTAGTCACACTCCAGTCTTGTACGATGATTATACCCTGTCAGAAGACACTAGTGTTTTGTGAAATATCAGAGGAAAGTCTTTTGCAGCAACCATCTACAGGCTACTCGGAAAATAAACTTTTAGAATCCTGATTTTGAAAGCCCCCGAGAAGCATTATCAAGTGCGAACACATCTGCTTTACTGTTTTGACATTTGGCCGCAGCAATTTTTATTGAAATCACTTTGATGGGAGAAGGATGGCTTTCTTCCTGCTCCTTCAAAAGAGCTGCTCTCCTTTACAGGCTCAATGTTTTTAATTTGAGAGCCTGCCAGGCAACATCACACGTCTGCGCTGTCCACAACAGAGAACAGGGTATACTGGTGGTGCAGGAAAAGGTGTGTTCTGTTATTAGCACAATCATACTTGAAATATTTTTAGATATCCGCTTTATTCTATTCCTGCCCTCGCCACACTGACATTTTGGAGGAATTAGTTGTTTTTATGGCAGGAAGTAATAAATCAGCAGCTTCTGATGCTTGCAGTCTGCTGTTTGACTCACAGCAAAGCCAGTTGTTTCTTACTTTCTCTCCCTGTCTCTGTTTCTCCTCCCCTTGTCCTATCTTCACAGCAAGCCTGGCTCTTTGCATCCTGCGCTCCAGGCTCATTATGCAATTAGTAGCACAGAATACAGCATCAGGTTGAGGTTGCAGGAAGAGCTGCAACAGTCTCGAATGCTGGAATCAAATTTAGCTATATCCTAGCAGAATAACTGCATAATCATCTCCATTGATATCACTATTCCCATGCATCTGTGACAGTGTTGTTGACTTGGCAACATTTTGTTGGTGCTCACCACATCAGATCCACTGCTGCTAACTGCCAACTGCACATCTGTTCTGTGCGTGATGTGGAAATACCTCAAGCCTAATGTAGTTTGTGTCTGTCCTCCATCTTCCTCTGTGTTTACTGACCTCGACACTATCATACAGAAGACAGAAAGTAGAGAATTACTATTTCTCCCTTTCTTTCTCTCTCTCTCTCTCTCTCTCTCTCACACACACACACACACTTTCCTTGCTTGCTAGTTAGTTATCTCTAATTAAGTGAAACCGTCTGGGGAATTGGGTGGGTTGCTCTTGGTTTACCGGCAGTTTCATGGCTCATAGATCTAGCGAGTAAGACCCCACGTAATGCAATTCAATTGGGCTGTGTTGGCTCAGTGTCTGCTGTCACAGTCACGTGGCCTGCATGTAAAGACATATAAAGAAGGAGCAAGTAGCCCCGCCTCTTTACCTTGCAGCCTGCAGCATCAGCAGCAGCAGGAATTCCCCTGTCACCTTATACACACGCTCCAAGTGATTTTGTCTCGGTGTGAATGCCAGTTGCTTTACAGCAATCAGTTAAATTGTTCAGCCCTGGTAAACATATCCCTTCTTATTATCTGTCTGTGCCGTGGCGTTTGAGAATGAATGGATGAAAAATGCGGCAGTTGAACATTTTAGGAGGGTTAACAGGTGTTCAGGAGTTATGGAATATGACCTCCTTCAAGGCCGCCAGGTGCTCTGCATCTTAACCTGTTGTAAGACAAGACTCTAATATTCAGTTATTGCATTGTAGCAGAAACATTTAATACCCACAAGGAGAAAAAAGCATTGCCATTGCATTAAACATCATGCTGCTGGGATTTAAGGTTGAGGTCAAAGAAGACAGGCTAAGCCAAAGCACTTATGCTTGTATTAAAGTATTAACACAAAGCACAAAAGCAGCTGGTGAAACTGTCCTCCGTAATGAAAAGTGTCTTAAAATCCTTTTTTGTGATTCGATGCTGCTGAACGCATTTGGGCTTTCAGTAACCTGATGGTGTTTTTTACTTGAGGCATAGATGGGACAGGACATCATCCGAAATCCCATATTATCTCTGTTTTGGAGAAATCTGTCATCTGATTGGTCAGAGACAGATTAGCAGTCATTCTATAGTTGCGTGCCATGGGAGGGAGGGAGGGAGGGAGGAGGCAATACTTTCTCCTGACTCTCAGCTCAGTTTATCTGTGCATCGGCTGAAGGTACGCTGCCGGCTGTGGTGAGAGGGATCTTTTGTGTTATGTCTGTTATTGATATTTCACATTTAAATAATGTTGAATATGCAAGTGATTAGATTTTGTAGTTACTTTAATGCGGTGGGCGAGAGAGGAGAGAGATTTATTGAACTTGTAAGCTTATAAGATGATGTTGTTTATGTAATGATAACCCACCAGTAGATAAATGACCAGTTTTAACTGTTAAGCATTGATTTTATGTGATGAGTGCATTATTTATCTATTGTAGGATCATTGTTCACAAGAAGTAGAGAATGTATGATTTTTTTCAACGAGCTTATTTCACAACTCTTTTGAAAAGGTCATGGTTGTGTCCGAAGTTTCACATCTAGTCAAAAATGGACTCACTTCTTGTTTTCTTACTGCACACTCTCCACATAGGATCTTTATTCTTATTCCATATTTTTGTCACTGCCTCTATTGTAGATAAGCTGTGAAGCCTGTCTGCAGCCAGCCGGTGGGCAGTCTGGGCGTCTGGGGCTCAGGCTGGGTTTTAGAGAGCGTCTAGCACAGACGGAGCAAAGCACAAAGACACAGATTTCAGTCTGGCTTGGTGAACCTGCACACTTGTTCTTTTTTTTTCTCTTCTCTGGTGTGGCAGTCCTCTGAGCGTGGGAGGAAATATGTTTGAGTGAATCCTGACAGTGGATGTCCCTCTGCTGATTGAGTGCTTATGTGCAGTAGCTCAGCTTTCATAAAATCACCTTCTGGGCGGAGCTAGCCATGGGAACAACCACATTACTGGAATGTTTTGCTTGCTCTCGGCGAATACGCTGGCTACCACGCCCTCTTCGATATATCAGCCCTTTCCAGCCAATCCGCTGTTACCCTGAGACAGCACCACCTCACTGGCCATGTACGTATGGAGATGGACAGAATGGTCGTACACTACTGGGAATTGTGAGAGTGGATTTATGTAGAGCTTTGTAAAGTAAAGCAATGTATTAAAGATAAATCTCAAGCTGTAACTCAAGTTTGTATGATTACTTTTCCCTTTTTAATATTTATTTGTAATTCCTGTACTCTACTGTAAGGTCTGGCTGAAATTAAGTTCTGCTTTTCAGTTCATATTTCCAATAATGCTAAAGTCACCCAGCAGTATCAGAGATTAAGGCCCCTCTGTTGTTTCCATCCCTGTTGCTCAGATAACTGTGATCTTTTCCCAGTTCCACCATTCTCACTAACAATGACTTTCCTCTCCTCCTGGATGATCCCTCTCGTTCTGATCTGACCCCTCGACGAGCAACATGACCTCCCGCCTGACTCACTGCTGCTTTGCTCTTTCTCTCTTCAGTCCCTCGCATCAATGGTCACTCAAAATCAGAGCGCACTGCAAGGGACTCAGCGATGGGTTATGACAGCGCGTCAGTAATGAGCAGCGAGCTGGAGTCCAGCTCATTTGTTGACAGTGAGGAAGACGAGGATGCTAGCAGGTAATATTCTACCTCACATCAAAATGTATTTCTGCTCTATCCAGATAATCAGTAGTTTTTGTTTGTTTCTCAAACCATCTGTTGTGTTTAATAAAAAGGATTTAATAAAAACCATAAAATGTTTTCCAACCATGTTTCACCTGACACCTGATATATTTTAAATTTGTTGTGGCTAGGGCTGCAACTACCTGTTATTTTAGTTATTAGTTAATTTATTGTTTTTCTGTATTAATCACAAAATGTCAGAATTTATTGAAAAATGCCTGTCACAATTTCCCAGAACCCAACGAGATATAAAACACATAAAGAGCAGAAAACACTCACATTTGTGATGCTTGAATAAGCAAATGTTTTTGCTTAATAAATGACCCAAATGACCGGTGATGCAAAATTTTCTTTCATTTAACAAATTGATTTATCAATTAATTGTTTCAGCTCTAGTCGTGGCTGATCCACCAGCAACTCAGGCTGGACCTACTTTAAATCACAATCAGCTACATAAGTCAGTCATATTAAGATAAATACAGATGACCAAATACCAGCATTGTCAGCATTTTTCAAGGCAATTTACAGAGGATGTGTGTTGTGGATGCAACATGCAAGGGACAATAGGCTTCTGTAATGTACAATGCTATTGTATTTACAGCAGATGTTTTATTTTCTTTTATCTTCTGTACATCCCACAGTCATTTCTGCACAGTCCCCATAGTAGATAGTCCTCGTATTATTTTTCCTTCTTATTCTATCCTATCTTTGTCTTTCTTTCTTTCCATTTAATTATTTTCTCTCTCTCCCTGTGTTTCAGGCTCAGTAGCTCCACTGAACAGAGTTCCTCTTCACAGCTGATGCGCAGACATAAGCGACGCCGACGGAGGCACAAAGTGGCCAAAATAGACCGGGTGAGCGCCTCAAAGACACATCACTGCTCCTGCTGAAATTGAAATTGTCACTGAACATGAGACACAGATGAGATGGCTGATTGATATAGACTTCATGCCACTTTGACTATGTGTGATGTGCTTTGCTTATGGTATCCTCTTGCCTTGCCTACGTTTCCAGTCTTCATCCTTCAGCAGTATCACAGACTCCACCATGAGCCTCAACATCATCACCGTCACACTCAACATGGGTAAACCTGACACTTCCATAACTAGGATTTATTTATAAGTTTTAATGATTTGTCACTTTGTTTTCCAGACCTGATACTGTGCTCATACTCATTCCCTGCTTTTTCCCTGACAGAGAAGTACAACTTTTTGGGTATCAGTATTGTTGGTCAGAGTAATGACCGGGGAGACGGCGGCATTTACATCGGCTCTATCATGAAAGGAGGAGCTGTGGCTGCTGATGGACGAATAGAACCCGGAGACATGCTCCTCCAGGTACACCAGCAGTTGCCGCTGTTCGTACATTGTGAAAGCCTAACACAACACATAAGGAGATGACTGTAGTTCTGTCTGAGGTTTTGTGGCTAATTAACAACCTCAATGTTGTATTCACTTCCGTTACGAGGCTCTTTTGTAGAAGTTGTAATTCTGCCTCTCCTTTTCCTTCCTGTTATTGCCTCTCTTTTCATCTCTGTGCAGCAGAGCGCTACGGCTACACCCACTATGAAACACACGAGGACTGATTAAAAGTTGCTGTTGCCCCAACATTCACAATATAGTTTTTATTTTGACTGTTTCCCATTGAAAGCAGCTTAGGATTTCCAGGCATCTAAAGGTCTAAGAGCACTTCAAAGATGAATGTGCACAGTACAAGCGCATAAACACATCTGAGCCCTCTCAAAATAATATTTTTCTCATGAAAACACATTGTATAATAATGGAATGTTATTTGATATAATTAGCCAATTATACATTTTGCTGTCTTTCAACCAGGTGAATGACGTAAACTTTGAGAACATGAGCAATGATGACGCTGTGAGGATCCTCAGAGAGATTGTTTCCAAAACTGGGTAAGAACATACAGCTGGCTCAGACCAACCACGGAGCATTGTGGGTATTTAACTCTCTGCTGCAGAAGATTATCACATTGAAAGCATAACTTACTGTATGTAGGGTGTAATCTTACACTTCAGACTAAAGCGTAAATCTGATGGGGTGCCGTTTGAGTATTCAAAGGATTTAAAGAATTAAAGGAAAGCCTATTGAGAAAATCATGACTCTAAAATACAAGCATATCCCTACAGTTTATCCATTGTTTCCAAAACAACATGTTTATTGCTACAGTAGATTTGGGGACTTTTTCTAAAAGAATACATTTGACTTTCTGAGCTGGTATCAGCCACCGTCCTGCCTCTGTATCCTGATAGTTACACCAGTTTAGAGAGAGCTTTTATAGCTATACACACATTTTTTACAGTTTGAATATGCAGATTAAACTGTGGTGTCATTTAGTGACTTGTGGTGACTGGAATACTTTCCACCAAAAAACACTGACTGACTCACTGACCTCTGAGCTGATGATTAAAACAGTAGAACCGATAGATGTCAGCAGTTTCAAATCTGACAGCAGTGATAAAGTAATGTAGTCAGTGAAGTGTGGTGGACAGTAAACTCCTGTTTGTTGTACTTGGCTTCACCAAACTTTTGTGCTGTCTATTTACATTGATTTTTAATTTGCTTCTTCTCCAGTCCTATTAGTCTTACTGTTGCCAAATGTTGGGACCCGTCTCCACGAAGCTACTTCACCATTCCTCGTGGTAAGACAGGCACTAGTGCTTTATTGCAATAATACATATCTAATTTTCATTAGAAATCATTATTTTTATTACATACAGAGCAATGTAAGTGATATCCCTGACCAGGATGATGTTTTACAGTTTGTATCTTTTCTCAAAGTTGCCTTATTTGTTTCATTTGTTCAGCTGAGCCAGTGAGACCCATTGACCCTGCAGCCTGGATTTCACACACCACCGCCCTGACAGGACCTTA
The DNA here is from genome assembly GCF_004916995.1 of Morone saxatilis. Taxonomy (NCBI): domain Eukaryota; kingdom Metazoa; phylum Chordata; class Actinopteri; family Moronidae; genus Morone; species Morone saxatilis. The sequence goes on along the minus strand of NW_023339707.1, from coordinate 20,460,170 downwards.
CCCACACTATGGTAAAGACAACCAACCACCTCCTCCATCACACACAATGAAACATCAATTCTGTGGTAATTATGATAACCTTACAACATTTAAAAAATTGAAAAGTTCTGCTTGTCAGTGTTTTCTCATAAACTCCTTTCCCATCCCAGAGTTTGATGACTTGCCTCTGTCTGCAAGTAAAACAGACATGGCCACCATCGTCAAAGTGATGCAGTTGCCTGACTCTGGCCTAGAGATTCGAGACAGGATGTGGTTGAAGATCACCATTGCCAACGCTGTCATTGGTGAGAAAATCTAAGCCTTGTGGTAACTCACAACACTAAAACCAAAACTCTGGTGTACAGCCAAGTAATTTACTGTGACTAGCATGTAGTTTGGAGAAATACACAGATCTGTGTTGGATCTATATGCTATTCTGAACCTTGGTACTGACTATGAGCAATATTGGCCCAGTAACTCTTGAAAATAAACACTCAAAAAAGATGAATAAACAAAATGAATATGTTTATTTGCCTTTTTCTAAATAGTAAAAAGTTGAATTACAAAGGTGAAATTTAAAACGCAACTCTAAAAATAATAAGAATCTGTAATCACATATTTTTCTCAAATCCATCAAGTTATTTTTTTGAGACAGTTTATTGTTCCTAAATACAACAAACAGCCTCATTGATAGTTTAATTGTTTTTCTACCCACAAAGTATGAGGCCTGAAAAGAATCATGCATAACTGGGGCATTAACTCCACCAACTTTATTCAAAGTTCTTGCAACATTGTGCTGCTTGTCTACGTGTAACCACTGTGGTTGTTATGCATATTGACAGTATTTTTAGCATCTGTTCAACACATTAGAGCAGGAGTCTACATGTCCCTCTCTCTCTCTCTCTCTCTGTGTGTGTGTGTGTGTTTGTTGCTGTGTCAGGTGCTGACGTAGTGGACTGGCTTTACTCCAGAGTAGAAGGATTCAAGGACCGGAGAGATGCGAGGAAGTACGCGAGCAGTCTGCTGAAACATGGCTACCTGAGACACACCGTCAACAAAATCACCTTCTCCGAGCAGTGCTACTATACCTTCGGGGACCTCTGCCAAAGTACAGCCACTTCTCTCAATGTGTCAATCATGCAATTCCATGTGTATGGCTTTTTTATGAATAGGAGGATTGTACTAAATCTTTCCCTCTCTGGTTCTGTTTTCTCTCCAATAAGACATGGCATCACTCAATTTAAATGAGGGATCCAGCGGCGGAGGCTCTGAGCAGGACACTCTGGCACCGCTCCCTCCCACCAGCAACCCTTGGCCCCTGGGCGGCCAGCCATTCCCCTACCCTCCCTTTCCCTCCGCACCCCCCAGCTTCCCGCCAGGATACTCAGACCCTTGCCACAGTTTCCACAGTGGGAGTGCAGGCAGCCAACACAGCGAGGGTGAGCAATGAAAAGAAGGGGCAAAAAGGGCCTTTGAGTTTTCCATCAGCCTTTCATTAATTAATGTGATCATTTGACTCAACATGCAACATGACATTCTCCCTAATCTAAGTATTCCTGACATATGACATCAGTATTAATTCAAGTGTCTGACTCATGCTAATGTTAGCTTTTCTGGCTCACGAGGCAGGAAATGGACATTGGATTGCATTTTTCTTAATGTGTATTCTAAAACGCATCCTGTATTGTCAAGGTCAATCATGAGCATCTTGAGTCATGCAGCGGACAGCTCTGCAGTACTGGGTGTGTACACGCAAAAAAAAAAAATCTGATTACACATGTGATTACGAATCGCCAGCTTGAAATGATCAACACTGAGTCCATCGCTTTCCATCAGTTCTCGAATGATCTTTTGTTCTCATTTTGAATCAGAACGTGCTAGTGCTTTGTGTTGCTGCTGCATGGTTTTTGATAACTGCATTGAGGGAGAGTGGAGAACCAGGGGCGTGTGTACAGTACATAAATGGGTGGCTGTGATAGTGTGCTTGTAGTGTACATTTTAAACCAGACAGTCCAGACAGATAATGGTAAGTTACATGTTACCATCTATCAGTCTAATTTTCGTTGTTTTGAGTGATTCATCCAGACATCGTCATGTCTTGCTTTCTGCCGGTTGTCACTCTTTCAGTTGGTTTATCTGCAACCTTTGAAGCGTGGAAGGACAGAGATGACCAAGATAAGAATAGTCATGTTATGCATTTTGTATGAATTCAGTTTGTAGTTTTGTTTCTTTTGGCACTTCCAAACACGTATTCGTGTGTAATTATGTGTCTGCCTGCTTGTTTTAAAGAGTGCATGTGTGGGTTTTTTTTTGCATTTTCGAGGGGCAGTTTCTCCAAAACTTAAAGATTCTTTTAGTTGATGACAAGGACAAGACCAAAACCAGCCATAGGTGTAATATTAGGTATGACCATGCGGGCCAGATTTACAGTTGTAGGGTACATTAGGGAGTGCGGGAAGGGCTGAGCTAGGAGGTGTGTGTAATTCTGTTGTTCCCTCTGTTTCTGCTGGGCAACGGTAGACTGAAGGAGGAGGTAGTCCCAGGACACTGGGGGAACCGGTAAGCCTGCTAACCCCCTCTCCTCCTCTGATGCTCTCTTTCTCTTTACTCTCTCTATCTCACTGTGCATCCTCTTCATCTTATCCTATTCCTCCTCTCTATCTCTTGTGCTCAACCTTCTCCACCTATCATACTGTGGCTTTAAGGTTTTTTGTTTTTTTTATCTCCGCCAGTCCCGTGCGTCTCCCTTCGTCCGTGTGTATCTTGTGTGTGACTCTCCTGACAGTCCATTCTCCCTCTCTGCACCTCTGGGCATGCATTCGTACTGTGCTGGGAGGTGCATGATGCAGGATGATCACTCTGAGGCTTGTGCTATCATTCTCACTGATAGGGGGCAATCATGCACTACTTTACCCAGTACTGTTGGGCTCATTGCAGAAGAGGAGGCGTGGAATGTTTGATATTGCAACAGTGTGGTACACCTCTATCAGTATGACACCACCAGTGTGCATTACCGGCATTGACAAGTGACACCAAGCTACTTTTAAAACAAAATTCACAATGTTAATATAATAACTTTCTTGAACAAATCTCTTGTGTTGTTCTATATTATACACAAGGTGCTGTGTAGTAATGTCTTTCTGATGCAGGTGTATCATATTAACATTTATAATCTGTGAATATTTCAGTGTTTGTATGAATATCAGATGAAGCCCATGGTGTTAGCTGCTGCAGGTGGAACTTGGGGAAGGATCCTTTAAGATAATTATGTTTGCCCTTGACCGTTGACCCGTTTCGTCACACCTTAAACAAAGTGCCGTCATTTAATATTTAATGAATTTATTATTAATGTTAATAGTAATTTTACTGTGTATTGTACAAGAAGATCTTCACTTAACATGTTATGTGAAGTATAGTGTCTGTTGCAGTTCATGAAGGCTTCATTAAGCTTCATGATATATTTTGTTTAATGTGTGACCTGCCTTAATATTAATCAGTAGAAAAACCAGGTGGTCTAAATCAGCTGTAGCTGATGAGTTGGAGCTGCGGACTTTGTATTTGTTAAGTGTTCTTGTACTGTGGAAGGCCAAGCTTAAATGTCTGTGTTTTTTTTTCCTCACCAGGAAGCCGAAGCAGTGGATCCAACCCCAGCGCAGGCAAAGGTAGACGCTCCTCCCCACAGGAGAAGGGTCAAAGGTCAACATGCAGCGAATCAGAGCCCCGCGTCCGTGGAGGGAGGCGCGGTGATAGGTCCGCCAGCCAAATGAGCCATCACAGCCACACCGTCTCCAGTCACAGTCACACCAGATCAAGTCTCAGTCACAGTCAGTCACACAGGAGTCACTCTGTCTCACAGAACAGCCACCCGTCCTTCACCTACAGCCACGCCCCCTTCACCCAGCCGGGGCCAGGCTCATGTGCCCACAGCGACCGAAGCCATGCGTCCTCATACGGCCCCCCAGGCTTGCCTCCCCCTTATTGTCTGGCCCGTCTGGCCCCCAAGACCTCGGTCAGCAGCAGCACGCCCCCCGGAGCCCCTCCTGGGAGAGAGTTAGCAGCCGTTCCTCCTGAGCTCACCGCCAGTCGCCAGTCCTTCCAGCATGCTATGGGCAATCCCTGTGAGTTTTTTGTTGACATCATGTGACAGGACAGTGCCTTTAAAACGAATCGAGCACAAAACAATTCTCCCCAAACCCCTGTCAACCCCCGTCAACCCCCTCTCAATCCTTTGCCTCTGACTGTCACTAAGTTCAGAAGTGTACACACTGACTGGCCCTCTACGTACCCCCCTGCTATCCGTCTTTCCCTCTGATGTCTGAGCAAAGGAATACAGGCAGCAAGTGCACAACAGGAGATCGTCGTCTCACACACAAGCACGGATCCTCTGTGGCCGAATACCCTCTTTTGTATTGACGTGACGTGTACAGTTTGTGAAACGTGAGTGGTATTCAGTGTGGTGATTCTTTAAAGCTGCCACGCAGACATTCTTGGGAGTGTGTACCTTACCTAGGATATTTTCTGTTCTGCAAGACCTTTAAGCTGGCTGGGCCTGGATCTCAATCCCCCAGACCCAGACCGACAACTACAGCCCGCACTTAGGAACATTTCTCCGGGCCTAGAACTTGGAATTGTTCTCTTGACTTATATCTGTGCGTACTGATACAATTTAGCACGTTACACCAAACCTCTGGCCCCATTTCCTTTATACTGTGGCATTGCCACCGGCTTATTTAAGCTCTTACCTGCCAACTACTAAAACGCTAACCTTCACCAGTTCACGATCCGTGGATTTTTTCGACTTCATAAGGGAGGCCCTGTAGCCAGCCATTAGTTTAACTAGGCTGCATATTGCATGACTGTCTCAACTGCTTTAAAGAAAAGAAATTTTATTAATACATTTTGTTTAAAGTATTACCATTATTGGGGGGAGGATTTACCTCTTGCCAATGTTCTAAAGGAAGAATCCGTACACTGGATGATTTTTGTGATGTTATTTATGTGATCATGTTGCATTGATGGTGTCATACTTTGTCTACTGCGGCTGACTGACAGACAATCAGACATCACCCTTTGTGAATCAGTGGCCAGTTTCCACTGTCCTAGCTGTGCTTTGTCGAATGTATCATTATTAGGTATCAGTGATACCCTGACATCCATAACACATTTAAGTAAGCAAATCAACTTACAAACAGGATTGCAAACAGTGGACACCCACCACAGCTGTGAAAGCGAACGCAAAGAGTTAACATGAAATAAACCAGTTTGCCTCATTTCCTTCGTAGTGAGCGTGAGCTTGGATAAGAGTTAGTGCGATGAAAGCCAAAGCCTCACGTTGTGTGGTGGATATTTCTTAATAATGTAGGAGCTGTCAGTGATTTAGATCTCTTCATGATTATCATCTGGCACTTCTCATTTTACAACTTCAAAGTGACTTCAAGGGGAATCCTGGCCTTCAGATTCTGGTCTCCTTGCAAAACAATGGTAACCCCCTCTTGTATCTACCTAAAATATAGTTACAGGAGGGAAATAACCAACAGACACTAGTTTTTTGAGCACTTTTCCATTTTGTCTCTCCCTCCCTTTAGTATGAAACACTGTTTGCAATCAAAGCTTTCTTTTTAATTTTGTTTCTTTACAAAAGAAGAATAAATTGTACATAGAAATTTATTATATATATGAATAAAAATATATATGTTAAAAAAAAGTGTGCACTTTTCTCTCTTGTGTTTTTTAGCTGGACCACTAGATGGAGACATTTAATGTGCAATTCACTCCTCAAGTTTGACATTTAAAATATATTTTGAGAGATAACTGCAGGCAATAATTAAATTAAATTAGAATTATTTGGAATTAGGTAGAAACATTTAAAATACTGAGCTCACACCATTAAGTAGTCCATGTGGTCATTTCTCAAAAGGTCTACATGCTGACCAATGAGTGTTCAAGCCAGTAGATGCCTATAATAAAGTAGCCTACACATTCACTGTAAGTATAACATCCCCACAACACCAAATTTGTCAACCACACTGACACTTTACACCCTTGAGTGGAACTTCCGAGCACCACTGCAGCTCTTGTACTTTCCCAGTCATCGTTTCTCTCAAAAAGCCTCAACTGCTGCTAAATTCAGTCCGACCCCCCTTTTTGCCTTTGACCCATCCAACCAAAGGTGTTTAAAGACGTTGACGTAAACTGGTGTCACCTCCCCTCCCCTCCGCACATAAGTGTTGGCTATAAGACGTTTGTCAGGAAGGAAATGATGTCAGGGCCTTTTTATGACGCCCTCGCACGCGGAGGCAGATTAAAGAGCACCCTGCTGCCCACAGAAGAGCGCGACGACGTGTGATCGCCGGCACCATCTTTATGACACACAGTGCAAGTTAAAGTGAAAACATGTAGTCCTGATTTGACGCTGACTTCTGTCACAACTGACATAGTTGCAGGTTGACTCTCATGTCAGCCTACATGCAAACACACACACACACGCTCACTCACTCCATTTACCAGCAGAATGAACAGCACTGCCGAACAACTCAAAACGTATTTCCCAAGTATGTTAATCGGGCTGCTGGGGTTTACTGTGCTTCATAGCTAAATTGTAGGGGGGAGGTTGAAGGTAAGTGTGGGAGGTGTTTCTTGGCCAGGGTGAGGGTGCGTAGGCTGCTGAGGTGCTGACTTTTGGCATGAGCCTCAGGTAACATGCGTAAACTGTCGAAGTAGGCGAACTCTGGTAGGCTGAGACTGAATGTCAGAGCGACAAGTGAAAAACTACAAAACAACAAATGTCAATGACTTGTCACTTGTCATAAGACCATGATGCATCACAAGCATGATGCGGCAGGCACATCTTGTGGTTCTGATGTGACCTTTTTTTTTTACTTTCTAAGTGTGGGGATTTAAGCTGAGTCAGAGGATGAGAGCATCTTTTATGACCCTTAGAATGGACTTTTCAGGTTAAGGCGCATTTATCTCATCGTTATTCAGCAAATTTCCCGTTTTCCAAAAGTCCAATGAGCACTTACCGTAAGGAAACACAAGTTGCTTTTAAAAAGGAAATGAATATGACCTTCTTTTGGGAAAGATTACATCAATCATGCACCGAAGGTCACTCAATGAATGAATAATCTTTATAATGCCACACTTTCAATTTAGTACAGAGAAGTATTCATGCATGCTTTTTGTTTCAGTTTCCCTATAATAAGAAATGTGTGTGTCACCAGACATATAGTAACTTCATTATAGCAGGCGATAAGAGCAGATAGAGGAAAATTCAAAACTTTTCAGTTTGGGTCCTCGAAACTCGTGACTGTTTGCAAGAGTAACTTGTAACATGACTAATCAGGATTAATCACATGGACTCAATAACAATGATACTTCCTCTATTGCAAATAATGTGATATTTCCTTTTCGGCTACTATCTTAAATACCATTTTATACTGAAAAATACCTGTCAAAGTTTTTATAACTTTTTTTTAAAGCAATAAAACTTCTTAATAAGTTTTATGGTTCCAATCTCTATTGTTTCCCTTGAGACAATGATTTAACACAGGAAAGTCCCATCCCACAAACAAACAGTTTAAACCCCGGTCTCTGCTTTGATTAACAAACCATGCAGTATGGCATTGACTAAATAAAATGAAACTACAGTGGAATTTACATATCAAAGAGGCCAGGAAGATTGAAGCTAAAGTACAGTTACTAACATTTACTCTGGTATGATAAGTACAACTGCTCAAACAAAAACAGCCCTTCTGAAAACGTCACTTCATGTTACATTTGGCTACTGTAAAAGAGCCAATGTGCCACCTGCACCCACAAACACAAACAATTCAAATGTATTCTAGTACAGTTCAGTCCACGAAAAAGTCACAGCAATGCTTGTATGACACAAACCAATTTATAACACGCCAGTTTGTTATCACAACCTATGAACTGTGGTTTAGCAGGTACGAACAAGTGCAGCAAGTTAGCGGCAATAACAAGTCCAAAGCTGTGATCTAAATCTTTAAGTAAGTGTCTCATTGTAGAATCTGCCAACGGTTTAAATGAACAATGTGGAACTGGTTTGATAGCAACACGCCAGGAGCCAAGTAAGAAAATCAGTAATCCACATAATAAACACACCAGAAATGATCAGGAAGTCTATTGAGCCAAAATCAGCACTGAGAGAAAAGCAGTGAGAAAACAGAATATTGCAATGTGATCTGTTTCATAATGGTTTTTCTTTTCTTTCTTTTCTTCTTACTTATATTATATTAATATACTGATATTTCCACTTTTGCTGTATGTGAATTTTAATATATATATTTTTTTAATGAGCAAAACTAAATGCAAACATGTTATAGTTGTTAAGCAACACCGCTGTAAACAACGGCCACCTCCTCTGATTATGCCGCGATAGCCACGCCCCCAAGAAGAGCAGCGTAAAATACTCAGCTGATTGTGTGTTGTGAGTCAGTTGTGAACAGAGTTCATAGCACAGAGACTTCTGCATATTACATAATTCATTTTTAACCCTGAAACATCACTACTGAGTGAATTTAGGTTAAGAAGGATATTAAGGGTGTTTCTGTATTTTAGACTACAGCTACAGATTTAGAGAAACCAAAAAATATTAAGTGCCTTTTTACAACAGATTAGGTACCTGGTATAATTTCTTGGATTGGATTACCTCATGCTAGAGAGCTGACAACAGTATGGCTGTGATCCTGTGGGCTATGGGTCTCTTTCTGCTCATGCAGAGCAGTTTGTGCAGTGTTGGACAGACTGACAGAGGCTGCATGAAATGGACACCTAAAGGAGAAAACGTTTGTTGTGAAATCTGTCATCCTGGTAAGTAATAAAGGAGATAACAACAATTACATGTGTGATGTATGATTTTGAAATGCTGAAATGTGCTGTTAGTTCAGAAGAGTGTTTTTGACAAAGGCTCTACAGGTCAATATGTTGTATGTATCATTCATATCTGAACGGTTTTACAAGTATCGAAATAAAAACAGCACTCTTCTTAATGAAACACTGTATAACTAGATAGTAGAATGAGTTGAATGTGCTTTTGGAAAGAAAAAAACGTATTCCAGATCTTGAAGATTTCCTCCATGGTGGTTGCTTGTAACCAAATATAGTTTCAGTGGTTTTGTCAGCTAATACCACAACAAAGACAAAAGGCTGGGATTGTGTAACTGATAAATCAAATAATTTGGATTTGTGACATTTACTTGTATGTCATTACAATTCCAAAACAGTAGTTTTGTTAACTGTAGGTTGCCAAAGTTGTTTTCCCAAAACATTTCTGTTTTCAACAGTAAGTTTCTTACAGGTTTCCTGTGCTACATTTAAACTAGTCATTTTACTTTATGTTACAATATGGAATAAGCTAATCTCACTGACACTAATGTCAGCTAAAGTGACAGAGCTCACACTATAGCTATTGATGTCTGTTCTGTGTCTGTGTTTGTAGGAAACCGCCTGGTCAAAGAGTGTGGTCGAAGCCCAAAAGATCTCTGTATTCCTTGTGAGCCCAATACATATACAGTGAAACCTAAAGATTTCAGGTGTGCAAGGTGTACACAGTGTATAGGTATGTTAACAGATTCTTTTGGTCATAAAAGTGCATAAGACATTTTTTCCAGTAGTGTACTAGAAGCTGAATTTTTACAATTACACTATTTCCCAACCCTCCTTCCATCTCTTTGTATGAGTAGGACCTCAATTCCAAGTGAAACAATGCACAGCCACAACTGACACAAAGTGTGGCTGTATAGAAGGACTCATCTGTGGTGATGACCGCTGTTCCTTTTGTATTAAGAAGTGCGACAGAGGTCAGGAACCTACAAAGGAACGTAAGTAAACTAAAGATAAGCTCATGACTTTAGCTCATACACTCTTGATTCACATTACAGGTTACACTGAGTAGCAAATCAACTGAATGTTTGTCTGTGCAGGTTCTTGCAGACCATGTCCAGATGGTACCTTCAACGACCAAGGTCACCAGATGTGTAAACCCTGGAGTACCAAGTGAGATATACCTTGCTCTATAAACAGCATCTGCTACTGAATCCATATTTTTATTGTATAATCCAGAAGAAGAATTTTAATTCTTCTGTCACTCTATTTTTTTTACTAGGTGTCCCAAACCATATCAAGAAATTGTGGCCGAGGGAACTGCAATTACTGACATTAAGTGTGCTAATGTTTCAGTTAGTCCAGTACATCGTCCCAAGCAACCTGGTAAACCATGATTCTATTCCTCTAGAGCTTTAATTCTTATTTTTATTTAAAGCCAAAAATAATTTCTTGCTATTTTGTATCAGATCACACTGAACAGGAATGGCCATTGTTCTTATCTGGGATCACCAGCATGTTTCTGCTAGCCATCATCATCGTCATTGTGGGCATGAAAATCTACCAGAAAAGAAAGAAGACAAAAAAGACAATCACAAAAACACAGATAATCAGAACCCCTACAGGTAATTACTACTGTACTTCATGATATATTATGAACAGGCTTTCCTGACCATGTTACATGAGGGATATTCATAATACAGGATGTGTATCAGGCCAATCACAAATATACTGAAAAAGTATTTAATCTGTACTCATTTTATTCTTCAGATAACCCTGAGACATTAATAGCAATTGAGTGCAGTTTCCACGAGGCCCAGCAAGAGCAGGGGAGCAGCACAGAGTCACTTGACTCCAAAGACTCCTCAGAGCAGCTCATTGGATGAATGGAAGGGAACTGGACCAGACTACCACACTGAAATACCTGTTATGGTTTTGTTGAATTCTGCGAAAAGGAAAAGGATATCCTGAACAAGATAGGGGCCTTCTTTGTAATACTGAGCCACAAGTTTTGAGGACATGTTTGTTTTCAAAATGAAAAGTTTCTTTCACTAAATGAAAGAAACAGAACACCAAGCTGTCTTTTGTCCACTCTTTTTCTTTAGGAAGCTACTCTAAAAATATTGATATGTCAGGGTTTTGCTCTACAATTACACCAGGATACAGTTCTAGTGATCTCTTGATGATGCAGGGGAATTCTGAGAGGGGAAAAAACAAAGTGGACTTACAACAGGCTATTCATCATGCAAATTATAGCAGACAGTGAGGCTGTGTTTTTTCCCTTTCAGTTAAGCTTTGAAAATAGATTGGTCTTAAAATAACTATAGCGACTAGATAAGGTTTACAATTTCTGGATTCAGTTAATGGTAAGACAACATATTGTCACATTGACACATTAAGACTCATAGCCTTTAGAAAATGCTGGAAAAAAACTTTTTTTGTTTTCCTTTTAACTTCTTTTAAACTGCTCTCAAAAAAGTTGGACTTGGGGTATTGGACTGTGTAAAAATAGTAATGTAGTGTTTGAATGAGTGTGAATGAGTTTCACTACTGTAATATTAGCATGACTGAGCGGTAAAGAGTTTGCTGTGTGTGAATGTACAGTGCAGGTGGGTGTTCAGCTTTGTGTAAAAGCCCGTCAATAGGTTTTAGTCACATCTAATGAGCCCACATATAGCTCCCTAAATAGATGTTTTGTTTTATTCAGGTTCCACTGTCTAGCCTATTTACCTCCTGTTTACTGTTGAATTTGTACATGTATAGCCCTGGTTATGTTGAAGCAGCTTAACTAGAACAATGTTGACTCATTCACAATTGAATGTGTTGAATATGATATATCAGGGGCTGGTTTATGTCATAGTGTTTGTTTTAGTTTATTATTTAAATGTGTCCACGGTAGGTGGACTACTTTGTGTTATAAATTGTGAAAGTAATAGTACACAGAACAATACATCTACTATTGTAAACAAAGCCTTTAGGTTGAGGACAGCTTTGTATGTACCTTCCTCCTCTCTACATTACCAGGAATGATATGGACTTTCCTACCATTGCTTCATTGGTGTCAAAAAGTCCAGTGAAGGGAGTTTCCCTTTTTGTCAATACCAGATATTGAGTTTAAGTTCAAGGGAGTCTACAGTAAAGTACAGTCTGCACACCTACTGTACTGTGGTCTTTTTGAGAGGCAGATATTTTGGTTTAGCAAGCAGAAACATGCCTATTGAGCAAGAGTTGGATGAGCAGCACAGTGGATATGCCTTATTTAAACTCTGAGATAACATTTCAGATAACAGGATTAGTCATATGTTGCGAAAACATTTTTGAGATTTTTATTAAGTGTAGGCCTACCATGTGGGAATTCCTTGGGACAAATAGGACACACTTATGTGGACATCAAAATGCAGCTCAAGGGTCATGTGGAAACCCCCGAGTCAGTCCTGTACTCCTTATTGCCTAATTGTCTAGCATAATGGAGTGGGCAGCAAGACAGACTCAGTGGAACGCTTCTCAAAGACGTGTGTATTCTGAACTGTAGCAGGCGTATCTGAAATGGAACATTTGAGAAATATGCTGTGTGGGCAAGGTTAGCCCACACCTATAGTAATACATCAGTGAGTGAGTCACAACTTGAGTGAAGTCTGTTGAAAGACCACAAAGTTCACAGGGGTGCTTTTAGAAGAGATACCAAATTACAGTATAAGTTGTACAGGAACACTTTCAAAAGAACTGTAGCACTTCACCTGTCAACTGTTACTTGATTAATTGCACTTATTTATGTGAATTTATCTTTCTGCCTTTGATGTTTTTATGACTTGTCTGTCTTTTTTTTTATACCTTTGTACCTCTTTAAAACACCCAATAAAAATGGATATTTTCTTTATTTATTTGTTTCATTTTCATACAGAACTATTGCATTCATAGTGAACAGTGGCATATTTCATTTGTAAAAAACAAATAAAACAAACAACAAAAAGTTTTTTTAAACATAGAAGTAATATGAACATACAAACAAAAAACAAAATCTGAGACCAATGATTAGTTAAACGTGTAAAAATCTAATCAAATCTGATGTTAGAGCAAGTGTTCTGTATAATGAATAATGTTAACTGGCATCATAATTGTCTCTGGACTGATTAAAACCTAGCTGGCAAAATATACAAAAATATGAGGTGGATATATACCAAATAATCTAAGCTTAAAAAAAAAAAAGGTCCACTTATAAGCTTTCTGGATCTTTTAACCACATCTTAAAGGATTCACTCAGCAAATTGAGCTGGCTCAGGTGTCATAATGTGGTTTAAGAATGGAAATTCAGTCAGTTACAATTGGATGTATATAAGTGGGGGGACCTAACCCCTATCTCAGTTCAAGGACGGTATTTGGCGTCTGATGTGAGATGGAGCTCAAACTTCCAAAAAGCTAGTAAGTGGTCCTTTGAGCTTAGATTACTTTGTTACATATACTGTACTGTCCTCAAAGGATATATTTACATCTGGATATTACAAAACAATTTAACATAGTTGGATGGTTGTAATATGTTTTTTTTAACAAATGTGGTTTCCATTTAATAAGGGTAAATAAGTTAATGTGATTGTCATTTTATTACTGTAAACATGGCTGGTGTCCTGCCAAACTGCTTTGAAAAAAATGGTAGACACTCCAAAGGTGGATGTCTAAAAGTAGTTTGTCCATAAACTACGTCACTCGGGGTCAAGGGTTATCACAGTTACTTTGTCATTTGACATTTTGGATGGTCATGGTATACTGCTTAACAAATTGAAAACAAATAAAAAGTTACAAATATTTAAAATTGTTTAAATTAAACACTCATTAACACTGATGAATTCAAACAATACTTCAATAAACATAAATTTTCCCTTTGACAAATATAAATGCATGAGTCCAAAGTTTTGAGAAATATTTTAAAACGTCACTTCTTTCAATTCTTTCTCTTTGTTCCACTGGTCTAAAGTGCTAGTAGGGGTAGCCTGTAGAGAGAAATTGTTCTTTTCAATCTTAAAGTAATGAGAACTCTGCTGAACTGATATTTAGTGTTACAAAATATAGTATATAAAGTATTGAAAATTATTGTTGCTTGCAATTTTCCTTCTTCTCTTTGGGTTTAGTGCGTCCTGATTTGTCTGCTTGCCGTTTTGTGGGTGGGATGAAAGTAGGCTCCTCGAGGAATTCATGCAAGCCAGAATGAGGCATGGGAAGTGACTGACAGGATGGACCTGTTTTAGAAAAAAAAAAAGGATGTGCGTGTCCAGCTATTGTGTTAACAGTTTCATTTTGAGAGCTGATTTGACCTGTTTAAAGTACCTGTTTGTTCTACTCTGAGGCTATCTGTGCCTTGCCTCCTCGCCTGGAAGGTTGGGTCCAGCTCTTCCGCAATGTTTCTGATCTGCTGGGCTTGTCTGTAAACACAGCAGTTGTAAGTGAGGATGTAACGTAGACGAAAGATATGGTAACAATACAGACATCCATCAGTTTCAAGTACTCTATATCTAGATAATTACGGTATAGTAGAGGTGGGGCTGGGTGGCTGGTTCTCTGGGGAGCAGTCCTCAGTGGGGGAAGGAAGGCCCTCTGAGTCAAGCCTCTCTCGTTGGACCTAAGGCAGTGGACAATGGAGATTCCAACTCAATGAATAACCTCATTTAAAAAAAAATATATAGCACATGAAAACAACAATTGATTACAGCAAGGCAAGTGAAAGAACTGTAGTGTCAAAGAGTGAAGTGGATCTTTCAAAAGACATGCATAACAACAACATGGAACATCTATGGATGCTGAAACGGTTTTTCAATATCTACAACACATTTACCTGTCTGTCTCTTGTAGCTCGTCTCTCATGGTGACTGATCATCGCTCTGTGCTCGCGCCACGATGCCGGCCCTTCTAGCTCACGAGATCTACGCTTTGACTTAATTTCCTGCTTCTGCATGAAATGTGCAATTTCCTAGTGCAAAAACACAATAATACATTATTCCACAGATGGATGTTAACATGATATACATAGCTACTGAAGTCAATTCAATTCATTATCTCACCTCATCCTGAGCCACTTGTGCTACTCTGAAGTCTCCGTCTGGGTAAGCGCTACATGGAGAGGGCTGAGAGTTCTGCAAAAACAAGACCGTAACAATCAGAAAAAAAAAAAAGTATGCAAACAGAAACTGATCTCCTTGACTCCTAAATCGCAGTATGTCATGACTCTAGGGTCGCTTACCCTCCTCAACAGCTTTTCCTCTTCCTCCTGCAGCCTGCGAGCCAGTTCTTCATCCTTTAGGACCTGCTGCAGCTCCCCCAGATTTAAGCTTGCCTCACCAAGCTCTGGATGCAGTGACCCTCCTACAGATGAGGTTTGACAGTGTCAAATTCAAAGGAAATAACGTGACTATGACAACGCACATACAAGAACAAAAACACAAACATGAAAAACAAAGATGAATCATGGAAGTGCTCTGAATCACACAAATATATGAGAGGAAGCAGCATGAAAAGGCATGTTGCTAGATTTTTTTGAAAGTACTCCATACGACTTATTTCTGCAACATCAAGGCTGGAAGAATGATGATGAGGATGAAGATGAGAATGAAAGCACACACTGAAGATTATTTCAGGACTACTGGAATTCAGTAAGAGACCCCAAATCACCACTAAAACCCAAATTTTTCCAGATTAGGCGATGATTGAGGGAAGATCAGAAGAGCAGATTCACACAGAGAGGTAGGGAGCACAGCTTTGGAAGCTTTTGCTCTGAAGATTGCAGTTGGCTGCAGTTCTGGGCGTTACCTGCTGCCATGTGCCTTGACCTATTCCTGGTTGAGGCCCTGCTGCTGCTGACGCTTTGGCTACGCTGTGGGGCTCTTCGGCAGGGCTGCTCTACTCTCCTCTCCACCTCCTGCTCCTCCTCTGTGCTTAACCTTTCATCTATGGTCTTGTGCCAATGACTGCGTTCGCTTGTTGTCCTTTTGACCCTGCAATCACTTGCGTTCCTCTCCCTCACGGCATTGTTAGTAAATCTGTGCTCTCTCCACCTTGTACTGCTTCCCATATCTCTGTTAGCAGGATATGAGTCTCCACTTCTAATCTCATAAACCTCTCCATCATGCTCCACAATATTACGGTGCCTGTCTCGGTCTTCTCTGTGATCTCTCCCACTGTTTTCTCTGTATGACATTTTCCTCCTCTCCCTGATATCTCCATGGAAACTGTGCCTAGTGGCGGCAGCTCTCTGGAAGACTCTCTGATGTGGTTGGGAGTCTCCGCAGGAGACCTCACTCCCGTGAAACACCTGGCTATCTCTGCTTTGGGGCCTTATTTGCAGTGGCGCCCCATTGCTGCCAAACCTCACAGGCACACCCCTCTCTCTGAGGACGTGGCCTAGCATCTCCCAGACACTGCTGCTTTCACCCCGCTGCCTGTTAGAGCTCCTGGTGTCGTCCTGAAAACTGACATGTTTGTCAGGGTTGTCCTTGTAACTCCAAGTTCTTGCTAGGTTATGTCTACTCCGGTCATGTTGCCTGACAGATTGACTGCGACTGCATCGCCTTTCTCTCACCTCACCTAAACTAGAGTCTCTATCCTGATCTCTTCTCCTGTGCAAACCCTCATATTCCTCTCTATGGCTTCTTTCCTGATCCCACTTCCTAGGCCTCCTCTTCTCTAGGTCGCCATGTTCATAATTGTCCTCATCATCTCCTCTCTCCTCCTCCCAAACTCTGAGCTCATCTGGGAAGCTGCTGCGAGAGCAAAGACTTCTGTACTTTCTCTCTTGTGGCTGATGTGGGGATGCCTGCCGTCGAGGAGGTCCCATGCTGAGTCTTTCATTCAGTCTCCGGGACAAGACAGAGAGCTGTTCAGAAAAGACAGTGTCCGAGTCCTCTGAATCTTCACTCAAGGCCTCTCCTAATTCTCTCCTGATTTCCCTGAAAGAATCAGTGTGTCCTTGATTTGACCATGAAGTTGTGCTTTTCTGAGCTGCTACCCCCCTGGGGGAGTCAGCCTGAGGCTCAGTTAAGTTTGAATGGTTTTGAGAGGTAGAACATTGCCACCTGGTGGTGGTAGATGAGTACTGCTCCTCCCCTTGATGAAGGCTGCTGAGTGTGTGCTGATGAGTGGATGGCAGTGCAGGATCGCTGGCGCTGCCTTAGTAATGCCAAACATGCAAACACAAAAGCAGGGAGGATGGATGAGGCTGTTAGCGGGTATTATTAGACAAGTGCAGTTAATGATGAGGTAAGACACTGCATTTAATATAGCAGCATGTCACTTAAAGCAACATTATGTAGCTGTCCTAACTTGAAAAAATAACTTCAAAATGATTTTGATGCTCCACTGACTTGTATTACGGTCAATGGTACCTCTGTCATTCCCACTCTGCGTCCTGTATTCATGTTCTCCCACTATATAACTTGGGTTGAGCGGATACAATCTCCTGTGTGCGTAAGATTTATGGCACTGAGTCACACACCACCAACTATGTCAATTTTGGTGGATCATATTGTGAAAAATAAAAATAAAAATCTGGTTTTCCCTCTGATGTTCTCCTGCTGCTCTGCCTCAACTCTTAGTTATTAACAGAGTTCCCTGATGGACAGAAAGCTTTACTTATTGTTAAAGTAAGTAAACCGCTAAGCAAGTAAGCTCAGTCTGTGCTGTCTGGACTGGAACCTCAAACCACTGGGGGAGTGTTGGTATTTACACCACTAGTAAAGAAGCTTTGGGCTGCTGAGAGGAGGAGGTTTTCAGGACCACGGCGAGGTGGAGCCAGAGGGAAATGCTAATGGGAGAGTGGAGCCGGTGTCATGCCAGAGCCGGAGTTGGGAAAGCGGGCAACAGAGCCGCGACCTCCATTGACATAGCCGAGGCAAAGAGACAGAAGGGAACATTGACGGACGGCGCTAACGAGTAAAAAATAGTGAGTGACCAAGCAAAAGGCCGCTGGACAAGAGTAAATCTTGGACTGGCTTTTGTTATTGGTGAGAGCTTTGTGAAATAAAAGGCAGCAAGACATCGAGCTGGGCTTCCGGCTGCTGGACTAATAATTAATATTAGCTGGCTTGCTATATCTTGTGTTGTTGCACATGCTTGATGTTTGATGTGTTAGCAAAGTAAGTTATATGCAGTTATAACAAATGCATGTGTACAGCTGTCCAAGTTTATGAAAGAGGTGTATAAATGAATTGCACAAACTGGGGGAGTCAAATCACAAAAAATATAAAATCTTACATTATGTTGCTTTAAGAGTATTTGTTACAAGATTTATATAAATGTTCTACACAACTGAGGCATTCCAATGCATTTATAAACTGGCATACAAATATACAATCATGCATAAAAGAGAATATACAAGACATGTTATATGCATGCAACTAATTAAAAACACAACACATTATGAAGATAATAGTATAGTGCAATAGGTGTGCAGGCTATGCTGTGATCATGCTGTTTTAATATATGTGGAGAATTATTTATATAACAATAAGCAGTAGAGCAAAGCACGGTTAGTAAGAAGCTAAACAAGTCCTGTAATATTTTAAGTGTAACGCGTAATTCCATAAATCTCTGCAAATGCACATATAAGATACTTTTTTTTCAAAATGGCAAATTCTTAAAAATGCAAACATCATCATTTTCTTTAAAATGATTTGGCAGTATTTTAGGATTGCAAACTAATGTTGACACATAAGCATACAGCCAACAAAACATTAAACAAAATGGCAAAACTTAAACTGTACCTTCAGTAAGGCCCTCCTGCTCTCTGCTCCTCCTCCTGATTCTCTGCTTCTCCTCTTCCTGCATTCGTTTAGCTATTTCCTGGAGACACAGCCATGATGATTACTTGTTAGTAGTACTTTTTAGGCTTTGAGACAAATTGTCAACTAGATTTGAGTGACTGTGTTACAACCTCTCAACCCTATCCTGTATCACTGTCAATAATAAGGCCATCTTCTATTTGAAATGATCTGGATGAATGCATTACAAAATGTCAAAACAAGCTCCACTCCCTGAACAGTCAGGTTATACCACTGGTGTGCTATCATGAGTTGGCATGACTGGAATTTTCTCATCAGACATCATGTATACTGTGTGGTTTTCAACCAGTAGATGGCAGCATAACATAGACGGTGTAAAAAAAAAAAAACAAGGCGACAACAGTTTCCCCCTAATCACAAAATCATACAAGAAACAGACTTTAATGTTGGAGATTCTTTCTACCACAAGGATGGAATCTCTTTTATGTGATCATCTTTCATAAATGTACAAAAAAATACTGTTACACTGCAGATGTGTAGAGTTTTACCTCATGCCACTTTTTGTCTTAAACCTACTCAGCTCTCTTTTATTTAATCTACATATTATTAGCATCAAAGTAACTGAATGTAACATGGACCAAACTCTCAAGCTCCGTTTGGAGTTGACCGAGACGAGTTTACATCAAGAAGAGAATCTAATCCACCTACAGCTGGCGTGTCTACAGAAGAGGATACACCAAATGCCGGCCCATATTGGGTGACTTAGTGCTAATGTCAGCTGATCTAACATCTTAATAGCGGCTGTTTAACAAAAGGCAGCTCTAGGTGACCAAACTAACAGTTGTAGACAGGGCTGTGGCAGAGTCATTTGAAATTGGGAGTCTGATTGAGGGACAAGTAAACTTTTAATTTGCTTCAGCCTGAACTCTGGACCAGAAAAACTCCAACAGAAGCAGGTCAACAGGACTGTTTCACTTGAAGTAACACCTTGTCACTGGGGAATGCCTGCTATTACCAAAGCTGCTTATACTTGTCTGCTCTCTGAAGGAGAACCTCCCCACCATGTCTCTGTGTTGCTATTCTTGGGAAGGCCAGAGCTAATAATGTTACCTACAAATCAGCAAATTCTACCCGTGAATTCTATGAAATATGAAAATATGTCTCCGTAGGCTGCATTTGCAACATAAATCATAACTAAAAGCTAACACAGCTCCTTTTGCTTTGCAATCAGGGCGTGTGTGTGTCAGCCACTTTGCCAGCATCAGCAGACAATTAGCAGCTTGCCATGGCAGGTTAGGCGTGGAGTGCCACAGGGATCTGGCATTTAAAACAGCTCAGCCTGACGCCTTCTGTTTCTTAATTAAAGACACAATCTACAGGGAGGCAAATATTTAATCAACACCTCTGATCAGCCAATCATTAAGAAAGGTAGGCTAACGGGAGTTTTGACAGTTCATTATTTGATTCCAACATCAACAGTCATAAAAAGAAATGAATGCATACACACAGGAATAGATACTCTCATAAAACATGCTGCATACCGGTAACCTTGCATGACTTTCAACCCAGAAGGTAAATGAGGCCTTACTATTTAACTGTGTAACTGTGTCATGTTGGTTCCAACAGAGTTCAAACCCAACTCCTTTAATAATGATGAATGAACCCCACAGCCTCTCTGACCTCACATTCTCCAAACAAGGACCTTTTATGAGCCCGTCCAATGCAGCCTCCTCTAAAAAGGAAACTGCAGGGTAAAGGAAAATATTATGCTGGAGCGGCCTTGTGACGCAGACCACTCCACTAAACCAGCTGGGGAGTTTCGTGGCAGAGTTGGCTTTTTCCCCCACAATGCTCTTCTTCTTATACAGCTCAACTCTTGATTGCTATTGGTGGGCAGTCAGATTATTGTTTTTGCAAAGCAGAAATGCACACGCATGCAGTAAAAAAGCACAGACAAAAAAGTTTTTGAGGGGCTGGGTGATTGATGGGAACCATCTGGTTGCCCCGTTGGGTTTGGATCACACGATAAATTGTTTTGCATTTACAAAGTTTTGCCTCTAGTGCTGTAACACAAATTAGTAGAGTAGAGAAAATTGACAACATAAATGTCACAACAACTATCACAGCAGTACCTAGTTATAAATATATGAATTAATTTATTTAAAAGTTGTTCACAACTAAAACAAGACGAAGAATCTACAGCCAGGAATGTATGGAATTGTTTCTGTTGTAACCTTAAATGTAGAGAATTATCCATTAATAAAACTTCCAATGTCATTAGGATGACAGTTAAGTAAGAAAGAAAAAAACATTTAAAAACAGAATTCCATTGTTTGACAAACCTGTTTGGAAACCCAGTAACAAAGTTAAACCATTAAATGGAAAGGATAACCAAATGAGGGCTGAGTCACTCTCTTGATTAAACACTGCACTTAGATAATGTTTTTATTTAACCTGCCTCTTCCTCCAACTGCCTTTAACGGACTTCCAGTGAGATTTATAGTGCCCACATGAATGCACTCTGTATGAAGAGGTTGATGGTCCATGTCTGGAATCAACCACCAGAGAAATTGCTTGAGCCATCATCCAGATGGGTAGCTGACAGCTTGTGTCTCTGTTTAACAGCTGACTTTGCTCTACAGCCTTCTTACCGCACACTGGATACATCAGAGGCCCAGAGCAGCACTTTGCTGCAACCGCCATTCATTATGGACTCAGTTAGTCCTAAGAGAGGGCAAAGTGAACCATATGATACTCCCTGACCTGCTGGTAACAGGCAGATAATTAAATGATATACAAGTATGTCCCGAGTGCCATATAACTCTACGCGTCCCTGTGCTGAACGTGCTGACCTTGAAGGATAATACTGGTGCTATTTTAAGTTTGTGCCAACTTCCATGGTTGCCCCTCTAGATTATGCCCAGTTCTGTCTGCAGACAGTGCTGTAGTTTGAGACACGATCATTAATCTCCCTTCACAAGCAGCTATTTTCTGCTTTTGTGCACCACCAAAACCTTCCTACAGACTTCAACATTTTTATTCTTTTGTGTCTCAATCTAGATAGCGTTTTTCAACGGACATTTTGATAAAACAGCCACTTTGTCTGTGAGGGAGGAAACTACCAGCGTTTTAACAGCCAGCTATCAGGCCAGCAGAGGGGTATACCCAAAATCTAAATTTGGGGCAGAGTATCACTTTAAGTCTTACTTCAGTTTCTGTTTTGTCACTGCATTGTGCCAAGTTAATCTTGTCCATACAGTACAGTGTCTTGCTCTGCTCTGGTTCCTGTCAGGAACTTGATACCCCAATGAAAGGATTTGTTCCTCTTTCAAGAGCAAATCCCTCAAAATATTTCACTTTGCAAACTTTGCTGTCACGTTTGCACCTACTTCAGCTGGGACAACATTTGGTCTCAAGCTAAGCTTAACATCACAGAGGTTTGAATTTAGAGGTCCAGTGTGAAACATTTAGGGCGATCTATTGGCAGAAATGGAATATAATATGCTTAACTATATTTTTAGTAGTGTATAATAACCAGAACCTTCATGTTTTTGTTACCTTACAAAGAGTCTTTTTTATCTACCGGCACTGCGGGGTCGCCTTCCATGGACTCCGCCATGTTTCTACAGAACGGACAAACTAAACACTGGCTCTAGATGGGGCTGAGACTTCATTTTTGTCTGGCATGATTTAGTAAGTCTGCTGTCAGTATGCCAGGTATGGGGTCTATTCATTTAAAAAGCTACAGTAAATAATAATAGCTTGTGTGTAGCAGCCCGCTGACTGAGATATAATGGTATTATGCCGACACTGATGGGTGCAGATTTACAATTTGAAAAGATTTATCATATTGAGGTGGGTGGTAAGTGGATAAATGACGAGTAGGTGCAAATCCATGTGATGTCAGAACTGACCTTTATACAGATTTATACTGGTCTGAGCATTTAAAGATATAAACGTCTGCATAAATCTAACTGATGCATATATTCACTGTGGGAAAGGCTGTAAAACTCCTGTCCATGCAGTTGATGTGAAAGTATAGTTGACCATGTGACCACCAGAACAGGCTGAATGTCCACATAATTGAAAGTTAAATCTTTTTTTTTTTTTTTTAAATATGACATGATCTTTAATGCATTACTTGGAGGAATTTAAACTAGATACAGACATAATTAAAATCGGTTTACAACAGTTTGGGCTCACCTCATCGTCCTGCTCCCTCCTCTGGGCCTCCTCAGCACAACGCTGGATCTCCTCCTGAATTAAACGGGCATACTCAAAGTCTTGCTCCTCTCTATGGAAGAGTCAGGAAAGAAAAGGACTTCTTACATTTGTGACTTACTAACCCAACTAGCAACACATCATACAACATAGTGAATGAGAAAATAAATCTGCATAGTAAAGGTATACAGCGTAGGGTTAGGGAACATTAATATACACAGTAATATCCGAGTAGTGCAGCAGTATGAGCAGTGTTACAGTGTGTTTTGGGGGTCAAGGGTCACCTACAGTTGTCTGGAGGCCTGTCTGAGGAGGTCGCTCTGCTGGGCCCGCTGCTCCTCTTCCTCATCCTGCAGCCTTTTGGCTACACGGATGTCATTCTGCACTAGCTGGTTCTTCTGGATGTTGGTGGTATAGTATTGCTCGACTGTGAGGGCAAGGCAGAGAAGAGGGCAGACGGTAAGATGATTTTCAATATGTGGCAATGAAGGGCAATATATGATTTAGGTTAGGGTAATTAATAAAGTTACTATATTACTTCTAGTCTAAATCTGTTGATTTTTGAGTATTCATGACTGTTGTGTTGTTTATTTGAAACATTGTTTGTGGCATGCTTGGCCCACAGTGTACTTTTGAGGAATTTTAAAAACAGACACCAAATTACATGTGAAGTTGTTTACTGTTTCACATCCCACAATAACGATTACAGACAAAAGCTAACCAAAAATAAGTGCTTTAGGTCTCCCAGTCTGACTTGGTACACCACAAGAATAATGATGCATTTTACTTAAAAGGTCCAATGTGTAACATTTAGGAGGATCTACTGACAGAAATGGAATGTAATAGTCATTGGTATTTTTTCCTTCCTGCATAATCACCTGAAAATAAGATATTTTTGTTACATTAAAATGAGACATTTTTATCTACAGGTGGTAGATATGATGGTGGCCGCCATGGTGAACATCAACATGTTTCTAAAAAAGTCCAAAAAGGACAAACCAAACACTGTCTCTAGATAGTTCACTTCTCAGCTACATTAAGCAAGTTTCTCGTATAAGCTTGTAAGGCGGAGCTGTATTCAAATGGCTGAAATCTGCAACTTCTTCGCTAGATGCCAATGAATCCTACACACTGGTCTTTTAAACATACGATGAGTTTTGAAACTGGTTATGAAACACATAAACAAACGAGACAGTCAGCGAAAAGATTGGCTATTTCTATGTAGTTATTGTTAATGCCTGCCACCGGGTCAGGTTCGGTTGCACTCCCCTTTAAATCAATCAAACAAGGTGGCAGAAACACAAACGCTTTTGTCCCCATGGGCCACCAGAATCAACACAAAGCTCCTTGTAGGCTTTATGTATGTTTTATTGTAAATCTGTTATTTGTATTAATAGCTGTACAGTATATGTATATCCTTAGCTAATTTCTTTAAAAGGATAACTAAAAATGAAGCCCTGCAACATAGGTCACTGAGACAGATTGGAAAGCTGTCCACATAATATACACGACTACACGTTTGTAAAGTGCAGCTGTGCTTCTGTCACATAGTAGCTTGACACTGTACTTACTCTCCTGCTCCTGCAGGTTGTGGGCTAACACCCCATCCTCCAGCACAGCAAAACACTGGCAAA
The DNA here is from genome assembly GCF_004916995.1 of Morone saxatilis. NCBI lineage: Eukaryota > Metazoa > Chordata > Actinopteri > Moronidae > Morone > Morone saxatilis. Next base: position 20,435,731 of record NW_023339707.1, on the reverse strand, counting down.
CTGAAACAACAGAGGACAGCAACACTTCAGTATCATACAAAAAGTGTTCAAAAATGAATGGAAGGTGGCTATAAGTGTTGTAAGTGAGCAGTTTTTGCAGCTTGATGATTACTACAACAGCAACAGAAAAATGACAACAATCGTGATTGGCCCTGTATGGCTCCATCCAAGAGCTAACAAGAGCTGAGCCTTTGGATGGCTTCAAAAGAGACAATATTGTGGAGCTTTGGGTTCAGCACTCTGTCCAAAGGAAAACAATAGGATACAAGTGCTGCATGTCATGATTGCTGTTTATTCGGCACAGACAAAGGCGGAGGATTGTCAAAACTTTAGGAAAAAAAGCAGCCATTCACCACGCTGGCATGAATTCCCTGTTAAATATATAAAAGGCTCTCATAAAATCCTAACAGGGTACTCGTGTTCCAGAGAAACACGCAAGTGACCACAATTATTACTGTCCTTCTGAAAGTACTAGATTTAGCAGTGGCAGAGCAACAGGTCCACCTCATTCTAACACAAACAACAGTGTGACTCTGCATGTGTGTCTAAGTGTCCATGCATAATTTATATATACACATCAATGTAAAAGCTTTCATCTCTAAAATAGTTGTTGAAAGGATATTAGGAGATATATACATGGCTTTTCTTTTACTGATCTCCTAACTCTGACTACCAAATGAATATGCAAAGTTTAGGAACTACCTCCTGCATCCATTTGTACTGGGAAGCCTGTGCAGATGGTACAAATGTATGTAAAGTAAAGTCTGCAAGGCTGTTGTAAATCCAAAGGCTTTAGCTAAGAGCTCTCTGTACACCAGCTCAGTCTGGTTCTCCATATCGAGGGACGCTGAGGCGAACCGAGTGTTCCCTATCCCATGATCCCATAGTCTGGCCACCTGCTGCTGGATACGATCATAAAACATATCGGTTTCATGTCATTAACGCTCTCTAGATTTGTCCTTTTTTTGTCAGAAAACAGACAAAGACAAGGACTTAAATATCGGCACAAGAGCTTAAGACACAGTTATGCAAAGAATGTGTTCCCAAACATTCAAACAGTCAGGTCAAGAGATAGTTACCTGCTCTGTTTTGACCAGAATCTATTTTATATATTTTTTTGCATTACTCCTTGATCTGTGCATTGGTTTTCATAGCTTCAGCATTTGTGGACTGTTATTTTCATCTATAAACATGCCAAGTGTTTACAGTAGTCCTTAATGAGCCACGATAGGCTCTATGTGCTGCAGCCCATGTGTGTTTAAAGTCTGTCAAACAAACTCAAAAGTTACTCAAGAAAAAATAAACACGGACAGACAGCAGCGCTGTGGCCCAGCTGTTTTTTCCACAGCTTAAAAACGCTTTGCTTTACTACTTTTTTGCACGGAGTTTCATCAGTGAACGCAGAATGGCTGTCTTATCCGACAGCGAAGATTTCAAATGCCAGGAGAAGGGCAGAAGACAGTGTTTAAGAGGAGATTTAGCTCACTGCAGAGTGAAAAGCCTCCAGCCTGAGCCAGAAGCAGGGCCAATTAAAAACACCTGTCCTACTAATAATCCTTCCACTGAGCCGGCTGTGCCACGCCTGTGGAGACAGTGGCGGCTCCATTTACATCCATGCTCTTAATGCTTACTCAAGTATTCAGTTTATGAGCTGACTTGACACACATAAATGCCATATGTTGTTTAATTACCCATTTAAGCTCTTAACCTAGCTATAGAAAGCCAGGATGTATTTTACACTGCTGTGACACCATAAACTATTTTAATAACTAAAACAAACATTTTAGACATATTTCTATATTATCAGGAACTCTGTCCTAGGAAAACATGCTAACTTTATTTGTTTCATGCCAATAGTACTTTTAGGATGCAAATATGATGCAGTATGTGAAATTGTGTGCATGTGAAACTGACTGTCACCGTAAGCAGTGTAAGGGAGATGTCAGCAAACAAAGTTAAGAAATTATTTCTCGGGTTATTTGCTTAAGGCTTCAACTGTGCTATTTTGATTCCTTTGTCAGAAGAAGTACAAATATAAAACAGAAAGTTGGATGAATAGAAGACAAACAAAGACCCTGGAAGTTCACTTACTAGCCGAAGGTTCGCTGGAGGATGTCATGGATGACGAGAATGAATGCGAGGTCTCAAGATTCATCATAAAATGTATCCAGCCTACACTCTATAGAACAGCTGTGACCGCCCCTGCGGCTAACTGAAAACACACGAAACAGCAAACATTTGACCCATACCAAAATGTAAGTATTCTTCTCTTTGTGCCTTCAAACTTGGTATGTTTTTTTTTTTCAAAGACATACATACGCACATTCCTTGATCCCTATCTTGCAAATGTTTTTACATTCATACCCTTCCAAATGTTCTTCTCTTTCGTTATTGCATAAACAACTAGAACATGTTCTAAATTTAAACATTTACAGAATTGCTTCCGAGTTGATATAACAAGTCAAAATGAAAATGTCTCCTCTTTGTCCAGTTCTGTAAATAGGGAAGTGAGGAAAAACAGGCTTCAGAAACATTATTGTGGCCAAACTCTATTCTGTAAATCCTAAAAATGGAAAAAAACCACAACAACTAAGTCTCGGGGTATGTTTCAGTCAACAGGGGCTCAGCAGTCAAAGTTCATAGAAAACATCCAGACAGCACTAAGCCATCAAAAGAGTCTGTTTGCACCATAAAGGACCATATAAGTCTACACCGAGTTAACCCATACCAAGACAGACATGTATTACCACTTACACCTGTCGTGGAGCTTAAGAGACTATCCGCTAAATGGATCTCCAACCTGCCCTTATGTGTCCAGTCTGTCAGTGAGGAGGGATTAACCCAAAGGCTTGGTTTTAATCCAACGGGACAAATTGTCACCTCAAAACATTTACGTTTAGCCTTAAATCCAACTCAGAAAGCAGAACGTAAGAAAGAAAGGAGGAAAATGACAAGTCTTGTCCGTGTTAGCGCGCAAGTGTCTGTGGGTGTGTCTGCATTGCGGGTTAACTTGTTTTTCCAAACTCCTTTAAAACTACGATCACATTACCCTTCTTAGGGGAGGGACAAAGTGACTGTTATTATGACTGCAAAACAGGTTTTGAGGGACAGCCACATGTTCAGTGTGAGTCTGAGCCGAGTGTGTTTTCAATATTGTACAGAGACTCCTACTGTAAGCTTCTTAATAAGGGCACTGAAAGGACCCTGTTTGGCTGTTTCCTAAGAGGATAGTAAATCAGAGATCCAGCAGACAACAGAAATTGGCTGCGGCATTTTAACAGCAGAGTCTAAGAGCCACTGAAGGGTAAAATTGTCTAAAAAAGGGGTTGGGGGGGGAGGACTGCAAAGCAATGAGAAGAAGTAGATAATATTTTAAAATGTTAGCAACCACCCAGTATGTTCCCCAACAGTGTGGGAAGACTGTCTCTGCTAAAGGGGATATTACAGAGCAGGAAACCACGATCTGTGTGACCTCAAAGCCCAAACAGTCAAAACAAAAGAAATGATTTCCTCTTTTAATGCCTCTTGTCCCTTACAAATATTCCCCATTACCGGTGTTCAAAAATCCAAAAAAAATGTGTGAGTAACTAAATCTCATAGGTGAATGCGTGTGCTTTGTCTTTCAGTAGAAGAGCTCCCACCAACGTTAGAGAAATGACAGCCAATCACCTTAAAACAAAATTATGCAGATTATCTCAGGCATCCAGCGCGAGAGAGCAGCCGATCAAACACCGACAGAGATATTTCTCTTTCATCTTCGCAGCCACTTGGATAGCAGCAGTAGCAAGTGCCTGCCAAACAAAGAAACTGGCGAAAGGAGAAAATGACAAGGGTTCTATTTTCAGCCAAAATCCCCCACCGACCGCCCACACGCTGTCTCTCTCTCTCTCTCTTTGGTCTGTTCTGTTCTCCTACTCGCTGCTTTTTGCACAAAATTTCACCATGAAGCGTCTGTCCGTCCTACAGCTCTCTGCGCTGTGTTATGAACTAGGTGAACTGGACCAGCCAAGCTCATGAACTGGACCAAGTGGTCATGGAGAACAAAGAGGGTTGAGGGGTAATGGGACTCTGGGTCAGTTGGTGAGAGTGAAATTAGGAGTCGGGGGGGGGGGGGGGGAATTCCTCTGGGAGCTGCATTCCCTCTGCACATCAGGCTATATCAGGAGCAGCCAGAGGAGGGACAAAACAGGAACTGATAAGGGGGGCAGTGAAAACAAAGAAAGTTGACTTGGCTGAGACTCTCAGATGGGGAGTAAAGTGAAGGAGAAGTGGGACACGGGGATCTACGGCTCTTAGGGAAATTGAAGCATAAACACCCACAATGGGAAGTTAAGTCAACAACCACAGTGTCACAGAGAGAGACAGCCAACGGCACAGTTTGACAAATCAGTCTGGTGAAAAGAAGATGATGAGCGGAAAAAATTAACACTGACCAGACGTCATGATTTACGTGCTCCTATTGTCTCAATGAGGAGTTTATCGCCGCTATTACAGGCTTTGTTTGTGCACTGGCCCCTGCTCGATAAAGCATGAAAATGCAGAGCTGCACAGTGTGCCCTTTGTGTATGGAAACAAGAGTGGAGTGCTGAATTATCTCCCTTGATAAAAGACATGCAGACCTATTTCTATCCCATTCATTAGTGTGGACATGCCAAAGACTGAGTCAACGGTCTACACCCAGGCTACAGCTTAGACATTCCTTACCTGTCAATGTTTTTACATGCAAGCAGAGGAAATTCATTTTGTTAAGAGCTGCATTAGTGGGACAATAACAAATTCTGTCTGTGCATGTTAAGTTTTCATTTGTTGAACTGAATGTTGGGACAGTCAATTCACGCTTGTAGTCTGTGGCAGACCAAACACACACACCATGATTGTTGGTTTAAGTTATGATGTTTTCCAGTTTTTGGAACTGTGTATTCGACATAGGCAATTCTTTATATTGCAAGGTCAGACCACACTTTCTTCCCCCATGAACTCACATCTCACAAACAAGCTCATCTCATTCCTCACTTTTATCTGCACCCAGCACACCAGACCTGCCTCTGATTAGATCCATCTCTGCACAGCTGTGTGTCTGAACTTGTGTCTGCAGGATATAGTCAAAACATGTAGCAAGCTACATCTTATCTGGGATGGGAGTATGGATGCCACAGAAATCAAGCACAGACACACAAGCACAGACACACAAGCTCAGAGGAAAAGCTGCCATTTGGTGTCAAGATCAGTTATTCTAATAAAAAAAAAAAACCTGACTATGGTAAATTGTCAAGTGTCATTTTCTCTCAAGGATGCAGCGGACAAGTGTGTCCTTAATAGCGGCTGTGCTTAAGTGTCCTTGAATCCAACACTTAATCCCTACTGGCTCCATGTCTGCAGCTCAGTTGCTGACCCTGACCTCTGACCTCCCTCTGAAGGGGGCTCAACAAAAACAACTTTTTCCTCCAGGACAGACCATGAAACGTGGTACATTTTTTCCTCCTATACTAAACAGCTTAAATTGTCTGCAGATGCCAGAGTTGGGTCTGTGTGTGCAGTGTGTGTCCTTACCTTCTTGGACACGTGGAAGGTTGGTCTGGTCAATTTCCAGCTCTGCCATCATGGTCTGTCCCTGGTCTGTCACTTCCTCATGGTGATACACAACACCCTGACACCAGCAAGGGGATATTTGGAGTTAGTATCTCTCTAAATGAAATGCCCAAGTAGTTAGTTAACATTAGTGTCTTCCAGTTAAACATATTACTGGTTTATCTCGACACGTTCCTGCAAAAACTCCCAACCTATTAAAGACAAACTCTCCAGCAGTGCTGCTGTTAACATGACCTAGAGCCTATATGGTAAAACAGTACCTGTGGTTACAGTTGGCCACGTGTTTAACGAGCAAACAAACATGCAGTCAGTCCAAAGAGCCATTGTTTTATAACCTACCTGTTCGCAGCACGCTGCCAACACAGGCTCCAGTGTTGTGTATGTACACACAGCCTATTCAACAAGTACCAAACATGACAGCGTCAACTTTAGAGTCGCCTGCTCCGTCCCACTTTTCCCTCTCTCCTCTCCCTCCCTTCCTCTCTCTTTTTTTCCCGACTGTCTCTCCAAATGATACAAAATGTCACGAACGTGCTTGACCGTTTTCTAACGCCTCTTTCTTTTGCTGGGAATTTTTTTTCAAGCGAAACCTAAGGTTGTTGTTCATCAATGAAACAAAAGCCCCCGTTGACTAGCGATGGGAAGCCAGGGCGGACAAACTTAACCCACAGTCTGTCGCTTCGGCTGCTTCTTCTTTACACAGCTCCTGTTCGGCAGCAGCGGGGGCGGTTAACAGGCTGCTGCCTTCACGTACTCCTCCAAGCTCAGAGTTGTCCGTGCCAACAATGTAGGCTAATCACGATGTCCGCCAATAAAGTGCCAATTTTAGTCGTACATATGGAGAGGTAAATACACCCACTGATGTTAGAATATATTAGAAAGCACAGTTTAGCGAGACCTGTGGACTAAAGCTGGCAATCAGGCTACAAAGATCAGACAACTCGGGTCAAAAGGGTTAGCAGCTAAGAGAGGGGCGAGGTAGTGTAATTTCACGACCACACAACAGTAGACTTTCACCTGCAGTTGGTGACACTTTTCCCACATAATATCACAACGGGCCTACGCACACACGGTCGTGCCTGCTCAGCGAGTGCCAATATTTCTAACAGTTTCTGAAGGCAGCACTCAACCAGTGGAATGTTCCAATCATTAAAGATTGTAGCCGAAATATCCAAAGTGGAAATGTTATAGTCTTCATTTTATTATTGAACCGTATTAATTCAATAAAGATGGGGGGAAATGGTGAAACAAACTACTGAGAAGAAAACTGCCTGGTTCTGCAAAGTGACCATTTTGGCAACTCTATAAGTTTTAAAGTAGAATCTGATTGACATTGACAGCATATAAAACATTTAACTTGGCTTCTGGTTCAAGAAAAAGTTGAACATGACTTGATTTGTGAAATTTAATCATTACAGTCATTACTGCATTCATCCAGTTTGCTACTGTGTAAATAAATAAATAAATAAAAGTCTAATTTCTACCAGATTTTCGATAATATGCTGCTTTAAAATGCGTCCTGTAAATGTCAGTGATGGTTAGAATTTATAGGATATTTTAGATTTTGAGGGCTACAGGTTGTGTGGCAAATTCATTTTGCACTTTGTCAATCTGAGATTATTTGAAGACTGTGGGAGAGAGGGAGAACTAAAGAAGAAGATTGTCTATGAAGATGTTTTTCCCCTCAGAGCCACACTGAAGACTTTGGAAACTAAGTGGTGTATTACACGGTTATCGTGGTTTTCTAGACATAATATTGCCCTCTGCTGGCTGTAGCCTACTTATGTCAGTCAACTATCCATGAGGTCAAATATTGTCAACAAGCAACAAAAACCTTCCAGGCAGTTGTGAAAGAAGTACTCAGATCTTTTGCCTAAATAAAAGTAGCAATTTATGCATTAAAATGTTTAAGTAAAATAACAAACATACTCATTATGCATACTTTAATGTTGCAGCTGGAGGTAATGTTATTTGGTTGCCTCCTGTCTTATCTCCTATCTTTTGTTGATTATGTTTGCATTATTTATTAGAATCTGAATCTGAAAGTTACTGAATACATGTAGTGGAGTAAACTGTCCAATATTTGCCTAAAGTAGCAGAAAATGGAAATACTTAAGTACAATACTTGAGTAAATGTACTTATACTTACATATATGAAACTGCACCATCTGGAGTGTCTATGGGGTTATTTCAGTGGTGAAGTAAATAAAAATGTCCTAAATAGAACCATCGTACTGTCTGCTATTACAAGACAAACGTACTTCACAACTGGTTCACAGCTGCTTATATTGAGATTTTCTTTTTCAGAAAAAACAAATGATACACTCACAGAATACATTGATGTGTTTTAAACCACCTGGCAGCTGAGATCTAATCAGGCCATGCACCACTCTGGTCAGAAACATGCAATTTCATTCATTTGTCACATTTTGCACTACATTTTCTACTTAAGTGTTCACATTCATACATACTTATTTCATATTTAACATTTTAAATGGACATTAGCAATGGTATTAATTTATTTATTACATCTGGTAAAGGATTCACATATCAGGGGTCCAAATACGTATTTTTTTTAGTTAACTTTAGCTTCAGAATTTTGCATATGGTAAATGGTTAAGATGTCGACAACCATCTCTCTATTCTGTAACACCATAATAATAATTTAAATTTATTTACTGTTAATGCCACTCTGCTCTGTTCACACTGATCCACATTATATCATATGAATCTCAAAAAAGTGCAGTATATGTCCATGTTTGTTACAAAACACCTGCGTCTTGAAGATATTCTGGATTCCTTATGAATTGCAAAGAGGGCCCCATATATAGCAGAATAAACCTCAAGTACAGGGGAGACAACATTTATTTTAGAGGAAGGAATAAGCTGGGATTGGCAGCGGGACCTTGACTAATACAGAATATAAATCTTAATAGCTTTTTATGATATACAGCAACACCTAATGGAGTGTCTGGCCTTCTGGTCATAAAATTAAATGTCACTGTCGCTTCATCGACCCTCATTATCATACAAGAGACTGAACATTGACGTCACACTTCTAATAAATATACAAATTACATACAGAGGTGCAAAATATGACTTTGTAAATAGCTGTCCCCACCTGCCTCCCAGTCTCCAAGCTGATCGGAAAGCTTCTCTGACTCTGTCCATCTACGCTGGACGAACTAATAAAGCTGAGCTTTATTGCATGACTAAGAATAAGTGAAAGCACAAATATAACATCTTACCAGAACAAGGCCCCTAAATAATGTGCATGAATCAGTCTGATTCAGTGACCCATGAAAATTCTCTGCCATCATAAATTTACTTAAAATGTCAAATGGCTTATAGACTAAAAGGCCTTGAACATTTTAGCCTTTCCACTGAAGCTCTGTGCAAGTAATTATGCAGTTTTATTAGTACTTCTCACTGCTTTGTATGCAGCTCCAATTTTGGAGTTTTTCTGTGGGCTCTGAGTCAAGAGGATTCAAATGGCCCAAGAGTTTAATGAACTGGTAGCATAAAAACAGTCATTTGGCTGCCCAGTGTGTCCACCTGCTCCCCTATGGGATGTTGTTGAGACTGACATCTGAAACACCTGCTTCGATCCCATTTACACAGTCAGTAAAACAGTCAATCAAGCTGAATAGCTGGTAAAACATGACTGTGCCCTTGAAGCATGGACCACGGCACTCGTCTTTTTATTGAGCCTATAATTCACCTGTGACTGCCTGTTGATTTATCACAGTTAGAAGGGATGGGACTGTGGATATTGCTGTTGTGGCCAGCAAAAGTGTGTGTGTGTGTGTGTGCTGTGTGGCATGCAGAAGGGGGGGCTAGGCTATAGCTGGAGGTATATAACCCAGTTGGGACCAACAGAGCATGTACAAGTCTTCTTTCCACCTGAGGAGCTCCTGTGTGAATCAGAGCCACTTCCAAGAACAGCATCCTTTAGTGATGAAGTGTAACCATCTCCTGTCGTGGGCCTTCCTGCTTGTGGCCTCTGGCCCTGCACTGCTGGCCCACCCCATCACAGAATCTGCTGAGATGCCCTATCCAGGACCTGGTGAGTGGAAAGTAATATCTTCATTATAGTTGTTAAATATATAATATTAAAATATTAAATAATAAATTCAGTACCTTGATTAGCATTTTACTCATAAAACTTAATTTGTGAAGATTAATGTCAGGCAAGGCCTTGAATTAATTGTCACAGTGTTGAACACTGATTGTTCTGCCAAAGTTCACACATCATGGACCATTAATGCAGCATTTCTCTGCTGCCAGAGAATATATTATTATATATTATATAATCGTATCAATTGCTTTAGAATACGTCATGACAAAAGTGTTTATAATTTAGAATAAACTACACAGATAATGCATATAAATATCATGCCTATAAAATGTACACTCTGTGAATCTATACCTTACAACTGTCTGTTTCCAACTCTGTGTGGTTGTTTGATTATTGTCAGTATCAGCGGAGGACCGAGGAGTTGGAGGTCTGGATGATCTGTCTCTCTCTGAGCAAACCTTCCCTCTTCAGGATGGTGCTGGTCTTAGATATTCCACTCTGATATCCGGGGAGATCAACAGAGATGGTAAGACACACATTGTGCTACAAATTTGAATTCATACAAATGGTTATAACAGTATAATCATAGTTTTCTATTGTTGGCTACCAACCTGCACCATTGCAGAAGCAGCCAGTTGGAGGTATTGATCAAGACCAGGTAGTTTGTAGTTGTTAAAACGAGGTGTGAGTGACACCCCTTCATTTTTACAGTTTACTTCTCTAACCGTTACTCTACCTCTGCTCAAAAGCCAGACATGCACAGAAACATGGCTAATGCAACAAGCTGACATGAGTTAATGAGTCAAATATCAAAATAACCACTTTATTTTCTCTCAGGTGTCAGAACAACAGGCCTGCTTCCTAGGGGCATGAAAAGAGAGGTGGGTTTTCTTCAAATGTTATCCATAAAACAGCAAAGAAAAGTAAGCTACATACTGTAAGTAAGAGGTTTAACACTGTTACTTTATCCTGTCTTCCAGGTCCTACTGGAGAAACAAAGTCTCCTTAATCCTTTCAGCCATGTGCTGGGCATCCGGAAGCAGTTCAGGAAGAGAGCAGGGAATTCTGAGTGTTTCTGGAAGTACTGTGTCTAAAACTGTCAACAGGCATTTATGTTACACACAAGAGACAGGGCTTGCACTAAAACAAAAATCCCTTTCTTGCACTCACGTAAGTCCATGCAGACAAAATAAGAAACATCATTAATGCATATACTGTATGTGCGCATATGCATGCTCAGGTGCATGTACTCACATACACACTCACATACATAAGTGCTGTCAGTATTTGTTCAGAAAAAGAACAATGCCATAGGTATGATTGAGATGTGTTGCTTGGGGACTTTAATATTACTTCTAAGATACTTTTCTGTTGTGTGAAACTATATTTATGAACACATATTTGTTAAAAGTCCTTGGTTGTCTGTATGACCAAATGTCTTTTAAATGTGAAAGTTAAAGGTTATATATGTTGAATAGAAATAAAAACTACATTACAAATACTGTCTCTGCTAAATGTCTCTTCTTGATAAAAATGTGTTGGTGAGAAACATTCTGGCAGCAGAAGAAACCACCATCCCTTCTTTAAAAGTAAAAGAAGAAACAAAAAGACGTAGCAAACTTTGTTCTCGAGTTTTCTTCATTTTTTCCTTTTTTTATTATTTTACAGCAGAAAGAATATAAAGCATTCAGAAAACATCTTCCATATTTTAAGGGCAATTCAAAACGTTTTGCATGGCTTCAGCAGCTGAAATCTCTTTTTTTTAACATATCCATCGAGTCAGTGACGCTTGTACATGCACAATTACAAAAATAAAACTTACAAACAAGAGAAGGGAAGAAAAAGGAGGAAAGCAAAACACATTAGGAGAACCAAGAGGAGATGAAACTTTTAAGGGTAGGGGTTGGGAGCGGAGAAAAATTGGGTCACATAACAGGGAAAGACAGAGAGAAAGACAGCTATAGAGGAGAGGAAAATAGATCTAACACTAGTTCACATGCAAAGTGTCGAGGACCCATAACTTTCTATCAAAGCAGGGCCTTTTTTTTTCTTCTCAGTTTGGAATTGATGAAAACGTGCAGTTCGGTAAAGGGTGCCATATAATTGCTGTCCATAAACTACTGAATGCTTGTCTTGCAATACTGGCATTTGCATAAGAGTAAGTCGACTACATGTGTCCAATCATTTTAAACTTCACTAGGGTCTATAGGTCTCCACAAAATAGTTCTTTATTGCTCTGTGTCCACAAGTGGAATATGTTGTAAAACTGTTTCTGTTCTGTTGTCCTGATGTGCCTACCTTTCTCCGGTTTGGGTGCTTGGGAAAAAGAAGAGGAGGAAAGGCAGATTCCCAGGTCAATTCACAGAACGTCTTGAAATTGATAATACTGTATACTAATGAAGAGTGCCTATTAGCTAACCTGTCACCCCATTCATAAATGGCAGTAAAAACAAGATTTGCAGGTGAACTTTCCATATAACTACACTCTTAATCTTAAACACCCTCTACACTTTGTCACTTAGATAAATTAAAGGCCTAAAGAACTGGCCAGAATTATACTATGATTTGACAGGCTTCTATGACAGAAAGTCAAATCATTTATCTTAATGCGCTATATATAACAGGACTTTATTCCAGGGCTCCACTGGTGTCTGTAATTTTCAACATTGCTGAGAGGAAATGGATTTTATTTCATATTCATTCATTTTAAAGACATCAGCGGTGAACCCGTCTGTCCCAGATTCTTTACCAGAAAGCACTGCTGAAAGGTTTCCCTACTTCAATTTCAGCTTCATCTGCTGTGAATCACATGTCCTGCTCTGTTTCCTCCTCCCCATTTTGGCACCCTGAGTAAAATACATAAGGGAGGTGAACCAGTCCCTCAGCCTGTAGAGCAATGCTGCCTTCACCGCTCAGTGTACAAATGAAACTGACACCTTGACATGTCTGCATGTGTGCTGTGCTGTGTCTTGTGCATGTGTTTGTGTGTACCGTGTGTCACTTAGTTAATACTTGCTATACATACTGTCACAATGGTCTCCAACCATGTCCATTTGTCCTATTTGAAGTTGGGAGCACACTGATCAAATCTAAATGAATTAAAAAACTAAAGAAAAGGTCTAAAAAGTTAGAGCTTGGTCTAAAAAAACAATCTTGTCGTCATGCTTTGCCATGATAGCGTCAGTAGCTACTGAGCATTGATCATTGGCTCATTTGTAGGTTTTTCGTCTGCCCTCCGGTCACATGCCCTCTGTCTTTCTGAGTTCTGTGACACGTCAAACCAACGTTCATCGTTTTACAGAACAGCAAGTCTTTTAACAAGTCTATCTGACTACCGATTCTAGGAAAATAAGCATGCTTTAGGTGCAGTTCTGTCACCCAGTTAACTATTTTACCCATGCAAGCATAATAAATCCTTCTCCTTTTTGCCACGACATTGCATTGGCTATGCATTCTAACCACAGACTAGAGGATGAATGCAAGGCAACAAACCCCAGTAGTGGCATTTCTAAATGTGATTTTAACAAGCTGTCCCCATAGAAAAAAGAAAACAAGGCAGAAAATTAAAAAATATAGCTTAGCATGTTGACAAGCTGGAGTGCTGTAATGATAGTGGTGTGAACAGGGAATATTATATTGTGGCTTTGGTGAGTGTAAGGTGACGGTGATCATGTGTGTTCATGTAAAGGATACAGCACTGTTTGTGGGTGACCATGTTGTCTCACACTGTTTTTAAACCTCAGGTACATTGTATGCATTTTGACACTGGATTTGTGTGATCAGGATATGAATAGGCACTTTCTACATAAACACTCGGGAAATAAAGTTTACATATCAGGCGTGTGGAAAACAACAAAACAACCAGTCAGTCAAGGAAATAAATCTGAGAAATACCTATTTAGCCTAATAACCATTTGACAAACATGACAACACTTCAATAAACAAAACTCAAGTTTTTCAGTGGCACTTGGCTGAATAATCAAATGTCATTACTTGGATACAGAATACATTTTCTGGTAGGAATATATTATAGGAACTAGGCAGCAACCAACAGGCACCTCTAAACCAGCAGCTTATGTGTATTCTCTCTCAGACAAATTGTTCCTACAGCCCAATCAAATCTGCTATATATATATATTATCCAATGTACAAGACACATCTCATGCCTCATAATTATAAATGGCACCAGTGCACTGTTTTACACATTATTTACTACAGTCATTTTGGCTCATTGACCCTCCCAGTGACAACTTTTAGTGTTGTCCCTCTGTGTAGAATCATTTTTAGCACCTTTGACAGTTGGAACTGTTCATTTTGCAAATGTTTTCAGCTGCTTGATAAAATAATCCAGTCATGTACGGTATGCTACACATGTTTTTCAACTAGACATCCTGGAATACAAGGTCTATTTAGACTCTGGCAGCCTTGATCAAGGGTTTTTTATGGTTTATGTATTGAAACCAATTGTATTAGGAAAATCCTGTCACCAGTTTACAAAAGTGATCAGCCAAGAATTGATAAATCATTGCTTGCTGCAACATACTGCACATTTACAGTAAGAGGTGAATTCAATCTTTGGATCGCTTTTCGGGGACACCATGGGCAAGGCTGCCAATCTTTAAGATCAGACAGGATACCTCTGTAACATCTCACATTTGCAATGACAACAAAAATGAAAACTCAAACTGTATTTAGTGATGGTCAAATGCTTCAGTTATCTGTGGAAATGGTGGAGACATGAGAGACTTAAATGCTTTCTGCTTAAATATGACTCCCCCTGCAAACTGTGTACCTTACTGTTGTAGTGATCCTCGGTCAGTTGTGATCTTATGGTCTTCAGTGCTTGTGTGTATATTTCACTGTATGATTATCTGTTCTGCAAAAATTAACTTAATTCTCTTCTTAAGCTATAGCATTCACATACCTTGGCACCATTGGCAAAAAATTCTTGGTAGCCCAAAACAAACAAATAAAACAAAAAAGTAAACATAACCATACTTGTTTTAAGATAATTTTGCAGACTTCTCCTAACTCTAAATACAGTATTTTTTTTTTTACTTTTTTATATTGCAATTGTATCATGCTTTAGCAAAATGTTCTTCTCAAGAACAATCAAAATAAAATAAAATACTCTAATAGTGAAATAGTTTTAATTTTACAGAGCATAGCCACTACTGCTTTTGTTGTTTTTTTCCCTTTTGACTCTGTTCATACTTTTCATGCACATAGCTCATTTTTATCCCAGGTATTTACACTATTTACAAACAATACAACCATACTTCTTCGGCATTCAAACAAAACTATACAAATATTCTGTTTTTGTCTCGTACCTGTTTTTGACCCATTTTTAATGAATAAAATAATATATTTCTAAAATACAATCCCCTTTGGGTAAATGTTTTTTCCTACGTACTTTCAGCCTTCTTTATATACAGAAATCGCTCAATTGTCAAAAATATGGATTTGTCAAACCCCTATTTTGGGACAAGCTTAGGGACCCCTCAAAGAATCTCTAAGACGTCAAGGCAATGTATGTGATCTTCCCCTCAAAAGCCTTCACAGGCTCTGAAGTTCATTTAAAAAGAACAGTAATAACCTGCATGACCATAACCATTACAACACAAAATAGGCAAGTTCTTTTCTCTTGTTAGGTTTCAGAGGAGCAATCAACTGAACAAAGCAAAATTAAACAAAATAAAAAGAAACCGGACAATACAGGGATAGCTTCATTACCGAGATGGTCAAACTTATGGGGGAGAAGATGGAAACAAAAAGAAAATCAGAGGATAGGCTGAAAGACTAGACCATAAGCACACAAGCAAAGACTTTTCTTGCCAAGATGTCATGCATTTTTTCTTGGTAGGATTCAACAACATAGAGTCTGAAGATACAGATCACCAATACATTGGACATGATGGAACAAATACATTGGACAGTATGGAACAAATTCAAGTAATAAAGTGACAATATATACGATAAAGCATAGGTTTTTTTTAAGAAATGGCAAAACAAATATTTTATCCTCCATTTGC
This sequence comes from Morone saxatilis, assembly GCF_004916995.1. Classification (NCBI taxonomy): domain Eukaryota; kingdom Metazoa; phylum Chordata; class Actinopteri; family Moronidae; genus Morone; species Morone saxatilis. The sequence continues at coordinate 20,420,032 of NW_023339707.1, read as the reverse complement.
TTCTGCATGGTTAAACCCCTGACTACATTCATTTGTAGCTCCACCCATGTGGGCAGACTGGTGGGGTAGAGCACAGTGGGACAGGAGGAATTGTTGAGCTAAATTGAATATTATATCATCTACAGCAGTGGATAGAAGTGGGCATGTGGGTTACCAATATGTTTGGTAAAAAAGGAAAATCCGTCTTCAAATGAAGTGATTGGTCACTTAAAAAATTATGAAATACAATTAGAGCCCAGAGTGTTTCTGCATGGTCTCCCTATCCTCTGAGATCTTCTGCAGCAGCCTTAGTTTACGTCTCTTCAGGTCCTCACAGGTGACAGACCTCCTCAGACATGTGTTCGCTTCCTTCACCGTCCAAAACCTCTTCATATCCAAAAAAGACAAAACAATCCATGAAAAAGTGCAAAAAATGCCATGAAGCAAATGTTCTGCACCCCCCACCCCGACCCTTTTAGTTTATAATCCCGTAGAAGTTGCCACTCTCTGACCAAAATCAAGTCAGTGGAAAGAATAGATATGTGAAAAAATGCTGTTGTACATGTAATAGTAGTTGAATCAGTAACACCGCAGTAGTAGTAATAATTGCAGTGCTTGCATTGATGTTTTTTTCCATTTCTCTTGTAAAATGTCTCGGGTACAAACAAAAAAGAAAGGAAGAGTCAGGAGAGTGATGTCACATCGCGAGGGGGCTCTTCTGAGGGGTCTCATGTTCCCTGGCCCTTTTCAATTCTTTCACCCTGAAACACAGAGAGAGACAGGTGTCCATGAATACTACACCCATGACTTGAGTTTCTTGTAGCAAGCTTATCAAGTAAAACACAGGCCTAACAGTATCACACTGTTCAGCCAGAACTATCAGAACAATATCAAGTCAGCCCAGATCATCAGGAAGTACGGCTGGTCTGTGAAAGAAAATGTTGGTCAGGGTTGAATTGAATTTGCACTTTGGAATGAACAAAAGTGGGTACTTATATAGCACAATTACAGAATCATTACCATATTAATCTATTACATTTGTGATAAAATGCACTTTTGCGACAAAATAAATACAATAAATCTTGCCATGAAATACATTTCATTTTGAAGAGTTCCAAAACAATATGGTAATGATATTATAATTATTTAAATCACAATCATCCTAACTTGATTACTAATGAATTACTTATTTCAAAGTGACATTTTTCACCCTGAAACACTTTTTACTCAAAATGCAGCATGTGACACTTCACGGCACTTCACGGCATGACATGACTACTTCTCCTTTGATTATTAGAAATAATAACGCAGAACTGTCCTTCTACATTTTAAAACCTATTTATTCGGTAATGAAAAGCATGAATCATTGCACTAAATGTTTATAGTCAAAGTAGCTGACACTTCCACATACAAAAGACTGAAAGAACTAAGAAATATTTTCACACAGACTGGTCAAGGCTGAGAAGAAATTTCGCAATTTTGAATCATTTCATATCTTCATAAATTATTGTCTGGCAGCTCACAAAAGCATACCACCAGAAGCTGGTGCTGGTTCATAGAAAAGACATGTGTCTCAAGTGTATGAGCAAAAAGCGGTCAGTCTGCCGAGTACACAGCACTCTTAACCCTAAAAATTGATTTTAATACATCAACCACCATCACATAATGGATTTAGCCTCACATTTTTAGCAACATTTATGTATTGAAGAGAGGGAGACTTTGTAGATCTAGTGTGTACACACATACCATCTGTGTGTGTGTGTGTGTGTGTGTGTGTGTGCTGCATCCTCTCATGCTGAGCTAGAGTACTCCCTGGAGGTATGAATCCATTAAAGCTCTGTGTTTTAGTCCCATTGGGTGGAGGAACCTATTGTTTATTTTTTCGCTGTGACCTACATGCTATCACAGCTTCCTAACCTATATCGCAGTATAGCAGACACGCCTGCCATAAGAGCTGGTTACATCAACAGTCTCACCTGCTCTAAAAGCATGATACCCTATTTTAGGACAGTATACAGCAGATATGGACAAGAGTAAAAACACGTAACATGAATGTTGCCAGCAAGGGGATTAAAAAATTGTGACAATAATTAATGCTCAAACCTATGCTATAATATTATTAGTTTTTTTTCCATTCATTTGCATCTTTTTCTACTATATTTCTTGATTTATTTGTTTTGTTTTGATGAACCAGCGGACACAGTACATTCAACAGTTTGACACAGTTTTAGTAAATAAAAATAAGAGGGGTTAAGTCCCCCTCTCAGTCTGTCGAGTGGCTAGAAACAGGACACACAGCCAGTCAGACAGACAACTACTTGAGAAACAGCAGGCCCATAGCATGCCTAATAGTAGAAGAGCAAGACCCATAGTTGTCACCACTTGACATGCAGCATAATAAAACATGATAGAAAAAAGCTTCCCGTTTTTCTCAAACTGGCTATCTGCATAACCACACAAAACTGAAATAAAAAACAAACAAACAAAACAATCATAAACAGAAAGTAATTTCCAAGGAGAGAAAGACAGAGATAAAGAGAGTCAGAGAAGTGCCTGTTAAGTGTTGCAGTGATAGTGTCATTCATAAGCATTTTGTTAGTTTGAGATAGGTTCTGCTCTAAATCTGAGCTTCTCAGTCCACCTGTGGCTCCAGTCGGCAGCCTTCATGCAAGCAGGCATCAAGCAACAGTGATGGAGAAGGAGGTAGGGTGGGTGGAGGGGTGGGAGAGAAAGAGCAAAAGAGAAAATGAGAGTGAGGGAAGGAGGGAGAGAATGCGAAGGCCGAGACCTCAGGAGGAGATAATTGTATTATTAAAGATCAAGAGTGAGAGACAGAGAGGGAGATAAGAGGGAGGAAGAGGCATACAGAATAAATAGAGAGAGAGAAAAAGAGAGAGGCACGAACTGAGTTGCTGAGGCTGCACTCACCCGCTTGAACAGTCTATGGTCCATCAAGGGGCTTGGCATAAACAGCAAAACAATACCAGACAGCTATTAGCACACAGTAGGCACTGTGAAGGAGGGGGCGAGGACAAGTGGGGGCCAAATACAGTGAGGGGGGAGGGGTGAAGCTTAGGTGTTGGAGACATTAACCACCCAATTTGTCCAACCAAAATAAATCAAACACATAACACTGAATAAAAAGAATAGTTGAGAGATGGACAAGATTATGAAATTAGTGATAGTTTCTACTGTGTCTTACTGATTAGCTCAATGGGATGCAGTTATTTAGACCATGAACCAACCCTTCAGTAAATCTGAATGTGAAGTTTTATGAATTGTTTTTGTGTGTATAAATGAGTATGTTAGTATGTGTGTGAGTCGGTGTTGGGGTCTACCTGTGGCGGCAGCGACGTAGGAACCTCATGATCTTCCTGGCAGCCTGATCCTGCCTCTTTGTGAGCAGACTACCTCTATAAAACACCCGAAAGAGAAACAGTGTATCATTGTTTGTAGTGGCAACAGATGAAAATGTCTGTAAATATGAATGTAAGTCAACTTCTATCAATGAAAATGTGAAGGGTTCTATTTCCTGCTTACCACACTACTCTCAGTTATCTATATTCCTCACTTTCCTACAGTCCTGCAAAAACCAAATCTGCATTTTGAGGTGGGTCCTGTCTTACATTGTATCCTTTTTGTTCATAAAAATATCATTTAAATATTAACTCGTTTTGTTATGCCTTGACTATTTACTTTCCAACTGGCTTCTCTTTGCTAGTAGTTTGTCATCCTTACATAGCTCCTATAATCATTATATATGTGTATATCTGGGAAAATATTTTTGCCATATTTTAAAACATTTGCGACTTAAATGTACATTGCATACATACGCATATATGTGAGACATACGTGGACATATACACTATATGTGGCTTACATATATGGTCATACATCAGATTTATGTATGAATTAGCCCTGTTTAATTACGGCGCGGCACTACTCCCACTGTCATGGAGGCTGTCTTGGCCAACCTCAGACACTTGACTGAAGTGGAGGGTTGTCAGCTGATTATGCTCACCTTGCCTCTTGGACTACATAAACTGTCCCAAGTGCTTTTTCCTGCCTCTCTCTTTGAACGGCTGACATCCACCCTGCATCACTTTCATTTGGTTTGCACCTTCAACACAGCCAAAGCATGCACTACTTTCATTTCTGATCTACACGCTGCATTGTTAATTTGACTTTACTTTCATTTGAATCAGTTACGCTTGTTTGAAGTATAACCTTTTACTTAGATTCCCTTCTTTTCACATTCATTGACTCAGTCTGTGACAGTATATTACAGTAGTGTCTGAGTGTCTACCTCAGTTTGTGCTGCACCAGGGCAGCAGCAGCCCCGCGGTGTTGGGGCTTCAGCCTGCCAAACTCCTTGTAGCTGCGGTAGTATTGCTGAATGAGCACGGCAGCCCTCCTGCTCTGCTGGAACTTCTTCTGTTCGTGGTAGCTGCGGAATTTACTCTGGATAAGGATGGCGGCCTGCGTCATCTTCTTATAAAGTGCATACTGACAACAAAAAAAGAAAAGAACAAAACATTTCACACTTTACTGTCTGTGAATACTGCAATAGGGTTCAGGCTGTAAAAGAAGAACACAACCTAAAGTTTGGCAATGAATTTAGCAGCTGGTAGTGAAAAACATTTACCTTCAAGGCTATCCATGTTAGCTTGCAAACAGAAAAAGGAAAGGATTGTGAATGATGCACTAACATACTCTAATTTTCTCTAAAACTCATTTGAGTTTAAAAAATGTATTTAGATAGTTAACTCATGTAGATATCTGCCCCCTAACATACTATGATATACATTAATTATATTGTAACATGTAAACAAAAGCACTTATTTGACCACATCAGGGACATTTCAATGGTTTGTTGGAGCCTACCTGTTTGTATTTCTTGTAACAACGTTGAATAACAGCAGCAGCTACTTCCTGTTGCTCTCTGAGCGGCCGCCCCTGTTGGAGAGTAGAGTGGGATAGGTCAGAGGTCACAGTAGAACCTGCATTTTGCCACAAAGGATAATTGTGGCTCTCTCAAGTCCCCCTGAGGTCTTCTGGTGGCCGGCATATGAAAGCCACAATGGCACGAGTCCACCCCAGGTGAACTGGCCCCCCATGTGAGCAGGGGAGGAGAAGGAGGTGAACTGTTGAGCGACAGAGAACCGAAGGTCCACCTCAGTATCAGCTGGTAGACAGGCATAACAGATGACTGTAAACAACAGCGAACAGTTTGTCATATGAAAACTCATTAAAAGTAGCTGGGGGGGG
>NW_023339707.1:20410838-20414685 GCF_004916995.1 Morone saxatilis | reverse complement strand
GGGGGGGGGGGGCGTTGAGGAATGGGATCGGGCAGGGGAGAAAGGACTGGTGTGTGGAGAGCTAGTTAAAAACAAGCAGTAGCAGGCTCCATACACCTAACTAAGAGAGAGAAACAGAGACAAAGAGAGAGGAGAAGAACATAAGCTTAATTTTGTCTAATTGGAGCAGGGATACAAGGGACAGTGCAGTCGTTCTTCTAAGCAAGGCCATGCTCTGCTCAAGGCACCTTCCCATGCTGAAACCACAGGGACATATTTGGATATATTTTTGTTTATGTTGTAATGTGTATATAAGCAGAGGAACAGAGAATGAGACAGAGATAGAGATAGAACAATTTAAATAATTTTAAGCATGATTAGAAACAGTATAGACAGACAAAAGATATTAATGAACCGTTTCACAACCCTGAACTTTACTGCAAAAGCAGTACTGTACTGCAAAGCTCCATAGCTTGGAACCAAATCAAAGTGAACCCTTCAACACCTCTCCAAAGGCCAAAAACAAAAACATCTAATTATACCAGTCCTAACAGTACAGCCCTGTCACTGTGGGCTGCAGTACACACAGCATATGGCACCTGAGCACCGGGCCTGTACCTTGTACTTGCGGAAGGCAGTTTGGACTAGGCGGGCGGCCTCATACAGCTCTCTCTGCTCTGGATCTGACAGAGTCAGCTGGGCCAGGTCTCGCTCCACCTTGCTGTTGGAGGCATTGATGAACTCACTCCAATCAGCTGGGGATGGGAGTGTGGACCTCTCCAGGGGCCCCTCTCTCAGTGGAGACCCCCCAGGACTAAGGCTGGGGTTGGACGATGGGGTCAGGGGTTCATTATACAGAGATCTAAGGAAGGAAGATGACAGTTTTCACTTTTCACTTTATATCAGTGAATATCACCTTTTTTAACAATCAGAATAGGAATACAGCAGGTAGTGATATGCAAGCTGTACACCTACCTAACCACCTAACACATACACTTAAGATCGGTTTGTACATCTAACATCTAACTGTTTTATTCTTTATTACAGTAGTGATGGATGTAGGCTATGCCCCACAGTACTCCTTACCGTAGGTGTATGATGCTCGGCAGCTGTTCCACATCTCCAAGATAGTTGGCCAGCCAGTTCATAGTGTTGCTGACCCCTGACGTGTCTAAGGGCACAGAGTCTGTGGCGGTAAAGTTCTCCCTTTTGATTCTCTCCGGTGTTGCTTCAATGATGTGCTCTGCCAGAGTCATCATATTTACCTGTTTGGATGGAACAAACAAAGATGACTGAGAGAAGGACCCACGTTGTTTGTCACTAAATAGTTTAATGACTTTAATGATTTTGGTGACTGTACATGGTCTAGACATGCAGGTTTAATTGTTTGGCCCTGTGACAAAAAATATTGGCTGTAGTGCCAGTTGAGACGGTAATAATGAGGAGAGTGATACTGTTGGAGGCAAAAAATCCTAATCCAGCTCTTCATCTGTTGGAGGAGTAGTTAGACTGAGATGGATGGATGGAAGAATCCCTTGGCTATGGAAGTGGATCAATAGAGAGAGTTTATTATGCAGTGATGGTCATCGACAGAGTGCCAGGTTGGCCTGGTGTACAGCGCCTACCCGGTGCAGAAGGCGGACATAAAGGCGGTTGTTTGGTACTGTTGTTTCAAATTTAAATATCATCTTGCCACGCTGTCTTCACTGGTGACAGTGCAATTTATATGTAATTCATATGGTGCCTCTAAAATGTCCATACTGCATCCTCCCTCCAATAATATGTATGTATATGTGCTATATATGTACTTGATTGTGCTTCAGGGCTTCCAATTTTCAGAAAAAAAGGTATTTCAAAAAGGAGTTGATCAGTTAAAAGTAATTTCCCATGCATTACATGGTCTTGTCTGCTGCAAGACGACATATGCTATGCCATTTCTGTGATGCAGGCATTTAAATTTTCAGCAAAACATTTTTGGCCCAAATTATTTTAAACCTTTCATCTGTCGCTGTACTAGTGCCAAGTTCTGCACATTTAGCTGACTAAGTACACAGTTGTTTTTTTGTAATTCTCACCTGCAGGTCATCCATCTGTGTGAGACAGTCCTGGTTCTCCAGATCTTCCCGATAGGATAATAGTTCTGCATCAGCCATTTCTCTGTCTGCCATCACCAGCATGCCTAACTGTTCCCGCTGACGTAACCGGTTGACCAGTTTCTCCTTCCCCAGGCTGCTGCTTCCACTGACCCCCAGTCCCTTCCTCCCCAAGCCACTGCTGGAGAAACTCTCTCTGGAGGTCCATCTAGTTGTCCCTGTGCTGCCTCCTGTAGACAGGCCCTTGTCTGAGCTCAGGCCTTCTGAGGACAGGCTCTTGGGGCTAGAGGACAGCTTGTGGAGCTGTTGCTGCTCCAGGCTCAGAGGAACAGACATGGCCTTGTCAGGCCGAGTCTGAAACAGTTCTGGGTTGGGTTTATGTTTTTTAGCTAGTGGGAGGTCCCTTTGGCCTTCGCTGCTGTAGTAGTTGGAGGGTTCTGACCTGGGCCTTCTCAAGTCTGCAAAAAACACAATATGTAACAATTAGCTGCATAATACACTAACAAAGACTTTTTCATAGACTGACAGAAAACAAGGCTCTTCTAGTCAGTGACTTATGAGAGAGGCCATCAGCTTAACTATTTTTAGTATAGACAGAGGCAAAAACTGAACTGTACTGGCCTGGATTGAGGCTTGTGGTGCTGGATGTGGTTGTAGTGGTAGCAGGACCGCCTTTTTTGCCACTGGGTGCTACTACACTGTTGTTTGCCCAGCTGACCATCCAGCTGTCTGTGGTGGGGGTGTCGGGTGCTGGGGAGAAAGACATGCGAGTTGTGGGTGGTAGAGGGGCTGGTGGCTGCTGTTCTTCTCTTTGTAGCTGCTCTAGACATTCAGCCAATTTGGTATGGCCACGAGATCGGGCAATTGAGAGGGGTAAGCGTCCCAGAGAATCTGGGATGGCTAGTGCACGTCTGTCCCATTTATACAAGACCACTGCTGCCTCCAGGTGACCCAGTGCACATGCCCACATCTGGACAGAAAACATACAGATAAGAAAAAACAGCAAAGAGAAACAGAGTTAGTGTGTTTCATTACACCAGACTGTTAAAAAAACATCAATCTATATCAACTACAGGATTCTCTTACCACAGATCTAAATAACTAGGATTTTCTTCAATTTTCCTCACAAAGTTTTAAACATTTTAACTTAAGCTCTCTTACCAGAGGAGTGCAGGAGAAGTGATCTACATTGAGAGGATCCACCTCTAACTCCAAATCAATGCTATCAGCATGCTTGGTGCTGGATGGAAGAGAGAAAACAATTAGCTTCTCACTGCTGTTTAGTGTGGTGCACACCATTTACAAACCAAAACACCATTATACAGTATGTAGAGTATTTTGCACTCACCGCCACTTGATGAGTGTCTGGATGAGGGTGGCGTAGCCTTGGCCTGCAGCCAAGTGAAGGAGTGTCATGCCTCTGAAGGTCTTGGAGTGGATTAAATGTTTGGACTTGGCCCAGCAAGCTCTGCTCATCATCTTCTCACAGACCACCACGACACGGCTCTCAAAGGAGCTGCTGGCCTGCATCTGGCCAGATACACACTCAAATACACAAGAGAGGAAATCATTATTGGTTGTTGTAGATCCACAACATAAAATCACTCTATTCTGTTATATGTAGTCATACAGTACTTTTATCTATAATGTATGCATTGCTGTTTGCTGTCACACATACAATGACACACAGCATATGAGTAGAGTGACGTGGCTTCTTACCTGTGACTGGCTGTTGTTGCCCCCACCTCCACCACCTCCGCCTCCTCCCCCCCCCC
>NW_023339707.1:20374434-20410738 GCF_004916995.1 Morone saxatilis | reverse complement strand
CCTCCTCCCCCTCCCCCTGTTCCTCCCCCAGCTCCGCCACTCCCTGCACTGCTCGACTGCTGGTGGCTGGCCATCTCCGCCATCCTCCTCTCCATCTGCTCCAAGCGCTCCAGGATAGACATTCTGAACTGGTTATCTAGGCAAACAGTGGGACACAGAAGAACACGTCAGCACACAAGTAGAATCCAGTGTGCAAAAAAATGGCTGTCTTTGCTATTACCAGCACAAACAACCCTGTGTCCTGACAAGACAAATGATCACACAGTATGCACCACAAGATGCACCAAATATGTTGCTCTGAGCAGCATTAAGACTGTCGCAGTGGCTTGGGGCTTAACATCATGAGGCATACAATCAACCATTTAAGAACAAATGCACAAGTCTGTTTTCCGAGGTACTGCAAAGCTGAGTTAATATCCTACTTTTAGCTGTAACACAAAAAACCCTTATAATCATTATTAATCTCCCCATAATGTGAATGAAAAACAATAGCATCAATCATTGACTTGAACAAACAATTGGCTTTACTAAAATAACCCTCAAAGCCCATCAATCATCTGCTAATGACTGCCATCACTAAACTCCTGCCACCATCTCTCACAGCCCCAGCACCAGACTAATACAGGTTGAACGATTGGCCAATGAGTGGGGGCATGTTAAATGTGTCCACCCTTTCACAAAGGGCTTCAGCCATGCTCTTGGGGGAGTGTACAGCTGATGGCCCTCTCCAGCTGATCAAGTACACCCTATTACAGCCAAGGAGTCCCAGCACACCCCCGTTCCATGAGCCTGTATGGTAGGAGGACTAAGAAGCTGACAGTACAGAATCAATCACAACTTGCACCTATCCAGAGTCCTCGAAAGCCCAGCCCGTCCATACATCAAGATGGGTGTAGGTATAGGGACTTCAAAGTGTTTACTTGCTGCTTAGGAGGCAACTACTACTTTGTAGCCTGTGTCAGTCAGTGTTTCAGCCTTGCAACAGGAAAAGCTATTTTCTCTGTCTGACATATAGAACACACTGCATAATTCAATACTTAAGAGAGAAGAGGGCAGACCAAGTGACGTCTAAAGACTTGTAAATGCATCTTAATTAGTGAAGTAGACAAAAAATAAACAGGATGCAACTGGAAAATGAAGCCCAGTGTAACAGGCAGGTTTTGATCATTACACAAAATGCATTTGATTGACTGATATTAAAATGTCCACACACTTGTAAATACTGCAATTTAAACCTGTTGCAATAAGTTTATGTAAGATTATAAGACACAAGGCTCACTGAGACATTTAGGAAATCCTCCCAGAAAACACTCACCTACACACACACACACACACACACACACATACAAAGTATGCTGTGTACAGACAGTGGAATGGGATGGGCACAGAGAGCCCACTGCAGCAGGGAGCATAGAAGACTGCATTAGCATTCCCCATTTAGCCACTATGAGGCCGTTTCTGTGGCAACCTGCTGCCGAGCAGTAACTAGGCGACAGGAACATGGCTGTGTGTGTATGGTCTGCTTGCGTGCTATTGGCTTATTGATGAAGGGGAGGAGAAGGACTCAGTACTCCAGCAATAAAATGGAGAGAGAAAGGCAAACAATGAAAAAATAGAGTCCATAAATCTTCTTTCCTGTGCTTTTGTGTACTTGGCCTACTCTCTTTTCTCATTGTTGATGCCGTAGGTAGGGACCTAATGACTCGAAGTGGGGAGCCTTCACAGCACGACCTGGTGACATTTGCGCTTTACGGTATCTTGGCAGTCACGGCTCAGGGCTCCGTGGAGAGCTAATGTCACAGTCAGACCTCCTATAAGCCACTGTAAAAGAGGTCAAGTAACTGCTATCATTGGACAGAAAAATATAATGTCACTGGCTGGTAAATTACTGGTCTCAGTGACAACAAGCTGCACTGTGAATAATTGGACTTGGAGGACAGGCTTGCCTTCGATCCCTGTGTGTGCTGTAGACTGTCTACGCGGGCCTGCAGTCAGATCAGCAGATCACTCTTTTATCCAGCAAAAATTTTTGGAGTGTTTGCGGTGCATCTCCCTATGTGGAATCACATATCATAACATTGTGACTTGTGGAAACGGGTGAGGTGAAGAGTTGAGAGCCTTTTCAAGACTGAGCGCTTGTCTCAGGAGGGAGTCAGAGGGTTGAGATAGGTCACAGCACTACAACCTGCCTTGGTACAAGGCTATGCTCTCCCTTTCCCTCTGGCTGACATGGGGGAGAGACACAGACAGAGAGATGGAGAGAGAGGGGGGATAGTTAGCAGTAGGCTGACATGTCTTTGTTCAGACCCAGTGCTGCAGTGTGCTGCAGTGCAGATGATGTCATCTCCACCTGCTGCCTGCTGCTCCAAATGCGATGCACGTCCACTGCAGAGGGAGGATGGGGGTAGAGATGAGTGGGAGGGGAGAGGGAGGAGACATGGAAGGTGAGCAGCCAAACAGAACTGTAACAACATGGTGACGTTGTTAACGGCCTCCCACTCTCTGGTTTACTCCCTTGTGACAGTGTGTGGCAGCAGACGTGGTCACTCGCACACATTTAGGGCAGTCTGTGACATGCTATTTTAAAAAGCAGCCGGGTGCAAAAATGAGGCAGACTGCCGCTCATTATATTAAGAGCACTTGAATGAAGTTGATTAGTCAGTTGAATTGTAAACTTACAGCTGTCAAAACACGAATCCAAAACCGGGTTCAGTTTCTGCAAACGAGTCCAGTTCCCCCACTTGTGGAGATTTATTATAAATTACTACATACATCATTATACATGCTTTCAGTAACATATTGCTTTCAGTAACATATTCCCCTGCAGGACTTGCACTGATTTTTATGCTCCATCAATTCTCTCACATTTCTAACTACCTGAACTCCTCTCTGGTGTGGGTTATACTGTGGAGTGTTAAGTGTTATCTAGTGAGAGTTATTTTAATGAGAACAGCTAACAGAGTTAAGAGTGAAGGATTTTTTTCTGTACAGTCTGTTACATAAAAATTGGAGAGTGCTGGTTGAAATTACAGTTAATATGTTGCTAAATGATGACTTGACTTGTCTTCCCATAGAAGTGAGAGGAAAACCTATCACCTCTGGGACAAAAGCCTGGAGAGGATGGGAAAATACCACACTCTGGGTGTTTTAATAGAGTTGACAGTTACCTTAGCTGAGAAAGGAAGGCTACACATCAAGAATGTGAAAAAACTCAGCCGTAATATTCTGTGACAAGAGGTCTTGAACTTTTATGACTGATAACCTAAATTAATAATTTTGTCGCTTGCCTTGGTGCAAACGCTCATTAGAATAAATTACTAGTGTTGTCATCATGGGAACCACCAAATACTGGCCTATGACCTGGTCCCGTCAAACAGATTAAGAAACTGGGCTTCATGGGGAAAGTCACACGTCTAGTGTGGGAAGTCAGCAGTGTTCCTTAGCGTGTGGTGACTGTTGCGTGTCACTGTGGCTCGGCTGTTGCTTCTTATTAGCTTCTCTCAAAGGACACTCGTGTCCTCTGAGAGAAGCAGAGAGTACAGGACCTGTGAGATGTGCACTGGGTTTTAACCAACACAACGTCACAGCCCTGGCCTGTGTCATCTGTCTCATCTGTGGGACATGGCAGCAGCTCCTTATGAGACAGGTTGATATACAGATGGATAAGGGAAGGAAGGACAAGGCTGTTTATTGACACTCAGTGGAGCACAGTGGGAGTGAGAACAGGCTGAAGGGAAGATGGAGACAGCAGGAGAGATTACAGGTAAAGAAAGGACAAGGGTGAAGTGAGAAGACAGGAGTAGGGTTATTAATATAGTGAACTTCTGATAGACTGTGGGAGGACATCTTTAATCCTCACTTCTGAACCTCTGGTTGTGTTCATGCCAATCAAGTTTAGTGCTGGACCTCATTATCTCTCTGCAGCCAGCCAAGTTCTCACATGTAACCCAGTAGAAAGACCATAGGGCAGCCTCCCTCTGGGTCTCTGTGTGAGCTGACTGACAGGGGCTGATATTTGTGACTGTGCAGGGGAACGGGCCAGGCCATCTGGCAGCAGCCCTCGCAGCTGGAACACATGGCTGTCTGTTGATTAAAGGCCGACTTTACTTTGACATAGTGTAATGGTTTTGTTCTGTCTATTATTATTTTTCCTCCTTTTTACTTTTGTTAGTAGAGTGATAACAGAAGATTAAAATTGTTCAAAGAATAAAGAATAATATCTAATAGAGACATCTTTCTTTTATACAATCTGTTATTATGGCACCAAATCTATTTGAGGATGCCATCGATCCATCCATCTGCTATATGACTTTTCATGGTCAGGGTGGGGGTTGAGAGGCAGGGTACACCCTGGACAGGTCGTCAAATCTCTCACAAGGCTAACCCACACAAACAGACAAATGCAGTCAGAGTTTCATTTTCCAATCCACCTAACTTGTAAGTCTGTGGGCCACCTGGAGGAAACACCCTTTAGAAAACAGAAGCAAAAAAAACCTACCACCATTTCAATGCACTCAAACATGTTTTCTTTGTTTCCGCACTGTCAGGTGAATGGCCATGTTTCGATTCCCCTGAATTCAAAATAATTTCATCAGTGGGCATTTATTTTCTTATAACTTTACTGGTCTTGCCTACAACCTGCACACAACAACATAAATCCTTCACACACAAGGCAATTGGTGTTGATGTCAACATTTTGATTTAAAGACTAAAAACCCCACGTAAACCAACCAAATGCCTGCATCAATGGAATTCTTCTTCTGCAGTCCATCAACAAATTACAACAGCAACACGTAGAAAATGCCAATATTAGGAGGCATTATATCCTGTCAGACAATTGTGTCTCACCACTGTTTCCACAAATAATTTTTCTCAACCATATAAAGAAGTCTAATAACCGCAAAAAAAGGTCACAGTGCGTGAATGATACTTTTCTGTTCTTGTCATAAAGTTGAAGCAGCTCCTAACCTACTGGCATTTAGCCAGCTATATAGGTCAATATGAGTACAGTCTGAATGCTGAATAGATACATTGTGTCACATTGAAGGTAAAATGCCAAGAGTGCACACCATGGGGATTTACTGTCATCTGCTATCACACTAATAGAGTGATAGTATTGGCTTTTTGTCTGGGAAAGTAGGGTAGTTTGATTTTTTATAGATGTTCGATTAATACAGTAACAAGTGCATATCATTAGCTTCCTATTTGCATAAACAACTTTATACTGCTTGACACATCAGCTGCAGGCGGGAGTGCAAATCAGAGATGAGTGAAGAAATAATTTCAAAGATGAATCAATCTGATATAAAACACCACGACCCAAGGGACAGAACGTCTCCAAAGCTTTCCATTAATAGTAAGACAATAGAGTTAGGCTAAATGCATTCACAGGATTCTCAACCAGCTTTTTCTCTCTTTACTCCGTTTTCAACATTGTACATTTCTGTCCTTTGTTTTGTCACACACTGGCATATTGTACTGTAGCAACAATTGTGATTTACAAGTGAGGACAAACAGGAGAGTGAGCAAAGATAGAGACTCACAGCCATATTTGATCTTGAATGTGATATAATTTATGCTTGGTTTGAGACTATTTATATTACCCTCTCTATTTGAATTTGGTCTTATGGCAACTCAGAGGGATACAGCTGCACAGCATGACTATGAACTGAACCTGAATATGATAAGCACATTAGCTGACTAGCCCACAAAAGAAAAACTATACTTACAGCAAAACATAAGAGACAGAGCTCCCCTGGATTATAGTTATTAATGTGGTATATTAAGCTTAGAATACAGAAAAATACATTATCCCCTTGTGCTTTATAAGCAGACTGGAGCCTGTTAGCACAGAGCCGGCCAGTACAATCCATATTTCAAATCAAATCTTTGATAGACTGATGCAAGTCACACATTTTAGCTTTAAAACTTACCAAAAGCTTTACCTGACAGCTCTTTAACAGTCCTACCACTATACTGTAAGCTTCAGAAATGCTTTAGACAGACAATGTTTTACTGTTTTTGTCTACCTGTTATGTCTTGGACTTGAATGAACTGTAAATTTATGAACTATAAGGTTAAATAAAAAAAGTGCCACAACTGTAAAAAAGGTATGATAGAAGGCAACAACAGCGAGGCCACTTTAAGTGAGGTCATTGTTTGGGAAACTTGAACTGAGGCACAAAAACAGCCAGAAATTAAGCTGCTCTATCCAAAGGACTGTTTCTCTTTACACGTGCCTATCTCTTTAAAACTTCTTGTGTGGGGTGATCCATCACCTTTAGGTGTAAGCATTCCCACGTCACTGCTGCTGTTACTACTACTATTGCTATTGCTTGTTATTACTACTACTAGCACACCTACAACAGCTACAGTAACATTACCTAATAATACTGCTGTTATTTTTTTTACATTAGTAACAAAAGTTCACTACAAATGCTACAATAATGTAAATGATAATAATGTAGAGAGAGAGAGAGAGAGAGAGAGAGAGAGAGATAGACAGATAGGTAACCTTTAATGTTCCAGGAGGAAAGTATGTTGTCACAGCCTGATAATGTTCATGTCCAACACATGATATGCAACAATGCTGACATACTTGCCATAAACATACATCCATGACCCTAGATGTATGTAAAGATAAATGTACATATCCACAAACCCACATATCTAAAGATTTTGTTTTCATTTGGTTATTTTAATTAGGGCTGCTATGGCAAAAGGGACAAAAGTCCTGATAAAGTGATATTATGAATATTAATATCACTACTCCTGCTTCTGCAACAAGCACACAACTACTTCAAGTGCTATTATATGTCTAACACTACTACCACTAATACAAACAATAAATGGTTTTAAACCAAGATACAAACTATTCCTACAGCTGCCAGCTAAGAACAACAACTTTGCATTGATGTGGCAACAAAAAGGGTTACTTGATATTACCACAATGAATGCATATGCATCAGACTTATGAAGAAACAGCTTTTTTCAAGACTTTGCAACTTTGGTCTGTTGTAACTTTCACAGTTGTTTTTAAGAGGCTAAAATGTGGGTAATGCATCTCGTTCTTCGCCTCGAACACGTACAAAAATCAAAAAACTTCACAGTCGAGCAACAGGTAGATAAACGTAGGCTTTAAGTGAAATTCGCTCACTTTAAATAGTCTGGAAAGCGCTCAACCAAAGCAAAGTTGGAGGACTAAACTGGGTTCAAGTGAAGTCGCTGTCCACGGATCTGTGGTGCTGAAACAGCTCATCGGCAGCACTCACGTTGGACTACAGTGGCAACGTGTAGTTTTTATTACTTATTATTTCGCTCAATTTTAATCGTTCAGTTAATCCATGCTGTCGAAAAGGTCAGTCCTGGATGCAATCTGAACTATGAAACAACAGCATAAGTAGAACACACCGACGACACGCTGCCCCCGTTAACCCGAGCAGTACTCGGGGATGCGACAACCCTCTAATGCGCTATGGCAACTACAACAACACGTGAAACAGCACTTGCAGCTGGCAATTTAAGGACAGCAGCCTGGGACACAGCCACCGTGTAGTTCAACAGACCAAACAGACTGAAACTGTCGAGAAAGAGGCATGACTTCTTGAAAATGTGGCAGCAAGGTTTTGCCAAAAAAAAAAGAAAGTACCAAGACTTGGAAAGCAGCCGCACCAGAGAGGTAAGTTAACTTCCTTTGCTATTCAAAATGCCAGGAAAGAAAATCATGTTTTTTCTTTTGTCTCTGAAGGCGTCTTGAGGAGTCTTTCACATGCCCAAGCACTAGTCGTGAGTCAGGAGTTGGCTAGTATCAACGTCAACTCTCCAGTGCTCTGCAATGAGGCAGAGTCACATGAAACACTTGAAGAAAGCATGTGGCCAAAATACACAATTTCTTTTAAAAACTCCGCTACAGCACAGACACAGTTTGGACTACATTAAGACACAATAACTTAGCATGCGGGATGTTCGAGAAGAAACGTGTAACTTAAACTTCTTCTGGCACACACGAGAAACGCACAGAATATTAAAAAAAAACCAAAAAAAAAAACCAGCCCAAACACAACACAAACACAGCACAGCACAGCACTACAGCCATAGGTTGAGCTTAACACTTCTAACCTTCTATTTTATTTTCCATTGGAGTCCACCTCAAAGCCCCCAAAAAATACTGCCTCTTTTGTCTTTTAGGAAATGCAGGTGTCATTCACTGGCATCCTGACCCAAAGAAGTCCAACCAAAAGCTGCATCTCACTCAAACTGCAGTTTTGCCCCCAGAGTCTGGCGGTCAGGTCTACTGCATGCTGTTTTATGGAGAAACAATAAAAATATATATCCTTGGTGTAGACTGAATCTCAATCTCAACAGAGCACTCGTCAACAATAGAACAAAGTGAGGGAAGAGAGCGACGTGAGGAGAGAGAGAGAGAGAGAGAGAGAGAGAGAGAGAGAGAGGGAGGAAGACCGCTCACTACTCTTCTTCCTCTAATAGCCCCCTCCTCCTCCTCACTTGTTTCACCTCACACACATACACACTTTCCTTGTGTTTCTAGTAGTCGCTGCTCTCCCAGCCTGCAGTAAAATGACAAATACCGCTGCTAGGAGACGTTGTGCGCACGTGCCGCCGGTAAACAGACGCCCTAATTCCCGTTTGCCGCCTGCTCCTCGAGCCGTGGTCCTGCTGCTAAAAGCTCGCCCCTTATCTTATCATTAGTGGCCATTTGGTATGTAATAATAATAATAATAATAATAATAAGTACTGTTGTTCAGATAGGTCTGCTCTGCTCGACGCGTGTGGCTGTTATTCGGTTCCCTGCACAGTCTCTCCCACACTGAAACAAAAGTCGGTACAACCGGAAAGAAAAAAGACGGCTGGATTCGCCTTCTCCCAGCCCAGCTGCCGTCTGTGACTAAATCTTGTTCTGTTTGCGGTAGTTTACCATGTTTACCCAAACACGCCCACTCCTCCGCTCCTGCATTGTGTGTACACGGTCTGCCGTTTGTCACGCCGGTGTAGTTAGGCTGAGAGTCAGTACTGTCAATACGCTCCCTTCAACACTAAACAGTCAGTATGCCGCTATGCGGGGCTGTAATTTGGCAGTTCCCAGCGAACCTCTCCCGGCTCGGGTCGTGGTATCTGAGCTCGGGGACTTATTGGGGCGGACGATGAGGCGCTCTGCAGCTCCGACAGCTTTTCTGTCCTGCCCATGGCTCCGTACCTGCAGTGCTGCAGAGAAAAGCGCCCCTTCCCCCACTCTGCATTATGACAAATCAAGGAAGGCAGGCAGCTGTGCCATTAGCACATCATAGCACAGCGAGTCTTCCGTGGGAGAACAAACTCACAGAGCTGTACAGCACACCGCTGCGGACTCAGGCAAAATAAATACGTAAAAATACGTATTGCGCGTAATGTCAGCAGCCTATAGTTAATCAGGTGACTGGCCGTAGGGGTTAAGTAGCGTGAGTCTTTACAGTTAAGGTAGGTAACAGGAATCTTGTAACACCAGTGTTTTCAAAGTGGGAAACTAGCTATCATTATTATGTTAGATGTGCAGCGCCTCTTGCCTCTCCTGTTGTGCTTCAATACTGTGGATATTATCGATGTGATAACTACACATGCCCAAGTGATTACATCCTGCCCTACTTCTGAAATAAGTTATATGCTCTAGACATCACAGTGGACATTCAATGTCAATGTGATAACCAGGGGTAAACAATGGCAAATAGACCCAAGCATTTAGTCTTCAGAGAAAAAAAACCCTTCATGGAGCTTAAAGTGCGCTCTGCGTCAGAGTCGCTTTCCACAGTGAGGTGCTACTGAAGCTGGTGGTCACAATCACTTATAAACATATGGTGGACCCAGGAGGAGCACTTATGTCTCGTTTTACAGTCTATTGTCTGTGTTATTGGCACACTTGACACAATATTTCAACAAAACAATCCTTCCCATTCATTTTGGCATGGTTAACCCTCTCCTCTGGCTCTGCCACACACATAAACATACAGGAACTCACCTGGTGTCACATCAACTTGACATACTGTTGCATCATTTGTATACACAGGTATGAAACAAAGCACACAAACATTTACTATATATGTCATAGTCAGTCTCACACAAACACATTGTGGTTTTCAACGGATTTTGTCCTGTTTTGATACTGCAAATTGTTTTTGTTTCTACATTAATTGTAGGGACAAATGAGTTATCAGTAGTTAACAGCTGGATGCAACAGAAATAAATTAAGCTGGAATCCCTCCAAACTGTACAACTAAAAATCCCAATGCAATCAATGATCTTTGTGGATCACTACATGACACTCATACTCAAAAAGGAGACCACAGATTGCCATGAAAGAAAATTGTGTTGTGAGAGATGGCAGGCAAGGGGTTAATATAAGTAAGGTAATAGGGTGGGCTGTGTTTTTCCTGAGACAGTCAGCTCCTCCTTAACTGGTTCTGTGAATGGGCCAGTAAGGCAGTAGGGTATGAATGGCGGAGGGATCCACCGGTACTGCCGTGTATGGGAGCCGCCAGCTCTCGATTACTCACTCCCACTCCCTCAAGGGCCGTCTGCAATGCAGCTGTCCTGTGAGCCTGTGCTTCGCCATGCCCTACTTTATCCTGTCAATGCTCAAGCACTGCAGCAACGCTTCCTCAGGAGCGCACACACAGTCACACGCGCACACACACACGCACACACACACACCAACATACAATGGCTCACATACTCATTACATTCTGGTGAACATGCCTATAGTACGTCTTCAGACTCAGAATTAATTTGAATTTAAACAGAATGGAAATTTGCCAACTCTGCAGCATCTATTGTTATATGTACTGTAGAGGACCCCTACAATGCTGATCTACAAAAGCTTTTTCACTGTAAGAGGATCACACAAAACATATTTTGCAAATACTGCAAAAACCAATGCCCAAAATTGTCTTTTCATGTGTACTGCTGTATGCACACTATATCTCCTATTTTCTCCTCCTCCTGTAACATTGGCAAGATGAGACAATGGATCTTTCTCTCACTGAACTGACCTTAAAATAAAGCTTTAAATATGACATGTGGTATTTCATTTGCACATCTCAGCACATCTTAACACAACAAAGTTAAACTCTCAAAGCGCTTTGTCTTGGATAACGCCAAGTGGGCCTGCATGGTATGGCTGAAATCAATATCACAATATTGTTTATCTGATATTAACATATTTAGGAATATAGCAGTATTATGCAAAGTGGTATTTGTTTAATAATACTACAAATAATAAACTGATATTTAGTAATAAACTGTGCATATGTTTTTACATGCAATTTGCTCCAATTAATTTGCTTGGACAACAGAGTTTTATAAAACAATAACATGGTATGATCATATAGGAATGCAATTCCATTACAAGTTAATGAAAATATTGAGTTATTGTCCAACAAAATGTACAATCTCTCCTCTCCTCTCAATCACTCTCCTAACAAGGTTCTGAAGGCTCTTACTTCACTTAATCTCTAGACATACTGTTTAGGAGCAGTCAAATCAAAGATTGTTCTGTGCCATTTATCATGTTTGGTCAAGGATCAAAGAACAAGCATGTTTTATTGCTAGAAACACAAGATTAGACAAAATATTCAACTCATTATCTTCTCTAACTTAGTGATATATGGGATGTAACAACATGAATCCCAACCACAATTCAAGCTTAGCTGACTATTTGTGCACCAAAAACATTTAACAACAGCAATGAACATACAACGTGTGAGTTAAACTGCCCATTTATAAATAAATATAACATGTTTTTAGTACGTGTGGATAAAAAAAAAAAAAGTATGGTCACAATTTAGCTTTTGGCATGTTCCCAAGCATTTAACAATATCCTGCAGACTTCCTTAGCTCCAGGGAAAGCTAATGCATGTGAATGTGTACAAATAAGTTTAAAGCAAAGGCAGAAAGGCGATTTGTAATGGATGATGGTCCAGCAGATCATTAATCAAAAATAACAAAATTAATAAGGCCACAGGAGATTTAGAGAGCCAGACAGACAAATAAGAAGTAAAACAAAGATGTAATGAGTAAAGAAAACAGAGAGGAAAAATGACAGAAGACAGATAGAAGATAGAAAGAGTCAAGTCGGGGGACCAACACTGAAACTGAGCAGAGACTTACCATCCAGCGAGAGCCAGTCATGCTGAGATGATGGCAGTGAAGGAAGAGCGCGGGCCTTGTACTCAAACACCACCGAGTTGGAGATGATTTGATTACTGACAGCCACCTGTAGTGTTACCAGGCCTGTGTCATGAGCTGGGCGGAGAGAGGATAATGAGAATTTATTACATTAAGTAAACACAATGTCACTATTATAAGGTCTTTGTTTATTAGCAGTGACTAGCTCAACTTTT
The DNA here is from genome assembly GCF_004916995.1 of Morone saxatilis. Taxonomy (NCBI): domain Eukaryota; kingdom Metazoa; phylum Chordata; class Actinopteri; family Moronidae; genus Morone; species Morone saxatilis. The sequence goes on along the minus strand of NW_023339707.1, from coordinate 20,398,349 downwards.
CATGCACAACTACTTTCAGAGTAGACAAACAAACAAACAAACAAACAAACAAACAAAAAACTAATTTAGGGCTTAAATTACATGACAATTAGAATTTAAATGTTATTATAAATATCATCATTATTACAGCACATAACACAATCAGGCTTAACCTGCTACATCTTTATTTATTTAAGTAAAAACATTTTTGACTTTTTGGTACACATACAGTAGCTTTGATACAAGACCTTAAAGTATATGACAACAAAACATCGGTTCAGATAAGCATTGCTTTTGCTTATTGTTACAAAATTGACTTCGATTTTCAGTGTCTTATTATCAAAATGCTGATATTCATTTTAAAAGCAATTGCTTCCCTTAAATTATGTGTAAAAGTCCATAATGTATTTTTACCATTATCATTTTACCATTGATCTGCCTTGCATGGTTTTCCCTAAGCTAGTAATATATGTGATAAATAAAATATATTTTATTGATAAACACAAAACTAGGCACAACAACCATCCTAATGCCCCAGCCCTAAAACAACAATAAAGGAAAAAAAACAAAAACAACAACAAATAAGTAAAATGGCCTATTGCAGAACAAAAACATTTAACTTCAGTAGTAAAGTTGAATAAGCTAGCAGGTCATCTGATGGTTCATGAATAGTGATAGTGAAACCTCCTTGTAAACATCGCTTCTCTTCTTTGATATGTGTGTGTGAGCAATCTCCTTTTTTACCTGGGCAGTAGCAGCGCAGCACCCCTGGTTGGATGAGAGAGGCTGGGACTGAGATCTGGTCAAACAAACAGCTGTAGTTTGAGCTGGCCTCTTGCCAGGGCCCAGTGATCAACACCTTAACTCCACCCTGAAAAAAAAGAATGGATGAATGGATAAAACAAAGTCACAACAAACCTGCCAAATCAGGTGCAAGTATCCCTAAATACATTATGTGTTGTACCCTGCCATCTAGAGTACAAAGATAAGAATGACACCAAGGAAAAGAAAACTACCTTATACTGATCTCTGCTGCCGCCATGTGGATTACCAACATCATCTCACTACACCCATTTTTCTAAAACACCCAGCCAACACTGACATTCAAATATTGTGCTACCCTCCAGAGGTCGGATGAGAGTATTACTGCTGACAACATCATTGTAATAAGGGCAAGACTGTGCATTATGAGAGTGGTGGAAAAGGGGTGATTGGATGCACAACATATTCAGGGATCTACATATGTTTTGGTAAAATACTTCAGTTAAATAGTTTTAGAACTCAAACTTGATCTAGAATGCTGCAGCCATTGTTGTCTGCTTGCATAATGGCTCTCATTTGTTTTATGTTACATTTACTTTTCAAACATTTAGCTTATGCTAGATGCTATTATCTAGACAGATTCATTCAAAGAAACAACAGCATGTCATGCTAATACACTTCCTCTACTAGCTCCCTGTGACTAGTGGTATATTTTTTTAAATTCAAAACAATGAGGAGCACTGTCTCACTTACTGCTGAAGAAATATTTATCTATTTACGCTATGTCTGTGAAATCTGCATATAAGGTCGCATAGAGTTAATGTCTCAACACGTTAACAAAAAGCGGCAAACAAGAGTAATAATAATAACAATAATAATACTAACAATAACAAAAACATTTAAATATTCACATTATGTCTCTCATTTGTGGTTACATTTTGTGTGTTCTCATGCACATGTTGGACAATACGTGGTGGTTGTTGCATGTGCTTCGCAAATTGCAAAATGGCACATAATGCTGATTCTCTGTGAATGCTCATTCTCTGTGAATGCTCATTCTCTGTGAATGCTCATTCTCTGTGAATGCTCATTCTCTGTGAATGCATCTTCACTGTCACTTTACTGGCCTCTCTCTTCCTCACCAGTGCCATTATCAAAGATATCTTCAAGAGTCCCACATACAGTATATTGTTTGGTCATTGGGCTGCCACAGAATGAGATGTAAGCAAACGATTGTAAGAACTGGAACAGGTGTGGCTTTTCATTTGAATACATTATTGCTGCTGCAATAAATACTTTCAAAATGCGTGCATGTAAATTAAATATTGTAATTGACATGCACAAGTTGTAATGTAAGTTACCTGCTTTCCATAAATACAATGTAAATTGTGTAACCTTAAATCACATTTAGTTTCATGGATGGATGATTGATAGGGTTATATTTGCATCTTTACTGGTTAATATTAAATTCTTTTTAGGCAAATATTAACTGTCTAAAGATTCAATATTTTTGTTAACGCAAACGATATGAAGAAGAGGTCACAGTATGTTTCAGCCCTGAGTGGTATTCTTAGCTCCTATGGGGCCATTATACTTAATCAGAAGTGCTTTTGGATGGTCCAGTGGCTTCCGAAACACCCTCCCCAACACCTTTCCAATAGCTCTCTCTATTTCCTTTTTTTTCATTTTTTACATTTTTGTCTGTGCACAAGGGTTTAGTTACACTTTAGTATAAAAGCTACAATTCTTGTAAACAACATTTAAAGCCTACAGGGTGAGTGTTTGGTGATCAAATGATAGTCAAAAGATTGATTATTCACACGTGCATTGTTTTTCTCAGGTTCATTGTTTTTATGTCTCTGCATCAGTGAAGCATATAAATACTTTTGTGACTTGTGTGTACATATTTTAGCTAAGACTTTATTTTGCCATGTCACGTTTCTCTGTGTCGATAAAAGAATTTACAAAATAACATTTTGTTGTATGAGGAGTTTAATTTCCTGATTGAAGAAACTCAAACTTGTTATGATTATTTTTGCAGAAAAAAAGAACAAACAGATCAGTTTTAAATGATTTCCATCATTATATAATGTCCCCATGAATCCAAAAGGTTTTATATTTCCTACTCTAAGACGACTTTGATAATAAGTAATAATAAATAAGGGAAAAAACAAAAACACCTCAAACAAACTGGCTGCACATTATCTAAACCACTTTGTTGGAAGTAAAAATTGTGAAGATACATGAACTGTCAATTAAAATCATCAAGGAAATTATTAATTCATCTTTTCAATTTAATCATCCAATTATGTTTTTTATTTTAAAATAAGTATTTTAGATGAGTGGTATAAACTTGACCTACTGTATTTAAAACCTGTTGAACTGTTGACAATTAAAATCTGTTGAGTGGACTCCTTGTGATTCACCACTTCAGCAATTAGGCTGATACATAATAATATAATTATAATAATAATTATACATAATTAATTTAAAATACATAATTATAATAATAATAGAAAAAAGATTAAAACAAAGAACAAAACACAAAATAAAGAGCCTTTTCACTCACCTCAGGGTAGGACCACTCAGGGGAGTAGTCGGTGACCATGAAGAGCCGGCCTGTGGCCTGAAGCATCCCCATCCCCTGGGCAACAGCTGCAGAAACCACCTCTGCTACATTCATGTAGGACAATGAGCCTGCCTCTCCCGTGTTTCCCCCTGCTCCAGCCCCTCCACTCAGAGACTGGGGACTGCAGCAGGGTTGAAGGCAGAGCTCTGAGGGGTTGTAGCCAGATCCCCTGGCCCCTCCATCTTCCTGGCCTTGCTGGGTGGCCCCGCCAGCCGTGTTCTGACTATCGGAGCTGTGGGATGTGACTAGCTGGTGAGCATATAGGGCCCCTCCAGCTGACATGGTAGTTCCACTGCCATCCACTGAGATGAAGTCATTAATGAGGTCAGAGAACTGGTTACCAAAAGAGATGTCAAAGTGATCCAGGCTGATCTCCATGCCTGTCCCTCCTGCTCCTCCATTACTGGCTGCTCCACCTAGGCCTTGGTGGGTTCCAACAGCGTTGTAGAGTCCCTGGACCATGCTTGTACCTTGGAGGAGAGGCTGCAGCTGCTGTTGCTGCTGCGAACGGTTGCTGCCATCACTGTTGTTGTTTCCATTATGAATTGCTACCCCATCTCCTGCACCTCCAGATCCTCCTCCACTACCGTCTGAGGCCTGTTGCAGGTAGTGTTCTGCACCCCCTCCCTCTCCATTTCCTGCCCCACAGGCCTGAATGTGGTCTCCTGGCTTGAGTAGATTCTCAGCTCCGTTCTCAGCTCCAGCCTGACCTGAACTCACACTGCCTGGTTGCTCTAGACCGACCACCTCCTCGTGCTCAGTGCCCAGCCCAGGAAAGGTCCCCTGGTATTGTAGCAGCTGCAGAGAGCCAGCCTGGCCGGGTCCCTCAGTAGGTGAGCCTCCATTACAGTTGGCCCTGTGCTGGGTCTGGTGGGCCTGGTGGTGGTGGTGGAGGTGACCGTTGCTGCCAGGGGAGTCCGTCTTCACCACCTGCATCCCCATATAACCTCCAGAGTCATGGGAGTTGTGCTCCATCAAATGAGTTTTCTGGCCCATGCTGGGCCTCCCCTGCTGAGCCTGGCTGTTCTGAGAGGCATCCTGGAGGAAGAAGTTGGGTGAACGATTCTGATGTTGCATGTGAGGACTTGACATGGCCTGACCATAGCTCACTGTGGTAGCGCTGGAAGTATAGTCCTGCTTGGCATCAATGGCACTGAAATCCATCTGTTCCAGGGTGGTGCTGGGACTCAGACCCCCACCAGAAGGAAGCAGGGAGCCTGCTGGGGTCAGAGTAAGGCTGCCCTGGCCCGAACCAGCACCAGATGACACAGACACCCCGCTGCCACAGTTTACTACTGCCCCCACCTGGTAGCCACTCTCCTTGGCCAGTTGCTGCTCAAAGGATGTGTCTTCTGTCTTTATATTCTTTACCAATGCTGAGCTGAAGGTGTAGCCATTGTCTGACATGGGAGGGGAGCGCTGGAGACTGCCGTTGGTGCTACTGCTGCCACCAGAGGAAGATGAGGTTGAGGAGGAGTTGCCCTCTGTCTTCATCGCACTCCCTCCATAGGTCTGGCCCTGTTTGGGGTTGTTCAGGAAGCAGTCAGGGTCAAAGTTCATATTGGTCTCCGGGATCTTGATGGTTCCAGAGTCCAGACTGCTGGAGAGCACCAGTTCCTCAGACACCCCAGCTGTAGACAGCATGGACAGACTGTCTCCTGCCGCGGTAGTCCCAGGTTCCCCTACTCCTCCACTGGGGAAGGCAAATTTGTGACGATCAGAGGTCACAGACAGCACCAAGCCCTGTGAGGTGGCATCTGCACCCATTAGGTGACTGTTGGGACCCCCAGTAGGAGACATGCTGTAGACAGGGTCTCCAGTGACTTCAGACATAAAGACACTCTGGGACAGGCCAGACATGACAGAGGCCACATGGCTCATCCCTGTCACAACGGGGCTGTCAGCCATGTCTGGATCGCTGTTGAGACCGCTACTGATGGAGACAGGGGAGTTCTGTGTGGTGTCAGGGACCTCAACCTGGTTGGTGGATGATACCTCCGTGCTGTTCTGGTGCAGCAGGACAGGCTTGTGGACTTTGCCGTTGCGTTTCTCCCGGGCGCTGCCCCCTCCGCCTCCTCCCCCAGAGCTTTTGCCTCCACCATGGGCACTGTGCTCAGTCTTCCCCTCCGACACATCATTGTTTTGTACCTCAGAGTGAGCACTGCTGTAGCCCCCTGACCGGGGATCCACCTTAGGGGAGATGATGCGGTGTTTGGCGCTGTTGCATTTGTGGTGCACACTGCTCCCTGCACCTATATGAGGATAAACAGAGCAAAAGAGGTTGGGGATTTTGGATGGGTATTATATACATTAAGAATAATAGGAATTGGGAATACTATTGTTCAGAAAGCAGGGACAAAGATGGATGATCTGTTTGTTTTTGTATTCATCAGTTTGTGAAAGACGTTTTTGCCTGGGGATGATAAAATTAGTCTTTCTTTTCAGTATACAGTGAGTGAAGTGTATGGGAAATTTTACATGGTTTGTTACCTTAAGTCTTCAGAAATATAAATGCAACTGGGGGTTATCCAGAGTAATTTGTTTTGGAAATTAATAAACCACTGCTCTACATTCTTTTCCTGAGGGACAGCCTACAGTGAAATTACACAGCTGAAAATATTTGATTGATTAGCATAACATTCGAGAACAGCTGGCCTATTTCAGATATGGCCCTGACACAGTTATCAGTACACAAAAATAATAAGCCAATAACCGTGAAACTCAATTTCACTATAAATCAATACCAATAAAAGACCTCAACCACCTTCTCGGAACTACCACATAACAAACAGGATCTTTATGGCCTTTTTTGTTTCTCTTGCTGAATTTTCGAGTTGTCTCTTGAGAACAAACTCCATCCCTCCCACTAGCCCTTACCCAGGGTGCCCGTGCAGAGGCAGTTGTGAGTCCGGGGAGGTGGCTTAGTTTGGTGGCTGTCCAGAATCTGTTGCACTAGCTGCTCCACTGAGAAGCCAGAGCTGCTGTTCCCATTGCTGCAAGTCCACTTGATGCCATGAACTGCCGGGAGAGAGGAGGAGACAGAGATGTCAGCCAGCCTAACAGACCACCAGCCACGCCAACCCCCCGCCCCACCCTCTGCTTTCTCTGTCTATCTGCCAGTATACTTCATTCTGCTCACTGGACACCTCAAGACAAATTAATATTTCTGTGTTTTCCTAAGGTGAAATAATCAACTCACTGACTGGCCAAAGGTAAAATGGTGTAGTAGTTTTATAAGTAGAATTTGAGTGGCAATACCTTTAGTTCCGATTATGCGTAAGTACCACACTCTGTATCCCGTCTTCCCTTGATACTGAAATAACTATAAACTCCAATATATTTGATACCGAACAGCTGATTTTATCTAGTCTCCCTTCACTATAATGTCATGCTTTCTGTACTGTGCTGCTCATTGTCTTTTGTGCCTCTTTCCCTCCCATGTGTCAGTGTCAGTTGCTTCTCTGTGCCCCCCCCCCCAAACTGCATGCTGATGAAGGTGACAGCACACCCAGTCCTTTCACCCTCCACCCTCACCCCGACCTATGACAGGGAAAGCCTCTAGGGAGGAACATCACTGCTGCTGGATCTGCCGCTGCACCAAGGGAAAAAGAGAGGCTTTCTCCAGTAAAGCTCCACTCCCTGCTTCAGTCACACCTCGCTAGCAACTCCTAATACTTTTCATCGCTCCACTTGCCAACCAGCCACCACTTTTGATGAGACAGATAGTGGTTTTAGTGGCTGTAAGGTGGTAGAAGACACCACTGAGTGCTGCAGTGCTCTGCCTCTCAACCGGGAAAAAAGGTAATATTTCAGAAGTGAAGCATATTTAGACTATCAAACAAAATCAAGCCTGCTTTAATTCAAGTTCTCTACACTTCAGTCCTTTGGTTAAATATGCATAAGCAAGATATATAAAGAGAGTAAGGTTTAGAGCATGTATGAAAAACAGCGAGAATTTGCTTAGCGCATGTCTGTTTGCATATGAGATAAAAGGAGATGGAAACAGCGTTAGATGGTGAGGGTAATGCAGATTAAAGACAGAGCTAGTTAAAGCGAAGTGAATAAAGCTGGGAAACATGATTGGATGGCTGTGATAAGGATCTAACTTGAAAGCTTTAAGATCCTTTGGCAGATTACAGGCTGGTCACCAGCAGATGTCAGTAGAACTGCTCTGATCAAGCTAAGATCATACGCTCCACAGACAACTCACTGTGGCAGGTTATAGAAACATAAACAGGATTCATTTTGATCTATTATAAAGTCAGATTTATTTAGCCATTAATCCAGAGTGACTGAGATGAAAAAAGATTGGACACTAAATGTGACAGGAAAGTTTCATCTAATGTCATTATAATTACTGAGCAAAAAACTGTGTCTGTCTGGAGATCCCATTAGACAGTGTGGCTTGAGACACCATTCACCTCCTGACAATGTGTAATGCAAACAGTACAAATTAGATGATGCTAGTAATACTGACACAGAGATGATAGGGCCATAGGCATACTAAAAACGCTGTCATGAATCCCTTTCTGTGACAAAGCCAGCAGGGAGGCTGCAGGACAGAAGAGCATCCGTTCTGCTGATCTGATTCAGAGAGGGTGACAGAGCAAGAGTGAGAGCCTAATACAACAGCTTACATCCACCATGTACTGCCATCCTTATTTGTCCAAACAATCTTGTCTCCCCACCCTGCCCTGATCCCTCATGCCAGAATTGCCATAGCCCTCCTCATCTAGACGGCCATCACCCCCGGAGGCTCTGGGTTGTTGACGTACAGTTACCACCGTGTCTGCCTGTCTGCTCCTCTCACTGAGGGTTATGTTCCAAAGCAGACATGACAGGAGCAGTGCCACTAGGTTTAATCCCAGTGGCAGCGACAGCAGAGGCACCAAACAGCAACCCAGTCACATCATCATCCTGATGACTGCATCCTGTCATGAGCAGCATCACACAGCCCTAATGACAAACACAGTTGATCTGTAGGACACATGCATACCCCATCTGGTTGCCTCTGCACCACTGGGCACTATATGGGACAGTGGTGTACAATAGTTTACATGATGGCCAGCCCTGTCTGTCTTGACTTGGTCTTTTCTTCTCTGCCCCTGTCTGTCTAGCCTGGAGACAGGCCTTCTGTCTGTCTGAGTGTTTGTTAAAGCCGCTCATGCGCTATCTGTCAGCAGGCTAGGGGCATGGCTGGAAAGAGTGCTGCGTGTTTATAGCATTAGACCAAAAGAGTGAATCAAGCTGGCTGCCTTGTCTATGGAACTGTAGCGTGACTGAGCAGTGATGCCACTCTCTTACCCCCCCTCTTCCCCACTTGCTTCTTCTCCTTCTCATCAAACACCGCAGGGCGTTAAGGAGGAAGAGGTCAGACAAGGCCATGTTTCACAGGGCTTATATTTCAACTGCTTCGTGTGAGCATCCGTGCATGTGAAAGTTTTTGTGACTGAGAGCATGAGTGTGTGTGTGTGTGTGTGTGTGTTTTTGTCGTGGGGAGACAGAATAAGCTCTACTGATCCATGAAATCCACACTTTTTCCTTTGTTGTTTTTTTGTATCATTAGAGGTGTCAAACGGTTTGCGCACTGAAATATCGTGAAGAGAATAACAAAAGGAAAGAGCAAGACGGAAGAGGGCAATTATATTGCAAACGTTGACAATGTTCTGGAAAAATATCTATTTGACATTAAACTAAGGGTTTATGTGCTGACAAAAATCAGCTCATGAAATAGGAAACATCATCATTATATAAGAACAATTTCCTTAAATACAGTCACACATACAGTATATATGACCCAGTGTCAAACACACTGTTCTGTTCACTCCTGCAATCTTGAATTCTGCACTCAACAGTCAAACTTAAGAGTTTGATGGTTTTACCTATTCCTGATAAAGGAAAAGGGGAAATCTGTCTAGCTAGTTCATCTATACAACATCTCAACCTGCTATATAAAAAAAACATTCCTGTGCAGTGTAGAAATGTACTAATACATGTGAGTTGGGTTTTCGAAGAAATAGGTCAGTCTGGGAAAAATGCAATGTACGTTAAGACCTAATGTATAATTTAAGATTAAATAATGCATGGATAATACAGCATGAACTCATTGCAAGTATTTGCTCCCTACATTGGAATGGGGGTTGTTATCTCACAGGACCACTAGATGGCAATGTTGCTCCATCCCTGAGCTTGTGTTGACATGCTGGCTGGTCCAGGAGAAAGAGAGAGGGATAGAGAGGAGAAGAAAGATAGAAAGCAAAGACAGAAAGCACGAAAGGGTTTTTTTGCTCTTTATGTAGCCCCCTCATGTAGCCTGGCAGCTAGAAGGCATCTCACACTCACCCTCTTTGTCCCAACAACTCCCAAAGTTAATGACTTTACGCATTACTGCAAATGGTGCTTGGTTTTTACATTAAGCCACAGACGTAATGAATACAGTAGACTGTTGTTGTTCAGTGGCTGTCCTGAGGTAACGCTTTATGTTAAAATATGTCCTAAAAGTGATAGCAAGCAGAGCAGTGAGAAGGATGACAATATAGCCAAGACCTCAGTGGTGATGGTCTGGACTGCCTTGTCAGTATGCAGCCAGCATGTGTGTGTGCTTGTAAAGCTGCTGACACGTTCCTCTTTACCTGGCCACATCACCAATAATTGGCCATCGGAATATCAGTCACGGCCCTGCCGGCTTCTGCCAGACACACCCGAATCACAGTCTGGTTGTTAAAGGTATCTTAACAGCTCTCTGAAAGATTTTCAATGCCCCACAAGGTCCCCATTTGGCTATTATCATCATCAAACAAACCCTGACTTTTTCCAAAACATTGCCTCAATCTTTGAGCAGGTCTGGAGACTCATAAAAACACATAGTGCATCTCACAGAGCATTAGTAAAGCTGATAACAACAAGGATCAATCCATTTGGTGGAGTGTCCCGGGTGGTTGGTAGAGCGAGCCAGAGAGGGGGTGGAGGGGGATTTCTGGTGAGTCAGACATTCTTGCTCCCACACACTAACATGAATCAATAACTAGCTTGCTGCCCTCCTCTGCCTTCACTTCCTCCTTGGGCCAGTGGGGAGGCACACTCTCAGCCTGGCCAGAGTGGTGCCAGAGGTCTGGGGAAGAGCTGAACTTTGACCCATAACTAGCAGACAGCTCCAGGAAGAGCACACACTCATATAACAGTGTAGGAACACTGGCCGAAGATGCTCTCTGACTGAGGTGCTGAGGGCACTTAGTGTACCAGCTATCAGCTAATAGGACTAGACATTAAATCCTCAGACGAAAACAACAGCCACTATGTTTAGTCTTTCCATGCAAGTAGAACTGTAAAGTCTATTAAGGCTGTCTTAGAGGAGACAGCAGCTGTTTATATTAAAGGCTATGAATAAAAGTTGAGACCGGGGTGACAAGAACTGATGAATGCATAGTCCTGAATGTGATTATTCAAATACTCACACATGGGCTTGAGCTGGCCAATCAGTTCCTCCTTGGTCCACTTGGCCCACTCCTTCTTGTCTGTATTGATGGAGCACAGGATTGGACCACATGGTTTCCCACAATCCTCAATGGCTGGAACATTCAAATAGTGGACGAGCACAATATCAGGGTTCTGTGGGGAACACACAGAGAACAGGAGGGGGAGGTTAGACAAGATGACACCATGGACAGTCCGCCTAAGAGCATGGTTTCTTGAGGATACAACAGCAAGGAGTGGTAGTGACACATAGATACTGCGGCTCAGCTGTGAGGGCTTTTATGTGGAACATGCCAGCTGGTTGGTGAGAAATAAAATGTTGCTGAACTAGAAACACTGGATAGTACACACACACGACAGAGCCAAAGAACAAGAGAGTAAATGCACAACCCAAACCACAACTAGGGAGCAGAACAAATTTGGAATCAGAAATCTGCAATAATCTCACTCATTATGTGGCTATCTGTATCTCTGTATCTCCAAATGGGTGTGTGCTTGGATGTGTATAATAGTGTCTGTGCTCATTTATGTGTGTATTTGTATGTGCATATGTGTGATAATTACAATGTGTGCTCATGTAACACACTTATGGCATTTTGTCAAGTCCTCCCACATGGTGAGTTGATGCCCTCAATTAACTCTGCCTGTATTTACCAAGTCAAAACTCAACAATTTGCCGCCTGCAAATTGTTACTGGGTTACCTCTGCAAATTCCCTAAATTGACAGCTTATGAATAATAGGTAGCGTTTAAAGGAATGTTGTGCTGGTGTGAGTAACATCAATTCGCTTCTGTAATCATGAAAGGCTTTGATTACTGAGCATGGCAAAGACTCACACAAGGAATGTTCCCGTTTCAGTCCTTATCGCTTCCAATTTATTATAAACATCCGAGTGCCACTAAGCCCACACAAACTTAACTCACAAATAGAGCACAATATCCCAACACTGACGCATAGGATACAAATAAAAGTTGCACTGATTATAACTGACCTGTGGGTAGCCAAATATAAGCAGGTATAAAGTATATGGAATTGGGTATTTGTCATGAGATCTATGAATAAACATAAGCAAAAAGGATGCATCACACTTACATGTGTGCATGCACTCGCAGCTAAACAAGACACAAGAATCGACAACCAACAAAGACCTTGATAGAGAAAAATGCTGTGACAACATGTGTGTGTGACTGCAGTTTGAAGCTTCATCAGTACTAAGTGGCAAATAAATCAAGGTGCTGTTACTGTAGGTCTGTGCTCCCTCTCAGTGTGTACCATTAATCTAAGACTACATCCCCACTCTCCCTCTCTCTTTCTCCCCTTTCATCAGACAGGGGTGTGGTTGGGGGCACACAGATCCAAAAAAACTATTACTTCTTTGAAAAAACATGCCACACATATCAACCATAACCATCTCAAGTTGTCTGAGCAGTCACACCTCGAGTAATGGAACAGCAACAAGTCGTATGTAAAGCAGTTTCAGGAGGACAGATGACCTCCCTCCACCACTTCCACTGGAGCTGGACATTGCAGTATGTTATCTCATTGCTTTCCTTGTCCCCTGTCATTGGTATGGACACTAGGTGACAACTGCTACCCTGTTTGGATGGAGATGGCGCAGGGTGGTGTGTGATGCCCCCAGATGGCATCACCAGCTGTGTCAATAGTGAAGAGATGCCCTCAATCTCTACTTGGAATGAGAGCATCAAATGTAGACAGCTTCATTCAATTATGAGTGTACATAAACGTATGTGGATGTATGGGTACAGACGGGAGTGAATATGAATAGTCACACAGCTCACGTATTAGTGTGCGCACACACACACACACACACACACACACACACACACACATAAACAGACTGAGCAAGGACAAACTCATTAGAATACTGTGACACATATATACTCACAAGACACACAAGGGTTAGCTGTACACAATCATACACATGGATACGCACAAACTCCTCCTTCCAACACCCACATTTCCAGCTGTTTCCTACCTTTTCACACATAGCCGCACAAATATGCACGCACACACATATGCTCTAAACAAAAGGGAAGAAATCATGTGACAGCCTTACAGCTCATCCAAAGACAAGTAATATGTGCGGCTGTGCTTTACTATTAGGAATCTTCTATCTGTCTGCCAGGAACTTTCCCTCTCTTTCCACAGTCTTGTTTTGCCTAGTTCTCTCTTTTTACTTTACAACATATTTAACATTTCTCTCCCAACTCAGGCCCACCTCCACTCTGAGAAGAAAACAACACAATGAAAATGTAAAGCATCACATAAATCTATCAGGATGGTAATTTAATTTAATTTCCTGCTGGCTGCTTTCTTTTTCCACAGTGTAATATTAGGAGTTGTTTCTCTAGGAGTAGGGGGAAAAAGGCTGAGGGGGAACTTTTTGCCTGGATACTATTTTCCAGAGAAAATGAGATCTCATTAACTTATTGATTAATTGTGTAATGTAGTCTTTTGGTTGTTTTTTCACTTGTTTCCCATGCGGGTCTCAGGGCAGCTTTCCAGCTACACTTCCGCACTGGAAGGGAAGACTGGGATACAGTTGCAGGAGCCTGTGGTGTGCATGTGGGCAAGGATGTGAAAGTGTTTGTATCTCTATGTGTATATGTTTGTATGATACTGTGTGTGTATGTGAGTTTGCACCTATAAATACTGCATGTCAGCATGTTGGCCATATCTATACACGTGTGCCAACCAATCATATGTTAAGTCCTCTTAAAGCATGAATATATCGTGCATGCGTAAAATGTAACGTGTCTCCAGCCAGCATTTTGATGTTGCTGTGTTGTGTTAATGTTTACTGCACCTCCCTAGAACAGATGGATAGATGTTGAGATAATTACTAGCAGAGTCTTGGGGAGTCAGCCATGGGGGCGGAAGGCCTGCTGAGTGGGTGGTGGAGCGCCTTCCTGCCCCTCCTTTCACCACTCTCTCTCTCACAAACACACACAAATACATCAGCGTACAAAGGCATGCATGCGCATAAAAAAAAACATACAGGCGTGCACGCACGTTAACAGTCTAAAACAGTGCATGAGACACACATGAAAAAGTTGGTGTGCCAACACTTTGCACACACATGCATATGCGATATGCAGGACATCGCCATCGCAACCAGAGGATAAAGGTGCTGTTGTAGCCAGGCAACAGGTTTTTCTGGCACCCACGCACTTAGAGGAAGCCAGTGCTCCTACGATCGCTCAGTGACTGCCTACCTCATCCTGAAGTCATACACCCTGTTCTACTCCAAAAGACAAGGAGGGGGAGAAAGAGAGTGAGATTCACTAATGGAGCGGAGGACACAGACGGAGTTCGATGTTGGTGGAGACAGATACAATGACCTTCTACTTTGTGCTGAATGTGAGGTAGTGAATGAGCATGTTGAGCTGGGGCTGAGATGTAACTAACTGACACTTGACTACAAAGCACATCTACTGGTGGAATCTGGTATGTGTGGTCAAGTAATGTCTCTGCTGTCTCACTAAATGTGACCCTGCCACAAATTTGCCACTCTCCTGAATCACCTCCATGTAGTAGCTACTCGAACAGCCCACCATAGCTCATTAAGAGACAGAGAGCAAGGGAAGGAGACAGAGTTAGAGATAGAGATACGTGAAAAGACAGAGAGACAGAGACAGAAAGAAGAATGAGAGTAACAGCTCTTATATTGTCAGACAGCGCTGCTCAATGGTTGTACTGTACCATAGTAGGCCTTGCTTTCACAACCCATGCACAGGAGCGATAAGAACACCATTAACATGAAAGGATCTTAATTGAGAGGGGATGCTTCATGCAACGTGGATGAGCCTGGGAGTGCAGGTGGAAACCTTGTTACTCTCTGATAAAATAACCCACACCGAGGAATGGGGGCTTCAAAGCCTGTCAAACTGAAGGGGAGAGCAGAGCATCCAGGGGCTCAGGTATGGAAAAAAGCCCCCCTTTCCACTTTTACTCTGAGGAAAAAATGGGTAAAATAAGCAAAGGAGGGAAGGAATGAGACAGTTCTTCATGGGAGAATTGAACTAGTAGGCTACAGGGATATCCATTTCAATACAAAACATCATGAAAGCAGGAGCAGTCAACTGTTTTGTCACAAAAATTCAGCAACAAGGTATAAATACAGAAGGGAGGCGCATGTGTTTGCGTCTGCCTACATTAAATCATAAATAGCATGTGAATGAGTGTCTAGAGGCAGATTTCTGTATGTTGGTTGGCGTATGCACATCAGTATGCATGCAGAATAAGCGCAATGAGCTGTGAGTCTGAGTGCATCTGCTATTTTGACTGCATATTCATGCTGTCTGTGCTTGCGATGCATATTCGAGTTTGTGGTGTGCATCTTTACATATGTCTGTGCAGTTGCATGTGCAAAAGGAACACCTGTGTGTACTATATGCATGTGTTTGATGCTATGTGCTGTGGTCCACTGAACGGGTACGAGGGGTTATTAAGGCCCTGCTCTCTCGGCTGTGCGTGGGCAGTTGCCCTGGCAGTGGCACAGTGATGGATGGCGTGGGGTGCCAGTCATTAGGTAGCCTCCTGGCCTCTGGCACTGAGGTTGCACTCTTAAACACCGACCTCCCCCGCCTGTCCCCAAACACCACTGCTCATTTCAAGGTCAACTGCCTCTGTGGTGCTGTAAGTTCACCTCCACAAGGCACAAGACTTCTTCCTTTTGTTTGGAACCTTTATCGCTCACTGCCAACGGGTGTGTTTTGGAATGTGGGGGTGGCTGGCTGGTGCCTTTGCCTCGTGCAGACACACAGAAGCACAGACACACACATGCAGTACATGAACACACACACATACAAACACACACACCGAGGTAAACAAAACCCCACGTCAAACCCTCCCAAAAAGGCAGCAAACAGCCTGAAGCGCCTGTCTAGGTAGCAGAGCAATCCCCTATCTGAACCTGCCCCCCCCCCCTCTCTGGGTCCTCTATGACAAACTCTTTGTTTAAATGTTCCCAGTTTAGAATACAGACACCCTAATTGGGGTGTCTGGAGTCAACGCTCAACTTAACTGCTACAGTTCACCCTCTACTGCACCCGGCTCGCCACCAACTATAACAGTGCCTGAGTGCCAAGCTAAAATGACGCCCAGGGTGGGTACCAACCCAGGGGTAAGAGCCAGTTTACAGCGGGTTTCTTAATGTGAATTGCCTCAATTGCCTCCATCCAAGGTTTGTGAGAGGGATGCCAGAGAAGGAGGCACAGCAGGAGATCCTTATTTAGGAAGATTCATACTCCTCCTCTTTACCTCCGCTACCTAGTGTACTGGCTGGGAGATATGAAAGGCAGAACTTGGAACTTTTGAGGAACAGGAAGAGGCCAGCATGTTTGAGCGTGTTTCAGAGGAAGCCAGGGGCTGAGGCCTGTGATGTTTAATTCAGTAGCACATAATCACTCCGATGGAGTTGAGAGCGGGGCTTTAAATAACTCAGCTTAGAGGGGCAGAACTACTTCACTCTGGGTGGGGGAATACAAGTCTGTGTGTGTATATATGTGTGTGTATGTGCACGTGTCTGTGCACTTGTGTGTGTAATTGTGCATATGTGAGTGCATCTCGCATCTCTACTTGTCAGTGAGCGTGCAAGAGTGCTCCTCTATTTTTGTGTGTGGCTCCTCCCTACTTTGAAATATTTTATTTGTGCAGTGCACCACAGTAAAAGGTGGAGTGTGTTTGTTGCTGTGCCAAGCATCTGCATGCATTACAATAAAAGTGCAAAAGGCCAGTATCCAGAGCCTGAATATGGAGGAGCATTCTGGATGCCAAGCAGGCAGGCAGTAAGTCAGGCGGTAAGTCGGGCAGTGAGGCATTGAAGCCCCTTTAGCTGCCACAACTCAACTCACAGTTTACAGCCTACTTATTCTTCCTAAGGCCCTTAAAGAGCACACTACCCTCTCCATCAGTTGCGGTGGTCCCAAGTGAGAGGCCACGCTGCCCAGGGGCAAGCTGAGAAAGGGCCATCAGGAGCCCATCCGGCTGCCATAATGGCCTTGGCTGAGCCCATGGCACTGATCCTAATATTCAGTGGCAATCCAGGTGACACCGAGTCACACTGGAATAAAAGGAGGGAAAGGAAGTCACTGAGCTCTCTCAGACACACGGAGGATTTAACCATGTGCTCTCTCTTCATGGTTCTTTTCTTTTGTTTCCGCCTCAAAATAACCTCTCAACCTCTGGCTTTCTCTGAGTCTTTTCCACTCGCTTGCTCTCTCATTTTCATCTCTTCCTCCTAGGGCATAGTGCAATTCATTTGGAGGAGGAAAACACAGCTAATGCCCTCCCTCTCTTCTGCTCTCAACCCTTTCATATCAGTGCTGAGTCTGATTTGTTTGTGTGCGTCGTCTTTCTCCCCGTGCCAGTTGCTATTTATGTGCCTCTGCCCGTGTCTGTGAGCGAATCAGGACTTCACAGGAGCAGCCAGGGGAGAAAGATGTGCTGGTGCATTTCTAAACAGGGAGTCACAAGGAGGACTGATGTGTGTCCAGCAGCAAGACAGTCCAACCTGGCCACTATCTGCTTCTGCAATGGCTCACTGAACAACAATAGATAACACAGGTTGTCAGCATCAACAACAACAACTGTTGAGGTTGTAACAGAAAACAGACCCAGTCAAGCACAAACTAGTAGAGCATAAATGCACATATATGTAGATATGTACTCTGACTACACACGCATCAAGAGACTTACACACAATGACAACAGCAATGGCCACAGGACTGCTGAGCCTGTGTGCTCTGTCAAGCATGGTGAGGGGCTCATTATTATTACTGGGCTGGATACTGGAGCAGCCCCAGAGCTCAGCTTGGCAAGACCTCTCTCTGGAGACACACACACGCTGGCCTCTACACACAAATGCACACACACATACACACCATAAAAATGGGTAATCAAACGTCTGCCCCTGGGAAAAAAAATGCTCAAATGGTATCCTAGCAACCAATGGTGTGTATTGGGTCCACATAAAAAATGAAAAATAAAGACATGTGCATGTGTGTGAGACAGAGTGAAAGAATGAGGTTGAGATTAACAGTGCACATTAAAGAGAGATAGAGGGGTTTATGGGGTGAAGTACGGAGTGGTCAGAGATAAGAAGTCGTGAATGAGATATGAAAAGGTAATGAAGAGAGAAAGAGAAAAGGGGCCATCAGAAGTCTGCCAATCTGATCGACAAACACAAGCATTTCCCAAGCCTCTCTACAGGGGCAGTGTTGACTGCGAGTTGATGCATGGAGCAGGTCCACAGACAGTTAAGGTCATGGGAATGTTTTTTCAAATCACTGCTCAGAGAGCTCATCATGGGAATAAATCAGCATCTTACACACTGTTACAAATATGTAGCAGCACTGCAGGGGAGGGTGCTATACCAAAGGCTCACAATCAGGTGAGAGTAGTGGTTTGTAAAATTGCTGCAGAGCACGGTACAAAGAGGCATAGCTGAATCTCTGGGGCTCTAAAGAGTTTTTTGATCATTGCTGAACATTGTAACTAAAACACAGTAAGTCCCCTTTAAAATGATCCAACAAAAAGACAGAGTTACATTTTATTTGTTTATCTGTGTGCAAGTGTGTGAAATGCAAGGAGCCTAGCAGCGTGTAATTGTGTGCGTGTGTGTTTCCTTAAGATACTAGTAAGTGTGATTGTGTGTGTGCATGTTTGGTACATCTGTCTGTAAAATTGTGTGTGTGAGGTAGTGAGAAGCATACTATCTCCATCCAGCAGCTGCCACAAAGAGGCTTCCCAAAACAAGCGCAGGGCCATGACAGAGACAGAGCGACCGCAGCCTTCTGGTGGTGTAATAGGAAATTAATTGAGACCATCAATATGGTATTAATCATTAAAGCACAGGTGCTGAGGTGGCACTTTGCTGACTGCTCTACTGTTGGCAGCATTCACATACACACAAAGTAAAAGTTTGACCTGCTGTTTTGCAAAAAAGGAGACAGAAAGAGAAGTAAAGACAAAGGGAAATGAGGAAAAGAAAAGTTAAAGCATATAGGGACAGTGGGGCAGTTTCTATACACAGCAATTCAAGGTCATTCTTGTTTTGCCTATATCATGGTTTGTGTTCACCTCTTTTGAGCTCCCTCAGATAGCAACTAAATAGTGAGACAGAAATTGAATAGAAGTGGGTATTCTGAAAAAATCAAATCAGAAAATGTCAGGTAAATTTGGGGAAATATTCATCAACTCCCTTGGAAGCCATGTTTCTTATAACACCTAATCCTTCGTGAGGCAAAGCACAGTGAAGACTGGAGTGCCGGTGTTAATCAGCCAGAGGAGAGCCAAATTGAAGCAACTACATTAAGCCGTTAAGCACACCACGTCTCCAAATTGTTGAAGGTGTCTCACTGAGATGAATGCTTCTTCTTATGAATAATACATCACACACATACACACAGACAAAACCAAACACATACTTTATATATGTGTGCATGCAGACACACACTCATGCAACATTGTGTGTATCTCTTGCTGAGACAGTGTGACAGCTGTGCAGAATGCGAGGTTTGACAGGGTGATGTTCCGAACATTTTCTTCAGACTGAGTGAAGTCCAGCATCAAGTAGCCTCCACAGGCATTTTACACCAAAACCTCACCACCCCATGTCTGTCAGTGTCAAGGTTGAGCCTATGAAATGTTTATGATTCAGGAGCTGTAGATAAGATGGAGATTGATCTGGATTGAAAGGCAAATAAGATTGCCAAAGCCCAGAGTCAGCTGAAAAGCAGGCAGAGGGAGCAGAGGGGGGGGGGAGAGAAAAAAAAGAGTAAATGCATTAACACAGGTCTGGCCCTGAGAGAGCACAGAGTAATGAGTACTTCCTCTACACACACTGAATACTGGGGAGAGAATATAGACACACCACCATGACCAGACGTTTGATGTGAGTGTGTTTGTGTGTTTGATCTGGTTGCCCGATTGCTGCTATGCTTGAGACTTGCAGCTCTTAGCTATTGACAACTTGTCCTATGATATGTTGACAGAAAGTTGAATGTTGTGTAAAGCTGGGCTAATGATGCTATGAAGAAACAGCAGGTATATTCAGGCTATTTCCTGGCCAAGATTTAAAATGTAGGTGTATAGGTCTGTGTCAGGAGACAAGGGAATGTACTATATATGAAGTTTTCATGTGAAGTAAAGTGACATATGGACTTTGGAAACTAGCCACTAGTACTGCACACACCATCAAAATAGGACTGCGTTGCTCTCTTTAACACCCTGGCGTTAACCTATCAGCTTTGATTTACGATGTCTAACAGTGAAACAAAAGGGGAAATGATGTCATCAAATAGAGCATTTTTCAAAGGCCAAAGGAATGTGTGTGCACGCATTAATATGTGCATTTGTGTGTATGCATATGGGACGGATGGAAGGATAAGACCCTTTGATGTATCCCCCAACGGCCCTGGCCAGCTTGCAGGAGAGGAACAGAGCAGAGGCCACCAGAGAGTTGGGGCCCAAGCCCTGGGGCCTGTTCTTTCCCTCCCCCTCTCAGCCTGCCTTCCCCTCCTTCCTCTGATCAATACTTGGTCCTAATCACTGAGGACAGTATGGTAGTCCTTTCTTTCTCTCATCTCCTCTCTCACTTTTTCTTCTCATCGTTTTACAACCTCAGCCTCTGCCATGCTATTGTCAGCTGGCATAAATTAAATGAACTTGTGTGTTCTCTGTGTGTGTATGAATGTGTTTGTGGGTCTATGTGTGTGTGTGGATCTCCACGTCTGCATGTGTCCACACTTTTGCATGTGTTAGCTGTGTGCTGGCCATAGACATTTTTCCAGTGTTTCTGTGGATATTTGTGAAAGGGAGTCAGTTTAAGTCTCTGTAAATACGGGAACAGGCTTATACAAGGCTGTTAAAATGTATGAATGTGTCTGTGAACAACAAGATAAGACAATATCCTTGAAAAAGCCACACCAACATAAACCCCAGTGAATTATGAGCAGCATGCACAAACTTGAATAATAACACATCCCCTCATTTCGGTGGCTTTATCCCAGTTATCTAATTGCCCATGTCTTTTTTTTTCTTTAATAAACTAATGAATGTGGCTGGGTTGAGGCCTGGAATCACATAGGCAGCAATAAGAAGCACTGCTTTAAACCCCAAACTGCATCAGAACAGCTGAATAATTTGTAGGAGAAATAATTACGGGGCAGAAGAGCAGGCATCAATCCTGGAACACCGACAGTGCCCTCGCTGGAAACCACCTCACCCATAAGCCAAGGCTCCATTAGGTATTGTCTGGGGCCCACAGGCTAATTTGTTTGCATCAATAATACATTCAAAGGATTTATCTAACTTGCAAATGAGTGTTCATTTACTGGTCCAAGAGGCAGGGAGGAGAGCAGGCAGCAGGAGAGAAGGTGTGAAAGGCTGAAACAGCTGGTTGGGGCTATCTGGGACACAGTTAACCCTTTGCTAGGCAACAGGACCGTAGTCCATATCTACCAGTTAGTCAGTAGTATTCAGAAATGGTTGGTTTTGACATGCTTGGCTAACAGCCAGTGTTTATGTAGGGCAGAGACAGGCCATGGTGCTGGTGACCAACCCTTGGAAAGGCATCAAAAATGAAGCAGAGAGCCTCCGCACAGCCACAACTTATTACCTGCTGCACCGAATATTCTCTGATCGTATGCCAGATGACAAAATGACAAAGAGGAGTGCATGTGCGTGTCTTTGTTAGGAGACGGGGATATGGCATTAGTGAAACATGGTGGGCTGTTCTGTAGGGACGCTGGGATCACCAACGCCCTTTGATCTCTGTACTATGCTGTCTCCCACGGGTGATATCAGGACATGCAAAGCCAAAAGTAGTGGAATGAAAATCAGGCGGGGGAGATGAGGGCTATTGAGAGTGAACTAGCGAGAGAGAGAGCGAGACAGAGAAAGAGAGAGAGAGAGAGAGAGAGAGAGAGAAAGATGGGAGAGGAGGAAGGAAGCTGGCCATGAACATATGCTGCCTCTTTGTGCCAAGCCCCACTGGCTCAGGCAACCCACGCATACGCTGCACTGCTGCTGCTGTTGCCACTCCAGCCCTCTCCAACACCAACACCATGGCACTACTTAGTCAAACAAAGCTGGAGAGATGAATCTGGAAAGAGACGGGGTCTCCCCAGTCTCAGCACTGCCAGGGTAGGGCTGCTTAGCTTGGATAACACAGTCTGATTATACACGCACACATACATATATAGAGTAGTTGTTCTCAGTTGTTTGGCTGGCCACCCCCTTTATTTGTGACACTTCTGATGTGGACCACCATATGAGAGAGATTTTTATAATCTAGTCACTTTCACTTTGATTCACTTTGATTAAATATTGGTAGAAGCTGCAAAATATTAATTTGTCCATGCCAGGCAAAACAGTGGGATATGAAAAGGCATTTTTTAGTATTTCTTTTCAATAAACTTGAAACACAGTGAAATAATTTCACAATCTTTCTGGGGGTTATCGTCAGTTGTTGACAAAACCAGAGAAAGCAAACATGATAGCAAACATGATCCCTTATACTATACATTAGCATGTATAGTATTGGTATCCATTCACCTGCAGGACAAACATTTACAGTAAGTGTTCTAATCTTAGTCATTATAATACAGTTTGTCAGACATGGAAAACTAAAGTCCTGTGTTATTTGAGGGGATGATGGGTAGGAAAATTGAAGAGGACTGAGGAGTCTGAATGAGAATATTGTTGATACTGACTGCATTATATTTTTCTGTTGAAGACAGTTTAATGGTTTGGAGAAACTGTGTGTGTGAGAGAGATATATTTTGTGTGTGCGTGTGTGTCAGACATGGACAAGAGAACTGTAGAGACTGGTACTGTGATGTTTGATGTACTGCACACCTAAAGGTATTATTAACACTGATGGTCTAGAAGGTTCAATTCAGTTTTCATTGCTTAAACATTTTATAAGCACCGGAATTAAAATTCACAGAAAGGTCACACACTAATATTTTTATACAATACTTAATAAGATTTTTAAGTTATATCATTTATGTATGAAAGATTTTGTGTAATGAGGCGCTTACATTAACTGCTGCAGTGCGGCTAGGGGGTTTCACAAAAATGTTTCAAATAATGACTGACCATGTATTTGATTTTACCATGTTGTTAGAGGAAAAGAGGGTGGGAGGGAGGGCAGGGAGTGGAGGGAGAGTGGGATCTGAACGGCTTTGGAACAGTACTGAACATGGCTCCCCACTGGGATTCAAACCAAGGGCAAATAAAAAAAAATGCAGGCAAACATCAACAGCACAGATCCAAATTGCTTGCTAACACACCCATGTGCACAAACACCCTTGTACACTCATAAATCCACACAAACCCACACATGTAATAGAGAACAAGAATGCAGACACACAAACACCCTCTGACGCCCAGATATATAATAACAAATGCTTGTATAACACCGAAATCAAATTCAGGGTTCATCTTGCAATCTGAGCCTCACAAACTCAATTCCCCTCTGACGTCTAGACGCCCCGCGTTCCACGCCTTTTCCGTGTGAACGAATGGGGTCAGTATCGTCACATAAACATCATCCTCTGCTCTCCCCCCCCTCTCCCCTCTCTCAGTGAATGGATGCTGAGCACTGGTGCATATCTACGCAGGGATGGCAAGGGCACCGAGGAGAGAAAATCAATACTATATCTCACCACTAAGCACAATCCCAACCAAAAGCAGCTGGAGTTTGCAGGTTGCTCCATAAACTGGACGGCTTCATCTGGCTGGCCGCTGTGTCGGTGGATTGCTACAGTAATGCACTACAGCACAATGGCCTAGGCCAGAGCCTGCCAGACACAGAGGTCTACACACACACACACAAAACCCACATACACAGAGACAAACAGCACGCTCCCAGGGGCTGGGGAATAGCAACAGCAATGAGAAAAACTCTCATGAGGCAGGAACAGGGTTGACAAACACACTCTCTCCTCCTTCACAAGCAAGGAAAAGCACCTCTGGACCATTTAGCCCACCCTTATAGTGGACTCCCACACACTTGCACATACACGCACACAAACGCACACAT
>NW_023339707.1:20362826-20374334 GCF_004916995.1 Morone saxatilis | reverse complement strand
CCCCCCCCCCCCCCCCCCCCGGAGAACAGTCTGAAACATGCAGGTTTGTACAGACGCTCATTTCACTGAACTGCTGTAATCCCTGCTGGATGTGTCTAAATGGTTTATGGAATTTTAGCACACCATGAAAAAATGTAAAATCACATTTCATTGAAAATCAACATTTTAATATAATTAAATAACTCCATATTCCTGTGTAAACACTACAGGGAGATGAGGAACAGCCTGTCAAATCTCAGTTATCTGAGGAGGTCACTGAGGAAGTCAAATTCTTTTTCTCCCCAGTTGGTGTATAAGGGGAGGGGAGTCTATCCTTTACAGACTTTCGGGGGGTTAGGATGGCCACACAGGGGGCACTCAGGCTGACTAAAACCTCCCACACTTTATAAGGAAGCATCCTCTGATGCTGCCACAGGAGGCCTATATGGGGCTATGGAAGGCAACCTATATAAATTGGGAGGGGGAAGTAAATAATATTAAGACAAGCGTTATGCCTCCCTTGCACTACACAGCCCTATTCAGACCCAGCTTCAAGCATACACTCGGCTGCAGTAATTTACGAGGCAGCTCGTTAACATTGGGTGATTTGCACTGCTCGTTTGCTCCCGCTCATCTCTACCAAATGATATCATCTTCTACCTCTAATCTTCTAACTCTAATCCCCTATTCTCAAAGCACCTCCACCTCCTCCCACCTCTTGTTTCCTTCCCTCTTACCATTCCTCCTCTCTTACCCTTCCACATTTTGCTTTCTCTCGCCTCCTCCCCCTCCCTCCTCCTCTCAATCTCTGCGTCTTCTCAGGTTTGCGTGGGTGAGTTTTGAGATGGGGGAGCAGACAGAGATAGGAGCAGAGCCATCCAACTGAAGGGTGTGTGCGCATGTGTGTTCAATATGACATCTATCCAGATCAAAAAAGACTAAAAGAAGTCTGGTTTGACTCTGAAGGCTTTATGTGCCCTTGTAGTTACTTTTTCACTGCCCCCTACTGAGAGAGAATGAGAGCAAGCCTAAAAAAAAGAAAGAGATTTTCTCTCAAAATTTGCAGAGGGGAGAAAGCTCAGCAATCCTGGGGAGACACAGTGGCAGAGAGAAATAAAGACAGGGATGAGGGTCGGGGGTCAGAACAAAAGGCAGGAGAGAAGGGAAAGAAAAATAAGGGGCTATGTGGGAAGACACAGATGAAAACAATGTTCATAACAGAGATTGTTATTGACAATTAGAGAAACAAATTGTATTGTTTTTATCTATAATACAATACTTTTGGGGCTTGCACAACTTCACTATTCACTTCAGATAGTAAATTGATTTTACCACATTGTCCCAATACCTTATCTTTATCTTACATCTTTTCCACAAACAGTCCTTAGTCTCTTCATCCCTAACCCACAGAGAAATCAGCTTGTCTCAGACCAGATGCAGCTAACACCTTCAGATAGAAAGATTTTCACAATGAAAATTGCCAATTATAGAAATTGCAATCAGAGCCGTTGGTTTGTATGTTGATGAGTGGTAGCTGGTTAAAGGGGAATTGAGATCGATAGCTGACTGAAAACAGAGTGAATGACTCTGGCCTCATATTGCCACGGCTTTCATACCGACTCCCCTTTGCTCGTCTCTTTTTTTAACACACACTTTCCCTCTCTTCCCCCTTACCTCTATCCTTTCATTCTCTGTCTCATCTTTCCCTCTATGACACGTCCAAGCGATCGTGTCGGGATGTCAACCTTCATCCACGGCTAATTGGGGCTCAGAGGAGTAATCAGGGCAGGACAAATCGGACAGTTCTGGTCATTAGCTGTGACCAGTGTTCTCTGGGAAGCTGGGAGATGCGTGCACACTTCTGCCATCATGCCTGAGCCTGCATAGTGACACAGGCAGATCTGTGGCCTGACATGAGTGGGGACACAAAGACTGGCACAGCACAGAACAGACTTTGTGAGGAGCCATTTATCTTCTCTGCTCTCTAGTAAACACGAATAAGTCTTGCTAGTGACACCCTGCACAGGGACTCTCTTATTGTCTAATATGGGAGAGGCAGCAAAAGCCTGCTGAAGAGAAAGCACATGAAGTACAACACAGAGTGTAATATAAAATCAGGATCATAGTTTGTTGCAATACTCTTCAACAAGCGTACCCTGCTAATTTAATCTCAATGCTCCTATTATCAGCAAAGGACTAAGACGTTTGTTTCTTTCTCTGGTTAGTCAGCCAGTTCTCTGTGCTCTTTTCAGGTGGCCAGTGCAAAGACAGCAGAAATGGTAGAATAACATGTAAAATATTGGTGTCAATAACAATCTTGGAAGTCACAGAATGTAAACATGTCGATGGCTGCTCCTTCTGAAAGCGGGGCGCAGGACTCTGGAGCAAGATGAATGTCAATTCGCCTTACTGGCAGAGCTTTAACCTTTCAGGATAACTGAATTATTTAAGCACCACATACCTGTTGTGGGCCTCTGTTTCTCCGTCTGGGTTTAGGCTGGTTAGGAGGCTGCATGAGTCTATGGCCACGCACGCCTCTTTGGCCGCAGAGTGAAAATGGCAAGACAAATGCGGCGGGGGATTTGTGATAATTGGCCGTGCTGGTGGGCTAGGCGACGGGCCTAGAGAAAAGGTCGCAGGCACTGAGGAACAGATCAGTCTGCCAAGAGGAGAGGAAGCTCTGTATGCCTCTGGGGTTTAGCTCAACTTCTCCCTCTTTCTTCATATGGGGAGAGTGTTCCAGCAGGGGCCATTAATTAAGCACCAGAGTAACCTTCAATTTGTTTAGAGGTCAGAAGCACCAGTGTCACTGTTTTGAGCAGAGACCAACTTAGAACTAACTTTGAATTTTCTTTCTGTGTGGAAACCAAGGCTAGCAGAAGTGCTCAGAGGACTGGAGGAAAAGTGATAACAGGGAGAAGGAGATCTTTGAATGTTTAGTAGAGAGGCTGGAGAGGGTTAATGTCAGATGCACTGTGTCTGTGTGAATGCACACAAGGAGGAGGAGAAGCGAAGGAGATGAGGGAAGCCACAGGGACATGGCTCACACCCCGACATGCTTGTGAAGCAGCTGTTCTCCTCATGGCAGAGTGGGGGCCTGCCAGCAGCAGCATGCTGCTGAGAACACCATGGTCTCCCACCATTGCGCAGAAACAGAACGGCAAAGCCTTCGTACACACGAAGGCAAGCCTGTGCATACGCTGAAAGATATACAGACACACACTCACACTGCATATACTGTCACCCTGTCCTGCCAGTGGACTTGAGTTGAACAGTCAGGTGGCGGAGTCAAATTCATATGCCATAAATCTGATCTCATACTCTGTAGCGGTGCATTTCCATTTGATACAAACAACAGCCTGCATAGCTAAAGGCAATTATATTTATACTGCCTCCATTTGCCCTGAGGTTGTAGACAGCCAGTCAAAACCTCCCCAGGTTTTCCTGCTTCTCTACCCTCTCAGTGAAATCAACAGAACGGTGCCTAGGCTCATCCATGATTTATCTCTGTGAAATATTCATTATCTAGCCTTGCATAGTCTGGACGTATCTGATGTGAATCTGGACCTGACAGCTCTGCTCCGTCATCACACATCACCTGAGCCACTCTGAATCCGGCACCTGTCTCCCGGTGCTCAACACAGAGGCAACTAAACTGATTCGAATGAATAGAGGATTCTGGTAGATATAAAGAATCCATCTGTCTGCCTTTAGCCTGCAGGCATGTCCGCTCTGGGTCTGTAGCTACTGTATCCTGCCTGCACACCGACCTATGACAGATCACCGCAGCAAAGGAGCTACTCAACTTTTCCCATTCAATTAGTACATGTGTTGGGCTCTGCACATGATCTGCTGACAGCACTGGCCAAGTGTATTGATCTTTGGAGATTGGTGAGCTTGTTATGAGAGGTGAATAGTGTGAGAGTCAAAGGCACTAGGTGTTTTTTGATAAATCAACACAGCCAAAAAAAAGTAAAAAATAAAATAAAAATAAGGCTCTGATGTGGTCAACAGTTAGAAAGCTAAGAAGAGAGTAGGTTTCAGCACCATGGGCAGCACCACAGAGCCTACACTGCTCAAGGTTCTCTTTAATCACAGAGCTATCACTGTGATAACGGGCAGAGTTATCATTCTGCCTGTCCAATTAAGTAACCTTTGAATTATTCCATAAATTAATATTGCTGAAATACTGTCTAATAGTGCTGGAATGATCACAGGGACAACAGTGACAACTCATTTTCCTACATAACACTAATTCAAGTGGTTCCAAAGTCATTATACTCTGAAGGACTAATGTAATAAGAAAAATGTAACTGCAGTGAATGGTGATATTAATAATGTATTCATGTGAGACAGAGACTAGAGCACAGTGGCCTAAGCTGAAGAAGGTAAGAGGGAGAAAGTGATAGCTGTGAAGAAACAAGGTCGTCAGCATTCCCTCCTGCCTTACTAGTCATTTCATTATCTCATCCCTCTCTCCTCCTCTTTAAAGTAGGAAAAGTGGGAGAGGCTATTGACCCCTCTCTGTGTTCGTGGCAGGCAGCAGGACAAATGAAGTTTCCCCTCAGACCCCCTCCGTATTAATATCATAATTATCCCCACCTCTGTGGCCCCGCCGGCCAGCGCAAACTCCACTGTCTGATTTGATGGAGAGGCGCAAGCAGGGAATTACATTCGATTAGCACTAAACAAGAGAAGGGGACACGAAGAGATAGAATCAATCAGTGCCACCAGGACAGGCGAGATCTTCTGTGTGTGTGTGTGTGCCGCTACAGCTTGTGTCTGGGAACACTGTATTAAACTCATAGATGTATGCCTTTAAGTACCTAGTTATGCACACTCCAGCTGAAGCTGACAGCATTTAAAGTGTGGATACATACTGTTATGATGTTTATGATGACTGGGGTTTTTTGCTGGCAGTGTTGAAATATACCATAGTATAACACACCCCCATGTTTTACCAAATCTACTAAAATGGGAACTTTTTTTGAGTGACAAACCACACAGTCCGCTCTGGGCTGCTCTCTGTCTCAGCAGCAATTTGGATTCATTGTTTGCAACCCCAGATAACTGCGGTGGTACTTTTCTTCAGTCTCAGCCATTTGCAGGGATGGGCCAGACATTTTAAAGTGGTCTAATGCCATAGAGAGGTGGAGGTAGCGTGGGGGGGATGAGCAGATTGAGAGTGAGAGGTGAAAAGAACAAAAGAAAATGAATGGAGTGAGAGAGGACCCCCCTCGCAGGTCTTCATTCCCGTCCCCTGTCTCATTACCCAGGCTTTGACTCAATAAAGAGTGGATAAAGAGTGGATAAAGAGGCACACACCCACAGGCTAAACCCCCCTCCCTAAAACACCTTTCACAAACCTCACTCTGTCTGTCTTTCTCGCTTTCTGGCTCTCTTGCAATGTCACACACACACACATCCAAAAATACACACAAATACACACTGTCCCTATTCTTCTGTATGTTTTTTTTTTTTTTTGCTTCAAATCTTTAAATCTATCTTTCTCTCCAGCTTTCCCTTCAGTGTTTTTTTAGCCTAACTTTTTAAAAGTTGTGTCCATCTCACTCCCTCTCTCATTCACAGCCTGTCTCTACCCTTTCTGTCCTCTGTGTTCCCTCCCTGTCGGTGCTGTGTAATAGGAGTTATTTTCATCCCTGTCTCTCCGTGACTGTGGCCACTGGATGGCTGAATATTTACATTTTTCACTCACTGGTGACCTTTCCCTGTTGCCGCTCTGGGAGCTCCAGTCTCCTTGCTGCTCTGCTGTTGACAGACTACTGCCTGCAAATCTCATATGGACACAGCAAATGGTACACAGGGAGTCAGGGACAGGGGGTTCAGAGACTGAAGAAAGGTAGAAAGAGAGAGAGAGAGAATGAGAGAGAGACTGCTGTAACCAGGGCTGACTGTCAATGGTCTGACTGAAAATGGCTTGAAGAGACAGAGGTGCTGAAGGTCTATCTGCATCTGCAGAGATATGGACTGAATTGTGTAATCTTTTACCTACGGTGTCATCTTGATTGTGGTTCCCTGTCAGCACAGATGCTCTGCAATAAACTGCCTGAAAAGAGATGTAAATCTGCGGTTCCAGGAATGCTCAGTGCCAAAGAAAATACTTTTTTGGGGGAGGGGGGGTTTCTCTGCAGCAGAAGATTCTTTTTTTTTTTAAATCAGTGGATGTGTTAGCTGCACACCAGGGCCTTGTGAGTCATGTAAGGAGATCTACTGGGCAGAGTTAGAGAAGGAGACGTGAGGGCCATGGATTCACTAACCAGTTGTTCTTAGCTGATGCTCTGCAGTAACAGAAAAATAAAAGTTGAGTCAGTGAACACCTCAAAGTTTGATGAGTGTTTATGTGCTTGTATCCTGAAACTGACAGAGAGAGAGAGTGAAAATGAAGGCTGTAGTTTTAAAAAGTGAGTGACCCTGTATGGCCTCTCTAGCTCTTATTCGCACTCTGTGCAGTGTGTTCTCTGGTTTCCAAATGTGTACTTGTGTTATTGTGTATGTGTCTAGCATAGTTTGGCTATGTTTATGTGTGTAGGATTTAGTGGCATCTAGTGGGTGAATTCAAGACTGCAACCATTTGAATACAGCTCAGCCTTCCATGTGTGTATGAGAAACTACAGTGGCTGCACAACTTGCAAAAACCTGAAAGGCCCTATCTAGAGCCAGTGTTTGGGTTGTCTGTTCCGGGCTACTTTAGAAACATGGTGGTTCAACGTGGTGCATTCCATGGAAGAGGACCCACTCCCTCTGTTGATAAAAATTGCTCATTCTAAGATACAACAATTTTTATTTTCAGGTGATTATACACGAATGAAAACATACACATGAATATTATATTCAATTTCTGCAAATAGATCTACCTAAATAGTATACACTGGACATTTAAAGGATAGGTTCAAATTTTTCTGCGTACTGGCTGTAAAGAGATCTTTTACCTTTGCAATTCCAATGTAACTTGTGAGAGAAAATATCCACGTTCCTCTTTCTGTGGAAGTTGGACGTTCAGCTGAATTAGACAAATTAAGTGGGTATCTTCCAAAATTTGTTTTCAGTATGAAATTTTGTGTTACCATCCCTACACTGCACCTCAACAAGGAAGCACTGTGGGAAAACAAAGAGGGAATTTCCTGGCAGAAAAGACAATACATTTGGAAGACACCCACTTGATCGTGGTTATGCCTACATCAGGGACTGTAGTTGGGCCTGCTGCTGTGGTCCTGCTTGACACCCACTGCTAATATTATTCTAATTATTATTATCATCATTATTGCTCTTATTATCCTTGTCATCATCATTATAACTATTAGTCATATTTCTACTATTATAATCGTTATTGTTACTGTATTTGCTGCTGTGCATTACTGCCTCTGTCTCTGTCTCTCTGATGAATGATTACAGCAGCCAGTTACTATTTCAAAGTACATAGGGAAATGTCAGTATTGTATTAAGATAGACTTGGAAAAATTGTGAACCTATCCTTTAAAGGAGCTCCTAATACTACCACAAAATGATTCCAGGAAATCGACACAACATTTCCCTGACAGTTTGCAGATGGAAGCAGATTAAAGATAATGTGCAGCCTCACCAAACAGTACAAAAGCTTCCTCTGATAATTCCCGAAGTCTGAACATATACAACTGTGCTTTGTGTTATTTACACAATCAGAATGATATATTCCAGCTATTTAATTGTTTTTGTGGCTTTCATTACATATGATTTTTTAATAATATACTGTACCTCTAATTTTTTGGTGAAGTGAAAATAACTTGAGTGACTAATTGAACCCAGAAGAGACAGGAAAAGACATGCTTTTAGTCTACTAGGGTTGTTATTACCGCCTGTGACACACAGAGCCAACAGACAGAGAGAGAGAGACACAAACAGTGGTTGTTTGAACGCTTTTGTTTGCTGTGGGAACACTCTAATTATTTTGATTAGTATTTAAGCATTGTTGGGGCCAGTTTTTCCTTTTTGTCTTTTCCCAACCACTCTGCTCTCCTCTTTTGCTAACAGACATCAGTGGGGTTGGTTGGACTACAGATACATTTGTCTTCAGGGTCTATTCAGTACAGCAGGGATGTTGTTGTGACTCAACAATTTTTATCTTCATAAAATACAACTTAGAAAAATCGAACTAGCAACATAGAAGCCAAAGTGTAGTTTGATATATACTATCTATCTATCTAGATGATAGATAGATTCACAGACAGACAGACAGACAGACAAAAATAGCAGCAGCTCCACACACCTCTATTATGTATGTGTATGTGTGTGTGTGTGTGTGTGTTTTACGCTCCCTTAAAATTGTGTGTGAATGGCTGTACGTATCAGGCACCTTCCAACAATAATGGCTGCCATGCTAAACGAGAATGATGAGATGTATTGGGGAGGTGATCAAAGGACTACTATTTACAACCACTCTCAGCCTGCGGACTTGACGACCCACTGTAAGCACACTATACTGTACAGGGAATGTCTTCCATCATGCTTTTACTGCCCATCACTGGAGCTGTTAGACAGGGGAGATGGCAAAGCTTTTAGCAGACTGAGATACCGTCCTCGTGCTGGACGGTGTGTATGGGCAATGCCATCAGAAAAGAGAATGACTGGGAAAGATAAGGGAAATGGAGGCTGTGGAGAGAAAAGAGAAGAGGGAGAGGGAGGTGGCGGGGGGATAGGTTGATGTCTGCCTGCCGGCTGTCAAAGGAAAATGCTTTGGTTAAATGGAAAATGATATCATGCAACTCATTCTAGTTCTTGTGGATAGGCTGGGAGAGTCTGGGAGTGAACCTAAAGTGTGGTGAACTGTAGAGGAGGAGAAGAGGAGTTCTTACCTGGAGCAGCCAGTAGCACCTACGGTGGAAGGTGGGGATGATGGAGGAGTGCACGTAGCAGCCATACAAACACTGTAAGGAAATGAGACAGTAGAGGAAGAGAGAAAGAGGGACAGAAATAAAGGACGTTACACTACAGTAAAGTACAGACAATAGGCTGACCTCTCTCCTGACCATGACAGATGTGACCTTTGACCTCCTGACCTCTTCCCTCCTTATGGTAACTCCCAGATGGACCTACTGGCAGATGGTCAAGCTATTGTTCTGGGAAACAAAGCTTGAAGGAGAAAGTGGACGGGGTTAACTGGTGAACACCTCACCACTGTCCCAGCATCACCATATGACTCCTTCCTTCCTTTCCTTTCTTCTTTTCCACTCTTATCCTGTCCTGCTTGGAGAGAGCCCCTGACAGAATGATTCAGGTGCTCCTTACTCCACCCCCCTTTCCATCACCCCGCAGGGCACCCCGGCACATAACTAAAGCACAGTGTTATTAATATCCTTATCGTAAACAGATAATACTGTGCCTGGGGGCTCGTTACCGTGGAGAGAGCTCGGCAGGGCTGATAACGCCTCCCGGTATCGGGCAGAGAGGCCAGGAGACATTTTTCAACAGCCGGCAGCAGAGGCAAACGCAGTGAAGCGCCGTGCGGCAAGGAACAGGAGCGAGGCAGCACTTATCCTCCCGTCTTCTTTCCTCCTCAATCCTTCTCTGGGAGACCCACGGCCCTAGCTCCCAGGTGACCCAGAGGGATGGCTAGCCGGCATTTGCTTGTTTACAGCAACAACAAGAGTCTACAACCCTCACCAGCTCGGAAATAGGCTGTGATTTTGTGTGATATAGTATTTGTGAAAGGTGAGGGTAGGGTGGATTGCTCTTAAGACAGGACGCTTAGCTCTTACAGGAATAAATCAAACAAGCAGGTCTGGAGGGTTGAACTTCACTCCAATCCACTTTGGTGTAATTGTTTGTTTAGAAATCAGGAGAAAGCTGTGGTGATACATAAACTGCTAGTCAGAGTGTATGTACAGACATGCACACATATACTGAAACAGCTTCATTATTCACCAGTTGTGTTCAATAAGTTAAGGCCGGTTTCCTCAGGCACTGTAGATAGAATGGGTAGGCAGTAAGAAAGGGGGCAGGAGTGGGGGGAAGGGAAGAGAAAGGGATGGTGGGGGGTTGGGGCGGCTAGGGGGGCATTGGGCTACATTGCTTAGAGGACCATGTGATAAATAGGTGCCTTGAAGTGTGTTATGTGCTCGTCTTGTTTAACTAAAATCTAGTTAAAAAGAGCAGGCCCTGCAGAGGAAGTCAGTCTGTATAAACACTCATTTGCCAACATCAAACCGCCTGATTAATTATAGCAGTACCACTGCACAGCTACACAGACTGGGCGCATGGCGAGAGACACATTACATAGCTAAAAAAAAACAAACACATCACACAGATGAACAAACACGTGTGTGAGGCTGTGTGTGTTCAACACATTCACACATACAGACATCCAGTGACCAATTCACAAACAACCAAAGTAACATCAGGCTTGACTGTTTCTCCAGGTGTTCCATTGTTCCCATCACATCTATTGTGAACTGATTTCAATACTACCGAACTCTGCGTGTGAGTTTGAGATAGTGAAGGCATGCAGACTTCCTCCTGTTCTTATTTTCTGCTGTACTCTCATCCATTACAGCTGTCTGAAATAGGATGTATGCCTCCTCCCACTCCCATAGCTCTGCCATCCATTACTCCACGCTGGCAACAGACAGACACTTCCTCCCACTCCCACAGTGCCTTGAACATCACATTACTACAGTCAACCACAAATGCAAGCAGCTCACACATTTCTGCTGTGCAATTTTGTAAGTATTTATGTCATAAACTGTACTTTGTGCTCTTTTCAGGGATTAGGCAGTTATGATGCAATACAGCATTAAACTATTTATGCATTTCACCACAGTCATGTATAGCAATACTTTTGTGAAAGGTGCTTACAAACAGAAATGCTACTATACTGTCTATTCAATATCTGACTTTAGATTTCAACACCAACACTGATACACATACTGCTTAACTCTGTATTCATTTTCACCACACACAGAAAATAGCAGACATTTTTTTAACGCTGCGTGTGTGCTAAATAAACTTCCGGTTCTTGTTAATTCTGATTACGGAGAGTTTATTGATATATCATGGTTAATACCACTCTAGCCTAAAGCGCTTGGCCCACTGAGAACGGGCTGTGGTGTGGCTGTGTGCAGTTGGATGAGGCTATGGCATGCTCCTCAGGATTGACAGGTGGACCAGTGCAACAGGCCTCTGCGACTAGTGCGACTGGGGAGTGAATAAATTAGCCCCCAGGCTGCTTTCCTCTCCCTCTGTTTACTCCATTTCTCAACCACACAAAGCAGCGTGCCAGACAAACAAGCAGCTTAAAGCATAACACAACTGTTGCACCTGTCAGTGCCGATATACAGTAGGCATCAAACACATTTGCACACACACGAAAGCATGTGTTCCCTCACCATCCCACCACACAACCACCCACTCACACACATACAGTACACACACACACACAGAATTAGACAATGAGTTCTTAAGCACAAAACTACACCCACTCATAAACACAGAAATATTCACAGAAGCACAGACACATATTGTTACACACACACACAC
>NW_023339707.1:20288377-20362769 GCF_004916995.1 Morone saxatilis | reverse complement strand
CACACACACACACACACCGTTATGAACACATACACAGACAATCACAATAGACCAAGATAGAAAGGCCAGCCAAGATACTTTTGAGAGCACAAGCGCGCCCACATACACAAAGCTCATCATACTCAAGCGCTTATCAGTAATTCAAGACGCATATCAGTTACTGGTGTTTCTGCTGCTCTCTGCATGCTGAGCGTCTGGGTGACAAAGTGACGGTAGCAGAACCATTATTTGCTGTCTTTGGGCTGTGACAGATGACAGCACATCACAGGGCAAGCAATTAAACCATAATTATACACACATATCCTCTCATAAAAAGTGCACTTTCCAAGTGTGAAATTTTGAAGAGCTCACTGAGACAAAAAGAGTGAAAATAATACATAGGTGCACACACACACACACACACACACACACACACATTCACATTCACATACTTGTGACTGTATTATTGGTTAACTGTGTTGGGGGTACAAATGCGTCACAATAGAACAATGACACACAACAGTTTATAGAAGTATTCACAAGCAGCGTGTCCATAATATATTCATGCTCTGTCACTGCAGACAGCAGGAAAAAAGAGTTACAGCAACGTGTGTCCTCCAAAGTCAGACACTGATGCAGCAAATTCATTTGGTGTTGTCACTCAAGCAAGTGGCCAAGGCAGTGGAACTCTGCCTTGGTCCAATGAGAGGGTATTATTGCCTGGCCTGTACACGCCCCCCCTTGGGGTGTAAAAGCGGTCCTGAGCAGAACGGGATCGCAGTTCACGCAGGGCAAACAGGCCAGACAACCCAGTGATAAACAGTTCAGCCTAAATAAAGCCTTCAGATATAAAGGCAGGGCCACCACCGGTTTCCTGTCCTGCCTGCGGAGGCCACCGCTGCCCCTGGCCTGCCTGTTACCCTGGCGACACCTCACTTATATTCATCCATCATGGCTGACAGGTGTCAGGCACAGCTAGAGATGGGTTAGTAAAATGCAAAGTCTGTGGAGGCAAAACTGCCACTGGTTATAGTGAGACTGTGAGAGAGGGGAAACTCTCTCATTAGACCATAATGATGTGTGAAGACAGTCCTAATCAGAGCGTGGCACCTTATTTATGTTGGCAATTTGCTGTTTTCCTGCAGTGATGCAAACGTCTTACTGTCAGAAGCTGCCACACATTTGTCTGTCTGTTGGATTGTCAGTTGAACTGGGAGGAAGACACATGCACACACACACACTTACTCACACAGAAATATGTGCATGCATAGACAACATATTGGCATTTCGTTAAAAACTCCTTCTTCCTGACTTTTATTTGCCCTGTCCAGCTCCCATATTCCATCAAATATATCATCCAGCCAGCTCTTTCAAGAATAGTTTCACCAATGACTCATGTATGACTTGTGTGTCCTCTAATATTTCCTTAGTCCAGGCGTCTTCAACATTTTTCAGGCCAAGGAATGCCCCTAGCCAAAAAAAGAGATAGAGCAGGGACCCCCTACTGAATGTA
This sequence comes from Morone saxatilis, assembly GCF_004916995.1. NCBI lineage: Eukaryota > Metazoa > Chordata > Actinopteri > Moronidae > Morone > Morone saxatilis. Next base: position 20,361,277 of record NW_023339707.1, on the reverse strand, counting down.
TTGTATAAAACTGTGTTACATATTGAACTGGGCTTACAATAATGTGTAGGGCAGCCTTCAGTGCCATGATTAAACACACCTTGTGATTGTGCATAAAATAATAAACCATTTAAATAATAAATATTGAGAGATTCATATATTCTTGTTTTAATTCTAATTCATGTTGATGTGTATTTTCAGACATATTTATATCTTTTTTCAATTAAAGCTCTCAAAATATTATAAGCAATAATTTGAAGGCCCCCCCTGCAGGAACTCTGAGGACAACCTAGGTGTTTCGGACCCCCTAGGCATTGCGGACCCCCAGTTGAAGACCTAGGCCTTAGCCAACACTTGTTCACACATATCACTCTGGATACGAATAATCTACAGTCAGGATCTTATATAAATTGTTCAGCTCTCGCTATATTGAGTGACTGCTTTACACTATTATACAGTTGTTGACATGGACATCCACCTGGTAAAGTCACTTCTGCCTCACTGCTTCATTAGAGGGAATGTATCATTTTGTGTGTGTGTACTTCTGTGTGTGTGCATGTTTGCATATGTCTGTTCACATGGATGCCTGGGGCAGGTGATTCAGCCTGGGGCAGAGCAGCATAAATAGAGCTCACGCAGCAGCCAATCAGGCAGTACTATCAGACTCCATCCGTGGAGGGAACGCAAAATCCATACTCAATAGAGATTCATGGACCATGCAAGATTCAAGCTACCCTGGCCATTGACAGCATCCATGATGACTATTGATCAGCCAACGATTTCTGGGTCTATACAGACGTGATTAGATGACTTACGGCTGAAAAGTGCCACTTCCAGTTTGGAGGATGAGCTCATTTTCAACTGATACCGTAATGCTCTGCATTTTACCTCCTGTCTTTACAGTCAGCCGCCCTCTTCCAATCGTTCAGCAGGAATCAAATTATCTGTAGTGTCTGGTAGGGTGGCACTATGCCCAGAATGCCCATAATATACAGTATCTCACTTGCATTTTGGATTCAGAGAGAAATGCACAGCTCCTGTATGTTACTGGCACAATGACTGTGGCTTTTATCCCAGCTTACGGATTCCTCTATTAAGATTCTTCTCCTTCTTTATACCCCTCTAAATAAGCCACTACTTGTAAAGTTGTAACAGTATCATTCTTCAGTGCATCTGAAGACTTAAGCAACGGTTGATGAGACATTATACATAATAAATCAAAAGAGGCTTAGATTTATCTCCCCGGTCCTCTCCGTTGGACCAGCTGCAGCCTCTAAATCAGTCAAAACTGAGCGGGCTACAAAATGAATTGGCAGGCTGCACCCGGGCTGAAGGAGAAAATGAAAAACAAACCAAAATTCCTCAACAAAGCAAAACAAATGATGCTCTGAAAAAATGCATGTGTTATGGAAATGACCAGCTCTAAAAATAGCATATTCATTGTAAAATAAACACAAACAGTTGATAAACAGGCCCTGAAGAATACCTGAAGAATTAATTAGCCACGCTGGACGCGTAAACACAGCTATACATCAAGTTCAAGAGGAAAACAATAACAGGGCTGAGGCGGTTAGAGAGAAACCCCTGACTGCCTGCCATTCCGAAAGCTCTGACTCTCTCTGGCCTCATTCCTGAAGCTAAGGCAGACAAGAACAAATTCAAGACAAAAGACAGGAAAAACATTTTACTGTGTAGAACTGTGGTGATGAAGCTGAGTATAGGGGTTTTATATATACTGGGCAGAGGGAGAAATGAGCATGAGATGAGAGACAGAGGACAGAGAAGAATAGAGATGGAAAGATAGACGAGGGGATGTGGGGTTTACAGCCACGCTTTTGCTCGTGCCAGAGGAAGCTCATGCACATGCCCATGCACGTCTGTCTCCCTGACTGAAGACACGGTGTCTGTTGATGCTAATGCTAGCCAGCTGGGCTCATGGCCAAAGGCATTAAGTGGAATCGAATTCCACCAAACTAGCTTTAATCAGCAGGTTTTTAAGGTTAGAATTACTCTCCCTCTCCTCCAGCCCGCTGGCCAAGGTTAAAGCAGACACAGGCAGGGGCTGGGCTCAGCTAATGGGATGGAAGGGTGGCATGGGGCCTACGGCATGCCACCATACAACAACACACACTAAGACACAAAGGCACAAACACACATAGGCACAAACACAGCTACGTACTTCAGTGTATGCCAAGTCTGAAAATGACAATAATGCACATACACCTACAGAAATAGAAATACAGTTTTAGCTGTGGGTGACTGTATGTGTGCAAGTCAAAAACTAGCAGAAATATGCATAATGTACACAACCGTAAGTGCACTGACACACAGTGACGCAAGCTGCATAAAAATTCTCAGTAGGATCAGGTCACAGCCAGACCACAAAATTCATCATCATGATTAAAGCAACATCAGTATGACCAAAAAAAAAGATCTGACAGTGAGAGACTAATGTGTCCATGCTTGTGTGTTCATATCACACGTATAGTTTTGCCTTTAGTTGATCGATTCCTTGACATCACAAGCTATAAATAGCCAGCCTAGGTGAAGAGTGAAAAGATGGATGCAGGCCATAAATGTAAATGCATGGGCTTTACAGACTTAACTATCTGTGTCTGCATAAACAAATCGGACCGCTTATCAGATATTCATGCATCCTATAATATTTCAGTTAACAGGATCCGGTGACAAATGGATATAGAGTATACCTACACATATTAACACATATAATAAACAAACCTTGACCTGTTTTCTGTTGCTGTAGTTAAATCCATTCTGAATGTAGCACTGCATAAAGGCCTATTCACTTAAACAAGAATGTTAAAAACCTTAGCACAAAAAGAGAGGTGAAACGGTTAGAAGAGTGAATATATCAGGCTGTTTTTTATATTTCACAAAGAGCCAGTAGAGGCCTTGCCTTGACCTCAGCCTACAACAGCAGTCAACACATTGATGCCCATCAACAAAGGAAAGCTCAGTAAACCTTGTAGGGCTTCTGACAGCTTCTCAAAAGTCAAACTGTGTTTCTGTAGTACCCACACTATGAGCAGAGGCCTAACCAGCAATGGTAGCAAATGTTCTCTTTCCACTTTCCCTCACTCGGCTTTCATTTTTCTTATCTTTTTCCTCTCCTCAACTGACTTTGCTCGACACATAAGAAAGTGGCTTTACTTTTGAGATGTACTACAGATTAAATTAGCTCAAGTCAATACTAATAGGCTGTCTTGGAAATGTGTGTTTGAACTCGCTGCATTCTGATAAAGCAAAATAGCTATAGTTAAAAGTCTAATGTGAGGAGATCAGCAAATTATACTAATGTGAGGGATGACAGGTTACAGATGGTTGTTAAGTATATGTGTAGAAGGTAAAATGGCAAACCAGTGACTATCTCAAGACACCACTTCCTTATCTCCTAACCTCTGAGTTGACCTCTAGATTTCCTGTAGAATAGACATGTAAAAATTGTCTTGCAGCAAAAAGAGTAATGGACATCTGTTTGCATTACGAGCCTTGGGCTATCAACCACAACAGGCACTTCATTCCATTAAAAGATGGAGTAATGGATAAAGCAATCAGCTTATCATGCCACAGTTTAAAGATACAAGGTCAGAGGTCAGGTTTTAGCTGTCATTTTTGGTGTGTGGGAAACAGCTGAGTCTAAGAAGACTTTCCCGTACTAGGAGTCTCCATCGCACTCAAATGCATATGCTGGAGAATGGCCAAGGGGATATCAGCACGGAACATAGATATAAATTCAACTAGATGGAAACAGGGATGCAGGAGGAAGAGAGTTACAGGTACCGATGTGGCTACAGTATGTACCAGGCAAGCAGAAAAAAAAATCCCTCAAGAAAAAATGAAAATTGATGTGACTTTATTTTTTTTTCTGACATTGTCCTCAAAAGCCAGGCTCCTGGTCCTCTAGGCATGTCCCGTATTCAAAATTAAGTAATGAATTAATAAAAGCATCACATGATGAGACTGCTGCTGCTTAATAAACATAGATGGCATTGTTTGAGTCTGTATGACCGGCCGTTAACCTTCCCTTGCATTAGCTGAGGTAAGGATAAAAGTGCCACTGTGTGGAAAAGGGGAGCACGTCCTCTGCATTAATGAGAGCAAACCATCCAACCCACTGTTTCCCCCTAAAACACACACACACACACACGGCGGAGACCTGCTGAAGATGACATCACAGGTTCAACCTCCCTGCCGTGGGTTATGCCAGGCAGACATGCTGCCTAATTGTAAGAGAGAGCCCAGATTTGTAATGCTCCACGGTTCTGTTAGGGCTGATTAGCGGAGGCTCACGGCTTCTCCCCCTGCCGTGATCTATAGGCACTCCAAATTTCCAATATCTCCGGTGTGAGCAAGGAAGAGCTGAGAGAGACTGTAAATCATGACAAGTCCTACTGAGTGGAGGAGAGAAAAAAGGATGGATGGATGGAACCGGGGAGAGAGAGTGAGCAACACAGAGAGACATTCAGCTTGTGTGGAAACATGAAGGGGGAGAGGAATGGAGAAAATTATTGAGGGAATGAGGGGATGGGAAAGGGAGTAGTGCACATATAGAGGAGAGAGGAGCACACATCAGGGGGACATGAGAGAGTTGGGGAGGAAAGAAGAGAGGAAAGGAAAGGAGATATGATTACCAAGGAAACAGCTAGAAAAAAAAATCTTGCTGGGGAGGAAGAGACAGAGAGTGTGGAGCAGACAAAGAGGAGAAAGAGCATGGGGGGAAGAAAGGGAGTGGGAGGACAGAGAGACACAGAGAGAGAGACAGAGAGAGGAGAGGATAGAATGAATGCTAACAGGGAGCCCAAACCCAGTACTGAGGCTTTATCCTTCACAGGCGGAGGAGCAACAATCGCAAACACATTTTCTCTCGCCCTGGCCCTAAGAGAGATAAAAAAGCAATTTGTATTCTATTCCTATTCAGCGTCGCTTGGCCTGTTTCTCTGCCTGCATATTTGTAAACACAGCTTTGTCAGAGCAGCTTAATCTTCCCAACACAAACACAGACTACAGGAAGGAGGGGCGAGAAAGGGTGAGGAGGGGTGAGGAGGCAAGAACAGTGATGAGGGGAGAGGAGGGTAAAGGACGAGTGAGAAGGAGAGAACAAGGGTGAGGAAGGCTAAGAGGGCGGAAATGGGAGAGGGAGGTTTGTGGAGCAACAGAGGGTCACGCAAGAAGCCGGGCAGGGCATCAAGGATCAGAACTTGTTTCCGTCTCTGCTGCCACGGGATGCCCCTGTGTCAAACTCTGAAAGTCCCCCTGTGTGATGTACAAATACACACACACACGCCATTGGTGACCCGTTCCCACTGTTGTCGTCTCTACCCACTGGCCGAAAGTCCTGCAGGGGGGTTACTGACAGAAGCAAAAGAACAAGCATTCCTCATTTCACATCATATGGCCTTGATGTGACAGATGGAAGAGGTGGGCTCTTGTGCCTCCTTAACTGTCACCATGCCTCTATTTAGTGCTTATGCAGCACATTTAGCCTGTCATGGAGCCTACAGGTATGCACTTCCAGGTTTCAGGGCAACCATAGTCCACAGTCTGTACAGGCCAATTACACAGTCATGTGGAAGGACAAACACTTCACTGTGACCAACTATACATTAAAGCAGAGAGACTGAAGTAGAGAGAGGGAGAGGGAGAAAGAGAGGGGACTTGGAAGTGGCGATCGTCTGGGTGCACATTCGCTCACAGAGGCGTGAAATTAGGCAGAGCGACACCTGCCAATACGCATTGCATTAAAGTGCACTAGGTTCACCCCACTCTTTGGCCTTCCATATTGCTCTGTATCTTTCTCTCTTTCTCCCTCATTCTATTCCTCCATACTCTGAGATCTCTTTATTATGGCCCACAGTGCCCAATTAAAGACCGATAGCTGTCCCATCCACTCCCAGCACTGCAGGGAAGATGGTGCTCCACTTCACAGTGTGGCAACAACCTTCATCAGCTCCTGTCCCCACTCTTCTCACCCCTTCTCAGCCCCGGCAGCACCCAGCACATCCAATTTGGACAGCCAGGCTCAGCGACAGGATTAGTAGGATTGAGAACAATGACAGTAATGACATCGATCATGGAAAGATGGACACAGCAGCAAGCTCACCCAGACTGTATATCCTGCCTCCTATGTAATATCCTGTGTGCAGAGGTGTGACTTCAACTACATGACAACCAACTTAATTTAAAAAAAAAAAAACAGCCTGGCTGTGGAGCTGTTTTTCTATTAACACACACACACCCTTGAGTTCAGGGGCTTATAAAAGGTCAACAGCACACACTGAAAACAAAAGTGTATTCAGCTACATAGATAACCAGACTGACTTAGTGAGGTACCTACAATATTGACAAAATGTTCCTGGCGTGCCAAACTAACTTCATTTTTTGTTTGCTGCTGCCATGGTTTCAACAACTGTTGACCCAAGACAACATGTTCTTTGTGGAATATTAATCTGTCTGTGCACCACTGTAGATGAGCATATAGCCAAAAAACTTTGCCAACGCTCATACTTCTGACTGTACGTGTGTGGGGAAACAGAGAGCCCTGCAGACAGACACAAAGCCAAACACACAAAAGACAGATTTGGAGAGACGGGGATTGCCACAAACAGACAAGAGACAAGCAAAGAAAGATAGGGAGAGCCGCAGACATACAGCAGGCAGATGGAGGAGCATGAGAGCCCCCGGGCAGCCCTGTGATGAAGACAGTGGGGAACACAACTGAAGGAGTCCATGTTATGTTCGGATTGTGATGAGGAGAAGGAAGGGGTAGCTAGTTATGGGGATGGGGTAGGCAGACAAGGGACGTAAGAGAGAAAGAGAGAGAGGGGAAAATCAGCCAGTGAGCCAAAAAGAGGGAAAGGAAAGCAAATGAAAAGTGACACTTTAATTCAGAGGGCTTCTTCTGCCTGAGTTATTATGAGATGTTTGTAAGCTGGCTTGTTCATGCATCTCCCCTGGCCTCGTGCCTGGCTCCCTCTCACTGAGGAGACCTGTGGCGCTAACCTGTCTTTATCTGAGCTGCACAGCAGGGGACAGTACTCTGCCACCATCCTCTGCTTTGATCCTCCCACTTCTACCATGTCTGCCTCACTGCCTTCCCCCCTTTCTTCCCTCCTCCACCATCACTCATATGCAAAATGTCTCTCTGTGTCCTGTTGCTGCTTTGATATGACCTAAGTCCCTCCCTACACTCCTTCCACTTAATTAATTAATTAATTCTTAATTAATTGCGATTACTCTTAATCTGGAAGGCGAAGGTTAGCTTTGGCTTCACAGAAACACTTCTGGACACAGCGGTGCACCAGTGCTTCATAGAAATATAACCACTGAGTTAACATATATGTGAGAGAGAACTTATGAGAAAGACACACACTGAAAAAGAGAAATAGCAAGAGAAAGACAGTGTGAGGATGTGGATGAAACAAACACAAGGAGAAAGGAAAATGGGACTGAGACTGAAATGATTTGACATTCTGGCTGGGCAAAGCTTGGTGTTTGAAGATGGGAGCCTGACCAGGGTATGTGATTTCCACTGTAGGAGAGGGGAGACCATGAGGGCTGTTTTGGGCTGGGGCAGCAGCTAGGGAGCAGACAGATAACGGAGACAGACAGATAAAGGAGGCAGACAAATAGAGGAAGGGAATTATAGGCGCACACAGATACATGGGCTAAAACGTACCTGAAGTACCAGACAGGTACAATCTGCCAGCCAAAACAGACAAGGATGGAGGAGGGGGGAAGGGGCTTGAGTGTAGCAAATTCAATCAGGCAGAGAGATGTGCACACACACATACAAATACAAGTACAGCCAGACAGACAAGAACATGGATAGATGCACTGTATGAATACACAAAGGGGGTGTGATGAGAAATGTAACAGTAAAGCAGAAAGGGAAAAAGGACCCAGAGCAAAGTCAAAGTGAGAATGAGAGAAAGAGAGGAAGAGAGAGAGACAGAGACAGATACAGAGATGGCGGTGGGGGGGTTGTAAGTTGGAGTGCCGACAGGTCTCCAGAGGTTGTAATATATAGCATCGTTTCAATCTCTCAACAGCAACTACAGCCCTCCTTTTTCATACCCTTCCACAGTCTGAGGACAGAGAGATACTTCTGTCCTTCAGAGCCAAATCGGCATTCAAGATGATATAATGTGCTCATTTTTTGACATTATATCCCCAAATCTGTATGGTTATTTGTGGCTGGATGTGCTCTACGTCCCCATTCTCTGTTTGAAATCTCAAGGTTACTAATGGTAAAGGATGGATATGAAATGCCAACGTCAAACGCGTTTCTATGTTTGTCTTGTACTGTTTCCCTTCTACCAAAGAGGTTCGAGACCAATGGTTGATTTATCTGCTGCACGCGCCATTAATCCTGCGACCATGCATGCCTCTGCTGAATAATTGATCTCTGTGCTACTGTAACTAAATCCGTCAAAACAATGACACCCCACCTCCTTCTCTATCCTTTTACTTCCTCTGTACCTCTCTCCTCAACACCACCTTCCCATACGTTTGTAATACTCGAGTTGTTCTAAAAAGATAAATCTAGTACAGCGTTTTCACAGTTTTCTGCCCAATACAATTGGGGAAGTGAATGGTTAGGGTTAGTTGGAGTGGTGTTTTATCACCACAGTTAGGTGTGTGACACTGGTGTTCAACCACCAGAGGGAGTTTCCCCTGACTGTATGTAAGGATCTAGAGAGGAAGCCCGGACACTTGCCCAAATACACAAAACAAAATATAAAGATGTAGTTGACAGGGTAATCTGACAATGCCAACACCTCCACTCTAGAGTCCTGGCAGCCAAGTGAGTTGGGGCTGAGAGAAGCAGTGACCTCCTAAGGTGATCAGCTTTCAGCTCTCTGTCTAGACCTCAACAAACAGCTGCTCGGTCTGGAGCAGAAGGGAAACAATGACCCTTAATTTATGTCCACACCCCTCCCTCCTCCCCCTTCTGCCTGTCTCTTTGACTTGTTTTTGCATACTGCATTTAAAGTAATAAGTACAGTATCTCCTTGAATGCCACAGAGCTATAAATCAGGGGAAAATAGACCTGTCATCTTAGTAAACAATGCATGGGTCCAGTTATCATTAAAAACAAAAGAGTTCTGGAGGAGACCTAGCCATGCATACGGATGAGGACGGGACCAATCTACCAATCTCCTTGGCTTGCCCTAAGCTTCTGGCCTACACTGGAGGTACATATATGCACATGCACAAACACACATCTGAGCAAAGAGGGCATTCGACAACTGCCTGATTTTTTTAATTTTAAGCCTAATGTTTGTCTTTGTCACTCTTACATAGCCATTACAGAGGCTATTTTTGCACCAAACTGAATGTCGAGGTGTTTCTGTATGTCAAAAAGATTATTAAAATAAACTGAAGGAGAACTGTACCTTGCAATTTATGCCACATAATACGTTTTACTTTTGAAAGGCAAAAAGAGCATTGTGTCTTTGACTTTTCAAAGTAAAATATAGTGTGCAGCTATGCAAGGGGATTGGATCCTGAAGACAGTGAAAGATGTTGATTTCCTCAAACCTCAATGCACGGATAACGGCTTCACAAATAACAGTTTGATTATGATATTTACGCTGTATAATGACTTCTTATGACAAATAGCGTACGATCACAGAGTCATTCAATCATAACATGTTGGTCGAAGCGACATTACTAAGATTTAGGTCAGCGCTTGGAAAATGAGCTCCGGATTCGATTGCAGAGACGACATTGTTCAATGTCACGACAGTGCCATGAAAATTTAGCATCATTTGTTATGTAGTGCCATCAATGTTTATGACAGCCAATCCATCGTCAAGTAAGCTGTATGTCAACCTTTATGTCAGCTTTATGACACATGGATCGCATGAAATGTCAGGGAATGTCATCTCTATGTTCCCAGGCACCAGAGCACATGTGATGGATACAACACTCAGAAAGAAAATCACACTCTTTAACACATGTTTGCAGAACAGAGTTCAAATACCCTTCATGTTAATCAGGCTCCAGTGTTTCTGTGCCCCTGTGTAAGGTGGCAGGTGGATGGCTCTCGGCTGTGATTTGCATGCAAAGCTGCATATCCTCCTTCCATAGCAGGGGCCCCTCAGGTGTAACTGAGTGGTGGTTCCTGGTGGCACTCTGCCCTCTCCCTGCCTAAATGAGATTGGGCTGGAGTCCCTCTCATCTCTGTGTGCACACCTCCCCTTGCTTTTCCAGCGGGAGCCCAGACACAGACACTGGAGTGAGATACAGAGGTCAGCAAGACAGACACTGAAAAATATACAGGAAGAGGGGGAGATAGATAGAGAGAGTCTGGTCTTTAGTCAAGAGACTTGGACTAACATTTACCCAGCTCCTGATTTCATGACCCACAATGAATACTGCAGAGTTTTCGATTATTCCTCCTCTAGCTGATGATGACAGTAACAGTCAGTCTCCTCCTAGAGCAAGAAGTAACTCTAAAACTGCCACAGTTTGAGAGCAATTGCTACAACCCATTAGCTAAAACAAGGTGTATCCCTAAGTGATACTTGATGAGAATGAAGATGGCCATACATCTGTGTACACAGTACCTACAAACAGGCCTCGAGCAGTAGTTGTGCTGTACAGTAATAGGCTTTGGTGAGGCCTGTAAAGTGCTGTGAGTGCATTTTTAGAGTGGGTAGAATTGCAGTGCTATAGAGTTTGTAAAGGAGAATCTGGGAGGGGACGGGAAAAAAAATCTGTGCAAACTAGAATCTCTGTCTCAAGTCTTCTTTAAGTCTAATGCAGGTTGTTATCTGTCAGGGCGATGCTCTCTTATCAACACACACACACACTCTATAGGCACACAGACTTAATTAAAGTTCCTTCTCCATCTGATGAACATGGTTGGGCTGTGTTGTCTGTCTCTGCCTTGTGATAAATTCATTCTGCCTGCAAGATATGAGCCAGTTGAGCTGTGCATGTCAGCCTCTGTCTGCAGCTGCCATCCTTCAGATACACTTGGTGACAGAGAGGTCCAGCACATCCTCTGTGGGCTACATGAGGACCGACATGTTCCAATGGCTCCTCCTACCGCCAACCCCCCTCTTCCTCAAGAGGCCCCAATGCTCCTGCCCTGTCTCATTATGTGGGCGAGATGTTTGGGGGTCTCTCTGTGCCATCCTGTCGCACTGTCAGCAAGCATAATGCCTCTCAGTGGGCGCACTATCTACTGCGGCACACACTTTGTTTCTGTGTGTGTGTCTGTCAGTCTGCGGATGATTTTCTTCCTCTCCCACAAAATTCCTTTCCTCTCCTGCTGGATTCTTTTCACATAGCTCAAAAACAAGGCAGGGAAGGGGGTGGCTATTACAGTCCAGAGGGTGTCTACACTAATGCGCGACTCAAATGTCACTCAATTTTCGACTGACCGGTGTAAATACAATACCTAGATTTGTCTACGTATGTGTCTTTTCAATTTGTGCTCATAGCTGAGGGTAGAATTTAATTTAGTAAGGAGATTTACACAACCAGATGACAGTGGGGCGTTGGGGAGCCCTAGTGAGAGTTGCCATCCAGCCTGCAGATTAATAAAAGCCTGTGTCAAGATCTGCAGGATGACAAACAGCGAGAACCAGACGGCACAAAACAAAAGCAAAACAATCAACTTCTTGAAAAGGCTTAAATGACATTTAATATATTTACTGGCAAACATAAACATAAATTGACACCGGGAGGCTGAGGGGAGTGAATACAATATCTCTGATTGCTATTACTGGCATAAGAAATGACAGTGTGCACTAGATTGGTATGGTATATTGAATTTCATGTTCTTTGAAATGGAGTCTGAAATGTGAGATTTGTCTTTTGCCTCTGAATAGCTCACACCACACCCCCCCCTCATTCTCTCTCATTTGGAGACTGGCACATTCAGTTAACTAATGTGCAGTATATGGCAATGCTACACTATTACCCCATTCTCTCAACTGCCTGTCGAAAGGATGGAACATCAGATGTGATTTGGAGATGCTTTCTTCTTGTTTCCGTTTCACATCAGAAACATACCTGCTGGGAAGATTTTCTCTCTATAAATTTCCCCTATCTGCTGCTGATATGCTATTCATCTCATTACGGTTGATTGGGATCCTCATTACATTAGAGAGTGCGCACAAGCATGTGCGTGCATGTGTGTTTTCATGCATGTAAATAAAGACAAGAGATAATGAGCGTAGAGAAAGAGAGCAAGAGAGCGATAGAGAGAGTGGGTAAGAGAATGAGGGAGGGAGGAGTGTGTTAATGAGTGTGAGATGTGCTGAGGTCGCTGTGTTTGTTCTGTAATAGTGTGTTGCCGCAGAGCTATGCCACCTCAGGTGGGTGATTAGCAGTAATTATATAATTACACAAAATGTGATAATAAACAGCACAGAGGGAATCAGCTCCATCATCTACTTTGCTACACCTCATATATACACATATACTCATTTTCTCATGTATAAACAAGTAAATATAAAAACATGGTTCCTGTTTTTTAACAAAATACACACACACGCTATTTACGCATAGTTCTGCACCAACACAGAAAGAGACAAACAAACCCGTTCTCACCCAGATAATTCCAACCTGATACAAAAAGTAATGGAACACTCACACTTGTCCTCCACTCGCACCTGTGAGTAAAAACCGATTTGCTCCCTGACACACAGTAACGGCCAATAAAACAAGTGCTGACTTGCTCCCAAAGGCAGCCGAGGGGAGCGAGGGGACAAATGAACACAAACTGGGAGTAAAAAGCTGCTCCCAGGAGAATTTTGCCTTTTCTGTAGTCCTCATGCTCCTTCCTGCTTGGGTGAGAAACACTATCTGAAAGAGCCCACAATTGTCCATCTCATCTCTGGGCCCACTACAAAAAGAAACAAGTGTTTAAAAAAAGAAAGAGGGGTGATTGTCTAATGCATCCCGCAGTACAATTGGAGAGCAACTGAAGTGGCCTTTTCATCCATAGGTTCACTGAGAGTAAAAGCAAAATGTGTATGTGTGTGTGTGGGACTGCAAGTGTGAATGTGTGTGTTTGCATATCAACATGTGGGCAATGGTCAAAAAGAGACAGACAGAGACAGAAAAGTGACCATGGCCTTCATGGCCATGAATGAGCCATGCAGATGACTTAGGGGTGGGGTGAAACTCACAGTGACCCTCACTGTGAGTTTCACCCCACCCCATGAGTGGAGAGCAACGTGGATGGAGGAAGGAGAGGGCAATGTCAGGATCCGGAGGAAAAATAGAGGATGGGGAGTGAGAGAACAGCATGGGGTGGAAGCAGGGGATAATTACTGCTAATAAAGCCTAATGGAATTCAGGCCTCACGTCAGGTGCAAGATGATCTGATTACCGCTGGGCGGCTGGGGGAAATTGGGAACTGATCCGTTAATCCTGCCATCCCCTTTTGTCTCTCATTCGGTGTAGGAATGTGTGTATCTGTATGTGTATGTTCACAGTATTGGAGAAGTATGCAAAGTTAGTTTAACTCAGTCTTGAAAAACTGCAACAGCAAGCACAGTAATTTAAATATTTCACATTCATAGTTTCAGTGTATATATTTCAATATAATGCTACAGAACTCTACAGTGTAACTACAAATCATATTAGTTTTTTATTAGATTTTATCTTATTATGAGTGCGTGTGTACTGCTCACTTATCAAGAGCGCGAGTCACAGGATGTGTTCTTTGACAGTCACTTGCTGTGACCTGCTCGTGACCTGTGGCGTGCCTGATTCAGAGCAGAGCCCATTATCCTCTCTACTGTAGTTTGTATGTGTAAGTGCATGTGCATGTGCATGTACTGCACATCTGTGTGTGTTTATGTGCATGCTGTTTGAACTTTTCAACTGGCTCTCCCTCCCCAGGCCTCCTGCTGATGACTGCTGACCTTGGCTGAATATCATATTCTGGCGACACAGAGGTCAATGGAAAATGCTGCCTTCCCACAGTACAGTGTGCTACAGTGTGTATGTTCTGTGCCCATTATGGTCTGAGTGAGGGAGAAAATGATAAAAGATAAAAACAGATAGAAAAAAGCATTTCCTGTGAGCGATACTGTATGCAGTGTGATATAATTGTGCTATATATATAGCAACCCTGCAGGGGTAAGGTGTGTATGACAGGACAGGAGCCTGTGTTGGTATCAAGTTGATGAGTTGGGAGATATGAGTGTTCTCAGAGAGTGTGTACACATACTTGCATCTAGTAATCAGTATGTGTATACGTATCCGGATGTGAGGGCGAGCATCTTGTTATATGAGAGCATACACTCGAAACAATTTCTTCCTCATCTACAGGAGACCATCTCCAGTCTGCCTCGACTTCTGTGATGTTTCCTGTTCTCATCTGGCTTCAGCCTGGCTGCTGCAGAGAAACTGTTTCAGCATAGTGAGCTGAGAAAGGAGCAGGCGTCATTAGCCTGGGTGGAGATGCCTTTCTCAGCCATCCTCTATCTCCGCATAGCACCTGCTCTGTCTCCAGATGAGATCAGGAAGGTGGGGCAGTGGAGGGCAAAGGAAGGGTGCAGCACAGGCATGCTCGAAGCGGGAAGAGAGGCAGATGAGGGTGTAGAAGAGAGATGGGAAGAAGGAGGGCTGTGCACGCAAGATATCAGCCCATGCCTTAAACCAGACTCGAGGCACTCGTTATCATGGTTTGATTTCTTGCTATGCTGCTCCACATACTCAGTTCATTGTAATGGCTGTTGGGTGTGAACATGGACGTGGCAGTGGCAAGTCAAAGGGATTAGCCATTTAAAGAAGGAAAGATGTTTATTTTCAAGTGCTGAGCTTTTAGCATATTTATCAAAACTGAACATCCAAGGCAACAGGGAAACAATATCAATCTAATCCCTGAGAAAAAAAATCCTTCCCACCTTTAAAAAAGATAACTGCAATGTAGTCAAGTTGAAAGAAACATCAATATGATGCATGTAAAGTCATGGCCTTCCCAATGTGAAATGCCACGATCAGTAAAACAAAACATTTTAAAAAGCACTGACAATAATGGGAGACATACATCAAGGTCTTTTCTTTAACAAGATATGGTTGCTTTCAGCATTCACAGAACTGAAAGAATTTCTCACCACCACCAGGAAAATGAAAGCCCCATTTGAATCATTATGCTTAACATAATAGCATATTGACCTTGTGTTGTAGGAGAGAAAATACACTTCATGCCAAAAAGCATACATGAGAATGGTCCTTTCACTGCAGTTTTCTTTACTCTGCAAGAATATGCTATCTCTTCACATGACCTATATTATAAGCTTGGTAATAATTTAGCAGTACCACAGTAATACTTAAAGCTGTTTTGAATTATAACACTGTCACTAACCTATCAAGGAGGTGTTGTAATTTTTTTCACACCACTCAGCCTTACCAGCAGAACCCGAAGTCCCTATACAACTGGTCAGGGTCTGTTTGCCTGTGCCATGTAAGGTCTTTACAGGTTCACATAGTGTGTAAAAAGGTTTTTATTGCAGGCCAATCTGAGGACTTGTAGTGTTTTTACAGAGTATCATCTTTGCTTGTTGTGTGAGGGTGGGATAACATATTGGATGTTTATTAGACCTGGAGTCAATGCCCAGGCCAGAGCACTGCAATAAAACCGCCCTCTATAGCTGGTCAGTAGAGGCAGTGAACTGGGCTGCTAGCCTGCTCAGGCCAGATGCCACTGGGCGGCAAGGAGCACGTCTGTCCCCTAATCCCCATCACCACCAGGTCACCCTGGAAAGGTTTAAGAGTCATGCACACAGGGGGGATGTCTGCTTTGTTTACTGTAATATGTCACCTCTTCCAGTCTGTACTGGTAGCTAAATGAATGTGTATAGCACATTCTATATAAATACCTGTGCATGCGTGCAATGCATCAGCTAGCACACAGAAGAATAATGGCTATTCCAGATCCAAATTCACCAGTACTGTAGTACAACAGTCCCAATGCCTGACAGAGAAATGTAGGGCTAAATTCTGGGATGCTCTCCTCTATTTATTTTGGGCTTCTTCAATTTTTAAAGGAGAACCAAAGCACTGGCCAGAGGCACTTTAGGGAACCCTGCAGAAACATGAGAGATGAACCTGGCTGAAAAACACACAAAAACAATAGCACACACACGTCACGTCAATACCGGGCAGTGAGGTGAAATGCTGGGTGCTTAGGATCTGATGGACGCAGCCAGTCCCTTTCTCATCGATCTCTTCCTCAGACCATTTAGCACCTCTGCTACTCTGGAGGGCACGGCCACAGCTGTGTCTGTGTGGTCCTACAGCTGCACCATGGCACGCATGGCAGGAGGATCATGACAGACAAAATATCAGTCTGCGTTTGGCCAGTGTCTGAGGCACTTTCCGGGAATCGTGGCGATGTTATGGAACCAAGGGGAACCAGCCCCATCTTTATTGCTCTTTAATCAGAGCAGTGCAGGCTGGGTAAAGATCAATGATCTCTGAGTGTTAGCATTGACTGGGGCCTACAGCTCCCAATCAAGGGCCCCTCTCCCACCTAATGTTACATTTAATGAGCCAATTAGTCCACAATGGCGTGGTCGGCATCTTAAACTGTTGTTTACTCTACATTCATTATTAATATCTCATAGTTAGGTATGAATAAAATTAAAAGGAGCAGCGAGACCATTAGCTCCCCATGGTGGATGCTTATTAAGATAGGATGCTTTGTTATCTGAGCAAGGGGTGGGGTGCTAATTGTTCGTGGTGGGCAGGATATGCTGGTTCAGTAGCAAGAGTGGTTTGATTTATACAACCTTGGAGATGTTGATGCATGCGTGTATGAGAGATGGAGTGGTGTGGTTTGCTCGAATGCCTGTGAGAGAAGAACAGCCTGCATCCAGTGGCGTCAGATGCTGCTTTAGCTCCCTCGTAAACACTCTCTGTTCTTGCCCTCCACTCCTACCCTCTTCTCTCCCCTCTTCCCACCCTCCCTCCCACTTTAGACATCTCTGGGAAGGGGTATGAAAATTTGTTTTATCTCCCCTTGCTGTCATTCTGTCTCTCTATTGTTTTGTTTCTTTGTGTTGTTTTGTTTTTCTTGCTAATTCTACTTTTCGATTTCATGCAAAATGGGAGACAAAAAGCTGCTAATGGCCAGGGTAGGTCTGTTTTAGAAACCCATTGTAACATAAGGGAAAACTATTGATCATTCAGTAAAACTGGAGGTGAGTCAAAATCAAAAACCTCCAACTATCATCATTAGCACTCTTGTTCTGCATCCTTGTTCTGGCATGGCCGGATGTGGAAACACAGGGACTGGGACCGAAGCCTGCGGGGGGTGGGGTGGCGGGGTGGGGGTTGCCTGTTCCTCATGACGAAGATAGAGTGAGAGTGTGTATATGGAGGCTGGAGCAGAAAAAAATAAATCAAAAAATCAATAAAACATTAAAATCGCTTCAGTCAACAGAGCAAGACCCAGCTGCATCCAGCAGCTCTTCTGCCCAGAAATATTCTCTGCTGCTTCTATTGATGGGACTGACTCCAAATATTCAGCAGGCAAAGCTCCGTACATACCTCAGACGGAGGCCTGTGCATTTCATTTGGTAGAGAAGTGACACTATTCAATATGAACAAAATTAAACATATTACAGACTTTTTTTTGATTATGATATAGAGGTTACTGGCCTGAGGCATAGTACTTATGACCAATCAGTACAATTCCTTTTAAGAATTCATTAAATTAAATGATCAGTGAGCCAATTTTGAATGCATTTTATTGTCCCCAAGGCAAGTGGCTTTACAGATACTGGCTGCAAGGAATAGTCATTAAAGTATAACAGAAATCTGCTAAAGGCTATATTACAAAGACTAACAAATGGCAACATTTGTGTTAAAGTCTTCTTCCCCATCTTTCTTTCCTTCATTCTTCTATTCATCTATGGGCTACAGTAGGAAAGCAACAGGGTAAGCCTTTTCGGTTCCACTGCTCCTCGCCACTGAAGCAGTGCATAATAACTCATAGCCAACATCGTGCTGGAACGCGGCAGCAATTGCTTTCAAGCTCCCACTTAAAATAGTCCTGGTGACAAGCCTGCTGCTTTAAATAAGCGCCTCAGCCTGTCTGGAGAGGCTCCTTAATCCCAGTGGTGAGAGACACTCCAACAGGAAGACACTGGGGTGAAAAAACACTCCTGCACCAGAGAGACTGGAACAATTTACAGCAGGTGACTGTGGGAAGCAGGATTCACCGGCAGGGCGAGATAGAGGGAGCGGCAGAGAGCGCGTGGGGGGTGTGGAGGGGAATATACATAGAATGGAAATGAGACAGCTTACCTACAAATACCTCAGTGCCCGCACCCACAACACCCCCTAAAATACATCCTTTAGGGGCACTCCAGCACAAATTTACACTTTAAAAATGGAACTGCTCAAAACAGAAAAAGGCTGAAAAAACCCGGCCAAGAGAAATAAAAATATAAAAATCCATGGGGCAGCAACAAAGCCCAAATATCTATAGTCTGATCTTCTTTCCACTGCTAAGTTTCTGTTTCTGGACACTACTCTCTGGCCTCTCTGTCTGCCAGGGTGTGGTATGAGCCACACTCAGTCCCAGCTAGGTGACGTAATCTTGGGCCAGAGAGGGAGACAAGGGGGCTATGACGTCACCCAGCACCTCTAGCACTTCACTAACGTCCTCCCACCTCACACACACAAGCTTTCCTCTGAGAACAGTGTGTCCAGTACACAGAGGGAACATTTTGGCTTGTCCTCCCTCACTTAAAACTTTTTTTTCTTTCCCTCCCTTATTGCCTCCCTGTCCCACCCTCTCATTCTTTTCTACTCCCAGCCTTTGTCCCCTTTCTCCCCCACTTTTCTCCCTCTCTCTCTGCCACCCTATCACTTCCACTCTCCTTCCTTCCCCTCCTCCCTCTCCCACCCTCACTCCCTCTATACCTGAGGCTCTTGTTCTTTTATAGCAAATTGAACCTTTCACTCTGAAAGAAATAATTACTCTCTGGAGAGAAAGGGGACTGCCGTGGAATGCTGATATGACACACAATGTCACCTTGCCACTCAGGAGCTGCCTGCACACCCAGCTCAGAGAGAGAGGGGAGGTGAGGATAGGTGGGAGGGAAAGAGCAGGTCAGGGAGCGGGAAGGGTAAGGGAGGGTTATAGAATAAATGTAGCAGACGAGTAACAGACAGATAAAGAGAAAAAGCATGGGTGAGGGAAAGGGAGAGTGAGAGAAAACTGTGCCTGAACTGGAAAAAGAAAACAGGAGATGGAGGGAGTGAAACCACAAAGAGGACAGGGAAGGTATAGCAGGTAATAAGCCACGGGAAATGAGGGAAGGAGTGACCGAAAAATATAATAGGGATGAAAATGAGAGGGAGGAGACTGACTGAGAGGACTGACAGTGGTATGTGGAACTGTAAAGAAAAAGTGAAAGAAGAGGACAAGAGAAGATACGTGATAGGAAAGAGATGAGTAAGGTTACAGGGCTAAAGTGGGAGAGAGAGCAAGGTAGTGTTTTGGGGTCAGAATAAGAGAGCAGGAGTGAGAGATAAAGAGAAGGACAGACAGGTTGTGACAGCAAGAGCCCTTACTGGGGTCAAACCAGGGATGGATCCATCTTCATCCACTGGCATTTGTGAGCTGGGGAAGCAGGAGCAGCGAGAGCCGTGAGCCGGATCACTGCCATTTCCACTTATTACCCATCATGCCTTTCAGCAGAGCGGCCATGCGGTCATGCTCTGGCCCCTGGGAAGCTAAACGGCCCTCTGTGGGCTGAAAGGCAGAGGGGACAGAGTGGGAGGAAGGGAGGAAATAATAGGGGAAAACATAAGGGTTTTGGACCCTGTGATACTGTCAGTAGCTCTCAGTAAGGCTGGATCCAGACTTACTATGGGGAAGTCCAAGCTAGAGCAAGCCTACTGCCAGAAGTTTCTGCCAGTGTTAATTTAATCAACGACGTTTCCACAATTAAATTACAATAACAAAATAAAAAGATCCTTTTTATTGTGAAAGATGAACGAATGACGAATAAAAACCTAATCTCTTGACTGATAAAAATAATGTGTAATAATAGGTACAGTACACACCAAGATAATGACTACAGCACCCTAGACTAGGTAAAACTCTTACCACATTTTTAAAAATATGTTTGGGGGCTTTTTTTTTAGCCTTTAATGGAGAGTGACAGCTGAAGAGTGACAGGAAAGGGGGGGAGAGAGAGGGGGGAATGACACACAGCTAAGGCACCAGCTCTACCAGGTGAGCTATCTGGGCTATTTACCACATTTAAAAAAAGAAGACATATTCCTGTCCATCACACTTTGATAACAAACACTTCTGATGACTTCTTTTTGTTTATACCCACAATAACAGACATTTTTTGCCCTTTGGGGGCAACAGAAACATGTTGTAAACACAACACTGACAACTCATCACCTTAAGTTTTATATAGCAAACCTGGCGTGTGTGAGTCCAGTATTCACTCTCTTTTAGCTCTGTTTTTCTCCATACCTAATATCAGGCTCTTTAGCTGTGTCTGTCTGCCATTTGTTGCTGAGCAGGTACTATGTGTTTTTAGCAGGGCTGCCCCCTATAAGTTGATAATTGAAGTCATCAGTTAAGAAGACCCCAAGTCTACTCACATATTGTCAGACCATCCAATGCACTTTTGCTTTTTAGCTGCCTAATTGTGCACAAAGCAATGCAAGCTGTAAACTTTACAAACAGGGTCTCAAAATGACCACAAACCACAAAACTAACTGTGATGGAAGCAGAGAAGGATGATAGAAACAGAGGGCAGCATGGCTCCAGTGTTGGCTGCTCCAACACTCTCTGCTCTGGTGATGGCTGTTAGTGAAGTCGGCTAAACCACTTTTGAACCAGAGGGTGCAACAACCTCCCCTACTGCCGTCCACAGTGATTGACTCTTTGGCTGACAGCGCTATCAACAGCCCGGCAGGAGAGGTGCTTCATGGTGTGCTGGGATTTTATAACTAAACTATAAACAGGATACACACTTTTACTTTCTCTGACTGTGGGAATCTGATGTTTTCACATGACAGATGAGGAAAAAAGTCATTAAAACTTGTGCCTTACAGGTAAAACACAAGTCTTGTGTAGGCTGATAGAAGTTTAGTGTGGCACTGAACTGAAAAAAAAGAAAGGAATAGTTAAATATTTGCATTGAACAGCCAAATTTGTCTAACAACATTTTGTTCTTAACATTTAGTTTTTTTAGAGTTAGCCCTTTCACATTGTTAATTGACACATTGCTATTATAAAGCATATATATATAAATTATAGCCACTTATGAATGATTCACCTTTTTGGATATTACAGTATTATTAAATGTCACATTTTGGCTGTTGTTGGGAATTCATCATAGAAAATTTTGGTGTTTCTTCTACAAATTTTGAATCTGAATTAAATGGTGACTCTAGAGATTTTTAAGAGACATTGACAATTAATTAATTAAAGTAGCATTACACACATTTTATACATGAATATCAGTTTATCTATCATAAGGTGTACTGCTCAGCCTCTGAAAACATTTGTACAGTGTCTCCTGTGGCTCTGGAGGGAGCTTTATAAAGTCTCAACAAATTACCCTGACAATGTCGTTAGTTTGTCTCATTTTAGGCTTAAGACTTGAATGGAAGTGCAAAAGTAAACCACTGAACTATACCCCTTTAATTAATACAATTTCAACTGGATATTATTATCTTATATTATTATATTCACTTCATAAAACTAGACCTGTTATTCATCAACTAAAACAAGACTAAAACTGAATAAAATGAGAGGTCCCTGAAACTAATATTGTCTTGTATAAAGACTTAATCTGAATTCTGCTTATACTGCTAATGTAGTTACTGTACAATATCTGCAGTTAAACAATTTATTGAGCCACAATACAATTAATCCCTTGTATCTTTATCTCTACTCATAGCATCAGAAATGTACAAAATACAGAACATTTCTCAGAAATCTAATTATTCTAAGAAGGAAAGAACAAAACATACGTATATGCATACTGTATACACCTACACACACCTCTCTAACAGCCAACCTCAACCACCTCTTATACCGTGCCTTGTGAAATGAGGGCTATTTTTAATATCTGCTTGGGTGCCTTCTGAATAATGGGCAAATATTACTCAAGGTCACAACTCATTTGTCAGGCTGTGAGTTGAAGGAATGGCCCAGTGCACTAAGGCTAACATTCAGCTTTTATTCCGCTGATAAAACCTACAGCGACTTTACGAGTACAAGCAGTTAAAAATGGAAGAATAACAGGGATTGGTAAGACAGAGGTGTGTGGCAGAGAGTGGTGGACAGCATGGAAGAGAATAATTTGTAGAGAATGAAGGAAGGAAGAGGAACAAGGACCAAATTGGAGAAAATCCATCAGCTTATTGCCTCGTGATGTTATAACAGAATGCCAAAGGTGGCAGGAAGGAGTGGCTCTGAGGATAAATCATGTTGCCTCTGCCTCCGTGACAGCTTTAGTCACAGTGACGTCCACAAAGGGGTTGTGGTGATCAAACAGAAGCTGTGATGACTTCATCCAAATGTCACATGCACACAGTGCTACAAACACCCCGTGTCTCCCTGGGCAAGCATTATTTGATCCTGGGAGACAGGCTCATGACAGGCCATAACATGACAACTAGTCACATATCTAAGACAGTGAATGACAAGACACAGTTCGCCAAGTCTATCTATAATACATAGAATAGTAAAACAGATACAGAGGACACCACTACCATGTCATGCCTTACAGCTATATTATTAATCATAGGGGTTTGCAGTTTACTGTCATACAACTGTAAACTATTACTGTGCACTGCCACTGTGTACTTGCAGCCCCACAACCCCTGGTCTTAGGTTATTAAATCCTACAGCCCCCAGCATGCATCTCCAGCTAAGATGCTTCCAACCCTGGCCAAAGACTTTTATCTTCCTCCCCAGCACAGGCATGGCACCTCCGTGATGCTTTCAATTTTCTGCTCTGTGCTTCTGTGTTTTATGGGGCTGTGCAAAGGTTCCAGACTGACTGGCTGGGCTGACCTGGACTCACAGCCTGTTGGTGCGTGTGCTGTGGTTGGGGTGACATCAAGGCCACTGGCCAACCAGGGACAGGGCTGCGTGGCATCATCAGCCAACCACAGAACACCTAGACACCCCATCCACAGATACACAGGAAGACATCATGTTCCACACATGCTGGCAACACATGCAGTGCTCTCACATACAAAGAGTAATCATAACACACAGCACCGGGCTGGGGTGACGGTTGCTTTAGTCCAGAATATTATGGCTCTTTATAAGGCCCATCCTTTGCTCTGAACAAAAAGCAGATTTTCATTGGCACAGTCAAAGAGTCGGAGCCAGTCTTTGTTTTTGTTCCAGTTCGCATGAAAATGGGTTATGCAAAGCTGAAAAGGAAATGAAATTCCATTCCAAACCAGGCTCAAAAACTGTAATTACCTGTACAAACAGATGGATGGAATAAGTAAACCACAGCTTCTGTACAGTCAGAGCATCTAGGCACAGGGAGGAGCCTGGGTCTGCTTTTATGTTAACACCAGGTAAAAGCCACATCTTTCTTTCTGAATGCCCTGTCTGCTTTTATTCATGCATGCAATTAAGTTCAATCTTAGCATTAGCTCTAAATGGCTATTTATTGAATCAGTGACTTATCACTGGTTTATGTGGTAGTGGTCAGTGCAGTTTGTGTGGCCACTGAGGAGAGCTCATTCAATAACAACCCTGTCTCACATCTAAATACACAATGTATGGTATGTCATTGTAAAATTATGGATAGCATTTGCAGCCTATATAACATAACCCATAACAGATTTATTCTCCTCTGTGAAAATTAAGTTTCTTTAAAAAAAATATATATATATATTAGTAAATGTTGTTGGCTGGGTTGAAGATATGGAATAGAGATGGAATGACCAAATAAACAACAGGTGTTCCCTCCTGTGAGCATCCATCATCTAGTGAGCACACATTTCCCACGACCCTCCATCTCCCCTGGCTGCAGTCTCAGTTACTTTTGCTGCCTCTTGGCACTCCAAATTGAATCATTACTTGGATTGAAACCCTCCGAACTTGGCTTTTTTCAGGTGTAAATACAAGGTTGATGGGAAGGTAACTCAATAAGGAGGATTTACAGCAACCGTTAGATGATGGCCTGGTGACCCAGCCCAATACTGAAGAGCAGCTGTCCTCCAGGACCTCTAGGTGTCTCCCTCCCCGGTATGTGATTTGGCTCAGCTCCTCTTCATGCATTTGTACCTGGTCAGAGCAGGCTGAAGGGGCAGGGTTCAGGACCCTGTCAAATCTTCCCTCAAACCCTGGGCTTCTCACACAATTAAATCTAAATCCCATGTGGGGTATGAGGCAAGGATGGAAGAACATAGCTCCCATGAAAAGGCTTGAATAGTGAGCAGAGGTTTTCCCTGTGCAGGGGAATATGGTGTGATGCATTACATCTCTCTACCCAGCACCCATAGCCCACCGCTTAGCTGATCTTTGAAAGATATTGCTTATAAAAGAGATGACTCCAGGCGACGGCCAAGTTCTGTAGTTTTATTACACCTTGGGGCTACAGCGGCCTGTCTTTGGAGAGATAAGGTTGTACCCTTTTCATTTTGTATCCTCCGGCCGATATTTTAAGCTGGCTTGTTAAGGGCAGGCGAGCTGAGTGCTGGAACAGAGTTTGATGCATGGCTTTACAACAGGAGCCGGGCCCATAACGCTCAAAGGCCGATCATTACTGACCTTAATAGCCCAGTCTGCATCTGGGCTTGATTGATCGTGCCTAGCAGGTTGTGAAATGCGCCATCTGGAAGGAAGGAAGGTGAGATGGGCAAGCAGAGACGAGGGAGAAGGCAGGCAACACCAGCCGAGCACGGAAGAAGGGAGGAGAAGAGGAGAGTGGGAGGAGAGGCGGGAGAAAAAACACAAACCTAGACGATCTTGTACTGAAATTGATGGCCATAGTGGGATGCTGTAGAAACTTAACTGCACTAAGAGGCCCACCAAGCACCATAAACACTGTCCCTGACATAAACAACAACACTTAGCCAGACTAGGTGTATACAATATTCATCTGAGGAGCTGCTGCTTGGTAACTCTTGTTTACTTGCTCTGTGCACTTGGATAAAATCAGCACTGCTTAGGTGAGGCAGCAGGATGGTAGAGTAAGTGTGACATGAGTAATGTAAATAAGCGTAATTTTGAATGCATGTGCATCTACTTTTGTGTGTGTATGTGTGTGTGTGTCCATGAGAGATGTGTGAAGAACCGAGCTTGGTTAGGTCCACAGAGTATCCTACTATAGTGCTTTATATCATAAATCCTGCATTATGTATGATTCTCAACCACTACATTGGTGCCACGGATTATCATAAGGCACTCAATATTCTGCTGCACAATTGAAGCCAAAACATTGTTCGGTCACAACTTTGCATAAACCCACCATATGAAACAAAAAACCTGTTATTGAATAACAAAAAATGTATAGTAATATCATTCTAGTAATATCATCAGTCAGAAGTACCTTTTATTCCAGTTTTAAATCTATGAAACGTGTTTGGCATCTAGGAAGCAGCACATGATGTCTGTACTTCATACAAAGTTCATGAATAGTAACTGTATCACTCAAACCATTCATGCGCAATGAAATTTCACTTCTATAAGTATTCAAGTTGGCAGAACACTGGAGAGCAGCCTTTTTGTGTCAGCTGAAGCTCTCAAGAGACCATCAAGCTCGTGTTCTCCATTACCATACTCTCCTCTCAGTCAGTCAGTAATGGTAGCTACAGTATGGTGAACTAATGTGTATCTGGTAGAGAAAAAGGACTCTGACAGACTCCTTTTTGCACTTCATTAGACCAATTATTTGGCTTGCTGAGTCATTTGACCCAGCCAAATCAAGTGAGTTATGATAAATTCAGAGAGCGTTATACTGCACTGTGACTTTGATATAAATATATTCATACTTCTGCATTTGCCTGAGACTCTAGTACACTGCATAGCATGTAACACACCATAACCTGGGTGTATAAAAGTGTTTAACAGCAAATTTATGTATGCTGTAATCAGCACCGCAAAATGTCTTTGGGGCCAACTTATGTGAGGGAAGATGAAACATCTGGTTTCAGGTAGGTTAGAAAAAAGAACAAGGGAGAGAGAAGGAAGGTAAGAAAGCATACAGTATGTTTGTCTGTATGCAGTCTTAAATGTATGTGTGAAAGAGATCAAGACACATGCACAGATTGTAGGCTTGTGCATGTGTGCATGAGTTTGAGAGAGAGTTTGTGTGAGTGCACTGGTGTGTGTGTACGCATGAGTGTGTGTGTGTGTGTGGGTGTGTGTGTGTGTGTGAAAGGGGAAAGGGATGACAGAGGGCCAGGTGGAACGGAGACTTCTGTCGCTGACTCAACACCTTTCTCATTTTATTACCAAATCATCCATGACAAACAGCTCTGGCGTTTGGCAAAGGTGAGGCAGGCAGGATAAAAGCTGGGATGAGAGCAGAGGAGGTCACCTCAATGCTGCAAACATTGCATTGGTAATGTAACATGTCTGTGTCACTTCAAATGTCACCTTTACATGATGTAGTCATCCATGTGTCATTTTTAGATAGACCGGGGTGACAGTGATGGCTCTTACTACCCATAGACTCCCACCATCACAACACAAAAGGCTGGTGACGGAGAAATGTTATCACCTGAGTGACTACCAAAAGAAAATGCTTGGTGACAACACAATCAATAGAGCCTGTAAAATATGAAGCAATCATTCTTGGTGAACATTCAAAACCAAGTCAACCATAATGATGAAAAAATATTTTGAACTCCGCTAAAATGGAAGTGCTGCTTATAAGATCTATTTTATTGAATGATCATAACAACATATCAGTTACTGTTTATTAAACACCACAGCCAACTAAAAAAATCTAAATTGCAGAAATCATATGTAGCCTTTTTTTTTTTTTAACTCTTCATCTAGTTCTCCTATACCAGCTTGTGAACTCCTGGTCTTGAAACAAAAGCAAGATTGTTTCTGACCCTTATTTGGGGCCAGTGTTAGATTAAGCATATGTTATTCTAACTAGTCAGTGCTGGACTGTACGGTAAGAGGGCAGGCCTGCCATTCTTCTCGTCAATGAGAAAAGCCAAAGCCTTTTGTAGCTACGTGAGAGGGAGCAGATTAGTCTGATTGACGGCTATAAGATGCTAAGGATGGAGCTTGGAGCACAGCAAGCCACGGCGTTGGAGTGGAATGGAGTTCATTCATGAGTTACGAGTGTGTTTCAGTGATGTAGTAAAAGACGAATAAATCCTCCCAACAGCCTGCGAAAAAAATACAACCTCAGGCTTGTGATGGAGACTCATACAAGTCAACAGGAAAAAGACTGAGACACTGGCGGCTGACACACATACAGTATGCCAGAAAATCTAACCACAAATCAACACCAGATATAGTAAACAGCAGAAAATACACATCAAACTGCCATGCCACTTCAAACAACTTTTGTTTCTGCCGACTTTTATATTTTACCCACAGCGAAGACAGCGCTGAAAACAGGCAAAGAGTAGCCCTGAGGACTGTCACACTCTCCTTTTGTCAAGTTTATTTTTCAAGGAGATATTCCCTACTTAAGAGGCTGAGGGAGCCCGTGTAAAGTCCTGGACAGACAAGGAGCATGCTGATATAAATACCAACACAGTTAAGAGCTCTTCTCTGCCTCACAAGGACCCAGACCTGCAAGGACAAATGACCGTCCCTGATGCTGTCCCTGAGTCCCTTTGCTAAAAGAGGCCGGTTTAAGGTTAAGAGGACCTCGAACCCACCAGCAACCACCAAGCTGCATTTACAAAGTCAAACTTCTCCTCTCATGAGAAACCTAAGCAGGGATATGTTTTTAGCTTGAGATAACCTACATTACACACAGTATTATCACGCAGGTATAGTAACATTAACTTAAGAGTTTTGACTGAGGCAGAAAATATGACAAGAAATGTAATGTTTCAGAATGAAGGTATCGGGAATACATTAGGATGGAGTAGATAAAAATCTCATTAGTTTTCAGGTGTCAGTAAAGATTATTCCTGGACTTTTTGTTTATTATCAGGCTGACTAGTGTAGAAGCTCCCAGTGGAGACCAAGTGTTAGGGATTAACATGTCATCACAGAAGGGGGAACACAGACATTCTGACAGTTACACTCGTGAGTTGAGGCTTCATCTAACACCTGCCTCACACCTCCTGTCTAGAAGCGCACCTGTTCTGACACAGTGTGAGGCTCAGAGCTGTTCCTGGAGCAGTGTTTACACCTGTCCTAGCCTCACAGCAACACACCACGATGGGGAAGAATGAGAGGGGCTGAGGATCAGGGATATTGGGGAAAGAGGAAGATGCAAAAACAAGAAATTGATGGAAATTTCCTGTGGAGAAGCTGGGGTGGAGTAATGGCAATGCCTGAGCACGCTCAGCAGCGCTGTGGTGTCGAGGTAACATTGATGCATGGTGTGACCTTACTTGTAATGCCAGCCTTAATCTACGCAAGTGGAATAAATGAAGTGGGGCCGCTGCGGACGTGTCACCCAGACTTATAAAGACAAATCCACCACCGCTCTGAGCTGTGTACATGTATTCATAAAAGTCAGAGAGACAGACAGAGTGGAGTGCCCAGCATTGCCGGCTGGCTGGCGACAAACACATCCTAGCTCATGGTTGTCATGGCTGCATGGAGCTGTCTATCATTAGGTGTAGCACACAGAGAGTATGGGAGATATGAAGGTGGAAAAAAGATGAAAAGAAAAAAAGTCCAAAAAATTTAAGAAGAGAGTAAAAAGCAAAAAAGCTAAAGATAAAAGGGCAACTTTTTTACATTATATTTTATGTAATATTTGTCACTGTATCTTTCAAAACATTCATACAAAGTGACACATAAAACATATAAGTGCCACAGAATCTAGATGGTGACATGATGAAAATCAACATATTTGAGCACATTTTATAACATATGAAAGATAGTTAAAGATTAGAGAGAGAGCAAGTTTACAGAACTGTTACAGAATTTAAGTATTGTCATAATGTAAAAAACAGTCCTCATGTAACTGAAATTTGTAATAGGAGAAGGCCACAAGCTCTCAGTCAAAGGATCTATGCTTTTGGCTTTTTTGTCAGCGGCTCAAGGATTCCCACAATGTATAAATCTGTTTATGGTCTTTACTTAAAAATGATCAATACAGAGGCAAGTATCTTTAGTGGAGTATCTAAGCTTGTGTGAGTATTTGAAAACGATTTGTGAGGACAGTACTTAAACCTTGAGACGAACTGCTTTATTGAAAATCCCAGTGTGCTGACACTAACACAACTTGTCATAGCCACTCATTACAGTTTAACGACGGATGTCCTGACAAACAATGTTTTCTGCCGTATAGTCGACTGGCTGTCAAGTTAGCTGCAGTCAATTCATACTTGGCTGGCTTTATTGGCATGTAGTTCAAGTAAAGAGCCATCATTGATCACCGTGCGTTTAGTCTGTTTGTTTCGGAGCAGTGGGAGCTGGCCGGATTGACAACAGGCCTACCCTTGATGGATGCTGGGCTGACAGTGGACATATGGATGTTGAGCACTGACACATGCGTTGGGAACTGGGATAAGGGTGTGTCTAACATGCCAACAATCTCATGTCCACTATGAGGCCTGCTTCCCCTCCCCCTCCTGCTCCCTGTCCGGGCCTCGCTCTGACATGGCTGTGATTAATGCCCCTGGCCAAGATGATGATAATAATGATCATAATTAATCAAGGGTTCTTCCTGCACCTCTAGGAGTCCACAGTGACCTGGAAAAGACACCCAGACCTCTTTTCCCCTGTTCTCCCCCTTCCTCTCTCTCTCTTTCTCCCTCTCCTCCTCCCTTCTTCCTCGTCTCACTGACAGGCCTGAACCTCGGCCCAGCAGAAAGAGCCATGCATTATCCTGCCATCACCACTTCTATTTATATCACACCGTCTATCACTATCACTTACTCTCCTCCACCCGCCTTTCCTCCGCCCGCCTCTCCAAAGTGGAGTTTTCTTAAAGCTGCCCCATATTTCCTGGTGGAATAACGCTGCCTATGCAAATGGCTAGGAGTCAAAGAACCAGCCTTGGTGACAGTGAGAAACTAACATCATCATTTTTTAGACATAGACAGAAACAACGTCCAAAACAAAAGCCACCACCTCTCCCTGCCTGAGGCCTGGCAGGAGTCTCCCTCTCTCTCTCCTCTGTAGTGTATTCCTGAAGGTTTGACATGCTTTGTGTATGTGTGTATGTGTGTGTGTGTGTGTGTGTGTGTGAGAGAGAAAGCATTTCTGTGAGGAGAGTGTGTGTCTCTCACAGAGATCTAGAATATATGCAGCTGCAGAATGATATTTTAAATTCCTTGGCGGCTGCCAGGTAACAGTAGCCTGGAGCAATGGAAAAGTTTTTTTGTCTCACCTTCTCTTTATTTCCCCTGGTGAGAAGGATACAAAGCTCTTTTGCTCGGCTGAGTCGTACGTGCCAGGCATGTGTTCAAAACACCTCCCTCCTCCCCAAGCTACTCAAATGCACATTGCATACAGCTTGTCTTATTTTTTTATTTAACTGTCTCTTAATACACTCTGTCCAACTGTACTAAGGACCTGAAGGCAGGTGCTGATAGTGCTTACACATCACACAAAGCATTAACCCCACACTTATAGTATAGGGTAGTATCACCAAGTGCAGCTCTGAATTAAAAACTATAAATGCCAACATGGTATTTTACTCAGTAATGCAATGACGAGCTTTCTGTTCGTATAGCAATAAGTCACATCTTTCTTCTTCTTCTTCTTCCCTAAATATCTTTCTATCTCTGGATTTTTGTCACTTTGTGTTCTAACACGTCTCTTATCTCAGTCTGTATTTAGGGCTTTTCTGGATCTTACTGAAATCACGGCCAGACTTGCCAAATCCCCCTGTACCCCTGTGCCAGGCCCAGCCGCCCACGGTGGATCCTGCTATAGAAACAACTGCACATGACATCATCAGAGCTCGACCCACACAGAGCAGGAACAAAGGAAGACCTACATTTACCCCTATACCAACCAGGTGGCCTACATTCCCAAATTGCATAAGATAACAGGATCGCTTCTTGTTCTTTGCTCTGTGTTTCTCATACATTTCAAAATGCTTCAGCAGGCGCTCCTGCCAAATTGAGTTCTTAAAACAAACAGATGAATACATGGTACATTGCCTGTTATTATCATTATCGTCATCGGTGACGCTCAACCCAACCACTAAACACATATGTACTAAAAATGCACAATAGATCTGACTTCATCTGAGCCCGAAGTGCACTCTGCCGATTTACAGCGCTGTTCCTCTCTGTATAAGTGCTATAATGCTTTATGATCTGATTCCAATTCTATGTTGACACCATGAAATGAAACTGCTAGATCTCACCAATGGTAAAACACAAACCACATTTGCTCCATTGCCCTACAGTCAAAACGCCTGTGGATACCTTGGTACCAGTGTCCACCTGCAGTATATAAGCAAATTGTGAACACAGAAACAAAGCATAAAAAAGGGTTAGAGATGATTTAAAAGCAAAGAAATTTCATTAATTAAAGCTGGAATACACATCCATGCTAATGACAAATATGACAATGACAGACAAGAAAAGTTATAATCTTATTCATACTCAAGGTCATCCAAAGTCGTGATAGCTGACGGTTATTGAATTGCCAAGGTTGCAGAAAAAGTTAGCACAAAGCTCTTTTCTCTTCTTTGATAACAGTGTGGCGTGATGTGCTCAGTCTGGGCAGCACTGCTTTGAATCTGTTCTGGTCAGAGTTTGAGGGGTCGGCCCTCCCACAAAGGCCATCTCCAACCTACCCTGCGGAGACCTTGAGCATACTGCAAAGCAACAGATGATGAAGGGATTGATGTATAGACACAAGATAATATGTATAAAGCGATGGTGGGAGGGAGAAAAAAGGAGGGGAAAATGGTAAAAGTCTCTGGAGTCAGGGGAACAGCTAAGGCAGCCGTTGCTGGCAGCAGAGCAGTCATCTTCAGTCTTTGGGGCCAAAGTGAGGAGCCTTGAGGCACTGACTGCACAACTGCTCTGCCAAGTCTGTGTCTAAGAAAGTCTAAAATAAAGGCTTCTTATCACAAAAAAATACAGCATGTCTCCAATGAACACAAAGATGCCGTTGATAACCTTGCACTTGTGCTAAACATCATCTCTCCCCAGGAAGCTGAAAGCAGGGAGGAAATATTGACAGAAATGTTTTCAGATTATTTTCTCATGACTAAATCAATACACAGATGGGCCATCTCTTCAGAGTGGAGTTAGGATGGAGTCATCCTGAAGGTCAAGCAGTTAGCCCATTAAAGAGGAAGCTAGGCGCACAATTTGGCAGCACATCTCTACCTCCTCCTGCATGGCACAGAGGTAGCAACCTTGAGGAGTTGATTAGCGGTAGAGACGGCTCCCACGACACAGGAGACCCCCGGCTCATAAAATCCAAAGCTCGGTAGCAGAACAAGGGAGCCTGGGAGAGGGGAACTGGAGGGAATTCAAAGCAGAAGAACTGCCTGCCTGCCTCATCTTTTACAGGACAAATTAAAACCACAGCGGAACAAGTCATAAAACAGGAAATAATGAATTCAATTATACTTTTTAGTGTTTAGGGGCTGCTGGTGAGATGTGCTGAGTGGGCAACGCGAGACGCGTGCACAGCAGCGGGCACAGACTGATGACTATGTTGGTGGCGCTGAGCTTTGCTGAGGGCTGCGTGTGTGCTGACTGCATGTCTGCATGCCCCTAGGAGCAGTTTAGACCTCGACAGGGCCTTCATTAGCAAATGAATGACTCTTAATTGGCCTCGCAAATACACAGGATGCTTGTTGATTATAGGGAGGGTTTTTTCCAGCCAGTGCTTGTACTTCACCACAGATGCACAAATACACAAAGTCTATACACAGCAATATACAACTAAACGAGCAAAGAGGCATGCTTTAGCGCAGGCAGTACTGACAATAACTGTCATGTCATCAAAATGACAGACAATTCAAGGCTTTGCCGTGCCAGGTTCAAAAGCAGGGCTTCAGCTGTCAACAAAGGATCCTGACAAAGAATTCTGGGACATATTCTCTCTCTTCAGCCTATCTATACTTCTCTCTATCTCCTTCTACCTCCCACTACCTATTTTTCACTCTTTTTCAATACGCTCTAGCTTGTCCCCTGGCATTACTAACACCTCAGCAGGAGGGAGAATCACAGACAAGAGTCCCCGTGTCCTAGATTCAGCAACACTGGCAGGAGCACGGCACATACTGGCCTATCGTACTAGCTGCCATATAGGACTGAAAAATCAGCGACACAAAGCAGCCCAGTTCAAACACAATACAGAAGAGCCCACAGGACCCACAGTCAGTGTTCACATACACTCACACTTGCAGCTGCAACGTGTTATAGTGAGGATTACTCCAATGGTATTCCCTATAGTTAGGTTTGTTATATCACTAATGCCATCAGCACACTCTTCTAATCTATGTGTAACAGTGTGTTTGAGCATTTCTGTAAGTTAACAGATAATACAAAGATATAACATGAGTACCAAAAAGAGTATCAGCATAAACATATTCTTTTATGAATTAATGTTTGTGGGCATATTTGTAAACAGGAGCTAGAATAAAGGGTGATAAGAAAGGAACAGGAAGAAAGAAAGCAATTAAGCAAGAAAGAAAAGAAAAAGAAAGCAAAAGGGGTGGGTTGAAAAAAAAAACTGAAAGAAAAAGCACAAATGGTATCTTTGGAAAGTCACTGTCGCCTCTATGCCCCAGCCCCTGGTGCCACTCACCCACCGCCAGCCTGCCAATTAAAGCCCTGATTAAAACCGACAAAGTGTCTCCAAATGAAGAAAGAGCTGTTGGAGGTCTTAACTGCTGAAGCCTGTCAATTACACTGCCAGAGGAAAGCGGTGAGGGAAGAGCAAGAGGGTATAGCAATGACACGCAAAGCAGGGGGCACAGATGAATATAAGATCTCTCATTCAATGCTCTATGACTCCCCATGCTTCCCCTGAAAGATAATGGATAATATGTGAGGAGGAATTTAACAGAGAAGTAGATTTTTATACTATTTTTTTTTCGTTCCCCCCATTATTTTGTCTGTTCTTTTGTTTGAGCATACAAATTCTCATATTTGTGGGGAAAAATGTGTCATGTGGTAGACTTATTAGAGATATAGCAAACCAACAACACAGTGTCCTTTTTGTTACCTCTTGTTGCATGTTGCCACTGTAAGTCATAGAAGCCCCACAGTGATGGGCTCAACAGCAAAGCCCTCAATCCCAGATAAACCACCCACAGTGTACATCAGCTGCTAAAATATGATGGTATTCGTGAGGTCATAAATCTTGTTTCAGCGGGACGGGAAGAGAGAAGAAGCCCTAGTCTCCCCTGCATCGTTACAGCAGCATCCCTGCGGCCCATTCCACCTCCATTTAAGCTAAATGTCAACTTTTCAGCTCTTTTTTTTTTCTTTTGCTTCCTGCAGTTGCCATTTGTTTTAACACAGGGGGAGGAAAGTAAGAAAATAAGTCAACAGGAAGAAAACTACAAAGACTTTGTTGTCAGCGGCTTTCAGGGCTGAGTGGATCGCCGAATGTTCTATAGTTCACAAAGAAGAAAGAATCCAGTGGAGAGTAAACTTGGAGATAAAATGGATTCCCGATCTGTCTGAATCTCTAACTCAGGAGCCAATGATATGAGTAATGAGGGTTGCTATTTGTTATAACAATGTCCTGTACCTGAACTGAAAGAATAATTTCACATCCAAGTAGAACTCTAATTCCCTAATACTTCATAAATGTTATTATTATTTAGACATTAATCATCATTAAGAACCCTAATGATATTCTTTCAGTTTAATTAAATTGGAATGGGTTTTTTTGTACTCTGTGGTGCCAAGTGAACGTACTGCAAGACGCTCTGGAAAGACGCTCAATCATCTGCAGCCAGATGGCTGTGGATTAAGAAATAACTGGCGTGCAAATTCACGTGGGTTGCATGGAAACAGGGAACCACCTAGGCTATGCTATTGTCACTGTCACACTTCCCAAACATGGTGTAATACATTAGGGAAAGGATTTATATGCCACATTTTTGTGTCCTTTTGACCAATATGGTGGCTTTGAAGGCTGTGTTCGAGGTAAAACAGAGGATATCACAAACTGTCCAACCGTCTAAAATCCACCATTAAAAAGGCGATATCTAAGCATCTGTTTAATTTATTCATGCTTTCTGCTGTTTTTGTTATAGTCACCTTGTAAAGGGTGGTCTGCTGCTCTGCCGTAGGAGGGAAAGATTGTGATGGTGTTGGGTGAAAAACAACGAACAGATGAGAAAGCGCCTGTATGCCTCATAAAACAGAGATCGCCATAGAACAACCATTTCCTCCTAGCACATAGGGAAAAACACAGCTAGAGGACAGACAACAGGCTCAGGCAGAGGAGCCAACGCACCGGCCATCTGATAACATTAAGCCCACTGAATCCCACCACTCACCGTCTCTCTCTCTCTCTCTCTCTCTTGCTTTCTCCTATACTCTCTCTTGCTGTCTGTCTTTTTCTCCCCTTCTAGTAGATGAGGAAAGAAAAAAAAGCTTGAAAGATGGAAGAAAGACAAAAAAGAAAACAGTTTGATAGACAAAATAAAAGAAAGAAGGTAGACAAGAGTGAAGGTAAGAACGCGAGAAAAGGCCCTATTTTTCAGACCAAGCTGAGGCCCTAAGGGGCATGCATTAAACACTGTGTGAGGCAGACCTCACCCTTTACTACTCTATTGGTTTATTCAGAGGGGAGGCAGCCACTGTTAATATTTCATGGGCCAACCAACAGTATAAGAAGGTGTAAGCTCACGGGAGACTCCAATGCCCCCCTCATTTCCCCTCCTCGCTCTGGCACTTCAGATGTGTCATGTTGCATAAGTATTGTGTCTTTGTCACTGGATCATGTGTTGTACACGTATCAGCACAAGTGCATGTGACTGTACTCTTCTGTGGCTGTGTCTTTCTCCCTTTGCCTGATAATGCAGGGTAAATGCATTGAAGAGCAAGGCTGAGTGGTCAACGCACTCATTCAGTGGATTAGTGACGGTAGCCTGTATCCTTGAACTGAGGAGGTGTAGTGCTGCAGAGAGGGCTTGTTTTTTCCCAGCAGTGTCATCTAACTGTCCACCACTAAACCCCATAACACACAGCTGCCTTAAAATCAATCCTGTTAGGGTACCACATTATCTTGCATAGAAAACACTTTCCCATTATCAAGTTAGACAAAAAATAGGCAGACATCACTATAAACTGGAGATCATTACATCTTAAAAGCACAGGCCCGACTTGGTCATTTTACCTAAGCGTCCTTTGTCCACTGCACCAAAACGAGACAACAGACTTTTTTCTCTAAACCCAATTGTAAGTCTTTAATGGGCAATTGTAAGATGCTGTGTCAGACATCCACAAATGGGTGCCATCCTTCATTGGCACCTCTCAAGTGTCTGCATGAGTTGAACAAAATAAAAAAAAGCTAAAGCGGGACAGAGCCTCTAAGAGCACAAAAGACACACAATGAATCGAGTGCTCTGGTCTTGGCTGTGGAGAGGCACTTTGCTGACTTCGTCCCCTGAGTGCCAGAGCAGGAGGACAGTCCTTTGTGTTGCAGAAGTCTTGGGCCACTGAATTCCCTGTTTCAGCGATTCTTTACTAGGGACAGATCCCGAGAGGTGCTGCTTCTCCCTGGGCTCCTCCACTGTGACTGACGTCCACCTTCTGTTCTCATGTAGAGGGGCAAATATGGGCCACTATCTGACCCATTTCAGTGACTCACTACCTGAACGCAACTGTCCTTAAAAGCAAGTGATGATAGCAGAGGTCACCCATTACCACTTGGAAAATGGGCACACCAGTTTAACACAAGATGGTCCAGGAAATAGTTTAGTGGTTTGTGAAGCAAAACAGCATCACTAAACTTATATTAAACATGCCTAATTTCCATAAGCTTCTAATTGCACTGTTTTATTTTTCAACCTTTTTTCATTTCTTGTGTAACCTGATCAGTCACCCAGTCACTACTCAGCTTCACAGTTGTTCATCATACTGTTCTTTGAGTGCACAAAAATTTGCAGAACAAGAATGGCATGAAGTGCTGTTACTAGTTTACAGGCTGGCCTCAGGCAGAACGTGCTGATGAAGAAAGTTACTGTACAGGTCTGTCCCTCTGAAACTGTTACAGCCCGTCTGGATGGAAATGTTTTCATAAGCCTATCAAATTCATCAAGGGACTGTTTTATGGGGTCATAAAACAAGGTGTAATAAATACAGCACCTCAGGTCAAAGAGTTGTTAAGTTCTGATACCTATGGTGCGGCCGGGGCCATGGCTAGACCAGCTTAAGGCAGAGCAATTATTTCTCTCAAGAGTGATGTCAGGCCCTGTATGGCAAGGGTTAGAGCATAACACTCAAAATACAGGTGGTGATTAAAGGCAGAACCCTACTTTTGTAATCGTCCTCACAGTCACAGAGGAAAACACAAAAAAACAGTTTAGAGTGACAGGAACAATAGGTGGAAGAAACAAGTATCTTAAGGAACAAATCATCTCTATGGTGTAAAAAAAATACTTTTTTTAGATGAACAAAGGAAAAACACTGCTCACATACTGTGGTCCAGACGGGCTCTAAACTCACTTTTGAGACAGTGCAGTTGCAGGGGTCAGATGGAGAGGTAGACGGGGGGGTGAGAGAGACACTGAGCAGCAAATGAATGCAGAAGCCGTAGAACACCTTGACAGGCAGATATCTTGCTATGCACGAGATCCACCTCAGGGGACGTCTGGCTAATTTCCTGTGAAAACAGCAGACTAGCGAGGCAGGAGGCCGCGGGTGGAGGTATAACAGAGAACAGGGAGGAGGTAAACTATTTTCAGTTCCTAGAAAAGTCTCGTCAGAGTTTGTTCGGCTGGCAGTACTGACATGGGACAGGTGGACGGGGAGAGAGGTGGGGGATGGAGGGCGGCAGTCGGGTTGTGTCTGGGCTGAAACAGCTGTGATGGAGACCCCTCCCTGTCTGTGGAAGAGCGGTGATGGTACATGATTATTCAGCATGGCTCCTCATCTGCATCTCGTTTGGGACGCCCTGGCCCCATCATTCCCTGTCTGTTTGCAGCCCCAGATCCTAGTGACAAACTCTCAAACATACTCAACACAAATACATTAACACTTAGTTCCACTCTTTCTCTCTCGCTCACTC
Organism: Morone saxatilis; assembly: GCF_004916995.1. Taxonomy (NCBI): domain Eukaryota; kingdom Metazoa; phylum Chordata; class Actinopteri; family Moronidae; genus Morone; species Morone saxatilis. The sequence goes on along the minus strand of NW_023339707.1, from coordinate 20,322,963 downwards.
TTTTACAAACACACATGCTCAGCGTCAGTCTCCATACCAAATGTCACCAGGGAGCGGTTCGCATTGCATGGCAAATGACAAATTCTGTTCCATATTCTCTGTAAGGAAAATATGGCTCCCCATTCTCATGACACATTTGATATACAGCCATTGCAAATTAGCCATGAGGCTGCAAGTGTGGAATGAATTGATATTCCAATCATCTGCATCATATAACTGCACACTGAACAACGGCAAAGTCATCTGCGTCGCCTTGATTAGTGAAGTACACATGCAGGAGAATACAATTGTCTGTCTACACTAGGAGCATACTTGTTTTCTAGCAAAGGCCTGCGTCTAATAGAGGCAGCCTCCAATAAATTTGTACAAATATTCCAACAGAAACAGGAAGGCTGCTTCATCAGTGGGATGTGTTGATAAACAATGGCGGTCTCTATTAGCAGACGCTGCTGTCAAGGACGTGCATGTCAGCCCCACTGAACGGAGACAGGAGAGAAAGCAGAGTGAAGGGGAGATGGGAAGAAAGAAATACAGTAGAAAGAAAAAGAAAAAAGAAAGAAAGAAAAAGAAAATAGAAAGAATAAAAAAAGAGGTGAAAGAGTGAAAACTGGGGTTGTTCTCAGAAAGGTCAGGCTGATTGTCTCTGCCCAAATATGCTGGCCTTTTCAAAATTAACTTGGCAAAGGCGATATTTTCCACAAAGCCGGCATCATGAATCAAAGAAGCGTCTATAGTTCATCCCTGAAAGCAAAGCAACTTCCCTCCCTGTGTGCTCCACTCTCTCCACTGACACTCCACCCTCCCGCATAGAGCTGACATCTTCAGTAATTATGTAATTAACACCATGGCAGGCCTAATTTCAGAGATAGTACATTATAATTGCATTCAGTCGTTCATTAGTTAGGCCAAACATTTGATACACTATGCGCAGGTGCGGCAGGGGGCCAAAGGCTACTTGTTTTTTGGAACGCAATTGCGGTGTCAATGACTGGATTGGTTTCTGCTTGATATCGCTGACAGGACAGGTTTTTGTAATTTACCAATAATTACCCTCACTCTCTGATACAATAAAAAGGCACTGGTCTCTGCTAAGACAAACCAATCGGGTTGCAAGCCTTCTGCTCCCTGCCTCATGGTCTGCTTGTCTGCTGTGAATAATGTCCAACGGGCTGTGGTAGACTGAATTAAATATTACAAAGGAAGAAAAAAAGAAAAAAGAAACAAGTGTCACAAAAGAACAGGACATTTTGTCTTCCTCATGCAGGTGTAATACTGTATTAAATAACACTAAAACAGTAATTACCTGAGTGATAAAGGCAAGTTAGGAAAACCAGCAATACACGTGCTGTTCAACATAATGTATTACATTAGTCAAAGCAGCAGTATGTCTTTGTGAGCTGTTTTTAATGGATTTTTTAAACAACAGTAGGAGCTAGTAATCTACATGAACGGGTCATGAATTAGAGGCTTCTGACTGTATCAAATACACTGAAGCAATTCACCCTGGGTGCATAATAAAAACAAATATGGTCCTGGTCTGGTATCCTGTAATGAAACACTTCTTGTGATTAGTGGATGGATAGTATCACACTATTATGATGTTACAGTCTGGTTGGGCAGACAGACAATTTGGTCCCAGTAACACCAGATCTGTCCCGGTCCCTGTGATGATTTCTTCAATTAAGCCTTCCTGGCAGAGGAGGCCAAATGCTTAACTAGGCAGAATTGGAGCTGCCACTAGCTAGAGGTAGCAATGGGCTCCACTTCAACAGCTCATTCATCAGCCCCAGCGCTACCACTGGGCCACCTGTTCTGACACCACGCAGGGATGGAGTCATTTGCATTCTGCTCCGACAGTCCTCTTTCCCTCTCCTCACTTTCTCCCCTCCCTTTCTTTCTTTCTTTCTCTGCCTATACAACTTTAAAGTTCCTCAGTGGCAGCTCTGGCAGATAATTGAATACCAGGGTTTGATTTAGTTTGAAATCAATTTGGGAAGGGGCTTTTCATTCATTATGCTCCTTGGCTTTGGTACTACGTCTAAAATCCCTCAAACTTTGGCAGGGGCTCGAACATCGTCAATTCAAAGTGAAATTAAGCAGCCCTGAGTTGGATTGACAGGCAAGGAGAACATGATGGGACAGGGAGGGTCTGTTGTCTAGGGAATGGGTGGACTCTCCTCTCCTCTCCTCTCCTAGGGAGTCACTCTCCTCTGTGCTCTTTGTCACCACCAGGTGCTGCTGTGAAATAAGGAGAGAGGCGTCGACAGGAGGCAGCCATGCACATAGCTTGACATTTTAGCCAGCTCCCTGCAGACACATTTGGCAAGTGTGTGGGTGGATGTGTGTATGCCCTCATGTGTTACAATTTGTTTCCGAGAGCATGCATGAATGTGCATGTGTGTTTGCATGACTGTATTTTTCGTTCAAGTTCAGGCTTGTGCATATATTTAGCTGTGTTAATCTAAATGTTTCTATCGCCTACAGCTTCTCCGCTCTCTGATTGTTTTATCTACTTCTTTGTGACAGTGTCCACCTGACAACAAGGCTGAGACATTGACCACATTCTGTTATGAATCAATGAAATGCATTATACAATATGTTACACTTCCTAATGGAACATTATACTACGCTGTATTTGAAAACAACTTGGTGCTATTGTGAAGAAATATGGAAGTGCTTCGGCACAGCACATTCACTAAGCACTTTGCTGGGTGTAAGAGGACTCTTTAACACAGACTGGAGGGTTGAATACCAGCTTTCAATAAAGAGAAGGGATAACATTGTCGAGTGAACAACTGCAAGAGTGCCCTAACTGAGAGGGATGCACAAATGGACACTTGGCATCACAGCCACTGTTGGGGACATCAGCGGCAGAGATCACTGCAGGTTTTCTCCACTTTAAAAGCAATTTCTTCCTTTGGAGCCATACCCCCCCTCCCATTCTCCAACTCCCTTATCTTCTTGTGTGCTCGACTCAATTGTCATCCGACTGACTTGAGGCTGTGTTAGATTGTTAAACCCCCCGGATATGGTAATCTGTGGGCTGCTCTGACCTTGGGAGAGTGTGTTTGCAGGGTGTCAGACCCCCTAATTCATCAGAGACAGGCCATTAGCTAGCTATCCAGCCACACAAACACACAATGGAACAGGAAGGAAAGTTCTCAGGGAAACAGCAGCAGCCCCCATTCCTGAGATATCATTAGTTACTGCCTTTCAAAACTGCTGAATTGGGACACTTACCTGACTTGCCCCATTTTTTGCACTACAAGAGCCAAGATGTTGATGAATGGTTGTAAGAAACTGTCACTACCAGAAAATGGGGAGAATAGGGTTAAGGACATATCCTGGCCAACTCTTCAACATTAGGGACTAATGTAGGAACACAGATGATAACACAACTAAACTCTAAAGACTTTAGCATTTTTCACATTTACTTTGGTAAATAAAGACCACACTAAATCAAAACCACAGAGTCTGCAGTATGTAAGCACAGTTACAATCTGAGTCCCTCTTTGAAGGATTAGTGAATGAAGGACAGGATATGTAAATTGAGCATTTTCAAACAATTTCAAAGATGGTGAAGGGTTGCCACGTGAGGTCAGTGGTTGTGAAGAGCCTCATATATCTAGATGCCAAGTGAGATGGAATAGTAATTACTCCTGCGCATCTCTGTGCAGAGACACAGCCTCTATCTTGTAAGCGGCAATGATTGACAGCCTCAATAAGAGACTCGCGCCGTGCCCCCTGCCCTCCGCCTACACGCCCCTGCGACGACTGGTCAAACCCATCGTCTGGTGCCCCCCAGGCGGGGCATGGGTGACACCCCCCTCTGATAATCCTGCCCATCACATCCATCATGCCACCCTGCTCAACCCATGAGAGGGCACAACCGAGGGAATCTAATCAGGCAGTCTAATTGAGGAGCAGGCCCAGCCAATACCCGGGCTGGGAGGCTGGCTCTGCCTGGGCAGGCTCAGGGGACGTCAATAACACTCAGCGGGTGTCGATTCATCAGACCTCCTTAATGTCATTAGCCCTGAGAGGCTCGCTTCACCCCTTTCTCCTTTCTCGCTCCCCTTCCATCTATCCATCTCATTCGCTCATGCCTCAAACTTTCTTTCACTCACTTTCTGTTGCCTCTTCTCTTCCCTGTGTCTCTAAATCTATCCATCTCCCACTCTCATTACCCTCTCCCTCACTAATCTTTCCACAGGCAATAATATGTTCACCTTGCATAACAAGTTCAGGACTTGCCTAGAGAATGTTATATCTGTGTGTCTGTGTTTGGGAAATTAGCATGTGAACACTCTCACTGCTTCCTTTTCACACTCCACTACCCGGCTCTTTTCAGTCCTCCTCCTACCATCTCTCCCAATCTTCAGCCCTCCCCCTCTGCCCCAATATGTTCTTCCTCTTGCTCTCCAACAACATGTGGCGCATATTCCAGCTGTTTATTAAACAATGCCAGAGCATCCTAGGAGCAGGTGATGCAGTCAATTACTCCACAATTACCTGGGTAATTATGCAAAGGAGGAGAGAGAAGAGCAGTAGCAGAGGGATGAAGAGGACCTTGGCAGAGGTGGATTGGCTGTGTTGGCAGTGGTTGGGGTCTGGAATGGCAAGCGATTGAGACTTTGAAGTGACAGCGCCAGAGAGAGTGCAGCTATAAAGGATGATGTGCCCCCTCACCTGCCAGAAACATACACTCACACACACATAAACAAACACAAACACAGCTTCGAACATTCAGCTTCTGCCCAAGCACACTGACATCCGGATGCTTATGTGTATGTGGCTTTTCTGAGTGCCCAAGCCTGCTGTTTTTGTTTTGGACAATAACTATACAGTGTTTCTGTGTTTTTCATTCTACTCCCGTGACAATTAGGTGCCTTCTACCTGAGAGGAAGCAAAGAAGGGAGGGGAGGAGACAAGAGAAGATAGAAGAACATGGTAGAGGGTAGTAAGGACAGAAGGGATGAAAACAATAGGAAAAGGGAGAAAAGGTGGAATCAGGGCAGACAAGGAAATCTGTGGGGAATTACATGTAGTCCTAATACTGATTAAATAAGTGGAGCTGCTTGTTTTCTTGTTTTGCTTTTAGCATCCTTTTTAGTCTATTTTAAAAAAAACAGGCACATTTGGTAACATGCACATTTACTTTCTCTCAAACCCCAGTCACCACCACTAACAACCAGTGCTGCTCTGCAATCATCCATGTGGACTGTTTTACACATTGACAACGAAGCTCATGTCAGGCGGGCCTGACAAGCATGTCTTGGGGTAAATTGAACCACACAGTGGCTATTCTGAAACAAAAAGTGTCAGATGGAAGAAGAGGGCTTGGCGTATTGCCTGCCATGGGAGCTTTATGCACTCGGATTGAAAATATTTCCACTGGCAGGGTGAATAGTAAATTGCTTAGTGTCAGCTCATCACTTAAGGAGGATTGTTGGTGGGTATAATACTTCCCAGCACATGGCTTCTCCAAATAGTCTCAAGCCAGCCAACCCCTCTGAACTCTCTCCAAGCGTTCTGACGTGATGGTGTGGCTGGAGTCATGTCTGTGGACACTAAGCTTTCAGTTATGACTCCCCAAACTTGTCACTTTGGCTCATATACGTCTCTGTGTTGCAGATTAATTTATAAATCCCCCATCAAGAGGGAGGTTGACTGACCAGTCAAAGTAAACATGACCACATTTAACTGAGGCACAGTTGAAGGGAAAGTGTTTTTACAGCAGATGAGATGGTGAGCATTCTGTGATCCTGAGAAAAAGCACAACCCTTTTGCTGATAAATTGTTTAAAAAAAGCAAAAGCATTTGTCCTTGGCAGAGTTTAGTCTCCGTTTATTATGTTTTCCGTGTGTTCACCTGTCTGTCTGAATCTAGCAATGGGGCAGAATTAGGTGGTCACATGACCATTCTGTGTTAGTGAAGATGGGCATGAGGGAATTACCTCACAGCTCCGTATCTCAAATCTGTGGGATTAAGCTCCATTAAACATGGAGCGCCGCCGAGCTTTATCTTGGGATTTCACTCTGAGACAGAGCAGAGCGCACAAGGAGGAGGGAGTCAGGAGGGAGAAACAGCGATGAAACGTCCTTCACCTTTATCGACCAAATTATATAAAAAAGGAGGGATGAGAAAAATTGCTTGCCTGTTCCACAGTACGATGGTGGAGAGCTTGGCCATCACACTTGTGCACGTAGCATGCTTAAACATCCATACAGCTTCTCCAACACTGGCCACTGCTCCTGCTCCTGGCACACACACATATTCTGTAAAAACAGGCCTTTCCCCTAGGCACACTGGTCACTTAATGAGAAATGACCACTGCTGAGCCTTTGCACTCTCCATGCACTTGACAAAAACACACACTTTTTACACATACACACAAGCAACCACATTTGCAAATGCACAATTAAACCAGAATTTGCTTCAAGAGTAAAATGAATCTGTTAGTACTTTCCTTTCAGCTGATAAAGCTATACATTCGAAATGTGACTATAATATTTTTTGTAATGCACTTTAAGAGAGTCTCTTTAGATTAAGTGTAGGTCAACGCTTGTGAAATGAGTAGCCTCCAAAAGTATCCTTACATTTCTTTGCAAAGGATGTCCATAAATAGCCTGTACATGACATCATTTGAATAATCAATAAGTCATACTTACACATTAGCACATTATCTGTATCTACCTATGTTTTAGCTTTGACCAAGAAAATGAACCTGCACTCTGCTCAATATATTAACTGTACAGCCTGTGAAAGAAAAAAAAAAAAAGTGAGCATGCTGGGAGTCAGGGTGGTCCAGTGATGAACACCTCCTGTGTCCTCCCTTCATCCTCTTTTTCTCTCTCTTGCTCTTCTCCCTCCTCTGGGCTGTTATTGATCTGATCTCCTCCTCTCTCAACTGGAGCCATGATTCATGTTGTTCCGACTGGCCCTCACTCACCACACACAGACACAGCTCAGTCATGCCCTCCCCTATCTATCTGTCCATCTGTCTCTGCCTGCTCTCCCTCTCTCTGCCCTCAGGCAAGTCAACCTGCTGTCCACATAGGGCCACCGTGGCCCCGTTTGCTCCTGTGTATGATTATTATCATTATTAATATCATTATTTATTTATCTTAATTGTTATTCATCCTTTGTATTGTATCTGTAAATATTCTTAGGGGATTTTATAATCAACATAAATCTACATTAAAAGTTGACTGGCTTTTCAAGTAATGCATGATGTAAATCACTGATGAGCTTCATACGGGAAAGCATTCTGGAGAATGTATGATAGCAGTTTTAAATCCTATTTCAAAGTTTTCCTGAAGCTCTACATGGCTGCCTTTGATAATACAGTAATACAGTAATTGTTTGCGTGTGCGCTATTTTTTCAATATATAATATTTCCCCATTTATTCAGGCTTCATCTATTAAAGTGTTTCAGTCCATTCCAATGCAGAATGTTCATTTTCTGAAGAAAAAGAAAGAAAGTGAGAGACAGAGAAAAAGAGGAGAGAGAGAGACAGAGATGTGTATAGGCCTTGCAGCAGCAGGAGCACATAAAAGCCCAGCTTCAGCCAAGGCCCCTGCTCCAATGTGTAGAAATTAATTGAGTGAAAAAAATCTGCTGTTTAAGGTTGAAGTGGGTTATGGGAGGCAGTGTAACAATTGTTTTCTGTTTGCCAGAGGCTATATATCGTTCATTCCGGCTTTCTCTCTCCTCTCTGCTCAACACTCGCCTTTCCCTCACTCCCCACCCCCCCTCCTCCCTTACCATCCATCCACCTTCTAAGCCTCTCTTGCTCTCTCCTCTCCTTTTCATCAGTCTTTTATTTTCCACAGTCTACAGTCTTTTTGATTCATTTTTATCTCTCCCATTTTCATCTATCACATAGAAGATTTTTTTTGTATCTTTAAATGTAATTTTTTAGCAATAACAGGCTCCATTTATGAAATGAGGTTTTACTATATCTGCTTATGTGCATGTTCAGTGTGGAAATTTAGTCACATATGTGGTGTACATACATACAATAACAAGATTTTTTCCCCCTGAGATTCTGTCAGTAAAACTAAACAAATGTACATAGATGCAATAATTTGTGTGTGAGTATGCGTGCTTGTCAGTGCATCTGTCTACATGCATGCATCATTATTTAGTGACAGTGACATTAACAGGGGACCAGTGTCGACACACAATGCAGAACAAGCTTAGCACCCCCTTGGGCTTAAACAAATGAGACATTCTCTCTCTCACATTTGAACGCGCAATAGAAATCCACAAAAGTCTGTTGCTACCCTTCTTTTCAGCACTATCAACAAAAAATATAAATCAAAACGACAACCCCAAAAAATGAAAAAGCCAAACAAAGAACAAAACTTGAACAGACAGTGTTGAAAATCAACAGAAATTGAAGAAAAAAACGAGGAACAAAGATACAGGAAGACACAGAAACGAACATTTATTCAGATTACTGTGAAAAGAACAAGGTTAACATTGATGTATCAGCCAGGAATGGAATAAGAGAGATGCAGAATGCAATTCAAAAACAAGTAGAGATGATCAGAAGGCGAGAAATAGAAGGCACAAGACACAAAGTTATGACTAACAAAACTTACAAGACAAGACCATTAATGAGCAGACTTTTATCTGCATTAGTATTTCCTCTGTTGCCCAAAGCAGAAGGGTTAAACCTGTTTCCTGTGTTAAACTCCTCTTTAGCACCCTTTCATGTAAAATATCAAACCTTTCAATATCACTCTGAGGAAAGCACAGTTGCTCACCCTGTATAATTCTATACAAACACTTAACCATTCTCTTTGAACTTTGCAGCTCCACTCATTATACCTCCTTTGAAGAGTGAATTCTGGAGCAATGCTACATTTTGATTTTGTAGTTATTAAATGTAAGACAGCAGCAAATTACATCTAAACCTCTGTGTTGCTGGTTAATAATACATAGACCATGTGCAGTAGCCAGCAGAATAAACAGCCAAGCAAAAAGAAAGATAAAGGTAGCCGATGAGCGAGACGCTCGAGTATAACAAATTCATCTCACTGCACACGTCAATAGACAAATATTTTTGCAGATGAGGCAGAAAAGCTCCTTTGGAATTGTGGGGCCAGCTGTACTGACTTTTTGAGTAAAGAGGAGATAATGTCACTGGATGATTCCTCCTCAAAGCCCCTGCCCCTCCGTGTATAGTAGTATCCTAAACACCGTTGCTGCGTTCCCTATCTGAAGAATATTACAAGAACCAAGTGTTCCAGAGGCAGCAGGGGAAAGAAGAGATGGTTCTGCCAACAACATCCGAAGAAAACTGCTGCTCTTGACATAGAGGTCTGCCTTCGCTACAGGAATGGCCTCATATTAACGGAGACCATTGGAGTAAGCGGCTTTTTCAAAGGGAAGAATCAGATGGAGGTAAGAAAGAGGGAGGAAAGAGAGAGGAAAGGGAACAAGATAAGACAGATGGGGAGAAAGGGAAACCTGCAGATTCAGTAAAAGGCATATCCTGAAGAGATATCCAAGGCATTTCAAGAAATCTATATAATGCATTTTACAGGTTTTCAGGCATAGAAAACCACTCTTTGATTCTACTCAATAGACCTCAGCTGACCCTTTGGTCCTGGCCTGTAGACAGAAATGTCAGAGAAATGTGTGAACCAGCCAAAAGCTGGTTGTAGATCATTAAACAGAGATTTTGCGAAGAACTTGCACCTTGACATGAGGGAGGTGAAAGTAAGACTGATGCTGAAACTTCTTTCTTTCCTTTGAACTCCTACCTTTAAATTCAAGTGAATCAACTGAATCCAGCAATGGTTCGAAGTCTAGACTAGAGTGGGTCTTTCGGTACATAACACTACACACTGTATCAGTTTTCTGAGCAGTATGAATCTCTGAAGAGTGTTCTGGCCTGGATCTGAGAAACAGTAGAAGGCAGAAGCCTTGGTGAAAGTTGCTCATTAACATAAAACCCAGGCCCTGCGTTGTCCAGGGATCTGTCTTTCGCTCACGAGACCAAACAAAAGAAAAATTCACAAACCAGAGTCATGCAAAGCCTGCTAACTGCCTAAAGTGCTTTGTTTTCTTCACCCCTTCTACAAACCTCTTGCCCCTCCTTTGCATATATGGTGTTGGGGGGGATGGTGTTACATACATCAAACGCTGGCAAACTCACTTGATTTGGTGCACCTGTAGTATTAATGTTAATAATGGAACACATGCAAAGTAGTGGTAAGCATTCTTGTTTCTGTCCCCATAGATTTCTGTTCCAAGTGTCACTAAAGAATGAAAGGAGTCATATGGCTTCAAGTCATCTTCACTCCCTCATTTTACTGGGCTCCATTAGTCTTCTGAATGACTTTTTACCACAGTGAAGGTGTCTGAAGCTGCTGGACAGCGCTCCCTTTTTCACTGCAACCCAGGAGGGAGATGGGGAGCTACAGCGGGGAGCCTCCATAAAGCCAGTCTTTAAATGTAAGTCAAAGTCCTCAAGTTTTGCAAGAAATTAAAATATTTCTCAGGCCATTTTCTTGGGTATTTCTTCCTTCCCCGAAAGGAAATAACAATAAAGAAGGGGACCCCTATGGAGATGCCTCAGCATGACAACACTTCAACATGTAGCAACATGTGGTAAATTAAATTACGGAAGCTGTCGATAATGCACAGCTTTTTGACAGGCGCCTTATACATTCGCTCCCTACAGCAACCTTTCCAAAATTAGCCCCTCAAATCCGGCTGCTGGATTGAAATGGTGATAGCAGGGTCAGCATGAAAGACAGACTGAGGGCTTAACTGCTGCTGAGTGATTCGGCAATTGTAAGAAGTAAGAGAGGAAAACTAATTACTGCGGTCTTAAAGGAAAACCATGGGTAAAGTGGACGCTCCCAGTGCTGGGGGTAAGGCGTTCATGTGGGAAGGCTTTGGTTCAGTCGCTAATAACAACATAACAACCCCCATTAAGCCATTATGCTGGGATGAGGATCACTGCTTTAATCTACTGTGCTGGATTTAAAAAAAAAAATCACACAATAACTAAAATGGATATCCAGGTCTCACCTACCTCCCTTGCATGGCAACATCTTAAGCTTAATGCTGCAATTTCTAATAAAGATCTTACTTAATGCTTTTATATTCCTTCATCCCAAGGTTATGTTAACTTAGCATTAATAAATGAGAAGCCAAGCTGTAGTAAGTAAACCATATACTTTCTGTGCCTATGCAACCACTCACTGACTATTGCTCTATTGTATGTAACAGCCGAAGGTTAGGAGTTATAACCATGGTAACCACTCTTTAAAATATCACACAGATTGGTCTTAACTCCTCCACAATCAGGTAATTCAAAAAGGAAGAGCTAGCTGTGTGAGCTCCAAGGCAAGGAAAAAAATAGTGAATAACAAAGCAGGCTCCAGGAGAAGAGAGAAGACAATGGAAACAGTAATCGATTTACTGTCTTTACAGAGCAGGCAGCTGACTGTTGTCTAAAAGACAGCCTATAAGTTTGAATAAAAATGGAAAATACAAACTTTTTTGCTTTGGGCATTGCCTGTATCAGTAATCTGATCTTAATTTCACAGTTGAGTTGGAGCAGGGAAAGGAGGGAAAGCATGCACGGTGTCACCTCCTCTCAGAAACAGGGGTTTGTTTAGTGCCCTCTCACATCTGGCCGCACAATCTGGTGATATCAGCCACTGGATCTGTAAATCAGTGCTACCACTGCCACTGAGAACGCATACTGCCATCCAAAGCAACTCTATTTCACAGATATGCAGCTAGTTTGATAATTTACCAATGCAACCCACCCAGATGGCCATGAAATTGTGGAATTTTATTTTTTCCCACCACCTTTTTAACTAGCAGACAAAAAGTAAAAGTATAAAGCTGTGCCTCCAGAGAGTCAAATTAATTCAGGTATAAATGTGCTTGGATGGACAAAAAATGTTTGATTTTTCTGCAAAAGGAAGGACTAGACTACTGTTAAAAAGAGGAACTAAACGGTGAAGGTCATGTGATATTGAAAGCCAATGCAGTGTAGCATCCAGCGCGCATCTACTAGCATCCACTCCATTACAACATTAGCAACTAATGTTTTGACATTTGTCTTCATTATTATCAATGAACAGAGGCGATTGAGCCACCAGCATGCTCCATTACCTTCCTTCATTGCACAGTTGCACAGTTGAAATCACACATTAGGGTGGATCCAACATGAAATGACAAGTTACGGGAGCTAAGGACACACCAGCTGATTATTTAGGTGGCGGAGGGTGAGAGGGTTGGGTGAAAGGATGGGGGGGTGGAGCTGAGGCAGGAATGGGAGTTAGGGAATTGGTAGAGAACTGTATTGGCATTAAAGTCTGGGGAGTGTAGGGGCGCAGAGCAGCACAGCACACCTTAAGAAGAGAAGCTCATTTCAATCGGTATAATTAGCCTGTGGTAATGAAATAAGTCAGAGGCACTGCCACCTTCACTTAAGAGAAAATCGATCTGCGTTTGAGGGAGTTTATTAAAGCTTAGGAATAATGGGGAGAAAGGATAGAAGGGGTGTAGGAGTGGAGGAGATGAGGGGTTGAGCTGATATTAACAGCTAATCAGATAAGAAGAGGTGGTAGAAGCTTGACAAGAAGCAGAACGGAGATCAGTTGGAGTTTGTCAAAGCAGATGTGTTTGAGGTCTCTGCTATTTCACAGCAAGAAGCCAGGGGATGCTAGAGCTATGCACACATGAGACATACAGTTTGAATTAAGATGACATCACTCTGTGAGAATAAAGCCAATCAAAACCTGGTGTAGCCGAGGATGCTGACTGATAGACAGCCACTGAACATCTTCAGAGTGATTGCAAGGACCCCCATGGATGTTTGGCAATGGCCAGGAGCTGGCAGACAACTTGCTTGGTAAGAGCAGGGTGTGGTGAGATAATCACTGATGGACATCTCTCCTCAGGTGCCCCAAATGCATGCTGGTTGCTAGGGGTTCTGCTTGCTCATTTATCCAGCCGTCTGGCCAGCTCACCTGGAGTGATGGGGGAGACGTCAGGAAGGCAGGCTGCTATTTCACGGCCTGTTAAGCGCTAATGCCGCAACATGCCCTGCGCTCCAATTTTAGGGAACAGGGAGCATTACCGCCCAACTCAAGGTTCTGTCCGTCTGGACTGTGGACTTGGAGGTTAGTGCAAGGAGGAGGGGGGAGGACAGAAAGGGCAGTAAGGAGAAAGAGAGGTGGGAGTAGTAAGGACAATGAAAAATCTAGTGAAAGAATTAAAAGAAATGAAAGACAGAAGAAGGGGGTGGAAGAGAAAAAGACACACAAAGAGAGTAAAAGGTAGAGACAGAGAGAGAGAGGAAGAAAGAGAGTAGAGCCTTGGTTTACACGGGCTGCTGAGCCAGCACTGCGGAGCAGACAGGACAGCAGCAGCACACGCTGACATCTACTCCTGCCACGCAAGGCTGCTTCTCGCAGGCCCCAGAAGGCCCCTGGCTCCCGGACTCAAAGCCTCTCCCTCACTGGAGCCACTGAACATCACTGGCCTGAACCACCCACAACACTTGTCCTCTCTGTGCACTAAACCTGGCCCATGTAATAGCCACAGAACCTCTATTAAGCACTGGGTGGCTGGGGAATCAGAGCAGCTAAAGCACAGCATGAGTGATGTAAACTCGATCCTGTAAAACAAGTAAGGTTATGCTCAAGTTATGTCAACTCTTTGTGTTCTGCCTTGTGGGGGTATGATATGAATTATATATTTAAATAGTCTTAATCTGTCTTTTTTCCTTCTAAATAGAGTAGTAAGCAGAAATAGATAGCTCTTTCTCTTCTCCTGAGGTCTCATACTTTGACTGTGCACAAAGAAAAGGTCAAGTCATTTGTATGTGCTTACAGTAAACATGACTGCACATGATGGGTCATGGATCCCATCATAGGCTGGTTACAACACTGATGGATCACCTTTCTCTGTCAGTCTTGGGGAGTGAGGTGTATAAAGGACATGACTCAGATCTTCCAAGGCAGCAAGACACAGTCGAAGTGTTATAACTCAGCACAAACAATGTGTGCGCTGTATTTTTATGTGCAGTTTGTGAAATAGCAATTATGGTCCACTTTCTATGAGCTCCCATGTGGCTTTGCAGCTCTGAGTCAGTTTCTCCACGTGTTCTCTCTCTCCACTAAGCTCACCTTCACACCTTGCACTGGCTCTGCTACTCACAGAGCAATTAGCTCTGGTAAATTAGACTGGTTACAACATATAGGAGCTCACGGAGCAAAATCACAGGATGGAGAGTTACAGTTTGTTCCGAATTATTGCCGACAGCTGAATGAAAAGCGGTCTTTACGCTTGTGACTCATGATGATTTTGCTTTAATACACCCTTTATCTTATGTTGCATATTGTACACTGCACTCTTCAGGTTTAGTAATTTGATAACTATCTCGGCCTTTGACTGCTTATTGCTACTGATGGACATAAAATAAAATACTGTAATAGTAGGAAAGAAAACATCCTTCTTCAAACACCCAAGAATTATGTAATAAAGATATCTGCCCCTTTCTATTTTCAACATGTGTTGCTTCTGTTTCTGAAATGTGCGTCTTTTGACGCCCCAAGACCACATTGGACAGGCCATGGCAAGTCAACAAGACCACACAGCATATACAGCACAATATGTAGCATGAAGAGAATCTGGAGTGCTGACCTGGATTTAAGAGTCTTTTGTGTTTTATTTCACGATTTTTCACCTCAAGAGCCAATTTCTTCAGCTATGTCTTGCCAGGAAATGTCTTTTTTTAATATAATTTTTATAAAGCTGGGACTGTTGGTCACAGAGGTCTGGATATATTTATGCCATAGCCGTATGTTTCTGCTCATCCATTGTGACAGCTACAAGACCGCAGAAGAACACGTGCTATCACTGGACAAGAGAAGTAGCGAAGATACAGTAGCTGTGATGTACCAGTTGAGAGAATGGCTCTAAAGAAAAACAGCTGCTTTTCTGGAGCATTGACCAGCATTGATGCTCGAAAATAGGACAGTGGCATACAGTACAGAATTCTTTTGGGGGACAGTGCTTCCACGTGTGCTTAAGTGGGCCTAGATGATATAACAGACAGCGAAAGTAAGGTAGATGTGGGGACATTTTCAACTGACATCTGTTGCCACTTTCTATTAATGTTCTGCTTTAGACATGTGCTTATTTATATTGCGTATGTATGCTTTAAGACTGGTTTGGGGGAACAGCTGGTTCTTGTATTAACTGTACAAGCCATGTTTACCAGAGAAGGTACTCCTCCTATTACACCCTAATGTCCCTGGCTTCTTCTTGAAGGGGCACTTTGAGGACAGAACCAAGAGGTCAATCATGATGCCATCTTTCTTTATTACTGGAGACGGGAAATCCACAAATGGCCAATGAGGGTGGGACCTGGGTAGTGCTGAAGCTGGTCAAAGGTCCACCAACACGGTTTAGGTGAGTTCATCTTTACTGAGAAAAATGGAACAGGAAATTATCGTATCCTGCTATTGAAATAAAGTGCATATACTTCATATTAGTTTGAGGTTTTCCTATTAACTGAGGTTGTAACTGCATCTTAAGGAACTTCTGTATTGCTGTTAATATACAACTTGTGCAATTGCCACTTGGATTGAATAGACTCAACGCATTTGCCAGTGAAAAAGGATCTGAGTAAGAAATGCTAGTCCAAAAAGGGCAGAATCACTTCATAATCCCTGTCTGTACAGATTTATGTGTACTCTGTGGAGATTGAAAAAGACTGAGCCTACACACTAAACATTACTGCATCTATGTTCACATTAATATAACTGTATCAATGCAAGCTGACTGACTAAACCTCCTGTAAATCCAAGACTGTCAAGAAAGTAGAAAAATATGTAACAGTCCAAAAGGATGGATGTACGTAGTCCCAACAGGTTATCAGACCACTGCAGGACCAGAGATGACACTAGTCTGGCAAGGCAAAGGAAGAGGCCATTTTCTTGCAGTGACAAATATCTGGAGGAGTACAAACAGAGAGCAGAGCCCCTGTTGGGAGAATGTCTGAGCTTTGTCTTTGTCATACTGTGTGACAGACTCACAGCACCACTCCCTGAGGTGTGTGGTTATGTGTACATGTGCGTGAATTGTGTGCAGGTGTTTGTCTGTGTACATGCGCACACACACACAAATGGGACACCAAAATCTCCCACCCTCACATCTCTACTCTATTTCAACTTGTAGCATCTTTGCTTTAGCACAATTGTAATCAAAAGAATTAAAGTCTGGGGCTGAGACTTGCCTGGTCTAATATATGGGCGAGCTTATTAATCAGCCAGGGTGCCCACACTGCATTGCCACCACCTCAGGTCAAGCAAGATTGAGCCTGGGTGAGCCAAGGACAGATACAACTGGGCTTTTTATGGCAGCGGCTGGTATGGGGAGTGACTTGGAGTGAGGTGAGGGAACGCTAGCTCCACAGTACTGCTTTGAGCCAGCAAGATTAATGTAGGCTCTCTGGAGCAAAGGCAACATCCAGAGCCTTAATAAGGTACAAACAATCGGTTCCACTCCACCGGCTTCCCAGGGAAAACTATTGTTGTGCTGCATTGTTTCTTGGTAAGGCTCCTTGGAGACACGAGCCGACTGCAGCATGTGACTGTCTCCATTACAGCCAAGGGAGAGCTCACTGTAGACCTGTGTTTGTCTGTGTCAGGGTGAAGGTTGCTTCTCTCCAACCCCATACCCACCCCCACCCTGCTTCTTTTCCCGTTCACTCCATATAAATCCAAACTCTTGTAAGCGCACTCACCTCAACTCCCTGTACTTTCAACTTCATGTGATCCTCCCGTGTGGTCTTCCCGTCTTTCCTCTTCTTCCAACAGTAGCCATCCTTTCTGTACTTCACCTTCTTCCTATTGTACAATATCATCGACCCATTCTGCGGCCTGGATCCATGGAGACAGGACAGAGAGAGGGAGAGCAAAAGAGAGAAAGATGAAATGAGATGAGAAGAATTTTTAGGCAACGCTACAGCACAGCTCGGGGACTCATTTTAGAGATGTACAAAGAGGCCCGACACGAGTCTGCGCCAGGCAGAAAATGCACCAGTGACTTAGATGACAAGATTTCTTTATGGTGTTTTTCAGCATTGGTATGCACAGTTTGACAATGAACAAAGCACCCTTCAGCATACATTTCTCCCAATAAGAAGTGTGTGTGCTCCGTGCAGCTGAAGTGACACGGCGCACGGAGTAAATTACATGAAGGCCAGTGTGTAAGGCAAGCAGCATGGTGGTACGGGGTGGGGGGTGGGTTCCTTCCTTATCTCTCATTCATCCAACTTAAATGAGTTGTGGTGTTGGAAGTCCCTAGGGGTAAGAAAAAGATCCTCCCTCACACTCCATTCATAATTCATTCTCCCTCCACCAGACCACAGCCTGTAGGCTCATAATGATATAATGTAACTATTTGATGATAATCTGCCTTTCCACTTCGATTTGTAATAGAGGCATTTGGCGCTCAGTGTTAAACATTAACAGAAAGTGTAGCATAAAACATTTATGACTTACTCAACAATTAGTGAGCAGTTCAACATAGCTTTGTGTGTGTATTTGTGTGTATTTGTGTGTATTGTGGAGGCTATGTATCGGCAGTTAGAATCCATACATGGCACACTGCGCATCAGTTTCTCGCACACTTTTGCATTCCTCAAACACACACATACACGACACACAGCTGGTATGATTTGGAGCTCTCCCAAATGAGAAAAGGTTTGCCTCAGTGTTTGGTGCCTCACAGTGAATGAGTGGGAAAGCCGCCTGCCCAAGCTGCTGAGGAGGCAGCGTAACTGTTGAGGGGGGCTTAACCATCCAGTCAGCTGGTGAGCCTTGTTAGTCTAGTGCTCCCTGCTCACTTGCATAGACACAACACACACCAGACACAAACATAAAACTAGAAAAACTCTCATCAAAGAAAAGAAAAAAAGCTGGGTTTATTTGTGTCGTCTGTAACAGTATTCAAAATAAGAACACCCAACAGTTGTTTTGCGTTGTTTTGTTGTTAATTGTAAAAAAATATTTTCTCAAGGTTTATTTATAATGCTGCATGCATCATTTTGCAGGGCTGCCTTTGGGGGCCAGGGCGCGTGTTTATCTTCGTATCACTCATCAATCATTTTCCAGGCTGGATCTCAGGGGCCAGTGGAGAGGGAGGAGAAAGGGGAAGGTGGGGTCCCTGCAGGCCCCTGACAGCACCTTCTAATAAGAGACGCCACTCACACACTGACGTGTTCACTCCTTGCTGATCTCCCTTCTTCCCTTTCCTCCTCCCTTTCTCTCTCTACAGCCCTCTCTTCTTTCCGTCAGTCAACTCAAGCTGTGCACTAGGGAATGTCTTTGTCTCCTCCCTTGCTCCAGCTCCTCTCCTGCTTTCTCTCTCCCTCTTGTTTCATCTGTCTCAGAATCCCTCACCTCCACTCTCCCACACCTCCCTCTCGCCTGCTGTCTTCTCCTCGCTCACTACCCTCTCTTGTTTAGTACTCAGCATACTTTGCAGAAAACAACTATTAAACAGACATTTTTATTGGTCAGTTGGAAAAGTGGAACTGCTCAATGACTGTACGGGATACAAGAAGTATAAATTGTGTTCTAGTTTACAGCATCCGTAATGTCACCTATCGTGGAGGCGTGATCATAAATGGCACTCATGAACTAAGAACTTTGCAGATTGCTGCAATTTCAACATGTACTTCCACTTCCACGGATTTGCATCCCAAATGTCACTTGAAGGACACTCATTTGACATGCCTACATCAGCACTTGGTATCAAACACCAGAATGGCCCCTTTCTAACAGTGTGATCCTATTATTTGTTTCAATATCATTCTGAGTTTTGTCCTTCAAATGATACAAGGAGTGTGTGCTTCTTAAAATGTAGCTCTGCTTGAGACAAAAAGATGGGTGCAGATGAGATAAGGCAGAAAATCAAATGACACAGGGCTATCTGATCTCCTCCAGAGCACTGGAAATTGGGGTGAGGCTTTGGTGTCAGAGGCTCCACGCCGTATTTATCGGCTCTGCGCGAAAACGTATTCGCTCAGCTATTTTTGAGGGACTGTTAGGTAGATGCTATTTTCAATTCAAGGCACTTTGGACCCAGAGGAGAAAGCCTAGGCACCCACACTGGAGTAGGTCTGAGGCAGAGGCCAGTCTAAAATGCATGCTTTGGAAACCTAATGTGTCTCCTCTCCCTCCTGCTGTCTCCCTCTCTCCCACCCACTCATCTCCTACCACTGTATACTTAGGCGCTTCAATTAATCTTATCAGAATTATACATATTTATACATGAGGGGAAAAAGCTAACTGCTCTGTTATCAAAGAAGCGTGACAGGAGGCCCTCTGTCTCAGATGCCTAAATGTGGCAGATTAATATGGAAATACAGGCCTCTGACAAAGTGCACACAAGCTCCACAGCCGCCTCTTTGGAGTTTGCAGCGATAATAAGCTTTACCCTCAGGGTGGTGTTAGGCCTTGTCCAGTCCTTTAGGAATCATTCATTTACCCAGGTAATGGCATTCACTCAATCAGATTTGTTCATTTGAAAAAGTCGGGGGAGGGTGGGGGGTTTATGAGGTTGGTGACGTGTTCAGCATGGGTAACAAAGGCAAAGCAGGGCAGCCCTGGCCTGTAGACAGGCAAAACACCCTCTCAGGCTCAGTTTCACTGTCTAAAGACCTATAGGCACTAACAGAGGAAAGGAGGAATAAGCTAAAACAGACAGACAGAGAGAGACAAATCTGCCCGAGTGTGAGAGATTCTCCTGTTCCAACAGGGATCAGTGGAGAATCCACAGCTCTGGTGAATCATCCAAAAACCCAAAATGTAAAAACAAAGTGATGAAACTATGAAATGTTCTGGCTTGAATAAACATTATATTTATGCAGAACACAGACAAGCTTATTGTGTAAGTACATACACATTTTTTAGCAACTATTAGCTGTTCATAGAATACCAAAACTAAACAAAAAAATATATTACTTATAATACATGAAATAAGCTATTACTGTATTACCAGGCTCAAAACCACTCAACTGTATCAAGTGTGCTCAAGTGTAAGACAAGCATACTGAATTTTAATTATTGGTATCCCAGCTTATAATAGTAAGAATTATGTGCGTCTGGATGTATACTTGTCATATGTGTTAGACAGAATGAAATATTCCTTTTTCTTGGTAAACCAGCGTAGCAGTAGCTGAGCTCTAGCCTCCCTCCCCCTCCTCACTCTACTCTATTCCCCATGATGCCCTGGGTTTGATTAATATCATACATGCTGTTTTTCTCCCCAGCAAGCTCAACTGGCAGTGCAGCCAGGAGGAGAGTAGAGTAGAGTAGAGTAGAGTATAGTAGAGTAAAGGAGAGGAGAAAAGAGGAGAGGTAAGGAGAGAAGAGGAGAGGAGAAGTGGAGAGAAGAGGAGAGGAGAAGAGAGGAGAGGAGAGGAGAGGAGAGGAGAGGAGAGGAAAGGAGAGCTGGGCCAGAGAGGCTTTGAAGATCGGAGGGTGAGCTGGTTGGGGCCTGAAGTAGCTCAGGAGGGAGGCGACACCTGCTGTTCTCAATTACCCATCAGAGCCTTCAGCCATCACAGCCTTTACCCCACTGTGTCAACAACGACACTCACACCTACTACTCATCCATCTACACATCTACACACACACAAACACACACCTACATTTGGTGTCACACACCAACCCTATTAAGTATAAATATGAGGCACAAATATGCCCTGAGCACTCACACACATGCAACACACATATGTACAGATACATACCAAGTTTCTGGTAACCTTGTTGCACCATCTAGGGATAACATTAATAGCAAGAAGACTGACAGATTGTCAATAAAACACTGATGCTGGTCATTACTGGTTCTGTCAATCACAGGTAAAACATAGGTCACATGTGTTGAAGCACACACATGTGGAACTGTCGACACTGAGCAGAGGCATTTCCACATATAATGTAATTATACTTCCAGCAACGGCGCTCTATTAGATGGCACATCATCTCTGAGCTGGTGTGAGCAGAAAGGTGCTGGTGCTGTGTTGGGAGCGCCTATCTGGACACATCACGTGCAATTGATGACTCACAGATAAGCCGCTCCCTTCAGCCCTGCCAAAGAATGCATCAGGAAGTGGTGCGTTCGCTAAAACTACTTTAAATGTAAATCTGCCACGGCCTCAGGATTGAGATTCATTGTCTGCGCTACTCTGAACCCCTCCAACTCCCCCGCTAGTGTTCGTATGTCGAGACGCCGCAGGTCGCGTATCTCTCTGACTGCCAATGAGGCCGCAGCGCCTGGTCACTGTCATACCCACAGCTCTTACTACTCTAGTCCTGAGTGGCCTCAGCCCTCAACCATGAATGCATAATTATATATGGTAATTAAGGGAGTAAGGGGCATTATCGTGGGTCAGTCAGCTGGAACAAGTTATGCAACATCTTTTAAATCATCACATCATCTTTTTACTCTCTACTCTGGACTGGTCTGGTATATGGTCACGGTCATCTTGTAAAAGTATTAAAGAGAAAGTGGTCACAGCAACTGAATTATAAAGTTAAGTTTCCCAAATATGACATCACGTATCTCCAAGGCTGTACAGATGGAGCACAATGTTTGTTTACCCAATGTGTTCATCTAAATACAACAGTAATGATGAGAGGGTAGCTGGGCCCCTGGAGTTGTAATTCAGGATAGGGAGACAGATCGTGTGCCTCCCCTCTTTCTCTCTATCTATACTGCCGCTGACTGCCACAGAACTCAGGCCCCGGCCCACTGCCCTCCAGCGCAAAACAGATGTTCCCCCCGCACTTATCTCAATGAAAAAATCACAGACAATTTACAAAGAATATAAATTACGGTTGTAGCTACACATCAATGTCTCTGTCCCTATAAGACCTTGTAAAGAGGATAAGGGTGAATTGGTGTGGGAGGGTGGATTGTTGGGAGACAACATAAGGCGGATGGAAGCAGTAGGGGAGGAGGGTAGTGTTGCTCTTATCTGGTCCACAGCAGCCCGGCAGAATGAGAGAGAGGCTGGTGACTGGCGGTGATGCTGCGCTGATAGTGCTAAGCCGGTTTCATGCACATTTCAGGGAGGCTGCCATCACTTCTCAGACTTAAAGCTCTCAGCTCCTGCCACTGGATGAGGTCGGGACGTTATTTACAAATAGCCATGTTATACACTGGTTACACTGCTCCATTCTCTGTGTTAACTCATACAAACATAGCAGTGAGGGCTAATGTGCAGCTTTGATGTACAGCTTAGGTGACACGGAATTTGAATTTCAGCGCTTGTAAGGTTTTGGCTGTGAAGACATTTCTTATTCACTTGAAATGCATACTGTCGCGTATGCGTGCGTGTGTGTGTGAGAGCGCATATAATATGTTTAACTGGGTTGAAATGTTGATGACTTTCAACTGCTTGCTCAAAAGCCATCCACATCATATTTGTGGTGAATGCTATTTTCAGCCTTTAGTCAGTATGCATATGCTTACTTGGAAATAGCGACTACAGAGACGATGATTCATACCTCACATCCTCTCCGCTAATCTTCAGAAATCATCCGTGGTGTGTCTCAGTACATTGTAAATAAAGGTGCCATCAGAATGAAGCTTCTCTATAGCCCGGCTCCTGCTGACAACTACATGCTGTGTACATTGTGCATGTTTAGACTTAAGTCCTGTAGCACTGCCTTATTATGACAATTTGTAAATGTGAGGATGGTTTTGTACTTTCAATAATGCATGGGCAGCAGGGAATTGCACAAGCCTTATTTTATGTCATGGGGTAGTGTTGCTGTTTTAGTAGCTTACGTTCTGCCATGGTAAGAAAATACTAATGCAATTAAATCTAAGTTGAACCAGACTGCAGCAAGAAAAGGTCAGGTTTTCATTATTAGTAACAACAACATTGTTTTCTATTAAAACGAGAAGTAGGAGAATTCAGCCACCAAGTTAACGATGTGGTCATGTACTTTCGAGAGCCTAAATCAGTGGAGGATCAAATGTTTTTATTTCTCTTTAATGCTAAATCCAACAAGTACCCTGAACTTGTTTCATTGACAGTATTTAAGATAAAAGTGTAAATTCAGTTACTGACTAAGTGATTGGTCAAAAGCCAGTATGAAAATAAAAAGCAAGGCGGGTCAGAAGAAGAAAACAGTTTAGCAAAATATATAAAGCTGGAGAACAAACTCTAAAACTTTTATATGCATTCAGTATGGAACACCCACTACATGTATCGTAATGTAAAGATATTACACTAAAATTCTTTAAAAATGGGGCACAATCCTAGATGATATGGGTATATGGGTAGGAGGACCTTGAAGTCCACCTGATGTGAGGGCAGTTGTCTGTCTCTCCAGAGACCAGAACAGAGACAGGATGAGGCAAGGACAGGCTGTCCTCCCCATCATGCCTCATGCCAGACCAAGCTTATGGATCACCTGGACATGGCCCTCCTTGTCTCTCCTTCAGTGCCACCACAGTGCCACTGACCTTCCCCTATTGATCCCCCAGTGACGGAGCACAGCTAAGGCCAGCTATTGAACCACTTATGATTAATTCACAAATCCTGCCTTGTCCACAAAAAAGGTGAAAGAACAAAGCACAAGCAGTAGGAACAAGTGAAAAGAGAGCCAGATAAAGAGCCAGTGAGGTCAAAAAACTCTACTTTTTTAAAGTGAGACAGAACTACAAAGTTCGAAGTGCTGCTTTACAAGCTGACCAAGCTATAAAGCACATCTCAGAGTCCCTTCTGTCACAAAAACCATCAGCACAGTGATGGAGAGGAGCGGGGTCAGGTAGAAAAGAGGGAGTGAGAAAAAAAGGAGAAGGAAAAGGGAGCGAGACAGACAGGAAAACAAAAAGAAAGAATATAAGCTATTCTTCCTCTGCCTTCCCCTATTCCTTGGTCCTATTTTAGTCATGAGGATAGACCAGTGGGGGTGAGAGTTTGAAATTGAGCTGTAACTCTATCTGTGTGCTGGAGCGAATCAGAAAGTCTATCCCACCTTTCACCTGGGAATCACAGCTCTCTCTGTGCCCTGTCTGGTCACCATACCAACCACAGCCAGGCATCATGGGATTAATTGGAGCCCAGGGCTCAGCAGCAGCTCATGCACAGATAGAGAGTGAGGGGAGAAGGACGGACGTCAGCCATGGTCAAGTGATGGTGGCCATGCAGATCAAATCGAGTTTTAGGCATTGCGCAGCTGATATGGTCTTGTGGTAGCACTAAACATATTGGAGTCAAAGCCACCTCCGCAGTAATGCTCGAATTGGATTCCAGGATGAAGTTCACGGTATAGCCGTTCGTTTTCTTCTCTGATCCCTGTGTGTGGTGTGGGGATTTTACACAAACAGTGACACACTGTGATTCGCCTCCGTAAACACAACCTGTGCCAGAATGTTGAGTATACAGAGCTTCAACAGAGGGGAGCCTACTGTGTCGTGTATGGTCTTGATATGAGATAAAAGGGAAAATGACAGCTGTAGATGAGCAAATACAAAGTCATGTTTCCTATCAAATTCAGTGGTCAAACAAAAAACTCAAGTAAATTTCCAGTTTGATTTCTATTTTAAGATGCCCTTTTAACATTGCCAGGGACTATTGTTGATTAATGACCGTTGTCCACAAAAAAGAAACAACATAAAGATAATCTAAAGCTATTGCTTGAAAAAAGTAATTTTTAAAAGGCTGAAATGAGAATGTTATGCCAGTTTGACAGCACTTCTTTTCCACAACACCTTAATCAAATGATAACACATGCTGGTTACTCCGGTTTAGTTGTTGGGAATTAAAAGTAATGTTTACTGGTAATATTTTCATAAATGCAGTGGATTGTCTGCAATCAGTTAATTTATTGACCATCAAACTGAGCTTTGACTAGCCTTTGCACTGCTGCAACGGAGCAGTGTGTGGGACAATCAGTATGATCCAGCTTTCGACAAAACAGATTAAAGCTGCTCAGCTAGCCAAAAGATCAGATTGTGGTTGTATTGGGAAGCTTTCAGCTGTGAATGTGTGCAACTGTGTCAGTGTGGAGCAGGGCATTCATATAAAAGAGACTTCAGGCTCACTGAATCTACGTTTCCCTGGTTAAACAAAGAAAGGGGAAAAAAATAAACAAAAGAAGAACATGAGGCTAGCCCTGTTTGCTTGTTGACAATTAAAAGTAGACCATGCTGTTTCTGTAGACGCTCTGGAGACAGTTAATATGCTAACCACTGACCATAAAACAGTTCTGTAAGCAGATCTGTTGCACATACTTTAGCGATGGATGGAGGGATGCCCATCCAGCCATGGCCTAATACACAGACAATCCTCATGGAACCGCATGAGTATGGTGGATTTAGTTTTTTTTGTTTACTGTTGTTATCATACTGTAGACTGTTTACAATTTTTTTAAAAGAGTACGTTTTTTAGGGTCATCACGCATACTATTCCACCAGCCACATTCTAAAATCGTATTATTTCTGACATGTTTTGTTGCTCTTATTCTGAGTTTGAATAATCTGTCCAATAGCACAATGGAGGCAAACAGGAGAAAAAAAAATGTATGAAGAGATTGACTAAAAGGTGCGATGAGACTGAGAGGGTATGGGTAGTATATGATATAATGGGTGAGAGTGTTAGTCAAGTGGTCCCACAGGCCCTGACGCTCTCTCACACTCACTTTCTCTGGGTATGTTTGTATATGATGACCCTTGACCTTGGCCCGTGGCACATGTCTGAGATCACTCCGCTCCATCTCTGATGCATCAGCTGGGGCCAGGACCTCACACACACACAAACACACTCAGTGTGACTGAGCGGAGCATAGGATAAGTCAACCCTGCTTCTCCTGGTCATACACACCAACACTGATAGGCTTTACCCAGACAATGAAGATGATAGACTGTGTGTGCCCCGCTATGTTTATCTACCACAGTCCAGCTACAGACTCCCACAGCCATCTACATGTGCATGTACACACACATTTGAATACACTCATAAAGTAGTCAGCAAGGCACACCTCTAATCATGGCCACCTCTGCCTTTTCATTTTCCAAGTTCAGTGGCCCATTGAGCTCCCACACACTAAATCACATCAACACTCTCTCCTCCATAAATGATCCACACACAAACATTCTCTCTTTCCTTTCTTCCTTTCCGCCTTTTGTTTCTTGAAAACATATTCAGACACACACACACACACAGCGCACACACACAAAATATACAGACAGAGACACACTCCTCAAGCATGGCTGGTATGATAGTAGGTATAGTGTAATAAATCCCACACAGCTTGGGGTGGACTAAACACAGATGCAATGAGCATCTAGCTATGCCTTCCAGAGACGGAAGAGGTGTAACACTCCTATTCCAAATCCATAAAATGTTTATGCTCAGTCTGGCACAGAGCATGACTTTTACACACTTCCTGCAGCAGCATTTCCAAACTAAAGCAGCACGCAGGCCTGCCACACCGGCCTAGCTGATTGACTATTTCCCCCATATTTGACACACCAGTGAGTCTGCTCATCAGTCACCTCAGCAAGTAGGCTGTGAGAACTGGGGAGGTGGGGTCGGGGGGAGTCAAGGCAACAGCCACAGCATGGCAAAGAGTTTGCTTCTGGCTCTGTGCCGCATATAGGAGTGTCTGGCAAAGGGAGACAGAAATCTATGCTTCATTCATCAATGTGATCAATGTGGTACGTACAGTTAGTAGTATACACAACTTTTCAACTGATCAATTGCTCATATTTCTTTCAAATTTCATATTCCACAGGGGTTTCTTTGATCAAATGATGAGTAGGGAAAGGGTAAAGAATTTTCTACAAAAGTAAAACATGGCACATATCTCTATTTCTGATCCAAATCTGAGTCTGTGCTGCTTTGTGTTAGCATGTGACAGGCTGTGATATAGCTACAGGACAGGACAGTGTATCTATGGACATTATTGAATGTTTCTCCTCTGTGAATTTACTATGTATTTCTCAGGAAACTGGGTCAGCCCTGATAAAACACAGGGTTGAAAGAGACAGTGGAATTTATATATTTAGAGGACCCCCCCATATCCTCGCCCACACACATAAGCACAAACATGGTCTGCTGCTCCGGCTGGAGCCCCACTGTCCTGCTTGGCAAAATTCTTGGAGGGCAATGAGACACTGCTCTGGCCAGCATTGGCATTGTGATGAACTACTTCTGGAAGCAATCATGCGAATTTACATCATCCCTTGACATTTAGCCTCACACTCCACACACTATCAGCGTGGGGTGTCTTGTCTGTGTTGGTTTTTGAGTGTGCCTCTATGCATGTGTGTGTGCATGTGGAATTAAATATCTTTCCCTGACATTTAGCCTTGCTGTCCACATGGTGCTCTGCAGGAAAAGGCAACATGGGAATGCCAATCTTGAATCCTGCAAGATATTATTTTTTGTGTGTGTTTTTGTGTGTGTGTTTATCTATGTGTGTCTGTTTTTGTGCAACCGTGTCAGAATTGGAATACACAGTTATTAAGGGGGGAGGCCTGCCACTCATGTGTCTCCAGAGGGTGAGGAGACCAGACACCATATAGGAGGGAAGGAGAAGGGAAAAGGCAGACTGAGGAGAGAGAAGCACAACTAATGAAGGAGAGGAAGGGAGTGGTGAAAGTGTCAAGGCGCTCATTGTATGGCTGGGCAGGAGCAGTAAAGACAAGCTAGTGGCCTCTGCAACTTTAAGATTGCCATTAAACTCTCGCCTTACTCGTGTTTATGGTTGGCTTTGTGTGTCAGAGGAGAAGGGGATCGTAAAGCGGGGCTTTGTCTGTCTGCCATCGATTTATTTCCTTCGTTAGGGTGATGACACTGCCTGCTTATGATGTCCTAGCACAGACTGTAATTACAGAGCACTTCTGTCTTTATTGATGTCACTTTGTTAGTTTAATTACGCTATATTGGGTTTTAGAGTCGCAGCAAGAGCAAAGCTATGATGTAGGGCAAAAATCATCAATGGAACATCCTCTTTTGAAGATGTTGGGGGCAGAGAGTTGGGAGATAATTATTTCATAGACAGACATCTAAAATAGACCCTGTGCATCTCTACATCTACAAAGGCAAGAGAAGGTAATCTGAAATTTAATGACTATTCCGTCTGTGTTATGACCAAAGTCAGAGGGAGGAGGTTGTGAATGTGATGAGGGCCTTAATGGAAATGAAACACCTGGGTTCAACCTTGAGAGCGACTGTTTACGCGCCGAGTCCCCAGGTGCTGGGGTTGACTGAGAGTCGCACAGTATGAGAACCACTGGTGTGTGCGTGTGTCTCTGTGTGAGCACAAGTGTGTGCATACAGTGTATATATGATGGGATGGGACCCAGGGGGAAGCAGTGCCATGTGAAGGTGACCCTTGAGGGGAAGAGGAGGAGGGAGAGGCCACCTGCTTGCTGGCGGTGGCGAAATGAGGGTGACAGCCATCCACCTGTCTGAGAACACTCTCATTCCAGACCCCATCTGCCCACCCCCTTTGGGATATCTCCTCCCCAGGGGACCCTGTGACCCTCGCTGTCGTCCAGTTGACCAGACCTCCTGTCCACTGTCCCTAATGCCAGCTAAAACTGCCACTGCTCACCCCCGACCAGAGGCCATTCTGGGGCACTGTAATACAGTACAATACATTGGGGGCTCTGCAGACGTTGGCAGTTTTACTCTGTTTCTCCTTTTCTTGTTTTAAAGTGATACAGGCCCCCAGGCCTTATGTGTCAGACTGTGCTATAAGTCTCCTGGCTTGGCTAAGTCATCACAGGTAGCCAACAGGGAAGACCCTTTATTTGCTCCCTTTTTCCTCCTCTCCGATGTTCTCCAAACTGAAAACTCATCATGGTGTTCTGTAGCACAGATAATCGCTGGCCAACAACAAAGCAATTTGGCAACTCAAACAATGGTCACATATAGTGCACTGTCTATTTGTCACTTTTCCCTCTCTCTCTCTCTCTCTCTCTCCCTCTGTGCATGTGGCTGCCTGTGTTTCTTGCTATTGTAGAATGGAACACACACAGAATTACATTCTCTCAGCAACCAATCCACCCTGTGGATAGATATCTTTATTCAGGGTTGTCTGTCTGACTGCAGTCAAGCCCATCCCTGTCTCCAATGGCTGTAGACCTGTGGCTTGGACCTAGGGCTTTGTTTTCTCTTTCTCTATGGGTTTCACCCACATAACTGAGTGGGGTCTGTGTGGAAAAGACCCACCAGACTTCTGACATGTCGTCTCATCTCCAACAGTCCTCCAGGGCTGACAGGCCGGCTGTACTCTACCTCTCTGGAGAGGAAATTTTGCTCTGCTACAGAAGAGTGGCAAAATAAAGAGATTGAGACAGAAGGTATGATGGAGAGATGGACAGAAATAAGGGAATTTTAGAGATGGAAGGAAAGGAGCAGACACAGAGGACGCATAAGATAAACAGAAACATTAGGTCTTTTCCTTTGCAGAAAGTGCTTGCAAGAAAAATACTGACTTGCCAGAAAATAGTGTGCCCACAGTAAGGCAAATCTAATTTTGGGAATAATGCAAAGGTTTGTAATTAAGGCAAGTTGGGGCTTGGAGCAGCATCAAGAGCTGGATTTCTCTCCTCTCAGGCTATCAGAGCTCTGTGCATGTTCTGCATGATTGCCTGTTGATTTGCAGCATATTGGTGTTACCCTGGCTCCCTCCCTGGAAAAAGACACAATGATATCTCTACCTATTCATGGCAGACATCACAAGGAGAATCTGAATAACTGCTCTGTTGCTCCTCTATGTGGGTGGGGGTCATTTCTCGCAAAGCTTTTCTCAGTTGTAAAAAGTTGAGAAAAACATGAGAGGGCCTCCAAAGATATAGCCAAGATGCTAAGATGAGCCAAAAGCACAGGTGGTGGTAAGACATTGAAAAGGGGGCATCAAATAATTTGAAAACAAAATTATGGTTAAAAAAAACAGAGGCTGAAGTGAGGTAAGATGCAACATAAGTGAAAAGAGGGCTGCTTGTACTTTTTGTTTTATTAAAGTAAAACAAAAAGTCAGAATTGGTCAAATAAATGTTGTTGTGTAAAATGTTGTTGGGTGCAGTCCAACATGTGGCCTATCATTGGATCTGGGGAGCTGGCAATTAGGCGAGGTACCAGAGTTGTAGTAGTGAACAAGGTGCTTGAGAGGGTGTAAGAAGTAGCAGAAAGCAGAAAAAAATAGAGACCAGCCACTGCTCTAGGCTGCGCTTTGATGCCGTAAGAGTTAATGCATCAATGGCTTGTGGCCATTAGCGTGCTTCTGGCCATTAAACATGCCAAAAGGCAGACCTCATTATTGATAGATACATACACTTACATTCTCACACATGCACAAGCATGTACTTGCATACACAAAAAAAATTACATATGCACATAGTACAAAGGGGGCCTACAAGAGGCCTACTGTGTGTTACAGTAACCTTACTCATGTGAGGCAACTCAAAACCCACACCAATTAGACCAAAACACATTTCTGGCAATTCCTATGACTACCATTGTTATCCAGCCTCCTCTACTCTGTGAAACACCAGTAGGGAAAATGGCATAGTCTTTGTCATCCTAGCTGTCATCACATACAAAATAGTCCTTTATATCACATGTCACAAATCACATATCACAAATGATTGTTGCTTTAGACAAGAATGAGCACTCTAACCAAATTCTAGCTCCATTAGAAAAACTGAAGCAGCAGCACACTGGGAATCTGCAACAGATGCCAGTATTGTGTTGAGTTTTTCTTGCAGCTCAATCCATCTATTACCATACATCTGCAGATCTACACCCATGATTAAAAAAGATAAACAAACTACTCATAAATCTTTGCTTATTACAAAAAGCTAAACTGTCTCCAACAACAATAGCATTAGTGCGCGCTTTGGCCAAAGGCAAGAGACAGTAATAGATAGTAATAGGGTTTACTGCAGGAAAGCAGGGGGCGCAGACAGGGAAAAGCACAGTGATAGACAGAAAAGGGGAGAATGTGTAAATAAAGAGCAGTGGGAGAAAAATGGTTAGGGGAGAGAAAAGTCTGAAAAAGAGAAAAGGAAGGTAAGAGGTGGTGAGACGGTGAAAGGAGGAGGGTGACGAGGAGGAGTGGGAAGGTTGGTCTCATTACTATTAGACCTTCTCTCTCCCTGCAGGCTCAGGTGACCCCAACTCTCTAGCCCTCTGCCTTGCACACCACTAATCATTTGGTTTTAATCACCGGGATATTCTCCCCCTTTGCCCCTCCCCCACCTCTCCTCCCCTCTCTTCATGCCCTACTGTGCGCCCTAGCCTTTGCCAAGGTCCAGCTAATTTTATTCTAATTGGCCATAGCCCGGGCTGGGACCGATCTGCCTCATTGTCCTCATCCATCCGTCCATCCTGCCTCTGTTCCACTCTCTGTCGTTTCTGTTCCTCCTCTGTCTTTCTCCCTCTCGCTCGCTGCCTTCACAACTTCACGCCTGTGCTTGTTTCTTCATCTCCTCACTGCCTCCTCTCCCCGCCTCATCTCTCTTTCACCTCTAATTCTTCTTTTTACCAATATGCTGCCATTGCGGCTCCCTCCCTTTGTCTGTCGTTCATGGCGTTCACTGACATCACAGTTGTGCGAGCGCCTTCCAATTTCTGTTCTTCCTCTCCTGTTGACCTTACATTCCACCAGACAAAACAAATAGCCTTGATGTTGTCTGGCAACAAAAAGCTTTGTGTGACTGCCTTGATCCGAGCACAATGGCATGAAAGAGAAATGTGAAGCTGTTCAATTAGGTAAACCTGATGGCTGAAGTCTGACGTTCTCCTTTTTATGTAGGAGTGAGAAAACACAGACTGTGCGTCAAATGACACTGAAAAAAATGAGTGTGCTATATGAAGAACAAAGGGTGATAAGATGCCCACTGGCCAAAAAGCACACAGAATCAGAATGAAACAGACAGTCCAGGGAGCTAGCTGTCTTCCTCATAGGCTTGTGTGTGAGCACAGTAGACATTGTTAAACTACAGAAAAGAAAACATGACTTCTCTGAAATTTTATGTGTGGTATTTTACAGATGCTGTAAGTTTATTTCACGTGTTTGCTCTTTAGAAGAACCACGGGAGACATGACTGTAAATGAAAAAGCAGAGAGGGCACAGATTGTTGTGCATGAATGTCTGGGGGTTTATTTTGGCCATGTGAATTTAGCTTTTCTCATCAAAAGTCTTGTCATTTGTGTTAAAGTAAAATCATCTGGAGTCATGAATTTAAAATATTCTAAAAAGGAAGTCTTCACATTAAGTATCCACACATGAAATATGTATAGCTGCTAGCTAATTGGCCTGTTGACGTAGCTCAGAACATTGAAGCCAAATCTCACAATACTGGTCATCATGGGTAACTTTACTTGTCGCTGCAAGCAAAAAAGAAAGTAGGAAGATGGAAATCCTGCATTACAATCACACGCTACAAATCCTCTACTTTTCTTTTCTCCTCCGGATCAACAGCTCCAATAAATTTTCATTACACCTGTGTGAAGCGCTTCAAATAGAGCCACAGAAGCAGAAACTAATTACTTTCTAATTTATTGACTAATGGCCACAGCCCTGGGAGACAGCTGCAATTGTTCTAACAGTCCTGCTGCTCCGACTGCACTCAGGTCCACTTTAGATTCATAACCAAAATAATTTATCATTACAAGCACATTAAATTGAACCGTATAGACCATAACAGTGGTAATTTATATCATTTTGTTGTTAGGGATGCTTTTCCCTCCCCTGTTTTGAAAGCATGCAATCTTTGTGATGGGATTCGTCTCCAGCCAGTCGTTGTATGTAGCAGGTTCACTTTGTTCTTCAAAGAACTCTTTGTTTTGTGCCTCATTCACCATTTGTTGGAGCTTAAAGTAAAAAGGAGACAGAGAAGAATGTGTGCCCATAAAAAAGCTTGAGAGGACGTTTCTGTGTTACACATAACAAACATGACGACCAAGTCAGAAGACTACTGTCATTGCCTGCATTACAATAGTCATTGGGCATGATCAAAACATCAACATGAAAAGCAGAGAAGCTGGCACTGTGCTGACTTGAAGTCAACTTTCTGTTTTCATTTAGGTTCCAGCGTGCCTTCATCATCCAGGTAAACTCTATGCTGATGATATTAATTTTCAGTAATTGCCTTTATCTCCTAATGCATCTCTTTGTTGATGGGAGCAATGCCTTCCAGGATGTCAACGTCCCTATCAACAAGACACATATGGTCACCTAGCGGTTTGAACAGCGTGATAACAACATTAGCCATGTGTCAAGGCTTTCTTAATCACTACCGAGGATGCCATTTTACGTTGATGGGATATTCTGAAGCAAAGTATGAGATGGCATTTTCCACTGCTGTCATTAGGATGGAAGACCCATATGATCATGCAAATTCATTATGTAAGCAGGGATTAGCGTTGACCTTGCCCTCTATGAGGTGAGTGGTCTGACACAATGCCAGAAAAAGCCTGTACCCCATGTCTACAGAGCCAGTATGTAGCCAGTAAATAGATTAGAATTGAATAAAATGTGTATTTAAATACTGGCAAAACTGCATTCTCCATATACATTTGCCTTTGAAGTCAGTGGAGTTTAAACAAAAATAAATTATGTATTACTTAGCCATCACAACACACCCAGACAACATAATTTCAGGTTCTTCATGCTGGTGTTTCTGTATTTGTTTTTATTTTTGTACCTTTTATGAAAAAGAAACAATATCCTCCAGGTTTAGGAGTTTAGCCAGATTTCAGCAAAAAGACCATTGGATCTATGGGAGGAATTCCAACCTCCCACGGCGGCAACAACCGATCCAACTATGTTGATAGTACCAACATTGTATTGTGTTGTGTTACTAGAAGCTTAGTTGACGGTGGTACGGCCCTGAGGGAGGGTCTGAACAGTAGCAGTCTGTCTCTGTGGGAGGCAACCTCCATTCACACGTCCCTTTGCACGGACATGCCAACTGCTCAAATTTAAACTTCTACCAGTTTTTCAATCTTTAAAAGCCACACACAGAAAAATTGTGCAAATTATAAAATTCAACTGTAGTTTGCCATCTGTAACAACAATGATGTAGGTGACCTTTTGCCTGCAGTTTCACTTGCAGTTTCGTATGCCTTTTTTTACAACCTGATAGTTGACTTGAAAGTTTACGAAATAGGTCTTAACACGATATGGCCTTGCTATAAATCTTCATTCATGGCTTCTGTAAAAAGTGCAACACATAGAGGCAGCTCACACGCTTAAGTATCCATAGCAACAATATTAGCGACTCACCAATGAGACTAATAAATGCAAGATCCAAAGTTCGTACCTCAAAGGGATGTGGATACCTATTTCTATTTTTATTTGATTACCAGTCACACCCACAAACATACACACGCATAAATTGAAAAACAGAATTGGCACACAAATGCCTCTCTCCCCCCTCCCTTTCTCATACTCTCTCTCTCTGTGTCCTCCTCTCAGACATTCAAGCTTTCACAGGCTGATCAATAGAATCCAGCAGGCCACAAATACAGAGAAGAGGGTGTGTGGAA
>NW_023339707.1:20280242-20288372 GCF_004916995.1 Morone saxatilis | reverse complement strand
AAGGGGGGGGGGGGGTCCCATGGGAGAGACAATAAGGACATTGAGAATAAAACACAGACACACAAACAGGGAAACACACACACAAAACCCGTCCTATATTCCCTAGCCAAGCGGTGACGTCGGCCTCCTGTTTAAGACACAGCCCACCTAATGGAGCATAGCCAAGGCACGATATGTGTGTTTGTGTGTGTAAGTGCGTGTATGTGTGAATTAATGTTGGACTGAAAGAGTTTACCCGCTACAGCAGATGCAAGGGAAGGACACACCACTACAGTGCAACACACACAAAGTCAAGCACAATAGCTATTAAATCAAAAGCAATCTCTCTGCTCCTGGCAATTCATACTCAGAGTGCTCTCATACATGCATGTAGCTGTACATACACATACACAAACCTGACAAATACCACTATCCAATAGACTGCATTACTATTAGATTACTTTAAAAGTGTGGAAAGAAATGTGGGAGGAAATGAATGACAATCCAACAGTACATCCTTTCCAAACCTGAACAAAATGTGTCAGCAGTGGGAGTATAAAATCTCTGAATGAGAGTTTTTTGGCATAGGAGATATGGAGAGAAATCAATTTCAGGGCCAAGTATGGTGCCAAGGACATCCAGAAGGGCATAGCTCTGTTGATCTGTTCATATCAATTTGCTCCCTCCTGCAGACGGAGAATGCCACAGTGTGCAGCGCTGCATCTTTAAGGAATATCGCTCCGATAACGGTGCCATAAAACACATCATTTTACAGTCAAACCATCTCTGTCTCAAATGCACTTGGAGCGGAAGCCATTTTCAAGCAACATAAAGTTTAACATGGCGCTACATCTGCCGAGCCGCTAGCTTCCACGCTACATGGGACTGGGCGATTTAATTAGGGGACATGGGATCGCATTGTGTGATACTGCAATGAGCCCGACCCTCTCGATCTTAGCCTGATCCCCCCTGAACCTGCAGTCATCTCTGGAAGTGTAGAGTGCATACTGAATTACAGTATGCACTCTGACAATAGTTGAAAAGTTTGTAACAAATGTATCATTAAACACTGTAAGAAAGTCACACCATTGTGGCACAAAGTCCTTGCAAGGATGTGATTATACAGATGAGTGGCTAGTTTATATCAGCCTTCCAATTTATATTTCTAAATGATACAAAATATTAAGATTTATACCATTTTACCCTCCATGATGATGATGATGACAATGTTAAACATCATGAATATATAGATATGGCCCATAACGACGTTGTTATTATAACTGAATATTGCAACTGGATGCAATGCAAAAATATATTAATATTGAGGTATTTGTCACCATCCAACTATCTTGTCTATGAGGATTACAGCATTTCATCCATCTTAAATAGACATTTTCTACATGAATACGTATTGAAAATAAACCCATTCAAAGGCTAGAGCAATTTCACAGAAAAGCATAGCAAAATAGCTCGAAAATAAAGTAGAGATTTAGATGAGCTGCTTTGATAGTCATTAGTCGACTGAGAAGTGACTTTCCCCAAGATGAGATAACTTTTTGAACAATAATGTCTCCCTTGAAAAGTCATAAAGAAAATCTCTTTTAAAGTTTCCCCTGATGTCTAATGCATCCTCCCTCCACTGAGCATTTCAACCACCTGAGTGAGAAGCAACTATATCACTAATGCATCCTAATTCAGACAGTATAGATTACTGATTGTCAAGGGCAAAAGTTTGATTTTTGCCTTGACCATCTGAAGGCAGGCTCCCAATATAAATGTAATGGATCAATGGTGATGGAGAGCTGAGAACTGTGAGGGACCTCACCACTTTCTATTGTGAATTACCATGAACAACTGGGATCACTGTGCTCTGTGGAGCCTTACTAAAAGCCAGATGATCAACACACAGCCTAAAAAGAAAATGTGTCAGGTGTTTAGACTAGCGCAAACACTGCTTCGTAACACTCAGATGTAGAGTCACTTGTTACCCAAAAAGCAAACACTGTGACCTATCTTCAAATACCAGGAGAAGAATAAATTTGTTTAGATGCTCCATAGGAGAGTGTGGGGCACAGCATAAGTTCCCTAATGGCAATCCAGATATAGAGGTGAACTGTGGGGTTGTGGGTGAGTGGGGATCGTCCAGATGGAGACACAAAGGCAAAAGTTCAATTAAAAATGCTGAGGGAATCAATTTGTTTGCCTTAATTACTTTGTTAATTTGTTAAAGCATTTACTTAGAAAAATCCTCTGTCACATTTTCTGCTGTGATAATGGAGCTACAGGGAGGGAGGGGCAGTTGGATGGGTTGAGTGCCTTTTAAATGGCTCACCCTCTGGTTCTAAACACAACGCTCAGTATGCCTGCTCGCCCGTCCCCGAGTCTCTCTTGCAGGGTGTGTAGGTAATGAGGCCCTCCTGTAGTGCTGCGCTCCACTCCTCTGTTGGTGCAGAAAAGCGCACCCCCGCCACGTCCTGACATTCTGACAGATAGGAGCCGTGGAAAGCATATGGCCAACGTGGCAATGCCTCCGACGCCCTCCAAACTGTCGTAGGGCTCAGGCATAATGAGCGGTGGAGAGATGAGCCCAAGTCCTACACATAGGAGACATTAGTCATCACATTTTTCCTCATCTGCCACATATCAGCAAGAAAAAAGAAAAAACCTCTTACCCTGTATAAGAGTCAGGAGATCCCATGAATTTGTGACTTTACAGATAAAAGCCATGTAGTTTAGCATGGCAGAGCCAGACAGGAAGTCTCTGAGAGAGTGCATATATAGGACAACTGCAAGACATTGGTTTTTATGAAACAATGTGAGTTCTTGCAGATACATGGAACAATTAAAATTTGCTGGTTGACTGGTTTAGTGGTTTGGCTACATTTAACATGCGTCACAACATGGAGTCAAGTGGCAGACACTCAGGGTAGAAGCAGAGAGGGATGTCACTGAGTGAGGCAGGAGTGAGTGATGGTGTGTTGGGCCAGGAAGTGGCCGCTCTCTCCCTGTCAAATGTCAATGCCGTTCGCGTCCAGAAGCTGAAGTCTACAGTGACTAGACGAGATTTTAGATAAGGTGCCCATCCAGCCATGCCCTCAACATAGCCTCCCTCTGGCCCAGACTCTTCTGCCAGTCTCCTTCCCTTTCTGTCTGGTATGTTATCCCTGACCGTCTAGACACCTCCCAGCACGCGATCCCTCACCCCAGCCAACCCGGGCTGTTCTCAGTGCTTCTGCTTTCTCCCTGCTCAATACTGCGTCACAACACTGGCTGGCTGGAGGGCTCTGAAGGGCTACTGAAAAGAACAGTACAAGGCAGTTCTCTCACTCTCATTCAAGTCATTCACTGCAAGATTTGTAAAATTCTACTCAGCATTTTATTTCAATCCTCCTGCGAGAGCAACTGAAGTTATCACAATCCAAGACTTAGCTAAAACCAGACAGTCTCAAGAGTTCACTGTAAGTGTGAACAATTGTAATGAGGCAGCCTGCACCAATCATTCAATGATGTAGACACACCTCTGAAAAACAAAAATAACAATTGAAAGTACTTCAGCCACTTTTTGTATGCGAAGAGGCAAATGAATGAGAACAATGAGCAAGCCAAGAAGGCAATTACAGAGCGAATGGCTTCGGGTACAGACTGATCTGCTGGTGGCAGTGAAACCACCTGACTGCCTGTGTTCTGAAGCTCAGGCTGGCAGTTTAAAAAATTTGCATGTGAGAGAAGCCCCAGGGTGTAACTCTAAATTCCCTGAAACCCTTCATTCAGCCTCTGTACCCTTGTTGCCCAACAGGTGGAGTGAAAAATCCCTTTACTGATACCCTGACCTGCTGCAGTGGAAGGCAGGGGTTGCAATGCATCAACGTCACTTCCCTATGCACAAAGCAAGAGCCTCACATCCATGACTGATCTCTATTAAATTACATGGATTAAATCAGAGATCCTTAATTAGGCCCCAATAAAAGTGTCATGTGGCTTTTGAAACCTCTGAGCATGCCATGATTGGATGAAAATATGAAAACATACTAAATGAAATTGGTTTACCGCTGAGTGTGCGCCCCATGACTCTTGAGTGGAGCAGCAAAGCAGGGGGAGATAAAGTGAGGAGAAATAAGTAAGAGAGAGAGAGAGAGAGAGAGAGAAGAGAGACACAGATGCAGAGAAAGAGCGAGAGAAGAGTCTCAAGGCGAGTCACACCTCTTTGCCTCAGAAAAGCTCTTAAACTCCATGTGTGACCTAAGGGAGAGAGCTCTAAAGAGTCAGGCTAAGATGCCATGATACAGAATTTGACTGTTGCGGAGCAGTGAGCTAATACTGTCTGCCACAAACCACACTGAGGAGTGCTACAGGCATGACACAAGGCTCCTGGAGAGAAGGCAATGCTTGCATATATGTGCTTACAGAAAACACACACTTACAAACACTCAAGCACACACATCTGGGAATTGCTTCTCTCTAAAAACTGGAGCGTGATGCCTCCCTGCTCCTCTGGACCCTTGCTTCTCCTGGTGTCAGGACGGCCAAAAGCTTTTAAGTGCTTTAAACTCATAATAACCCTAATGCTTAGTCTCCCCCTGTGATCTCCGTGTTTGTCTGTAAGAAAATTAAATTCAATTGAAATAGATGTAAAGATGGGGGATGTTCAGACATTTTGGTGGTTGCTGGGGATTTGGCGTCTGTAAAGGCATTAGGAAAGAAACAGAGAGTAAACAGACTCCCAGGACGTGTTATGCGGTGACAGGAAAAGTTAGAGAGTGGCAATGCACTGAACAGCAAACACACATAGAAGCACAGAACACACTGGAATCTTTATTTTGCCCTCTTCTCCTCTTGCACATTAGCTTGTTATGTTGTTTGTGATGTTCCTATTTTTGAAAACATGGGGATTGAAAAAAAAAAATCACAGATCCACTGCCACAATGCATTGCAGGGAATAGTAAGCACACAAACAAAAAACAGCCCCCAACCACCTTCCCACTCGCCACTAATCCTCTCATGCCCTAATTGTGGGTGCAGTCACCCCAGATTCACTTCTTTGGGTAGAGAAAGAGAGAGAGACCAAGAGAAAAAGAGCTATGGTTCTGGCTGAGAAGAGAGACCACCCTGTCTTCTCCTAAAAATGATTCTCTCTGCCAGAAGACACCAGAACGGTAGGTGGTACTCTCTCTCCATTACATTTCACTTGTATCTCACTTCCCCTTTGCCTCTCCATCTTCCTGTCATTTCTAGCTCTCTTTTCTCTTCCTCTCCTCTTTCTACTGTAAACCGCCTAAGGTGATTATGGATTGTGATGGTGGTGGGTGGGGAAGGCGAATCCCTGTCTTTGTTTCCTTAAAATAGGTTTAATACACTATTACCCAACACAGTTGAAAACCTCTGTGTGATCGTTACAATGGGTTGGATTACAAAAGACTTGAGACAGTACTGAGGTAAATATGGTGATCTCCATTTAGGACAGAGAAAGCAGGTAGGTTGCTCGGTACATACTGGTGGACAATGGCTTGGTGGTTAGAGCTGGTAGGTTGCATCAATTGTGCCAGGTCTGCATATCAGCAGCATTTGCAAGAAATCACACACACACACACACACACATTAAAACACGCTATTATACTCTTTGGCATTTGATTTATTTTAATCAAAGAGGCCATCAGTCAACTGAGCAGAATCCCACACACCACAGGCCTCAGAAGAAGATGCTAGAAAGGAGCCAGCGACTGGTGGCTGGCCATGTTTTGTCTGAACAGTGTTGCTACTGTTGGGAAGGCTGCATTGGAGCTGAGCCATGCCAACCTTTACAGCAGCCCTCTATTTTCCTGTCTGGTTTTCTGTCTGTCTGTCTCTCTCTCTCTCTTTCTCTCTCACTCAATGTGTCTATATGTCTGTCTCATACTCTCTCTCTTTCAGGCACAAAACCAAGGCGCACATTAGGTGCTGGTGCTGCACATTTTGATGCTTGGCTGTCACTGTATCATTGTCTGGTGACATAAAGCGCAGTAAAGCACTGAGCAGTGATGAAGTGGAGAGGTTTTAAACCTGCGCTCACTGGCACATTTCTTGCCTTTCAACCAATGTCATTTGGAGAGTGTCATCATCCCACTGTGAAAGTAGCCAACCCCCACTCCCCACCCAAAATACTGAACAGAGAAAGAAAGACAGATAGAGAAGAGAGGAAAGAAGATGAGAGAGAGAGAGAGAGAGAGAGAGAGAGAGCTTCCTCCTTGGCAGTACTTGCTCCATTATTTCCACTGGAGGCTTGATTAGACAGAGGGGGTAATTTACGAGCCACTTCATTGCCAATTCAACGGGCACATCACCTGTAAATAATTGAAACCCTTCATGTCCATTCCGACATAATCATATCGCTATCATGTTAATGTTTCCAGCAGTGCTTTTCTTTGGGTCAGGCGCAGGACTACTTTAAATCTTGGATGACCTGTCTCCATAACTCTTCTGAGTACCACCCTCTAGCAAACAGAAAAAAATAAAGATGAAGGACTGCACTGAGAAATTATGAAAAATTGAAAATACAGTAAACAAATACATGACTTCTCAGCAAGGCAGCGCTGGGTTGCAGGTGGAGGGCATGCATTTTGCACTGGCTTGTTAATTATCTTTGCTTATGATAAGGGGGATTCATCATCTTCTTATTTATTTGTCTCACTCAGAGTCCTATCAGTCAAGCAGTGATATAAAAATGCTGCACGATTTGGATAGTAGTAGCTATTACAATGCATTAAGAGAGACAAGGAGGACAAGAGAAATCAAACTCTTTGCTTTTAATTGTAGGGAATTGTACCATCATGGGAATTGTCTCTCTCAAACACTCTTAATTATGCCAGTGTTTAAAAAAACTTGATATTGAATTGATAGCTATTTTTCTTACTTCATTTAAAAAAAGTTATTAATATTAATTATCCAATCTGAAATGGTTCTCACCTTTCCTTCTGCGCACTCAAATGCGACAAAAAAAGATTTGAATAATTTATCAATTGACTTATATTTGAATTGATTAATTCACTGATGCAAAATTAATACATGGCTATCCTCCACATTCCACCCACTCCATCCTCTCCCATCTTTAATCAAGCAGTTAAAGTAGTAAGGGTCTTGCCTGGGGTAAAGTACTAACTGAGGAAGTGGGCATGGGTGTCTAATACAAATATCTACAGTAATGAAGATGTCTCATCAGAATCAACACACCAACTATCTTCCAGACTAAGACAGGTAAGAAATACCCTGAGTTTCATGTGCACTGAGTCAGTGCTCTTTAGGGAGTATCTTTCTGCGTGGCTAGATAACAAAAAAAAATCTATGTAATAGGCGAGAAAGACATAAAGGGAGGCATGGGAACAAACTGTGCCGGTCAACCATGGATTGACCAACCATAGACAGATCAAGGGCAAAGCTCAAGAAAATGAGGGGGCTATGAACACGAATGTTCTATGGTTTAGTGTGTGATCCACAAAGAAGCCTTGGTGTACAAAGCACATGGCAAGTCAGACTGCTATTCTCTCCTGGTCGCTAAATGATGAGGAGGTGCAAGGGGTCATTCCTACCATTTGCCGTTTTTACACATTGAATGGTGCCACGTGGCCACTTATCATCCGCTGTACTTCCTGTACTGTGCAGCTCAGCTGGGGCGAAGAAATGGGACAGAATGTGTGCCAGTGTGTGTGTGTATGTGTTTGTGTGCACCCATGTCGTGCCTGTTCTTTGCTGGTGATTCACCCAGCTCTCTGGCAGCCGTCCAGGACCTATTTTCTCCTTCTCTTTACATAACAGCAAACGGTATCACTAAAACCTTGTGTCCTGTCCTTTCTCTTCCTCCTCCTCCTCCTCCACTCCTCTTGTTCCTCTGCCACTTCCTGTTTTTCCTTCCCCCATCGTCCACCTCGCTGTATGTGTAGGAGGCCTAACTGTGTGTCGCTCCCTGGTGCTACCGTATCACCCAAGGGACCGTGAAGTGACCAGTCCGGAACAGACGTTCTTGGACCACACCCAAAGCACAGAGTGGCAGACCAGATTCCAGGGTATGTCATGGGGAGATGCGTGGGACGAAAGGCTGTTTTTGACTGAAATGCCCCCTAGAGATTTCTAAAGGCCCAGGATCCGGGATCCGCTACACCATATGCCTACAGGACAGCACCC
>NW_023339707.1:20278048-20280227 GCF_004916995.1 Morone saxatilis | reverse complement strand
CCCAACTGGGCACCAGGGCGTGACGGGCTGAAAATAGGGACTCACAGTCACAATCCTCACTGTACTGGCCAACATACGGCCACTCGGCACCAACAGAGCAGAGTGATGAGGTGGAAGAGGACGGTACACGAGGGGGTGGAGAGCAGAGGGGGGTTGAAAATAGAAAATCAAGGAGGTGAAGGGAGAGGAGCTGAAGAGAGTTTAGTTTGTAGGGAGGGATGAGGATGAGGAATGAGGCAGCGTGTCTGTGTGTTGAGAGTGTCATGGTGTGTGTGTGTAGGAGAGATGTGTAGGCAGGGTTTAGTGTCTGGACTGCTCAGTGACTCAGGGGTGAATAATACGTTCAGTCTACTTTGTGTGCTGTGTGTGTGTGTGTGTGTGTGTGTGT
The DNA here is from genome assembly GCF_004916995.1 of Morone saxatilis. NCBI lineage: Eukaryota > Metazoa > Chordata > Actinopteri > Moronidae > Morone > Morone saxatilis. The sequence goes on along the minus strand of NW_023339707.1, from coordinate 20,279,839 downwards.
GTGTGTGTGATGGAAGGAGAGATAGAGGATGAGAGAGGAGAGGAGAGAGAGGGAGAGCCAGGGAGACAGGGAGCATAGTGAAGTGCTGGGTCGGTGTAGGGCTGGTCGTCTATGTGTCTAGGTGGCTGAGGGTGTGCACTGCTGTGTCTATAGCCCGCTCCATGACAGCCAGCCTGCACGCTGCTCACCGGTGCAGAAGCGCTAATTGAATTAAGTCTTTATTATCAGGCTGCAGAGGCAGCACTTCTCCCCATCTCGGCCCGCTTGGCTGACACTTTCTCCTTGAACACCTGCTTGACATCAACTTCCTCCTCTATTTATTTATCCCCTCTCTCCTGTGGCCAGCCACTGGCTGCACTCCTTCCTCCCCTCCACCTCCTCCTCCGTATTGGCATACCGAGCAAGGCAGGGCCTACTTGTTTTTCATGCTGCTTCATCTATCTGTGCTGCACAATGCTCCTTAGCTTTGATAGCCTTCATCACAGAACAAAGTATCAAGCATTTCAGTGCTCTTTTTAAAAGCTATACAGCCACACAGGTAAAAACATGCACTACACTTCAATGTCTATTAGGGACACACAATAAAAAAGGATTAATTCCTAAAACTGATCCTGCCCTTTTAGGCCTTCAGCAGCAGTCCTGCTGAGTGTAGAGGGAATAAAGGCGATAAACCTAGATGATGTTCTATGTTCTATTGAATAGTCTCCGGTGGGCAAGCTGGCCAGGGTAATATACAGCAGCTGGGATGAGAACTAACATATATCTAGTCCCCTGTCCATTTCCACTAGCCTCAGGCTCAGGCTGCTTCCCTGGGCTCGGCTCGGGCATTACTTTAGAGGACAGACAAACAAGAGGCACTATTAAGTTGGCTAGGAGTCTGAGGCCCAGGCACTCGGCCCAGCACTAGCTGTAATCTATTGACCGTTTGCATTCTCCCTCCCATGCCCCAAAACCACAGGACTTTTCTCTATCTGTCAGTTGAATCCATTGCTCACCTCCCTCCATCTCTATCTGCTGTTTACCCACTCTATTTTTCTCTTTTTTCTCTTCCTCGCTCTATGTCAGCTCAATCCCCCTCTATTCCATCTTTCTCCTGCTCTTTCGTCTGTTTGCGTAAATCCTCTCCCCCCTCACTCCTTCTCCTCCTCACCCCATCCATCACTATTCCTCCCATCTCCATCTCGTCCGTCCCCTTCTCTTATCGACATGTTTCCATTTTCTAAACTGCTCTCGCTCCATCATATTCACTCCTTCTTCGATGGCCATTTTTCATTTTCTCTTTCACTCACTCTTACATCATGTTCTCTGGGTTCACCTCACTCCTGTCCTCTCTGCTTTCCCTGGTGGGCTTTATTTCACCCAGCCCACAAGGCCCCAGGTGGGCATAGCTGTCCTTGTCAGGGCTGTTGACTGGGTGGAAGCAGCGTGGGACAGTGTCCTCCAGGGCCCGACAGAATGGGGCAGCCAGGGGAGAAGTGTCACTATGCAGCAAACTAAACTTTTACTCATGATGAGTTGGGATAAAACAACAAAAGAGAAGAAGGACAAGCAGAGGAAAAAGATGAAGGGGATCACACTAGTTCACCTCACCAAACAGTCTCTGCACATTTACTTGACATGTTGGCTTTTTTCTTAACACTGGCTTGATTCAGTGCCATATGTCTTACTGTCTTCGTTGCAATGTGATCCTATCTAAGACCTCTTTATCTTTTATGCCTTTGTTTCTGTATCGTCCCTCTTTCTTTGTACTTTTCCCTCTCTTTCTCTTTCCTTCTCCCCCCCCCCCTCTCT
>NW_023339707.1:20251591-20277948 GCF_004916995.1 Morone saxatilis | reverse complement strand
CACACACAGCCACACACACACACATACACACACAAACACACACGCACACACACACACACACAGACACACATTATCATACACACAGAGATATCTGCACAAATTCACAGCTCCATACACAATAGCAAACCCTATACACAATAGCAAACAAACAGTCATTAGTAGATTTCAGGCTGCCTCTCAGTTCTGCTTTACTCTGTTGTTGGTGTGCCCGCGCCTCTGGGGTGGCGCCGCTGCTGTAGGTTTTAATAAAAGCATTGTCTTTGGAAGCTGTCTAAAGGGACTCGGTTTCATTTTGGAGTGCTGCTGCTGCTGTTGCTGTGAATGTGGGAGGAGAGAGGGCTATTGCGCTGGGACGTGGGGGCGGCTAGGTTCAGTGTCATTGCGGGGCCCTCCAAGGACTGGTGCTTATTGTTTGATAGTTTCAATATACAATGTGTGTATGTGTGTGTGTGTGTTCTGTGGTCATGTAAGCACACGTGTAAATTTCTGTGTTCCAAAATTGTGCAGAAGTCGAAGCAAATGGCTGACACAGCCCACCACTTCAACTTTCCAACAGCTGTAACAAGTCTACTATATGTTTGTTTTTTATGCAAGACAGGAGATTACACAAACAAAAACACACACAGACACAGAGCGATCTGCATGACAGGCGTAGAAGCACTCTCTATGTTGTTTTGAGACGGGCTGCTGTTAACCAGTCCTATAAAACAAAGTGTGGAGAAAAGAAACACTTTGTGCGACTGATCCTCTCATGAAACCGTGTGCCATTTAGGCGATGCTCAAGATAACGAGCTATCTCTATACGACACACAGGTGTCCATTAGCTCTTTGGGCTGACCAATCTGTGACACCCTCTAGTCAACAGTTTCTCCATCTGTCAGCATACAAACACCTCTGAAAAAGCCCCTCAAGGAGGCATTTGTGTCATTTATGATAGACAGCGAATGTCTGCTCTCAACAGGAGCACAATGTAATGCCCATGATGAGGTCAAATCAAATGTTATTGTCTAGATTTGGAACCACAATGTTTCTGTGCCTTCCCTCTGTTTTCACTCTCCTCCCACAGGCACCTTCACATCCCATCAGTTGAAGCAACATGGACAAATCTTTAAAAAGAAAAAAAGGAAAGTATGGCTATATCTGGGAGGATGTAGGAGAGGAAAATCCTAATTGTCCCTTTAAGTGTGTTCCCTCCTGTGGAGTGAAGGTGCGGGGTAACGGCCATCTTAAATCACAGTCTGGCCGCGGCCTTCATTAAAGCCATAATGCCAGGCTCTCCCTTTAATGGAAATGGAAGCCAGCGAGGCTGTGGGTGTAAATTAAAGTGTAAGGCCCGAGTAGGGAAAGATTTCCCTGGCTCTGACAGGTGCGGCCTGAATTAGCTGTAGTGCTGTTCAAGCAGTCAGTGGGAGAACACTGGTATTGATTTTAAGCACTGTTGCACTTCCTATCTGAAAGGGAATGTGTATTACTAGAGCTAGGCACATCAATCACTCAGCATTCCACCACTCTCCCCTGGCACGCTTCAGATTTTGAAATGATAAACAAACAGAAACAGACCCAAACAAAAGAGAGCACCGGCTGTACTGTTACTGTATGGCCCTGGCTGCTGTGCACAAGCACTAGTCTAGTAAAATACATCTGTGGATACATGTAATTGGTCCACTTCATCTCATCTTCCTTGTGTTGACAGGATGCCATCTCTATTCAGGGCATGTCCTGCATCGCGTGTCACCTTGGTCAAACAGCAAGCGTCAGCTCCTTGAGGTCTGGCTGTAGCCCACTACCATGTTTACGACCTGCATGTGTCAGAGTTGTTACATGCATGCGGTGCAGCCATGCAGCGCATTGCCTCCCTGTGTATGACCCTGCTGCTTATCTCTGCCTCTCATCATGCCCCGCTGACCCTGTCTACAGGCACTGGCAGGGGAAGAATTAGCCTACTTAGCCTATTCCCCATAGGGGTCAACCCACACACAGACACGCAGGCAGCACACCCACAATCAGATGCACAACCATCCACAAGCATCTGAAGATGTGTGATGACAAACGATAAGGCAACACTTAACCACAGGTGTCCCAAGTTTGACCTTTCACCCATGACCTTGAGCAGAGAGCTTTTCATATAGAGGCCAGCCATCAATCAGCTCCCATCAATCACACATATACGCCGCACCCTTTCACTCCCCCCAACCTTTCCTGGCCCCAACATCCATCACTATGCTCTACCCTTTCACTGACATCTGGAAAAACACAAACACTTCACAACCTCTCTCTCTCTGCCTCTCTCGTCCAGAAACACACACATACAGTAAATGCACACATCTTGTCTTTCAATGATGGCTCCTCTATAACATGGCATGTGTTATGTTGTGTTGTCAGGTGATGTGCAGGTGTACACTAGGGGCTACTCCCTGGTGACACGTTTGCTGAGATATCAGCACCTGCACTGAGACATGACTTGGGGTTGAAATCCCTAAGCACACTGGCAGCTGAGACCACTGCATAACAGACAGCCAGTGGTGACATACTGTGGCCATGAGCATCCTGAGGACCATTTGGCTACAAAGCCACTGCATCAAAAGTCTCTCACATCTCACACAAGTGTCATTTTTATACTTTTATACTACAGCAAGATACCAGCTCTTATATGTTCTGGAGAGATTAAAAAAGGTGAGTCTCATGTTTCAAACATGCCTGACATTGGTTTAATTTTTGGGAAACTGGAGAGTAGATGCTTGGGGATGAGGGGACATTCTTGATAAAAGACAGGTGAGCTCAGTGCTCTTTTTGCCCAAGTGCCATAATTACACCAGAGAACATATTCTAATTGGCAGTGTCTTTATGCAGAACTATTATCAATGTCCCTCCGAGGCAGGGGAAGAGAAGAGGAGTGGGGAGAGGGACGTGAGGAATGGGTTCTATGTCAATGAGCCCAGGGTCCATTTACACATGGATGAGGACTGCTAATAATGCCAGCATAGCCAGTCCAGCTCTCAGAAAAAGAGAAACCAAGGTTTACCATATTGAACTGATTCCAAATGCATGAAAATGTTAACTCCAGTAAAGGGGACATTGTGTTAGCAGACTGTATTTGCTGTAGCAGTGAAATGATTGTGTGGTCTGACAGTGAACAGTAAAATCCGAGACAGGCCAGGGGTGTCAATTCTAGAGCTGTCCAACATGAAAAGATTAGCCAAAGCTACTCAAACAAAGAGCTGTTCGCTATTGTCAAATACTATCACAAAGTCACATGCATTATTAATTATTATATACTACATAGATATAATATATAATTACATCAAAGCCAATGCTGCCACAAAATACATTTTGCTGACATCAAATTTCAGTAAAGTTTTCCGAAAAGCCATGGTGAGTATGTTCTTTATTTGCAAACTGGTCCTTTATGCATCTGCATAAATTAACAAAATAAATTAACTGCAATGCTGGCACCCCTGTTCTATTTCAAATATTACAGTAAGCTCTTGGCATTTTGTTCCACATGTGGGTGTAACGTCTGACCCAGACAAACACCCCCAGCTTCCACAGTGTTATTAGTTGAGTGGTGAATGTGCAGACGGATAGGAACACATTAACATACCATTCAAAGCATGTTAATTGGCTTGCTAAAAGGCAATTATTAGTCAATATTAATATTCTATCATTTATCTGCAAACTGTAAACTTTTCTGAATAGCCATCAGCAGCCTGTAATATTAAACATCCTACACTGAACTTGAAGGAAACAGCAAGCTGTGCATAAGGGAAATGGTCTTGAAGAAAAAAATATGTAAAACTAAAAATGGAAATTTTGGCTCCCTGAATGAAATACTTTTAGGGCTATGAATCTTTAACTTATGTTTTAAAAGAGGGCAGGAGTGTAATTTTCTTACCTTGTTTTAGGGGATGTTGTTAGCCATTCTTCATGCTTTTCAAATGTTATCAAGTAAGCTGCGATCTCCTGTGAAAAAGAGAAGAGAGGAGAGAGGAAGGGAGTGAGTCTTAGATATGTCATCTTTAATCACTGTTCTCTTGTGTTTGTAATACATCGTGCTGACTGCTTCATTGATATTCAGACAGTCTAACCAGCAGCACAAACACAGGAAAGACGGAAACAGGGGCATTGCCAGGGAGCTCAGGCAGGTAAATGGAGACTGGTAAAAGTAAAGTGAAAGACAGAAGTGGAATGCGGCTGAGGTCAGATCATCTTCTGAGACCATCTTTGTTAGGAAAGCTTTGATCAAGTTCTCCTCTGAGGACATCAAGGTGCTCTCAGAAAGATTGACATCTCTGTGTTGGAGAGTGAGCAGCTTTTAACATTTTTGGTCCGATCCTCCCCCAAATCCCTTTGATCTGCCCTTGACACTCCTCTATGGATCAATCCACTCTTTAACCTTTGAATAATAATTACACGCAAGTCTCACAATATTGACATGCGTGTGTACTGCTACTTCAGAAAAAGGTTGTAGATCCTCTGGAGTTAGTTGTATACAAAGAGATGTTACAGACGCTGACATAAAAAAAAGCCCAAACTGCCACTGGTATAAATAGAGATACTTCAAACACTTTCATGTTTCCCATGCTTGCCCTGCCTACTGCATCAGTCTGAGTGTAAGGGGGAACACGCTAGACCATACCCGGCCATTTTCTCACCAAACTAATGGGCAGAAATAAAAGCACTTTGGATGCTGGTAGACAACCTAATGATTACCAGCGACAGCCAGCAATTCACTCTTCAGCAAGAACATTTGTCAGCTTCTCAGACTGTTAGAGAGATCTAGACACACAGGGACAGACCTGCTGCCAATGTCCACACAAATATCTTTTGAGTTTCTAACAATGTGCATCCTTCCTCATGTTGAAGTGTCAACAGACCTTTAAGTGTGAATATGGTGTTCAAATATTGTCTTCTTTGGTCTGTGAGGCTTGAGTTTGCAAAAAAGCCCCCTCCGGGGCTTTACGTTATCCACATGGGGCAATAACGTATCCAAAAACACCAGCTTTCTCTACAAATACTGAGTTGTTTTTTTGTTTTTTTGACTATTTCCTTCCTCCTTTTCTCTTTGCTTGCACACACACTCTAAAGTATGCATCACTGCAAGAAGGCTCCCATTGGCTCATCAAGGCTGTCACAAGTGTGACCTGGCACAGAGACACAGCACACTGGCGATAGCCCATAGGGAGGCTGCAGGGCACTGTGGTGTGAGGGGTTCCCAGGCTGGCAGGGGTCCCAACAGAGAGGAGGGTGGTAGCATGACTGGCACCCTTGCCTCCAGGTGCAGGCTGGGAGATAATGCTGCGTTGATTAACTTCCTGTTCTCCTGCCATAATGACCGGAGGCAGTGAAGTCATGGCAAGATGGAGTCTTGAAAAAGATAGAAGGAGGCTGTCCTGCTCCTCTCCTTTATAACTTCTAATATACGACAGAAAGAAAAAACAATAAATTAGTGAAATGTTCACAGGGAAATATAAAAAATAACGCTCCACTGCTAGGGTCACAATACAGATACTTTTCTGCATACATTTGTAAGTAAATTAGGCGTACACAGCAGTGATTAGATTAATCCTTGCTATTCTGTGTTCATTTTGGGAGGGATAAACGTCAGCGGGAAACTCCTTCAGTGACCTCTGTGCCTGTTAGCACAAAGCCCGTTCCATCACGTTTGTCTTTAAAATACAGCCACAGCCTCAGCCTCAGTGGCAGAGGATGAAATAGGGGGCCGCACGGTCTCGTACTTAACAAAATAAAAAAATAGAAGTGAGCCTCTACCTCTGGCTCTTTGCGCACCCCTCCCTCTCTGAACAGATGCCAGGGATTATTCCAACCCCCCGACCAACCATAAAGGTGCAATAATCTTATGGTGAGGAAACAAACAAAAACAGACGTGCAGCCATTAAACAGCTGCAAAGAGACAAAGTTTGCATGGGCGGCATAATGAGAGGCTAGCGTACGTTCAGGTTGAGCAAACACGCTTGCGGGTTAGTGCAAGTGAGGTGGAGGGGGAAGCGGGCAAGCGGTGTGCTGAACACTGATGGTGCATCAAAGTCAAACCAGCAGCTGTCAATGGGCTCTGGACTCTATCTGCTGACCTCAGTGCCTCTGGCCTGCTCTCCATCACTGGGGAAATATTCAGAAGAGGCTCTTTGTACACACAGCTCCTACCTCACTCTACCTCTTAGGTCAGAATCCTGCTTGAGCAAAGCTGTTTGTACTTCCTTCCTTTATGCCTCAGCTTCCCCACTGACATGATCCTTGCTGGGGTTTTATCTCCAGGTGCTGGTGAAATACACTGTACCAGTAAGGGCTGTATTCCTCACAGCTTAAATTGAAGCAAACTCCAAACTTCCAAGCCTGATCTAAATAAACAACAATCAGTACAAGCTGGCAGTGAACCAGAGAGTGAGTATGAGCAATACCTTCTCTAATTGACACGGTGGTTGCAAAAAAAGGGGCCTTTCATTTAACAGGGGAAAGAACAACCCGGAGCTGTTTGTTGTAACTCAGCCATCTCATTTGTTTCTTTTGTCTCTGTAAAAGCTGCGACACACTGTTAGCAAAGGGGGCCGCCCCAGAACATGACGGAGCAGTCTAGCAGTTTCAGGGCTGATGGAGATGGAGAGCGAGAGTGTTTCTGTGTGTATTTCTGTCTACCGTGTTACAATCAGAGGGCCTGATTACTGGTTACCTGTCTGGGCCTGGCACGTTATTAACATGCTCTTCAGGAGGTGTCACTCCTGTACTCATCAGTGTGTCTCCCCTCTAGTTCTCTATTCTCATAGCCCTCCATATACACCTTCTCCAATCTCTCACTCACTCTCATTTTTTCCCTTTCCCATAACTGCTGAGGTGAAAAGGAAAGCCACCATAAGAAAATTTTCATTTTGAGATGACTGGCTTTTACTGTCTCGCCTTTCAAATGATATTTTCACTCTAGAGGTACAACATTTTCTCCAGAGAGAATCAGCTGTTGAAATGTCTACCTATTTGAAATTGGAGATGACACTAACATATTCATCCCATTTCACTTCTTTGCACCAAGGAAGAGGGATGTGGAAGCCGGAGCAGTAAACTCAAATAACCACTATCTGTCCCTTATTATATTACTATTATATTGATTGTCTCAAGATGAGTTGTAATGACAATTTAGGAGCAACTGTCTGTAGACCTGATCAGTTGGATTTGATTAGACTCTCACCCTTTTTTTATGGCACAAAAATCAGTCAAACTTGATGCCAGTGTTTGATGAAGATATTACATTGTAGATTCACTGTCCCGGATTCACCTGAGGCTATATTGTTTTGCTGTTCTCTCTGATTCTCTCTCACTAGCAACTTTGATTTATGGGAATAAAAGAGAGGCATTGAGAGGACCAACACTCCAGCATTTGGATGACAGACCTGATCACTTGAAACAACTGTCGCTGTTCCATTAGAAGGAGAGATAGGAGTCTTTTGGCATTATCTCAGGACGCATCAGACACCTGTCTCTACACACCATCCATAATGTCTCTCCTCTCCTACCGCATCCATGATGCATTTGAGCTGACAGAAAATGAGAGGTTGGAATGGTTCAGAACCAAGAGGACAAAACTCTGAAGCACAATCCCTTCTGTGCCACCCCCTATTAAAACACTAACACTTACATCATTGTCTGAGAATTTAATCTTAGTTTTTAAACCCCACAATGTACTACACACATTATGTAAAAACATAGAGTAATGAGTCATTCTTTGTGAGCTTGTTTAAAACCAGTCTTCATCACCCAAAAAAGGGATTCAACAATTACAGCATATTTTTGTCCATTACAGTATTATTCCAGTTATACTGGTGCTCTAGTGACACTAATGAAAAGGCACTTAATGAATAGATGTATTAGAAACTAACTTTAGCAACAGTATTGATTGCAGTAAAAGCTTGAGCTAATGAAATGAATATGAGAGAGCAGGAAGATGCGAAAGAATAGATGGAGCAAAGTCTGGTTAGAGAGAAGAGCACAGCGCCTCCAGCCTGCCTCGTGGTGAAGTCTGGGGAATGCATCCTCAAAGCTTTGACCTTGCCCTGCACTTGAAAGCAGGAAGTGGATGAGAGGGGGCCAAGAAGGGATACGGTGAGAGGAGCCCTCCCTGATGACCTGGGTTTTGCTGTGGGGAGGCAGGTCATCTGATATTTCCTCCAGGGCAGCCCAGGAAACCAACCTGCCCAGGGCTGGGCACAAATGGACTGGCGGGGATTTGGGGGAGTGGGGGTGGTGAAGGGGTTTGCTGAGGCTTCAGGCTATCACAAGATTACACCAGAAAAAATTCAAATGTAATTAGACACAGAAGAGATAGAGACTGGCACTAAAGAAAGGGATGGAAGGAAGGTGGGTGAGTTACTGAAAAGGAAGAGGATAATCAAAAAGGAGAGAGGAGGAACAAAGTTTAAAGTTTTTTTTCCCATGACAATGATAAATGCATTTAAAACAGGAGAAGCGTGAAGGTATAGTGATTAAAAAAGAGCGCTTAGGTTCGATTCTGCAAGCAAAAGCGCCTTTGCTGAATCATTTTGGGTTTTTTGTTTATACTTCATGAATTCTTAATGCACTAGCAATAATGTATCACACACTGTATCTATGTAATCTCATATGGCCATATTACTCTTTTAAGCTGGGGAAAGTAGTGAGGTAGAGTGAATCTATTTTAGCAAGCCGTAACCTCCAGCTAGCCTTTAAGATTGTTTGAGCATGGCTCATAATAGGATGCAGTGGAACTGCTATCAAGGCGGTTGGTCAGGACAGAGGAAAAGAAATAAAGTGAGATAGGTGAGACAGAAACAGAGACATTGGAGAGTGAGAGAGTTGAGAAAGTGAAAGTAAGCAACAATAGAGTATGCTGTTGACAGCTGCACTAGGCATCTGTTGAAGAGGACTGAGGCTGTTCTATGAGTCCCTGTGCTGGGTTAAAAATATGCCCTCTCCAGCATACTGCTCGTTAGGACCTGCATGGTGCTTCCCAGGGATACCCATTCTAAAAAGGAGGGGTGGAAGTCACTCTGTTGCTCCAACAGAGTTGTTGTGCTCTGCCTTACTTACAACCACAAACCATCCTTGTGTTTTGGCAGCTAATGTACCAGCTCAATTTAAAAACAGAAAATGCATCATCATGGCTAAACAAAATTCTGTGAGCTCACTAAAATGCAAGTTCACGCACCACACCCAGCATAGCTGTTCAGCACACATGTACACCTTTACCACAAAGGCTTTACCATCTGTTTAAAACACACCTCAAGCAATTTTGTTCTGTTTCTCCATCTACCTCCTCCGCTCCTGTGGTTCAGCTCTCTCTTGCCATACAAGAGGTGGGAAGAGCAAGACAAGCCATCCACTGCCCTACATTATACATAGTTCTGGGATCAATTTGGCATTGATCCTGGATAGCTTAGATGTTTTCCAGTAGTTGGTCAATGCCTCTTTTCACATTTCTGCTTGGAATGCTGGTCATAAGACTGTACTGAAAAAGGAGGCATTCTCCTGGGGAACCTCCTCTTGCTCCTCAATGCTGCATGTCTCCCTGCTTCCACAATCAATGTTACACGCAGTAGCTGCTCTGCCAGGACTCTCCTTTCTGTTTTCAATATCACTTCTATCATATTATATACTTACATATATGCCCCCCATCCCCAAATTAGAGAATATATTTAGGAAGAAAGGTGTTTTATCCTTGCAGTAACATTTCAGAGACCTACAGAATCCATGCTAAGGTGCATTGAAACTATTCCATACTAAGACACTTCCTGTTGGCTTTTTGTTCAATTTGTCATCCATATGTGTAATGTAAAGACAGAAAAATGATCAGCAACCAATGAAACATCCAGATTGTTGAGTGGGCCTATACTACAATTCCTAAAGTTTGTCAGCAGAGACAGTTAAATGCAAAAACAATTAAATACAGAACCAGGCACAATAGTAAAGCTCCAATTAGACAAATACAGCAGCAGTGCAGCAGAAGAAAAGTTACTTAATTAGGATTAGCTACAGTAGCTTTATCAATTAACTGAGTTAACCACTTGCTAAAACAGAAGTCACGTTTTTTGAAGGACAGTGTGTGACTTTGATGAGACACAAAAGAAATATATTTTTATTAATATTCCTAAATTGCAACTTAATTTCACAAAAACATTTTATTTATTTACTAAATAAACATAATTAAAATGTAATTAATATCATAATCACACAAAATATATTAATTAATTAGATGTTCTCTTCCTTCCCAGTTTTGATTCCCACTGCTCTGCTCGGCCAGCTATGGCTCCACTAATGGGTCTAATAAAGACTTTATAGTGACAGATTGAAGTGAGAAATTAATTCTGGTAATAAACTGAATAGTATTTGTCATGTCATGTTTATATTTGTGAAAAAAGGTATTCATACGATTTTGCTATCTCACACAAAATATGGGCACATACAAAGCTGTATAGAAATCTTCATTATTACTGTTTTTTCGAGTGCACTCTGTGCCCATGACTGTGTGTGAGGGGGTAGAATACTCTGTCTCCCTTCTCACCCCCTCTGCCTCAAAATGAGAAGCTGTAGCCATATGCTGAAAGGAAAACAGGACAGACAGAAAGACAGAGAGACCAGGAAGAGGAAGCTGGCATGAAGCAGGATTGTTTTGGCTTCGGTGCCATGGCTGCTGTCTCGTATGTTCGTTGAGAGGATGTAATTATTTGGCCTTGAAGGACTACAATGGTCAGCTGCTGACTCCCACACTGTAACAACACACCTGTGCATCACATCCTGTTTTAATATGGATTTGTATAGTACTTGTGTCTCGTAAAGACAAAAAGATGAGAGAAGGAGGAAAATGGAGAGATTGGTGTAGAACTAAGCACAAAAACCTCGAGGACCCAGGAGAAGCGATTATGTGGGAATGAATCTACAGCATGTGGTGTGTTAGGGATACACTGAATGAGAATTGGACATAAAGTTGACTGAGATGAAATACATCCATCTTTGTCAGCCATAATTAGGCAGCATTGTGACCCTGTGGTTGTTTCTATGGATGTGTATGTGCCTGCTGATGTAAAGCCCATATGGGACCTCCTACTGCTGTACCCTTGAGAGATGTGTCTTGTGTAATGATTCTATTACACCTCTCTTCTTCTATTTCTCCCTCCCTCTCTTTCCCTCAGGCTCTAACTTCTGGCAAGACTTTAAGACGTGTTGGAGCCTCTGCGGAAATATAGAGCGCTACATTAGTAAACAGGGCAAAAAATGTGTATGTGTGTGCACACGGACACATTGTGGTGCGCTGCAAGGCGCGGCGGGAAGCGGCCAGGTTCACTTCCTGGCACCCCGTGGATGTCTGACCTCTGGCGTCCACGCTGCGCGTCCTCTTCATCATCTATGCAGCAGGATGTCTGTCCCCCCCTGCTGACAGCCCAACCAAGGAGAACGGAGAGTGGCGGAGCCTCCATGATGCTGACCTTACCCGAGCCCCACTGCCGAGACTCCAGGCTGTTACCCCACTCTGCTGTTGAACTTTTCTCCCCCTTAAACCCAACTTCTGTCCACCAAAAGAGGGAAAAAGCCTGCAGGAGCAGTCAAACTTACTAGATGAGGTGGTTCTCTCTGTGTCTCCTCTCTCTAATTCTTTACTGTACATCTTCTCTTTGACAGATGCTCTTGTTTTGGAACACAGCAGATATTGAAAGTGCCATGTCAGACTGTATCGCCAACAGCCGCCAGGTCTGTTTGACTCCTAATATAATTCCACAATTTGGTATAGTGCAGACATAAATGCTACATTTGTTGCCTTCTTATGCTTTGTGTGAGAAAGATATTGCAGTGAAAATCCACAGAGAGGGCATTAAATGTCATCTAAATATAATTGAGGTGTGATTTCTCTCTGTGGAGACATTGTAAGAATCTAAGTACTATATCCTCAAATATCACCCAAATTTTCTCAAAAGTCAAGGAGCGATGGTATCATGCATAAATGAAGTGACAGTGGAAACTAGAAGGTCACCATTCACTTCATATCAATCAACTGATGTCAGCTTTCATTTTAAGGCTCCTGCAGGACCTATCCAAAAGGGGAGGAGAGAGACTCCTCCGTATTCCTCGAAAGGCACAAATGAGCAGAGTTCTGTCTCATGTGAGCCTGAAAGCCTATTTATTTCAGGCTCCAGAATCAATTAATGCCTGCATTATTCTCTGAATTCCACTATTCAGTGCAGCCAAATGACTGGGGCACCCTTGCATGAAACCAATTTCTAACTTTCAATCCGAGACACACCCCAGAACCACCTACAGGTCTTCCTTCAAAATTGCAGCTATCTTTGACCATTGAGTAATGCATGTGTGCCTGTGAGCATGTGGTGTATGTGTATGTGTGTGTGTGCTTGCATAAGTAGGATGCTGTACTGAGAATATGTGTAGTTATGTAAAGTTTATAGTGTTCAGTTCAACCTGTTCTCAATATGCAGTATAGTGCGGAGCTGTTAAATACAAAAATGCAAAATGTTCTGACAGGAGAACAAATTGTGACACACAAACTAAAGTCTGTTCACCATGTTAAAGGCAGGAAGGGAAGAGGCGGAGGAGAGGCAGGAGGAGGAGGTGGAAGAGGACAGAAAGCGGCAAAGAAACAGATTGAAGAAGAGGCAGATTATGTGTTAAAGGGCAAAATGTTATGTCTTTAATCGACTACAGTATATGTCATGAAAAGAAACAGGATGAAATATTGAGCCCACACTGTCCATACACAGAGAGCGACACACTCACACACACTCTAGAGACAGAGAGAAAAGACATGAAGACAAGACAAGTCGGAAAATTCACCAAAGGGATGGCCAGATCTCTAGCTCAGGCCAATTAGCCGGTAGAAACTCTTTTTTCCCCAACTACTCGTCAGCATGAAAGGATCACCCTTTGTCTGTCAGACTCATGCCTTTATCCTCTTTTGCTACTTCCTGTACACAATCTGTACAGCACACACACACACACACACCACACACACACTCACTCTCAACCACACACACTCAGTCTCACACACACACCCTTTTAATTCTTACATGAACAAGTTACATTCCTGCAACTCCCTTTTCTGTTCCTGTCATTTCTCTGTACGCCTGTCAGAACACATGTGCAGGCAGAACACACACACACACACGCACATATATGGACACTGACTGTACATGCAGGCACACAAACAATATCAGTCAAATCCTCACATAAACTGTTCTCATTTTATCTCCTCTCAGCTCCTGCCATCTCGCTGACTGATGTGATTGTTAGTTCTGGAGGAGGGCTCTCTTTAATTGAAGTGGGTGTGAGTGCATGTGTGTGCATGTGTGTCAGTGTGTATAACTATCTGTCCAGAGCATCGCCCGGCCATGGCTGGTATTGTTTGGCCTATCAGACAAGCTGTCAAGTGCTCTCTCTCTCTCTCTCCCTCTCTCTCTCTCTCTCTCTCTCTCTCTCTTGGCTCTCTGCCACTTTGTGTTCATGTTACAATAACGGGAATGTTGGACTGTGAAGGTCAGACGCCTGAAGTCAAACAGGCTTGCCGGTATGCATGTTCTGTCTCCCAACAGCAGACCCCACACCAGACATCTATGTAACACTAACCATCCACATGAGCTACAGTCAATGACCACTCAACACCAGCAATCATCATGTTCAAGGTCATTTTGACCAAACTGAAGATACAAAATACTGAAGTGCAGCTGTATAGTTTTCACTCACACTTTTTTTCACTGAGCTAACTTTTCCTCAACTTTTCTGCCTCTATCTGCATACTCCCATCTGCCTTGTGTGCACTATCAGTCTCACATCTCTCCCCTCTAAAAGTTTGGCCCGTTGAGAGGGGAGGCGCAGGCTGCTCTTTGTGAAGGCTGCTCTCTGCAGACGGTAGGGAATCGATCAGCCAGACGCTCCAATGGCCTGCTCTTTTGTGAGCCCAGTCTGGCTCTGTGCAGCTCTCCTCTGTTTATCTCCCTCACGTCGCTCGCTGGCTACATGCTCTTAATTAAACATGCCGCACAGCTATTAATTGTCAACCAGATTCAATTTGTTCCCAGGGCAGGCTGTGAATGGGCCTCTCCTCTCAGAACAAAGGTGTCCGAACAGCCATGTCAGAGTTGAACAAAAGGCCCAAGGCATCACTTCTATCTCCCATAGCCTGAGCTGCTACAGCTTGCAGGCAGCCATTGAATGAGGTGTTATCCCGGCAGGTTTCCAGGCAGGTTTTCAAGAGATGTTCAGAGTAAACTGTTTTGTACTTCACCACCATCTTTTCTTCACCCATGACATTTGGGCAGAAACTCGCACTCCATCAAAATTTAGCTGCTACACCTTTGCAAGCTGTAATAATGCTTTTACCTGCACAAATACCCATTCGGTAAAATACTCTAAATCTGCCTCATTTTTTAGTCTTGTTAGGTTGTTTTTTTTATTTTACATGGGAACTCTTTTGACAAATTGTGAAAACAAATAAATAAATAACCTAGTGACTGCTAAGATGAATCTGGGAGTAAGCAGCTGCCAAGGCATAATATAATTCATGGCCATGCATCAATGTTACTGGAGACTGCTCCAGCACCCAGCCAGAACCCACAGAGCCAGGTGCCAACACATCCATCCCCTTGCAATTCCCTCATCCGTCCCACCTCTCAGTCACTCCAGCCATCGCCCCAATCAATGCTTCCCTCCCAAAAACCTAAAGCTCTGGGCCCCAGCTGGTGCCAAGGAGGCCTGGCTGGTTCCATTGTGTCACTGCCTAAACCCCTTTACAATACAACGATAAACCTGCCCCCTCTGTGTCTCCTAAGTCACTCACAGGACAGATGCCAAACCCAGAGCTGTCCATATACACTCACATAGAGACCTCTTAACCACAGGGCCCCCAAAGAACTGACACAGTGAAACAATACTGCATGTAATGGGAATCCAATTTTAATGCCTAGAACATATCTACCTATATTTTAAGGAAAAAAAGAAAGAAAAACAAACATTTACAAATTCATCATGTAGATAAACAAAAGCAGTATTGTAGTATAGAATAAATTGTGTAGAAAGCCTTGTTCAAACACTGTATTGTGGAATTTTTAATGAGAGTTAGGCGAAGGTGCTGTAGCATATAGAAAGAGAAGATCTTTTCCCCAGTGTGCTTCTGTGCCTGCCTTTTCAGCAATCCCAATATTTTGCTGCTGGTGAACGCACTGAGCAGTTGAGGAATTACTTATTTAAAAGATAAGGTTTCCTCTGTTGTCAGCAAAAACCGCCTCTTGTCCATAACGGGAGAGAACCAATGCAGTGTGAAATCAAAGGTCACCCAGAGACAAATAGCACTAACAGGCGAGAGCATGGGTGACAAACGCTCCCTCTCTGTGCTCACCAAATTAATTAAGAGTGGAGATTCAACATGGCATCTCCAACACAAAGGAGAACAAGCAGCCTTGTTGTTGTTTCAGCAAGGCTTTTAAGAGAACAAACACACTCCCCTTTTCTCTATTGTAATCAAAGCATGTTTACCTCCGTCTCTCAAATGACTCTTTCATTGAATGTTTTATATGGCAGCTTTGAGAAGTCATTGATCTCAATCTAGGGCCCGAGATGCCTCCGTTGAGCTTGCATCAGCCACACAGCTCAGCCTGCCTTCAGCCCAGGATCCTGGGGGCACTGCATTAAACACCTTACTCCAGGCAGCCTGCTAATCCACAGCATTCGCAGGTGTCTCTGTCTGGCCGTGACCACAAGATAAGCCCCAGCCTGAAGGAAACAGCAGCGAGCAATAGACACAAAGTGCACATTTGAGTGTGTCTTTGCATCCGGTCCACAGTCAGTCACCCAGTTGAGGAGATGGGCTGAAAACAGCAGGTCTGAGCCCAAGCCTGGATAATGACACCTCATCTGGGAACAGCTAGCGAGAAACATCTGCATCCCCTTATCTCTGCAATGGCTGCACTGTCGAAACGACACGGCGATCATTTACTGGATTACCCTACAGTAAGCTGCTGCCTGATGTTCCTTCACAGATCAGTGTTGTGGAAATGTTTATACAGAGCGAGGTGGGACGAGAAAGTCGTCTCAATGTCTTAGATAAGCATGAAAAACCAGCATGCCGGCCTCAGGCACGGATCGCAGTGCACTCACGTAGCATTGATCCCAGTCACATTGTCAGTCAACCAATGGAGGACCAGAATGTTTAATAAACTGGAGTTTAATCTGTTCAGAAAGTAATGATGGGAAGTTTTAATGTTGACCGTGATCATTGTACTCAATCCATTCAAGCAGTTTTTAAATACTAGCAAAACACTTCTCTGAATACAGTCAAGGGCTTGAGCCAGGAGGATGAATATAATTTTGTGAAATGCTGAATGATCTCATTTTGGGCCAATTAATTCCACGAGAAAATTGTTGATTCCAGACAGAAAGCTTGTGAGAAATAAAAGTTTGGTTAATTAGATTTACTATCAAGGGCAGTTAGTTATCGCAACATATCCTACAAATATATTGCTATTATAAATGTTTAATTTATATTGCATTAACAAGGGGTCTATTCCCTTCATGATGAATATGGGATGTGGAGCATAGCACTAAGTCAGAATGTACCAGCCACATTTAAGGTCATGTTCGGCTGTAGCTTTTGGCCTTTTAATGGTCATTTATTGTTCATGTGTGTATGTGTGTGTGTGTGTCTGTGTCTGTGTGTGTGTGTAAATGCTTGCAGGGGTCTATGTGTGTGCTTTATGTGAGCTCTCCCCCCAGCGGGGGGCAGCACCACCCTGGCCTTACTGCCTCCACCCACTCATCCATCCCACGTCTTGTCTAATTAAACATCGTTAACATTCATCCCAAGGTCTTATGCAGATGAGCACAGAGGGAATGTGGTGCACTGCGCAATAAGAAAACAACTTGGGGGGTGGCAGAGAGGTGAGCACAGGGATGAGAAGGGGTTGTATCCGAATTGAGACGTGTATGGATATCTCCGATTTGACCTCATTCATCAATTAATTACCACCATTAGTAGGAGGTGATGTGGAATCAAAGCTGAAATCACTGCACCGTGGCGTCTCCACCACCAGTTTGTTGACTGTGTGCATGCGGGCATATGTGTATGACAGACAGGCACCCATTAAGCACTGAGCCAGGTACGTTTAAGTGTGTGTATGTGTACCTACAATATGACCAAAAAGGCAGACAGATAGACAAACTGATGGGCTTCCAGCCAAGCACTGCCATCAGTGTCTCCTCAACAGAGCTGTGATCACAGCACAGTCCTGTCATGTGGCTGTCACTCTATCACTCACAGTCACACATACACCACACCATCACACCATACCACGCTGCAGCCACACTAACGCCTGAAAATGTATGCTTCCATCTATAAAGACACTCTGTTCCCTTGTAGCTTGAGGTGTAATTTGAAAAGCTGAATCTCACCCTTTTTGTACACCAGGGACAATATCAGTGAGGTAACCTGATGTGCACAGAAAACAAAAAATCAATAGGTAAACAATTTTTAACAGAGTCTATGTGAGACATCATCAGAATACCTAGAAGTGATAGAGGTTATGAGTGTGTCAGCAATCTTGTGTAAAGATCCCAAGTCAGTTCATTTTCTCTAATGGCTATTTTTCACAAATTGTGAGAGCACCAGAAAACATTTCAGGTATTCAAATACAACATAAAAGCCATAAAGCTGGCATTAGCTTCGCATTCATTGTACAAAGATCTCCAACAGGGGTATGTGTGAGCAGGTGCATTCGTCAGAAACTGAGACAAGGTTTGTGAACTAGCCTGGGCATCAAAGGCAACTTGCAGTATTTAATCCAGGAGGCTAAAATAGGTTTAAGAGGCTGTGGTAGCTGTTATGGTCTGAGAGAGTGACTGCCAGGGCAGTGGGGCGGGTGTGGCAGCAAGGCTGTGAGTTATGCGCGTCGCACATGGACTCATATTTTTGAGGCCAGGCTGACGGTTGGCCATGCACGGCAGCACAGCACAGCACTTCCTAAGATCCTGTTTGTAACTGTCTGTGGAACAAGAGCCCGAGGGAGGAGACTGCTTAAACTCACTCACCTTCACCGCCGGCCTCAGATCCATCTTTGTGCACAGCATGCATCCTACATACACTTATGCACACATGCACAAGAACCAACTACACACGCGAAAAATACACACACACGTGTCACACAAGCTGTGTGCAAACATAGCACAGGGTCAGCACACCACATGTGGGCCTTTGCAAAAATAAAGAGTCCCCCTCAAAAGACCAGTGTCAAATAGGCATGCATGAAAAAGCACAGAAAGCACTTTGCCCCGCATACATATCTGAAGCACGACAGCCAAGGTCAGTCCAAATCCTCTCCCTATCGGCGGCCACTTGAATCACCTTCAAGGATCAACAACTTTCATATGGTGCTTTGCGAGTCTCTTCCATAAACATGTTATGCTACTTAAGTTTCAGCTAGTCTAACTGAGTGATAAGCTCATTGTGGGCTCGTCAACAGTGCCATAGCTCAAGCTAGGAGAAGGGGGCGCTGTGTAGACAGTCAAGTACTGGCAGTGAGTGTGAGCAGGCGGGCTCAGGAAACGATGATGAAGTGCAGCATTAGTGCGGTGATTAACTCCTTCTCCCGCTCTTCCTCCTCTCGTTCAGTCCCATTTCCTCCCACTGCTGGCCGGGAAGGGAGCCTCTGATCAGTGTGTGTGAGATTCCCTTGACACATCGTCCATCTGTGTGTGTGAGCTGGTAAGCCAGCAGGCCTTCTTCACCAACATGCTGTTGGGATCCCTCTTCAATGTCTCTCCATTACAAACCTTTTCTCTCAGGCTCTCCAAACAGCGCTGAAAGTTTCATGAGATAGTGCTCCATTTGGCATGACATGATGTTAACATGCTATGGAGGATAACTGTGTAAAACAACAACTTGGATCTATGTGCCATACAAATGTATTGATATAAATTTTACATGGGAGTGAAAGCAATCTTGCCATCTCCAAATGATATCCTTCATTCTCTTTTTCTGCTGTCTACGATGTACAACCTGTGAAATATTGTGCTACTGGGATCTGTTCAGCTTAGTGTATGCTTCAAAGAAATACCATCGTATTTGGCCCAAAAACCATCCTGAACCTCCCTGAAGAAAAGTTATGATTCTTCACAGCACAATGTCACCAAGCTGGACTGAAAAACAATTAGGCACCTGGCTAACTCACCAACACTGTTATTTGAAGAAAATGTCAATTGTAAATTAAAATGCTCATTGATGATTAAATGACAATCACTATTACAACTACAAGTGTGTTAGCCTTTGTGTATAGCCTTGATCCACCCTCTGTCAAGACTTGAACCCATTTTTTTTTATTTTTCCCTTGTTTTAAAATTACATTTGAATATGGAAATCTATGAGCTCGTGTTGCTTGTTAAGATGCACTTCTTTGCAGAGGCACACAGGATAACAGAGGGGGAGAGACCGGTCCAGTTTCTACAGCCCTTTCCAAGCAGCGATCAGAGGGCCAGGTGGCTGTGGCAAATGACCTGCACTCAATGGTGCAGTAATAGCTTCACCTCTTCACCAGAGAGGCTATTCTGTGATCACATAGCCCCCACTCATATCAGATTGCATCACCAGCCGCCAAGCAGGGAAGTCCTTTTTTTCCTCACAGGTGCACAGAAAAAAAAACCAACCCCAGTGGAAACCCAGCAAGCTAAAACACAGAATGAGTCAGACTGTTATTAGCAAGTCTGCAGAAGCAGACTCCTCTAGATGACAATAACTGGGGCTTCTAATATTCTGCCGTGTGAACCAATTTCACCCTCATTACCCATAATGCTTTTGTTAGTAAACTATTTGTTATTTTGTGTAGACCCAGACGCATGTATTTTTATATTTATTAGAAGAAAATGTACAAACTGTATCAGTTATTGTGTAGTTAATACATTTTTCGGAGGTCCAGCCGCCTTGCATACCTCAAACAATCTCAAACGTTTCAGTTCTCTCCACGTGTAAGAGTGTCTTTGAACACATGATAAGGGTCAAAGATTCTCTCAGGCATGGTCTTCTGGGAAGAGGGTTGTGCTACTGAACATGTCTCGCAGACAGACACTCTTCAGACATCCCTCTGATATGCAGATTGAGAATAATACTCCATGGACTGAGCACGATGTGCAGCTCTTGTTAAGCATTCAATAACATTCTGACGCAATTCGCTGCCAAAATAAACTTCCTCTCTGTCATTCCAACATAGTTCAAAACTTCTTATCATTTCAAGACTGCTGCTAAGAGGATAAAACCCATGGAAAAGAGGCACCCTTTCACTGACAGTCAACCTTAATAACAGCAGCATTTACAATGTTTTGAAGATTTTGTAGACTTTCACCTGTAATAACCATCAGTAATAAGTGTCTTTCGGTAAAGGTGATTCTCACAGTGGGATGTGTATCTCCTCTTGTCTTTACTTATCTCCTGTGCCCTTATAAATTCTCAACAATTACATGCCAAGGCTCTTTTTTTTCCAAGAGTAGAAATTACAGCTGTCTCCTCTCCTCTCTCTCATCCTGGCATCACTCATCTATTATTCAGTTTTTAATTTGGCTATTTGAGGTTTGTTCCCTCGTTTGGCGACAAGTAAGCCTCTGCTAAACAGGCACCTTATCCATTACACTAAATCTAGCACACAGCAGACAGCATTCTGGAATTGACCATTAGAGAGGTTATTGATATAACCACCATTCCCTCTCGTCATTATCCCTCTAATTCATCCGTAATTGTATAGCAGCTTTTTGGAGTTATTCTCACCTTGGATGCAAAAGGAAAGCATCTTCACTTTTTGAAACATATCCATGTTTGGATAGTTTACGCAAAAACCTATCCATCAAATTATGGAGGGGCAGTATTCAGTCTAGGCAAAGCCAAGTCTCCATTGTGGCCATTTTGTTCAAGAGCTTTTGTGTTTATGACAAAAGTTTCCAAATTGCAGTCGGCTTTTACTCAGGGTACCCTCGCACTTTTGGTCATCGTTACAGGGAGATAGGACTTTCTGACTGATCTTCAGACTCCTATAATCATATGCAATTGTGGTAAAGTGAAAAGAAAGACATGGCTCTTTGCTTGGATCTATGGCTCATTGTATCTTATGTGTCACACGAGCCAAGGATCAATAGCACTCAATAGTCTATTAATAGGCAAGTCTTGGCTCTGTTCAGACTACAGCACCAGCCTGTCCACTAGACCAGGCCATGAAAAGAAGAGGGTGCAATAGAAACCAATCCTCGCTTTTCTGTTAACAGTGAAAGCCTCTTAATCATCTCAGTTTCCCATTGACTTACCCCTCCGTGCTTCTCTCCCTCTCACCGAAGGCCTATCTTAGAGGGGATAGTTAACCGACCCCCACCTCCCCTCCTTGCCACAGAGAAGATGACTCTGTCTATTGAGGAGTTTGGAAGTGAGGTCAAGGAGGTTTTTTTTCAGTTGCACTGCAACATAATTCCAGTCTGGAATGACACGTTTGGCAATAGCTCAAAATATCCTATGTACAGTTGTACCTGTGTAGAACCCTGCATTATCTTGATCATTCAAATTAAAACTGAGTGATTTTTTATGATAAAGACCCCTCTCCACTTTCAGTTCTGATGGTAATAAGCTGCCCTGTAACAGGAGTGTTTACTGACAGGCACTTGGACAAGTACAAGAGCATCTTCATCTTAAGTGTAAGTGATCTGCCTAATAGACCATAGTATGTAGTTATCTGATAGAGACAGTCACCAAAATCAGACTCCAGTCCCTCACTCATGCAGGCAATCAAAGGACACCTGAGTAATATAAAACAAATATTGCTATCGATCTGCAGTCTTTAATTTCCTCCCACCTCTAATAATGTTGAAATCCAAATAGAGCTTCGGGCCTTCCACTATTTACCATCTTGCACAGATTACTGCATCAATTCTGGTCGAAGAAGATCTATTGATGAATTCCTTTGTGTTTGTTTAAGCCTGTTATTTTGTCAAGTACCTTTATTAAATACTGCTCTCCGTTTACTTCACTTCAAATAAATATACTGTATACTTAACCCTTGCCTGTGTTGATTTCATGCCTGTAGTATTGCTGTATGTGCTGTTTGATTGAAAGAATATGAGGGGAGGAATGAGGGAGGCAGTCACTAAATAGGATGATCGGATATTCTTCTTTCTTCTTCTTTTCCCCTCTGGTTCTTCCACCACCTCGGGCTCAGCCAGTAGGGGATGTAACTAGGAAGGGGAGGTGGTCAGCGTCACATGATCTCCCCTCGATAGTTGAGCACCGCCCCCCTTTTGTGGGACGGGGGCTGTCACATTCGTCTTTGTCATGGCGCGGCGTGCCACCCATTCATCAGGCCTGCCAGCAATGGCATCCCTTTCCTCTGTGTGCCCGGAGACTGGGCACGTCTGGGCCTGACTGCATCCCAGATACACACAGAGAGCAACACACAGACACTCTGATGGATTCATTTATTAGGCCTTTCATTACCCAGGGGGCCAATGGTGAATCGCAATGCACTGAATGCCACAGCAATGCTATGCTGTTGCCCTCTAGGCCTATTGCTATCATGGACAGGCTTTCAGAGGACAGAATAATCTTCCGAACAGTGTCTCATTAGACACTGGAAACCATTTGGATTACCAAATTAAATAGTAAATTCAACATATAAAACATAGACACGGAAGATAATTAGCTCATGTTCCTCTATATCTGCAATGCAACAGACTTTAAAGAATATGATGCTACCTATCCACCTTGCCTCAGCATGATTCTGCTCACATTTTATCTGACTACATGTACACTCCTTTGTTTTACTATATGGCCCAGTCTGCACAATTCCCATGGCTTTATGAACCTTGTTTTAAAAAGCCAACTCAGAATCAGTTCTTTTTGTGCGTGACAGCCTGCAGATTCCAAAGCAATTGGAGAGAAACCAACCACAGAGTAGATGTGTGAGGATAGAGTTCAATACTGCCTGCAAAACTTAGTATTATTGATTGCTCAGGATGGTAAATTCAATATAGTCTAAAGAAGTTAGAATTGTGGATCTACAAGCCAAGCAATTCAATAGTGTTCATCCCGTGCAATGGTGAGGATCTGGGCACTGTCTGATTCAATCCTAGAAGCCGTGCAGAAGGCTAGCAGGGATGGAAGAGCCAACAAATGCAATACACTGCAGCTTCTGAGAGGATCTTTGGAGTCAACAAATTTAATAGAGCCACTTTATCCCTTCATATGTTCGTGCAACTAGATTCAGAGTGTGGAGGTTCCCCTTGTGAAGCTCCTAGGAGCTGGGGAGTTTATCCTAAATAAACTGTCGTCTTTATTGCATCTTTCTCCAAGTCCAAGCCAAGCCCTGGTTTAATTATGACAAATCCGCTGCATGTGTTCACCATGTTTGCCAGTAATGGAGGATGCTTAAAAGAAAATTGCTCAAAGCAACTTCTGTCAACAACAATGGCAGAGGGGAGACATCTCTGCCTCCTGTAAAATATTTAGGTTTTACTCTGGGTGTAAACACTAAACTCCTTGTCTCTAATTCTACAGGCAGATGGGTGCAACTGTCACAGCGATAAAGAGGTTTTCATCCGATGAGAGAGATGCTCATTTGAGAAAGGCAGTAGAAATTCAAAATCATCTAATCCTGCGAGACCATGCACAACTCAGGCACAGGCACAATAGCGACAAGGCTCTCATCTCACCCCGGACATTTACAATCAAGGCCAAATTGAGTGTGGCATGAATTAGCCACAGATAACATAAACTAGCGCATGGGGGATGGAGGAGGGATATGATTTACACCACTCAAGAGGATACGATACATTTCTTTTCAATTAAGAATTTGAACAACGTCAAAGCCTAGCTTTAATATTGCCCATAATAAAAGAACTCATTTGAATATCTGCTTCATTCTCTCAAGATATTAGGATGAGGAATCACTTGTTAAAAATTAAGAGAAGAAAGAGAACAAGATAAGCATTTCTAATTGCTACCATGTTTGTTTCCTAATATGTGACCCGCGACACTAAAATTATGTAGTTTGAAAACAAAAAGGAAATTGGAAAGGCATTAAAGTGTGTGCCAGGAGGAGGCAGAGGCGTGCTAGGAATGCTCAAATACAAATTTAGCTGTGAGGAACCCTGAATAACACAGGCGCTGGTTGTAATCCCAACACTATGCTGCACTGTCAAGCAGCTAATAAAAATAGGCTGGTGGCAGATCAAGTCTGTGATTCAAATACATTCAAAGCCTTTCTTAACTGAACTGCAAAAATCCCATTCTGGCTCATTTTCAGACTATTTTTTCCTCTTCTTTTTCACTCTCCCTTCCTGCTTTTTCATTGTTCTCTAGGTCTCTCTCTCCTCTCTCACTCCCGCTCCCTATCTCCCCTCTCACAGTATCATTGCTAAATCTATTTGGAGCCGCCGCTGGGAGCAATTGAGCAGAAATGGGTTTGTGCACATCTTGAAAACTGTGTCTGTCATAAAAACGCAAAGGTTCAGCACAAAGAACTGGTTAAATATCCATGTGTCTGGCCACTGGTAGCCTGCAGGTGTCCTCAGCTAGGGAAACTGTTGACTTGGAACAACATCAGAGCAGCACACCCACTGTACTGTAGCTTTGCTTTATCAATGTGTGTAGCGCAAAAATCAATTCTCTGTCTATCCGGGACCGCTATGTGTGTCACACAGGTTATTGCACAATTTTACTGTACTGAAAGTGAGCTAGGATGACCAGCATGTACTGCTATCACAATAACAATACCTCAAAACCAACAGCAGTACATCTGTGCCTAGAGAGACATCACACTCTCTTTCTGACGAATCAAGTTGTGGGGATAGCACCATGTGACAGCACTGCTTCCATTTGTTGGAGTGAGATAATATGACTTCAGCTAAAGCCCTCTGAACCTCAAAGAGCACGTTCATCTCCATGACTTTGAATTCATTACCCATCAAAGATAAGTCTCCTTTTCACACGCGGAGCTCTATTTGTCAGTGTCACCACACAAAGGAGAGGGGCAACTTATTCATGCCAAACATGCCTCCAGTTTCAACTTTTGGTCGCCCCTTTGAGCACTGTTTTTTAATTAAAAGAGGTTCCCTTTCTTCTCTTTTTTTTAGCAGGAATGTCTCTTTGATACCACTTTCCTCAGCTTGAAATAGTCACGATAACATATCTTTCAATTACAGTTTTATTGTGACTACCATCCGGTTGCCATTCAACCCTTCCCTCCTCCTCAAGCCACCGCGTACCTGCAAAGAGGAAGAGTGACACATGGGTCTGCATAGAAACAGCTCTGATTTTCACCCATCACACACTGGCAGGAGCGGGGGGGGGGGGACCAATGGCTATTATCTGCAAGCTGAGGGAACACGCACCGCCTGGAGAGAAGCTGTGGGGTGGCAGCGAAATGGGGGAGGGGCCATTGATATGTAACGGGACGACAATGTGAGGGGAGGAGCTGACCTGCACTCCTTCATGCCCATACAACCGGCTGCCCTCCCTCTTCACATTGACAGGCGGGTAGATTGAGGGCTAGAGATAGCCAGCCACTTCTCCAGAAGGCCAGGGAGATACAGTACTTGAGAATGAATGCCACGTCCATGTTGTCAATGTTGTAAAACCTTGGGCAAACGACAGAGTATCTATTTTAGTCCCCACTGCCACCGGAATGGTTGGCAAAGACGAACTGAATCTTCTCTGCTATGCCAGTATTGTTTCACATAACCATGTGGCATTCTTAAGGTGCTAACATACTGTACCTTAGGGCCGTTTGTCACAATACATTCAGTTATCAAGCCCCCTCAATCATACTTCAGTACATTTACATCCCAAGCATGTCAGCAGATTGGCCAGACGAGGTAAAATGACAGGCAATGGCCATGGCAAACCGTTCTGAAGTAACACAACACGAAATCCATTTATGAACATCTCCATTTCTATATTGCAGCCCAGCGTCATGTCTACACACAGCCTGCCTCTTGTTTAGTTGTGCCAAACCATTAGACAAAGGAAAACCACAGCCAATAAACGCAAAATATGCAAGCCTCCGATACCAAATCAAACTACATATCCGTCAATGCTTGCAATCTTCACATGTTCCATCATTCGACAATGGATGGGATTTAAATGCATCACCAGTTGTTGTTTCCCTGTTATTTGCAAGTGCAGAAACAGTGCTCAATAAATCAGGGACAACATGCGTGGGACAGAAAAGCCTTTGAATGTCATATACATGCTAGCATTTGGCAGGCTAGGGCCACATTTGATAGATGGAAAATATC
Organism: Morone saxatilis; assembly: GCF_004916995.1. Taxonomy (NCBI): domain Eukaryota; kingdom Metazoa; phylum Chordata; class Actinopteri; family Moronidae; genus Morone; species Morone saxatilis. Next base: position 20,251,659 of record NW_023339707.1, on the reverse strand, counting down.
CCAAATACGTCTAACTTTTAGCTATTAGTGTAATTATTGGACTCACCTCCCACTATAACAGTAGGCGA
>NW_023339707.1:20246344-20251491 GCF_004916995.1 Morone saxatilis | reverse complement strand
GGGGGGGGGGGGGGGGGGGGACCAATGGCTATTATCTGCAAGCTGAGGGAACACGCACCGCCTGGAGAGAAGCTGTGGGGTGGCAGCGGATGGGGGAGGGGCCATTGATGAGTGTAACGGGACGCAATGTGAGGGGACGGAGCTGACCCAACTCCCTTCATCCCATACCACGGCTGCCTCCCTCTTCACATTGACAGGCGGGTAGATTGAGGGCTAAGATTAGCAGCCACTTTCTCACAGAAGGCCAGGGAGATACAGTATTGAGAATGAATGGCCACGTCATGTTGTCAATGTTGTAACCTTGGCAACAGACAGAGTACTATTTTAGTCCCCCCACTGGCCACCGGAATGGTTGGCAAGACGAACTGAATCTTCTCTGCTTATGGCCAGTATTGTTCACATACATGTGCATTCTATAAGGTGTACATACTGTACTTTAGAGGCCTTGTCACATACATTCAGTTATCAAGCCCCTCAATCAATACTTCAGTACATTTACATCTCAAGCATGTCAGCAGATATGGCCAGACTGAGGTAAAATGACAGGCAATGGCAATGGCAATACCGTTCTGAAGTCAACACAACACGAAATCCATTTATGAACATCTCATTCATATAATTGCAGCCCAGCGTCATGTCTACACACGCAGCTGCCTCTGTGTTAGTTGCCAAACCATTAGACAAAGAAAACCACAGCCAATAAACGCAAAATATGCAAAGCTCCGAATACCCAAATCCAAACTACATATCCGTCAATGCTTGTCAATCTTCACATGTTCCATCACTTCGACAATGGATGGGATTTAATGCATCACAGTTGTTGTTTCCCTGTTTATTTGCAAGTGCAGAAACAGTGCTCAATAAATCAGGACAACATGCTGGGACAGACAAGCCTTTGATGTCATACATGCTAGCAATTTGGCAGGCTTAGGGCCACATTTGATACGTGGAATATTCCCAAATACTGTCTAACTTTTAGCTATTATGAATTATTGACTCACCTCCCACTATAACATAGGCCCGAGCAACCTAAACATGGCAGGTCGTGCAGGCTCTCCTCATCAAGGGCAAACTGGCATAATCAGTTTGTGTTGTATGAAATAATTCCTAATTTGCTTTTTTCCCCGTGATTATTTTGCAAGCAGAGTGAAGTCAAAGCTCTGTATTAAAATCTAATCTTCAAACACCAACCTGGCTTCTACTGATCAGCCACGGGCTATTCATCACTGCCATTACCTCACCACACATTTTTATCCTCCTCCTCCTCCACTGCTGCTGGCCAGCTCTCCTCCCTCTCTTTCTCCATCTGACTGACCTCACCTCTCTCCCTCCATCCTGACTCCCTCTTTTGATTTACAGCCTCCCGTTCAGCCCATTCCTCACTCTTTTCCTCGCACCTTTCCTCAATTCATTCATTATTTCCTTCCACCCAGTCCCTATTTTTTCCATCTCCATCTGTGAATGCATTCATCCTGCTCTCGTCTTTTTTCCATTAACTCTTTGCCATTATAATTCTGCTTCATGCGTAAGGGCCTAACAATTGTCTTCTGTGTTGTTACAGCAGCACTGAGGCTTCTGATTCATAGTCTTTGGGAGGTTGACATAATACCTAGCAGAACAGCATCTTTGGGGTTAAAGGGGTCATATGACACTGATTCCCACTGGATTTATGATTTACACTTATTACATTATAAATGCAGCAAATAATATTTTAGTGTGCTTAAAACAGGTCAGTGAGTCCTCTTAGGGTAGCTGCTAAAGTTAGCACTGCTATAACATAACTGCAACAAAATAATTTTATACTACATAAATATTCAACTATTCATATATTATAATATAATACTATATATGATATGGACCATTCTGAAATAAAGTTAAATAGACAGTAAATTATATGTAATAATTCATCAATATTAAAAGGGAAGCTCCACAATAGTTAACAAAACATTTTGTTTTAGTCATTTACTGTGTCACGCAAATACAATTTCCTGGAGCACATGGACTTAAGAAGGACAAAAGAAATACTGCTGCATGGTAAAAGATCTATCATAACTTCTTACATTACATTGAAATAAATAATGTTGTCATCTGTTCCAGGCTGTAGAAAATAAACTAGCCATACAAAAGGTTCCCTTTGTTGTTATTTGTTTTATATTAGTGTTAGCTTACTACACCTATTTGAAACACAACAAAAATTGGTTTGAGTTTTAACAATAGGGACTTGTGTAGATAATGTACCCATTGATGCTGAAGTGTGTTTTGCTAGTAGAATCTATGTAAACAATTCCAGTATGTCCAGCTTTTAGGAGGACTTAGCAGGTTTTATCAGTACATATAACTGAGTATTGTTGGCAATGCAACAAAACTAAACCCCATATTTACAGAAGGTATTACCAAGTAGAAGCATGAACATGGAGAAAAATACTGGACCTTGTACTGAACCTTGAGGCATAAGTAAACTGTTCTCTCCAGCAGATACCTGAAGCGAAATCACAAATCTATTTAAGCAGAGTAAGCAGTGTGGTTATGATTATCGATCACAAAAAGTGGCATATGATTACAGTGGAAACTTTTCAGAGTTTTTACAGATATTGTCCATTACAGTATACCTACAGACCAAATTTTGGCTACACTGGATAGCGTCACATATTGTTTGCAAACCTAGTCTTACTGACTGACTACATATACACAACAAATGGCTGTAAATACAGTTTTGTTTCTCCTGTCTGGATGGCTCCATAAGAACACATCTCTCTTTCGTGTCTCCTGTGCTTTATTCTTCTAATTTTGCCCGGCCCTTGTGCATACCCCCAGCAGGGGGTCCCACTTTTTTGCCTTTTTGAAAAAGTAAAAATAGCATGACTTCAGGGCAGTTTAGCCCGCAAGTGTTTTTCCTTCCCTTTTTGTCGGCAACTGGAAATGCTCAGAGACAGGCTGACTGCTGAAGCTGGAGGATTAGGGAGACGGCTCTTTGATCAGTGCTGGGTGAGCTCTGAGATCTCTTTCACTCTCTCTCTCTTACCCCCATATTCCTCCATGTTTCCTCTGTCCTACTCTCTCTTCCCCTCTTTACCTCTCTCTCTCTCTTTTTCTATCAACCCTACTCCTCCCTCTTTCATTTTTCTTCCTCCCACGTTCCTTGTAAGCTGCCCGCACTTTGGCCATGCCTGCTGGCACCCCAGGGCTCCCAAACAGGAGGTGGCAGTGTTACACAGTTGAGACAAATGGGTGCACTGAGGATGGCATCACAGGAGAGTAAGCACTGGTGAGAGGGAAGCAGGGGATAAGGACAGCACATGAACTACACGCTTCTGTACAGATGACATGGGGAATAAGTAATCCCTGGCCCTTTCTGGTCTGACTCAGCAGTCGTTTCTCTGTCTCCCCCACTGGAGATAAGTCTAATGGAATTGCAGCATTAGAAGTGCCGCATCGCCACGGTTGGGTAAAACTCACAATACGCCTCTTTCTGTTATGACACAGATTTGTTTGCTGTTTCTGCCTACCGAGGGGCATGTGTTGTAGGCAGCTGCCCTTCTTTACATACACTTTAGCAAAGTGTGGGAGGGGTTCTGAGCATAGCAGAGGCGGCTACTGGGACGAGGTGGGTGCAATTCCTTTATCAAACCTGTTTTTGATTTGTGTAGTGGATGAGGTGTGGGGATACAATTGCCTGCTACGTAATGGCAGAGAGCTGAGGAGCCATGAGCAGTTACACAGACAGCAGCACATCTGTGTGCCGATGAAATATTCAGCAGTAAGACAGCTCTCTGGAGGAGAGCAAGCTACAACTCCTCCACACCTTCTCCACCAACGTTAATGATTTATCAATAATCCTACCTTCCCGCAGACTGCCTGGGATGTTGGGCGCACCTCATTAAAAACACCTGCCTGACATGGGGAGGAACCCGACATCAAAAATAGATCTATCCAAAATATGGGAGTGGGTGGGGGTGGGCCGGTGTAGCCCAGTCAGCAGCTTTACCACCGGAGATAGAGAAGTTTAGCAGCCCCCCAAGAACCTAACCGCCCACTACCCCTTTCCGACCACAAACACAGCCTAAAGTGATGTAGGAGTTATAGCTACAGTACACAACATAATGCCAGTATTTCTACCTGTGCAGTGGACTCCATACAATTCTTTGAGACCGCTTTGAGTATGCTGACTCAGAAAAGGCCATGAGAGAAGGTGAGCCTTGGGAAGGTACAGTGGAGCTCGCACATTCTCACATTAAATAACACAACCAACCCTCTGGCAAAGTTATGTTTTACCATGAAAAGGTGTTGTTTAAATAAACTGTGTTGGCAGCTGCCTATAGAAACATTTACTTTCAGGGTTTCATTCTCTGAGAATATGTAATTACTTGCTCAACTGGACCATGGCACAATGATTACACCAATATCTCAATAATATTCCCAATTTCCATAGCAAAGTTAAGCTTCAACCGTATGTTAATAGTAACTCCCTCACAATTGACAGGAACATCTCTCTGCATAAGGGGTGGGTTTGGGTAAAAAGGCGTCTGTGGGAGGCGCTGGAAATGAGGAGGTAGGTGGTTTACTATGAGCGTGGATGTTGAAACTATAAAAGCAGTGGGTCGATTCGTAGGGAGAACAAAGGGAGGGGGAGGCGCAAAAAGTTCATAACCATAGAGGAAGCCTATTAACCTTGGTTGGTACTTTAAATGTCATTATTTTTAGCTGACACAACAAAAAGGCCTGCGAGAGCTGTTCTCTTAGCGATGCGCCATGTAAATCACTTTCGCAAAAAGGAAATTACTTCCTGGGGCCCAATGTTATTAATCTAAATTCTCTGGTTAGTCAAATTGTTGCACATAATAAATATGGAGCAGCTCGTGATGCTTATCTGCTGTGACATCCCATTCTCGCCAAAACATTTTTTCCTCATTTTCTCTTTATTCATGTCTCGATGGCGTTCTTGAAAGAGACAGCTCTACTAAACAGCACTAACACTGGAGGAGTAGGACGGGTGGGGGCCTTGTAGAAGAGGAGGGGACAGGGCTGGGAAGACACTCATTCATAGCCATCTTCCCTTCTCTTGCTTATATGATTCCTGTCTTGGCTGGCTTCTCTCTCTTGCATGTCTTCATCTATTCTCTGTCTTGGACTGTCTAGCTTGATGACAC
>NW_023339707.1:20189485-20246244 GCF_004916995.1 Morone saxatilis | reverse complement strand
TGTCTAGCTTGATGACACACGCGCGCGCACACACACACACACACACACACGCACACACACACACACACACACACACACACATTTGAGCTCTTCTACCCTCTAGCTGGCAGCTGCAGATCTGGTTGCCAATATAGAGCGGACCAGATAACTCACTATGCTGTCATATTAGAATAAGCAGCCTTGACAGAGAGATCATTTGCATGCACCACATCACCAAATACCAAGTCGTCTCCTGTTTTGCAGGCCATACCGTCAGACTGGAGACACAGTGAGACACAGAGACACAGAGGGAGGCAGAGAAAAGGGGGGGACGGCGAGAGAGGGGAAGAGAGAATAAAAGCAAGACACAGAGAGAATCACATACACAAACAGAACAGAAAAATCCTATACACAAACACAGAACACTGCTGTGATTATCAGGCTGGAGAATAAAAATCATCTCTACAAAACAATGTAGCCACCCCTTGCGATAATGTCTCTGTGCATGTTAAGACTGTTGCTGCTCTGTGATTCACTGGCTTTGGGACTGGTGGGAACTCTGTGGCTGGGTCTCTGGTTGGCGGTCCTGTGGGCTGTCTAGATAATGTGTATGTGTGTGTACATACACGAGTGAATGTGTATGTGCATGCGTGTCCTGATTATGCAGGTATAATTGTGGGGAGGTGGGGAAAGCAGAGCCTCAAGGTCAGGGTGGTGTGGCTCATCAGCTCTAGCCTCTATCACTTTAATTAACTCCTCCGAGGGGCTTAGGAAAAGGCCCTTGTTAAAAATTCACCACAATGAAGCCGACAACCATTGTATGAGAGGGAAGGGCAACATGCAGGTTACTAAAAATAACTCTTCTAAGCAAAGCACATGACTACTAAGACGGGCCATTATGTAATTTCATTGGTTAGGAAACTAGACCAAGTTCAGTCCATGTTAACTTTGGTGTTACTTCTGCCCACATCTACTCGATAAAAAAACAAAAACATACTGCTCTCTAACTCTTGCTTGATTCCTGTAGTCCTATATAAAACAAGTCAAGGACAGAGTTGTGCTACATTCATGAGATTCCTCTGAGATGCAGGAGTAGACACGGGCTACAGCATTGTAAGCCCACCAATGTGTAGAGGACTTTCAGACTCTAGTAGTGTGACATGAAGCGTAATGCTACCTCAGCACAGTTGCAGAGTGAGAGAGGCCTTACTCTGTGGAGAGAAGGGTGCAGTGGATGTTTGGCCAAAGCACAGATGGGGATAAAGAGAAGGGAGGACTGTGTGACATAAAAAGGACGTAGGAGTACAACGGTGTTTTTAATGCCTATGACATAAGTAGTGGGTGCTTGGAGGTCTGGTGTATGTCGAGTGATGTTTGTGATCTTTGACCATACCATGTCTTATTTTCCCTTTGCCCTAATAACCAATTTCCTAGACTTAAATTGGCTTTGTACTAAAAGCAGTACGGTCTTACATGAAGCCATCATTATTTGCCATGGTTAGACGGGTTGTTACACATTTCTTCCTGGTTTGAAGTGTGAGGGGAGATTATAGAGCAGGCTGGCTATTAATTGCAAGGTTGGTGGTTTGCTCCTTCTGTTCAAATGTTAGCGAGCCAGCTGCAATGAATGTACATGACCATTTTTTTTTTTTTTACAAATGTAAAGAGCTGTTATGTAATGTTGGAAAGAGACTTTTGACTTTTCAGTCAAATCTGATAAAACCATAAATTAACAACCTTAATAAAGTAGGTTCAATAAGTCCTAGGATAAATGTTGCTTATTTACTTATTAAATCACTTCCCATATCCTCCTTGCTGCAGCAGCCATCAGTTTGGGCCTTTGCTGTGTGTCATCACCTCTCTTTTTCCCCCCTTTCCTGTCACTCTTCAGCTGTCATTATCAATTAAAGGCAATAAAAGCCCCCCCAAAAAAGTATTTAAAAAAATTACTTACTTATATGGCATATAGAGATATTTAAAGTGACTACGCTTGACAATGCAAAGGTGAAAATAATGTGAATAAATGGATTTGAGTTTAGAGATTCAGATACCAATAGGTACAGTATAAAAAGAGTCTCTGTGAGTCACACCTGACATTACAGTAAGTCAGTCCAGTATGTCAAAATCACATGGATGCACACAAATGCAGACAACCATATACTGTAAGGCACAGGCACCACTATTGGATGTGTTATCCAAGTAACCATTGAAACGACCATCACCATAATCAAAAATAAGGCATTCTAATGGATGGCAGCATAGATGTCAGGAAACAACCACAACTGTTGTTTTATGAGGCCATTATGGGGCAGTTTCCACAATGAGACGTGTTGCTGAGGGTGTTAAAGGACAGATCTGTATCACGTTGTTTGTGGATCAATTTGAGAACTTTAATTAGCCAGAGGGTCAGGCCAGTCAGTGCAGCAGGCCCAGGTAAAGCTCATCAACGAGGGGGCTTACAGGTGCCTTCGGCCCTAATCTCTCCGCCCATCTCGCTGAAATTAAAGCAGCAAATGGGAAATTGATTTCTAGCCCCCCTGTCCATGGCAATATCTCCTTTTGTCTTAAGGACATTAGGTAGGCTTGCACTTGCCTAAGCTGTTCTTTAAAACGTTCATTATTGATACGGCAGGCTTGGCTGGCAGACAGCCAGGGCAACCATGAAGAGGATGAAGAGGAGAAGAGCTCGCTGAGCTGCTAGCTTTCTTGTGGCAACAGGTCGTTCATGCAACGATCCTCAAAACAAGCTGAGTGAAGAGAACGACTTTGACCTCTCTACTCTACCTCCAACCTGAGCTGCTGCTGACATGGCACCTAATGCAAGATTGAGGAGATTAGACCACTCTAAGAGAGCTGGGCTCAACTCTTCAAACAGAAACTCTCAGTATCATCCGGCCGATCGCTTAAATCAAATATGTTAGTTCTAAGCTAAGGAAAAAGCCCCATGGGCTTGCCAACTTGAAGGAACACAAAGCTCCCCAACTCCAACCCATAGAGAGATCAGAACGACTAAGAAAAAACAGGAGTGAGTCAGCAGAATCTTCGAACCGACAGGATGGTAAAGCCGTGGCTACTGATATCACATAGAATCAAATGGAGTCTAATTCATTTCCCTCCCTGCATGTCACTTCCCTCAGATCGCAGTTTCTGTTGTGCCGTGTTGATGTTTTCCACTTTATGGCAGGATGCTATTTGTCATTCTAATGAACTTCTCTGTGGGAAAAAAAGATCCCAGGGAACATTTCTCAAGATGTCAGGGAGCAGAGAATGTAAAGTGTGCAACACAGTTAATTCAAGTGGGCCTGCCCTGCAGGCAAGAGGCCTGCCTGTGTATCAGTTCTTAACAGGGACAATTCATGCCAAATTAAAGCAGGGAATGGAGAATTTAGGAACAAGTCCAGAATACTGTGTTGGAGAGCCTGTTTCTCTTCATTTGGCAAAATCTGACAGACAGCAGTGACAGTGCAGGCCCTTGTCATTATCCAGCCATGGTTTATCTAGGGAACATACCAAAGAAGTGATGGCCAGGTATACAATGTGTACCTTTATATATTATGTAGCATGGAACAGTATGATAGTCCTGTTGGCCCATTATTCAAAAGCCAAAGACACCCAAAGTGCCCATGGCTAATGTTGCTGTGAGAGCGGTACAGAGTGTGTTCTGCACCATAGAGGGGAAGAAGGAGCTAGCTGGTCTGTTGTGTGCACGTGATAAATCTGCTGGTATGCCAGGGCTCTTTTCTCATTTGTTAGGCAGCCATGTGTGAAAATGTTAATGAAGGCCCATATAATCTAGGAAATTCTCACCATTAGAATTTCCTTCACGTAGCTGGGCTTTCTGCTTACACACTGACTATTGTGCGCATCAATCCTTCCACTGTCGTACTAATAATAGACCTAATTGCCTCAGTCAGCCCACTAGCTTTCTCTGCCCCTCTATGCATCTCAAAAAGGAGTAGAGGACTGTCTTATGACAAGCCCATGGCATAGAAGAAGGAGTAAATCAGGCTATATATAACAAGCAGACACAAATACCAGTGGCACTCTGCGTGGTGTCCATCATCTACCTAGCCTCCATCATCTTATCTCATGAAATATTAAGTATCCAGATGCCAAAATATTTGCCAGGGCTCAGCCAGGCTGTGCAACGCTTTTTCCCTCTATCTCATCCATTATAAATAGGATGGAATAAAACTAGACCTTGTGACATGATGTCTCCCCCCTGACCTCAAAGACCTACCCTATTTGCAGTGGTTCTTTTGTTGCAGAAAAGTCTTTGTGAGAGCTAAACAGTATCTTGCTAAACAATATTTGGCTATTATTTTACTTCACCCCGTCCTTGTACACATAATGCGGAAATATGTAGATCCCTTTTGAATTTCCTGCTTGAATTAGCATTCAATGAATCTGAGTGCCTTTTTCCCCTCTTCGCTCAGAGAGGCAGAATTGCGTAATTACTCTAAAAGGAGAGGGAGAGGTGAAGGTTTGGCAGTCTTAATCTCTCAGAGTAGAGCCTCTTTAAGGGAGTGGTGACTGCAGGGCCAAAACATCCATAAACCTGCAGGGAACAGCTAACGCATCAGAGCATGTTGGTCCTGCACTACAGCACGGCATCCAACATACGCAAAAACAGAAAATGCATCCAGTGTTTCCAAAGCTTGGGTCAGAGTAGCAAAGCAAGATTTAGCAATTACCTTTGCACCCATCTGCAGAAGATTAACATTTAAAAGATGTCCAGCACTCTAAAAGTCTTTAGGGACACGTGCCTTTAAAAAGCCACTCTCAGGACAAAAGATAAAGAAATGGTTGTGAACAATGTACAAAGCTCCTGCTTATATGAAAGAGGTCAGCTCATTAGTAAGCAGCAATATATTAACCAGCAGTCACATTATTAAAAATATGTGAAAAACCCCATTATTGATAAGTAGTAGTATAATAAGAGATAAATCTGTTCGGAATTTAACCAAATAGTCTCCAAGATTTTTAGTTTTTTCTCTGTGTACTATAAAAAGAGACACTTAGATACTTAGAGTAAATATGTTCACTAAGGATATCAGGTGATAAAATATACCGGATGCGATTAAAATTTGATTTAATAATTTCTGAGTTCTATGAAAAAGAGGGAACTTTTTTGTATTTTTCATCAGTAGATCTGACCAGCTTTTATTCAGGGCTTGCTCAAAAGCCTCCCCCTTTCATTATAGGATAACCTTGCAGTTAAAAACTAGTTCTCCTACAATCTTCCTTTCCTTTATATTTTTTTGTACAGTAGCAAATTACTTTTTTAGCTCGTAAAATTGACTTTTAGGTAATAAATTTTAAGAGGTTAAGGATACAAGCTGTCACAAACAATTTTTTGTGGTAGTCATACTGTCATTGAGCATCACCCACATATACAGGAAGTGAACCTTCTCTTTCAAGTCTGACCTTAAAGTTGCTGTCAGAACTATTTAACAGGGAACATAAACATGTAGCTCGTCAACATTGCCACTGAAGACACAAAAGAGTTAATTAAACCACTACAGTATATTCTTACTAATACACTATAAATGATTGACCGGAGGTTTAAATATAAATTGTTTTTCAAAGAAGATGACTTTATATAAATGTATATATAAATATGAAATCCAAATTGACATTGTTAACCTTAAAATAATTGTGCTTAAGCATATAAGAGGCCTTGTATATAATACAATTCATAGTAAAAGAGAGTTTTATTATTATAGGGTTATTTGTATTTATTCACAGTGAAAATATTCTTAATAATTTGGAAAAATGGTTTAATGATAACCCACATATTCAGAAAAAGGGGAGAATACTTTTGTTTTAAGCAACAGGATAACCAGGCAGATGATTATTTATGTATATTTCTTTCTGTCTATTCTTTTGATCAAGTTTGATCCAATCACCACTGACGTGGTTCTCATTATACATATTTTATTTTGGATGTGGTTTCTCGAACAAATACAGCTATATGTAATTTTCTGAAACTTGAATTTGATTGGTCTGTTTACTAATCAAGTAAACTCTGGCATGTAAGAAGAAGCTAATCGTTTGGTTTGTAGACCAGAGGAAAGTATTTGTGGGATCAAAATGTTGTCTTTTTGTCCATAAAATGTTGTGAGCTTCAGACAACGTGCGGGACCTTTTCTCATCTTTTGATCCTCCGCCAAACACAACAATCTCACCCAAATTGCTTGTACTGCGTTGGATGTTTAGAATGTGTGAGTGTACGTACACACACAAATACACCAGGCTTATTTCTCAATTTCTCCTCTTACTATCGCTCTCTCTCTCTCTCTCTCCCTCTCTCTCTCACTCTATCTCCTATCTCTCTCTCTCTCTCACTCACACACACACTTTCATACCCTCTAGGCTCATTTTGGATTTTTGGAAAGGAGACTCCCACTGCAGCCACAGATAGAGGAGCAGGTGTGCTAACCCCGGGGTCCGGAAGCCTTCCAATTAAGACACATAGAACCAAAAACATTCCTCCACACTGACCTCGCCGGCAAACATGAATTACATTCACTTGGATGGAAATACACCGACTGTTTCTCTGAGCCGTCCCTCCTGCTGCTCCACCCAGCCTAGTTTTAAATCTATTTATGAGCTGTGTAATAACCCAACTTCATCTGGGCCCAGCTGTTTAGTGACAAAGATATAGAGTTTTGTTAGCAAATTACACTATGTGTGTGTATACTGAATGCATTCTTTGCATGTCCCTAATGTGTCCTGGTTTGTACTTGTATGTGTGCATATGTATTTCACATGTTGTTCTCACTATCCCCCTCAAAGACTGTGTTTGCTGTTTCAGTTTCAGGCACCCAGGATCACGCAGCCCTCTTAAAAATGGAGGTGAAAGCCAAGTACCTGCTGAGCTAAAATACCATTTGCTGTTTCGGGTTCAAGTTCATGCTTCACTGAACACATCCCATGCAACCAACATTTTTAGCTATCATCTACATCATTCTGATATTTGCCACTGTAAACAAACAGTTATAATGATTAAACTAAATAAAATTTCCAACCATGTAAAAAATGGAGACCGTGAGCTGTGACGATTGCGAAGGAAGCATATTTGCCGAACACTGTAAAAGGGAAGTGAACTTTAGTCTCATTTTTGCAGGTTGCCCATTAACACCAACCTTATCAAAGTCATTTGTCTCAGGACTTGTTGAACATCTCCAAACTGCTCTTTTGTCTGTGCTTGAGTGACACTGTTTTCTGAAAGGTTAATTGCTTCTCGTAGTAATAAAAGGCCAGATTCGAGGCTGTGATTGACATAAATAGAGGTGCTCTCCCTCCACACCGAGGTTTCCACTACGTCCATCCTTGCTGCCAGGTCAGTTTCAGACAATTGTGATTTATTATTAATGACATTCAGTGCACTTCCTGTGACATTCCTTTTATTGGGTCTTGTGCCTTTATGCGGCCCATCTAAGAGAGACGCTTGTCCGCCCATAGCCAGCTTTATGGTCTAAGAGGGAATAAATTGTCCAATGTCGAAGCCACAGCCAACAACGACTTATTTGATGCTAAAGATCAAATGATTCATTCTGCGATTGTGCATGACAATTTACTTTTAAGCAACAACAATACAAACAGCAGCGCAATAAATCTTTTGCTTCTCCATGTAGTGATTACTCATTGTCTGCATAGTATTGGACTTAACACACAGTCAGGGACAGAAAGTTGACATAGCCATTTGGTAACGTAGCCTGCTGCGGAGAGAAAGCAGAGCATAGATTGGGCGGATGAAAGTCTAAAAAACAGGGACAACAAAGAACGAGCTCAGGAAAACTTTACCAGCAGCTGAGGCCAAATGGTGATGCTTGATTTGTATTCACTCCTCAGTCCACAAATTCTCCCCAAGCAGCTTCAGGGTTGGGAGATTTTAAAAGTTTAGGAGAAGCATGCGCTTTAGATAGTGCTGCAGACGGTGTGTATGGGATGTGTACGGGGAAGCTGAACCTCCAATGGCTCAGCAGGTTTTTTGTAGACACCCTTGGAAGCGTGTGCCAGGCCTGAAGGTCAGCCTGCCTCCTCATCAGCCCTTTTGTGCGGGCCACACAGCGCACAAAGCAGCTGGAGGCTGGAGGCCTAGGGTGTGGAGCGGCCCGTCATTGACCACCACTCCCTGCCTAATTACCTCCCTGCCCTGGCCCTGTGCTCATCCAGCCCTCTCCGGTAAGTAAGGCTGGGCTGCTGAGATGGCTGGGAGCCTAGCCTCATTAGATCCTACAGAGTCCCTCTGACTGAAGCAACATGCACACACTACTAGACACCATCATACACTAATGGGATAGGAGGAAGGCAGGGACAGACAATAAAACACACAAGGAAATACATCATAGAAGCACCCATCTAAGCGTTCACCCAAGACATATTAGTCTTTTGAAACCGTACTTATGGTGGGTGCACAATATGGAAATTAACACTTTCCTTTACCCAAGTGTCATAGCAGTGATTCATCCACACTGCATCTAGGTGGTTAGTCCTCTAATGGGTCCACTAAGCACGCACACACACAAAAACACACACATACACTCACACACACAGCAGCACTATATGCCCTCCCGTAACTAGCTTTGATTCCCACCCATGTCAGCAGAGTTTCCCTGTCAGCGTCTTCCCCGCCGCGGCTGTGATGGAAAAAGCTACTTTACTTAAGGGTTTTATTTGTTTGCGTGTTTGTTTCTCTCTGTACGCTTTCATCTTTATCTTTTATGACTGCCCCCTTCTCCCTTTCAAACTCCCCAGAGAGACAGGCATGGGGTGGGGGGAGGTTTGGGAGGGAGGGGGTGTAGGAAAAAGACAGAGGGGGGCTCTTTTGAAGGAGAACGAGGAGAATTGAAAATGGCCGGTGTTGTGAAGAAAGCGAGATGAAGAAAGCCAATCTGCCTGTGAGGGCAGGGGAATGGGTGAACGAGAGAGAAGGAAGTAGAATGGAAAGAGAGAGAGGAAAATTCTGTCGGAGCCTCTTCATGTATGAAGGAGGGAAATTAAGAGTAACGGCGTAAAGTACTGTCTGAAGTATGACTTGGATAGAATAATCCTTACCCAGGGAACCATCTCTACTATGCTCAGACTGCCAGGCTGTTGGTAAAGGCAGAGGCCACAGGGAGGTGCTGTGACAGAGGGGGCTTTGACAATAAAGCTCCTCTCACCAGCAGCACTGCTCATCAAGCAGTGTGCCGCTCCAGCTGTTTTCTCACAGAGATACAACTATAACGATACAAGTAGGTCCTATAAAAACTTTTTGCTCACGTTACAAGAATGGATGGCGGTAGAAGTTTCAAACAGGCCTTGTTTTATCACCCTTTTTTGATATTCCTACCTAAGGCTGTTAGGATCTAACTCTCCTCATGCAGATTTGTAATTAAGATTTCCTTTCTCTCATCAAGCTTCTTTGTTTTTCTATTCACAGTTCTTCGATGGTCTGTTGTTTGCAAATCCTCCAGACTGCGATTGTCATAATTGCATTGCACGAATGGAATCAAAAGGAGTGAAAAAAAAGAAGATGGGGACTACGCTGCACAAATCATTTGATGTAAACTAAAGTAGTAAAGGAGGAACTATATCTAACCTTCACATTTGCACCTTCATCATTTTTTCCCTTCTGAGACACTGATGAGTGTAATTTATTTATTTGCTGGTTAATTTATTTGGCTGCTATACTCTGGGGCAGCCCATGTTATAATAAAGAATGAGGTGATTTGTTTTCTCTCTCTCTCTCATCGGTGTGTCGCATATGTTGTCCCTGATGGTTTGGTCCATACAGCGACAGTAGAATGGGAGTCAGTATATTAATCAAGATGTTGACAAAGTAAAGCATCCCACATACTGCCAGGTCCCACTGGTCTGCATCACAACCTATCCCAAAATCTACTCTATCATGGGGTCATCTTTTTCTAAGAAAATGCAGAGTGCAGCCTCCTTTTTATCCATATGATCCATGACGACTCAAACTGCTTATAGGGGACAGTCACTGTCACATGAACTCAATTCCCAAATCATGTCCTTGACTTTGACCTTCACCCAGCAACTGTACATGTAAGGGCAGTTGCTTTGGACTTTCCTTGACAGACCTGGCCTAAAACATTTGTTGGTAAACAGGCCCATCAACATGCTGTTTTGGCCCCCCTGCTGAACTGAGATCAGCCCCTAAACGGCCACTCTGTGTGTCTGGAGAAATGTGATGGTCCTCAGATTTCTGCTTGGTAGTAAAAGATTGTTTCCCAAACTAATAAAAGTGAATCAGACCACTACTTAGCTATTCTCTAAAACCTTTGCTCTCCTCTTTCCACTGTTCCGTTCTCTATGTGGTTCACTGGATCCATCTGTTCCTTTATTATACCTTCCGCATATGTCTTTTTTGACTGTAACCCTTTTCACTGTTTGCTGCACGGCATTTTTCTTATTCCTCACTCTCTCTCTCAACTGCTTTTTCGTTCAAGGCCTTTGGAGAGGGCCATTCCCCCCCCGACGTTTACAAATGAAATGAATGAAAACCACTGGTACGTGACTCTTCTACAGGGAGACGCTCCATTATACCTTGGTTTACTCAAACAGAAGCCTCCCTGTGATTGGCTATAAGCAGGCATACCAGACTGAGGGTTACCCTAGATAGAGGAGAATGCAAGCAAGTGGAATAATGGCAGGCTTAGAGAGAGAGCCTTGCCCAATGTTTTTTAGCTGTTTGAAAATTGATTTATTCTTACCGATCCAACAAACCCCATGTATTCTCAACCAATGGATGAAGGATGAAAGGTATCATTTGTCAGAAACCCACTGGTCCACTCATGAGAACAGAAATTGTTTGTGAACATGGATACAAAATCCGTATGTACATGCCACAGTTATGTGTCATCCAAGTTGCCTTTTCACTTTAAAGCTGCAGCCATACATGCTAATTGTAACAGATGTAACTTATAGGCTCTCTTTTTTACACTTTCTCGATCTGTCCAGGACAATTCCCCTATTGGATCTCTGTTTTTGAGACATTTATAGACGTATTTGGAATGCCATTTAAACCCTCCAATCTATCAACATTGTTTGGTGTCAGGTCAGGCTAATTCAGTAGATTTTACTTCCATAGCTAGCCACGTAATTCTGCTATATACATATTCAGTGGATTAAAGATATTATGCTGTTTCTTTACCTAGAAAAAAAAAGAGTTTAACAGACAGGTTCTGTAACTTATGGCAGCCATTTCTATCCGTGTAGACAGACTGAAACTGCACTCCCATAAGAGCTACATTAAGCTTAACTAAGCTTGGAAATATATTTGGGATTGATTTATTTATTTCATTATTTTGTTTCCTACTTTCCAATGTCTGTACTTAATTTTCTTTATCTTGTTTACTTTTATTGGGACCACTAATATTATTATGTTTTGTAGTACTCTCTGAAAATGCACTGTAAAAGGACTGTCTGTTGTCTGAAATAGCACTGCTGATGTTTTTTGTCATCTAGAAATAAAAGTTATGAAAAGTGGGGTAAACTTTTAGGGCCAAGGAATATGGTTTGGCTCTTTTGTCCCCCTCAATAATCTTTAAATTGGATTTCAGCCTTTATCCAAATACACTACTATATTAACCTGTGAAATGTTGTGACAACATAGAATAATAGCTGATTGCCTTTACAAAGAATGTGTTCAACCTTTTCAGTGTTGTGTGAAAAAGGAGGAACATCTCTATTTTCTTTTATCCTGTATCCCAGAATGGCTGTTATGTTTTCCTCTTCCCTGAGGAGGAGTTAACAACCTTGAAGCTTTGTAAACATCAACGGTACGTGGAATAAAAAGTAGATTATCAAAGGGATATTTCTATGAAAGGAAACATCTGCTATGATAAGTTATCGTCATCTTTTATCTCTTGATCAATTCATACAGCAGTTTTCTTCTTTGTGACTACATCCATTTTCCCGTTTCTTATTGTACTGTTATCTTGATAAACAGTGATGTTTATCACATTCTGGCAATTGTTTAGATGTTATTCATGATTTTCAGCTCGTTAAATGACATGACAAAAGAGGGAAGCGTTAACAATCTTGTATTGTTAATATTAGTGGAGAGACCTGGGAAGCCAAATTAGTGGGAAATAAAACAAGATGCCTTTGTGGTAAAGGAGCCTAAGCAGATGCCAATCAAGCAATCTGAAAGACAGCTCCGAGTCCTGGGAGGGATGTAGTGGAGTTCAATGTGAAGGCAAGGACGCTCTCCTCAGTAGATGACAAAACAGTAATACACAGAGCACTGTGCTAAAATAAAACACAATCAATTCAAACAACAACACCACTGTGCTGGGACCCCACCCCTCTTCATCTAGAGACTTCCAGCCTTTCAGAATCCTGCACTGAAAGCTGGAACCTCTCGCCTCCCATCGCTCCCCGTTCACATCCAGCCTCACTTCCTCCCATCATAAATCTGGATAAATCCACAAACCACTGTCTGGCATGCTCCATCTGTCTCCCTCACTCATGTACTGCTAGAGAAAACCTCTCTGCATCCCTGCCTGCCAGCAGGCTGTCCTCCAGGCTCACTTAAAAAAGAATGAAACAGAGAAAAAAAAAAGTACCTTGAATGTACACTGGAAGACAGGATGACGACCCACCTCTACATTATATCACTACTCATCTCAGCAAAAATAAACTTTCAAATAGGATTACAAAAACCCTAATTTATATTTACTCACCCATGGTGCAATGTAATAGAAATGGGAAGACATTCAGATTGAATCAATTCAAAAATAATATTTTTGGTGTAAAGATTTTATAGCTCAAATAAACTTATGGGTCATTTATTTGAGATCGCTTTGCTTTTGCCCAGATTTTTCTCAGAATGTGTCCTGCTTCAACCATCACGTGAAACAAGCTGAAAAAAAAAAGAAGCTGTAAGTAATTTTGATAAAAGTAACAATTACAACACTGATAATTTTCTAGTTTTTCTAGATTGCGGTGTTATAAAATTTACTTGAATATGACATTAATTGCATTTAAAAATAGGACACGCAAATTTTTTTGGCTATAGGCATAATGTCAGTTTCAATATTTTTGAATGAGATTGTGGCAATAAAATCAAGTCTTAAATTTAATGGACAGTGTCGGAGGCGAGCAGCAGGCAGCTGCAGGCAGGTGGAGTCACACTACAACAGGCCTTTGATATTCACCAACAGGGAACACAGAAGGGGGGCACCCTGCATCCATTGGTGGCATACTAAAACACACATGCAAGCATGCATACACACACACATACACACAAAACCTGCTCCAACAGACAACGGCCCAGCAGTACAGACTGGGCTCATTACATCCCA
Source organism: Morone saxatilis (assembly GCF_004916995.1). Lineage (NCBI taxonomy): Eukaryota > Metazoa > Chordata > Actinopteri > Moronidae > Morone > Morone saxatilis. The sequence goes on along the minus strand of NW_023339707.1, from coordinate 20,232,946 downwards.
CCCACCCCTTCCCACCACTACCACCAGGGTCCTGACCACACAGTGGGTCGACGCCCAGCCACAGGGGGGCATGTGTTAGCATTCAGCAGAGTGAGAAACAACAACACCAGTGGGCTCATATCATCATCCACCTCACAGCTCCCAGGGCCTGACATCCCCTCACGGTGCTATTGTTTCGCCTGAGCGCTGCTCTCTTGCCCTTTTCTCTCCACTACAGTGCTCAGGAAAGGGCTGCGCAGTCGGGGGGTGGGGGCTTGTTTAGACAGCAGGGGACCCCACCCGCACTCAGGCAGTCAGTGGCAAACATCAAATATGATTGGTCAAGTGAGGCAAAGGGGAGTTTGACAGGAAAAGAATCTGACCATTCCAGGTGCCCAGAGTATTTTATCATCTGTTTATAACACTAGATATATCAGAGTATCAAAAAAGATTGTGTTTACCTGTTGATGACAGTGACCGTCCAGGAGGATAGACATGAAAAAAAAGGAGGGGAACCATTAGTTTGTTAGAATAACTGCATATATCTTTGATGAGACAACATGCATAAAATGATACACAATGAAGTATACGCTTAAACTGAACATTTTCAAAGGCATTAAAACGTTTTTTTTTTTACAAAATTGGATCTGGAGAGAACAAGAGGTCATGGGTTTCTGGGCTTCCTCTAAGGCTGTATTTATTCTACATTTGCTGATTAGATGCCTTTACATGTTTATGTAAAATATCTCATAATAAAGAATCTTCTGTGATGACCTTGGTTTTACCTGCCCAAGGACACTGTCAAGGCCACACTGAGGCAGGCTGGATCAAGCCACCCAATTTACTGTATGAGAATGCTGACACATATTGATATATGCATGCACTTCCCACACCTACACTCTTAGTCACATACAGAGTATAAATCAGAAGGCCACTACTGCACTTTTCTCAGGCAAGGGTGTGAGAAATCACTGCAAAATCAATCAATTCAATAAAAAACAAACAACTTTGCCTACATTTCCAGAACTTTCATTTACTGTAATAAAGGACTATTATGGATCTATCTGCAAAATATGCAGCAGTGATAGAATATGCTTCACTTAGTGTCCTCATAGAGATAGGACAGACCTGAGTCCTGTGGGTGATGGTTGGTGGTCTCTGACTAATACCGCTCATTTAGGTCTAGTCTGATTATAATAATCACCAGGGAAGCCACTGATGAGCTAGCTGTCCCAAATGTCTTTGGAAAAAAAAAGTTCTTATATATGTTATAGCACCTTCTGGTTTATTCATATAATGCTCTCAGCAGTCCACCGCTTATCCCTTCATGAGACCCTCCCTAGTTGCTTGCAATCTACGGCTACATTCACATTACAGCAGCCACGGTTTTTACATTCTGTGTGAAATGGGCCTGCAGACGCAACACCACCTGTCATCAACACAAACAGCCTGCTATCAACAAAAACAAACTAAAAACTGTGTCACACCATTAATGTAGGCTACTGATGCAAAACCACTTGTCTCACCATGATCATGTTTGCACTCCGCTGTAATATTGCTTTCTTTGGTTCCTCCTTTTCTTATTTGTATGAGATGGAAACAATTTATTTCTTCTTTACAAATAATACAAAGAGTGATGATGAAACTAGCAAGGGCATTTGGTGTGCTGTCTCTTAGAAGACAGGAGACCCATTGAATTTCATGAATAAATGAATGAATTAAAATTCATCTAATCATACTTCAGGAATCCCCCCCCACACACACCCTTGCAGCAAGAATGCCAAGGAACCTCCGTCAGTAGTTCCACTTGCAAACAAACACATAAAATCTCGGAGTACACAAGGAGGGGGGTTCACTATGGCAACGGCACGTAACACCTTTTGCAATATGTCTCTTTGTGCATGCTTCTTCATTAGGATTCATGGATCATCAATGAAAACAATTCTTTGTCCCTCATTTGGCACCGTGTGAATGATTGTTTGCACACCAATACAAGGGATATGATAATATAGACCCTCCATTTTTAGACTTAATAGGTTTTTGTTTTTCATCTTGTACCAACACTGTAATATATCTGCCCACTGAATGACTGCAAAGTACAGTCCAAACATAGTTTCATGTTCACTGTATTGTAGTCCTGAATTAAACATGCATTCATAGGCACTTAAAGTATAAGACTTGACTGTAAGTCTTTAACATAGCATAAACACACACACGTGACTTTGCTAGCACAGAGATCACAGCTGTAGTACAAATTAAGATTTTATAAGATTGTATTATTCTGATAATTGTATATATGCAACACTTGCATGCTGTACAGTATACTTTATGATGAGTAAGGCCCAAGCCAAGCAACTCATTACCACTATAACTCTAAATATTGGAGCGGATTTATTCTGCATATATTTAAAAAATAACATTTAAGCGAGGAAGGCCAAGCTTTACATTTGTATACTTATTCCTTCTTGACAGCGCTACAGGAGCAAGCTGTTTCAAAATGAGTCTGGAGACCACAACATGCTCTAATTGATATGACCTTTAATTGCTCATTCAGTGCAGAGGAAAGAAGAGGAAGACATCAAGCCAGTCCACTGTGGCTCGGGCTAAAGAGGCGCTGTGTAGATTGGCCTACACTCCCAGGCCCCGTGGACATAATTAAACCTGAATAACAAACACTTACACAAGTGCTCTAGTCTCCTGAACAGGATTCTGAAAACATCCAGGACACCAGCTCGCTGCTCTTTTAGTTGGTCCCTCAATCAGAGTGGATTTGTTCCTGTGTTAAGAATATAATTGGGGCCTGGACAATTGACAATTATGGCCAACATAAATTAGGTCCTGTTATCCATGGTTGAAATTTGGTTAGTTGTAAATAAGCTCTGGTCTGCAGCTCATCGGAACTATTTAGGGTAACTTACTTTGCTCATTATTTAACACCACTGCGGAAAAACCCATGAAAAAGTTTGAAAAGCGAATGAAATGAAAGATAACATATTTTCACATAAAAATATTTGAAGACAAAATAAATCATGGCTATTTCCCATATTCCGCTCATATTTTGTATGACTTTGTGTTGTAGTAACGGGTAATAGAAATACATTAAATGCACAAAAAACTGAATCTCTTACTAAATATTCCCTCATCCAGATGGAATGGAAGGAAAAGTCAAGGTATCACATGAACCCACTCTAGGTGTAGGCACATCCACAATTCTCCACAGGCACAACAGATGTACAAACTCTAAATAGAACATCTGCATTGTGCTCTTTAACATTTACAGAAAGCCTATCTGCATTTTGCACAACAGTAGTCCACAGGGAGCAGGAAACTGTCCATACATGCTTTGTATAGAGAGTGTAAGCTGAACAACTGGACCTTTGCATGGAATTAGACATCATTAATTAATTTGCACTTAAGTCCACAAGCCTTTCTTTTGAGTGAATGCTCAGCTTCAGGATAGCCATGGGTTCAAGACGTCCACCGGGGCTGTGGTAGCAGTGTGTCTGACTACTATGTATTCAGACCAGCAAACTGCTGGTCACCAGATGATCCCCCTGGTGGGGCTAACTGCTGGCCTTTTGCAGACCTCCATCATCTCCACCTGCAGTCTGTCTACACCCCAGAGAGCTCCCACTAGAATGCAGGTGCTGGACGTCTAGACGAGGGGCTCATTAGCTTTCCAGCAGCTCACTAGCTAGTGATTGCAGAGGCCTAAGCTGCCTTGCCTGGAGGGAGGGGACAGGTCCTCATTGAGAGCGTGCTTTATTACAGGGGCTTAGGTGGGGGCTTCAGGATTAACACATAAGTCTTCCACCTTCATGGGTGCGAAGAGGACTTGTAGCGCTCTGTGCAACTGCAGGGGGAGTGCAGCCCAGGGAGAGAAACTGCTTTTCTCACTTTGCATTGATAGACTGACCAGAGGCTTAACACACACGTCCTGGAGGTCCGGATGGATTTGTGTTACTTACAGCAGTCAACCTAAATCTCTAAAGGGCACCAAGAAGTTTTTTAAATGTTAATTCAAGTTAATTAGTTTTAATAACTTTGGCTTCGTTGTGTGAGCCTGTGTGTTTATGTGTGTGCAACATTTCCAGACATCAGTATGTGAAAGACCTCACAGTGGCCTGTAATTGTTTCAGCTCTGTTTTTCACCACAGGGGAGAGCCAGTCAAAAGAGTGGCAGCCTGTGCCCTTTCCTCTCACAGGTCCCTTTCAAGTGGGCAGACCTTAAGCCAAGCTGCCCTTCAAACTGATGCCTGCTACAGGTGAGCAACATTGATCCAGCTGTATGTTATGCCGTAAAAAACAATTTTAAATATGAAAATAAATATGTTGTGTGTGTAAGTAATATATAACACGTTACTGAATCCAGTAATCATATTTGAAGTTTAAATGTGCAACACACTAGTCATAATTTTTTGGTGTAGTTTGGAGTACAAGTTTTGGAGTATTTCAAAAATTGTAGGTTCACACATTTCAAAATAGAGTCTTTGTTTAGTGAAAAAAAAAATTTGAATTGCAAAATCTGAGTCATTTGCATGCCTCCAAATTCAGTACATATAGATGTATTTCTAATCTAACTTTCAGATTGCTTTCAAGCCTAATGTTTATAGTCAACAGAAGCTCGCACCTCTCTATATATTACCCCAACCACCACTTTCCTCAGATGATTAAGCGATAAGAAAGAAAGTCAAAACAATAGTGGAACAAACAACTTTTCTCTGCTGAGCCTTTTGCATAATTATGATGCCCGAGGGCCAACTGATTCACTGAAATCTGTTCTCTGTAGGGGGAGGGAAACCTAAAATAGCAGCCTCTGATTGTCACACAATTGGCTTAGACTGCACTGTGCAGCTGTGCTCTGAGCCTGTCTGTCCGTCATTTAACTGATTGCTGCATGGCTGCCAACCTATCAGGTGCATCATCACTGGAATGTGGGCTGCTAAGCGCACGACAAAATTTATCCCCAACTCCTTCCAGTAACATAGGGTCAAAAACTGTGTATATATAGAGCACAGTGTGCTGCTGCATTAAACAGTTCTCCAAAATGTATTCCATTTTTGATTACCATAACGCCACAGTGGCATAGTTCAAAGCTTGGATTGTACAGCTGCAGATATGAACAGAGACAACCCCCACCCCACCCTTTCATATTAGAAGAGAGGAATAAAAGGAGAAGGAGAGACAGGAGAACAGACAGTGAATTCCAGGGCAGTCCTAGTTAATTACTAGGGTACAAGTGTGATAAAACACCCATCCACCTCCGAGGTCTATTACTTCCTGCCAATACCTTCATCATTGTTTTCAAAGCTTATAAGAATATGCCAAAGTATAACTCCTGGATGCAACAACCTGATTTAAAGTGCTTACAATATATATAGAAAGGTTAGTGAAGGTCATTTCCTACTACGGTGCCAGAGCAGTCCATAGAAGTTGTGAGGGTTGAGCACCCACCTCTGTTTCCATTCATAAGCTTTGCCATCAGTATGGGAACTCGGCATGCATAACGAATGAAACTAAATTAATTCATACCAAAAAAATCCATTATTTTATCACCTTTTGTGTCAATTGTTGTCATTTTTCGCAGTCAAAAGCTGCATTGATTATTGCCTTGAAAATAATTACTCCATCGCCATTTCAGGTAATGACTATTACAAAATATGTATGTATGTAGAACAAGAAAAAACAAACAATAGCGCTAAACAGCTAAACATCTTCAGTTAGGTCTGAAACATGTTCACATTGTGTCAACTCCTTGTCATTTTTTTTAACAGTGCCAGTGTGTGACTGCGTGGCAGTATCTCCAAATATTAATTAGCCTTGTCTGTGTATCTGATTACTGACATGCCTGAAGTGAGGGTGATAAAAATGCCGTGTGGTTTATCTGCTACCTTCTCCATTGAAAGAAGGTACAGATAAAACTGGTATCATGAGGTTCATGCATGGTGAATCATGTCCACAGTATTTTCTCTCTCTTCCGAAGTCAATAGGCCTGTAACGTGAGCACAGCACCGGGCTGTCCCTAGGCAGGCTGACTGAGCCCGCTAATGAAAACAGAGGAAGGGAAGGGAGGGAAAAAGAAACAGAGAGTTCTGTGTGTCTGAACAAACACTGGAGGAATACTTCCAAGGTCACCATCAGAGAAAAAAAGAGGAAATGAGAGTGAGGGAGATAGAAAGATTGAGAGACAGAGGGGGAGACGCTGAAGAGACGGGTAAAGTGCTGATGAGACCAGAAATTTGGGCTCAAAGAGAAAATAAAACTTTTCTTCTCTTTGTTTTGGGCCAGTGCTGCACACTAAAGCACTGTGGCCAACAATATAGAATTACAACATAATAGTTCCTAAATATTTAATAATTCTTTATTTTCACAGTTCACTTATCTTTTTAAGTGCAGAGGATTACATGGGCTTTACAACAATAAAACAATGCAGCGAGAGAGTAAAAAACAGGCAGGCACTGTATCCTACTGGGTAAACACACAAATGGGCTTTGTTTCATTTTTATGACCATTTTAACATTACTTTATCAATAACAAATCAGACATTTTTGATAGCTCAGCGCTCAAAGTAATAGGCAACAGAGCGATCCATGGAGCACGCTGAAAGTGTTGAAGTAAAATGGGCTGTGGCTGCACAGCCGTGTAACAGGAAACGAAATGGGAAGAGGCCTGTCATAAGGACGTCAGAAGCTGGACTGTTCCAGAAATGCCCAAGTGTGGACATACACTCAGGCGTGACGTTACAGCAAACCTATTATCTACTATTCTGTCACTTTGGCTTTTCCACTACAAACTTGGGACCAGATTCAATTTCAGCACCAGAGATGTCTGCTTCTCTGACCATCACACAAGCACTCACTCTCTCTCTCTCTCACCCTTGCTGAGTGGGTGTGTCCCCTCAGGGAGAAGATGGTGCTTTTTACAGCCTTTCTCCCATCCTTAAAAAAAAAAAACACTTAGCACCAAATCCAGAGCTGTTTTTTTCTTTTCCACTATTAAAGGCGTCAGTCCTGCCACTAATCAAAAACTAGCCTGCAAACAGAAATACAATGTTTCGCAGAGTATGCAACTGTCAAAAAAGATAGCTGTCCAAATGGAAACTTTTCATAGGGAGGAATACAGTCATTCAGCTCTCAGGGATTTATGGTGAGAAGTGTGTGATATGGGTCTGAGATGTTTGTGGTGCAGTGGTAGTGCATTCAAGATAACAATTCAGTCTTAGTGAGCTTATCATTAAAATTCCATCAGAGATATGGAACAGGGAAAAGGTAGAAGAGATGCCTAAGATCTAAGGACAGGGGGCCTTACATCACAGACAGAGTGATGATAGCTCAAGCCCCTGCTTTTGATCTCTTCGTTTACCTGGATGAGATCTGCTTGAAAAACACACCAAAAAACTGACCTGTCAGCTATAGAAAGCAAACTTTCATGTGATGGCTGGCTGTCTGACCGTCTGTGTCTACCCATACCCAAGTATTGTACCCCCCATCTAAATCTAAAAAGGCTACTATATACCACTCAGTGAATCAAAGAAAGGTTGTTATGATAAGCATCGTGTTGTTTCTTAGATAGTGATGCACCAATAAAACATCTGTGCTCACGAACACAGCACAGTCGCATTAAGAATACGCACACAAACAGCAATTATAAACACTACTCCTTGCGACTCTTCCATGCGTATTGTGTCATTGGATGCAAGGGTCAGTCAGAGCTGGAATGGCAATCTCAACTAAATCCATGACAGCTGAAAGACACAAGCCTTTCTATCTCCGTCTCAGTGGTCTTTTGTTCCGAGGTTCTGTTGTTTCTCACCTCTTTTGTTTCGATAGCTCAACATTTCACTCGATCAGGCTTTTGTCAAGAGGGACCAGTGTGTTCAGTATTAAACTCACAGAGGAGAATTAAGGAAAGGATGTTACACAGATCAAACCAGAGGACTCCTGGGCCTCTTACTCTTTTCAATCAATAGGCAGGATAACACCAGCCAGCATCGAGAGGCAAATGAGGACATACAAATAAACATAGTCATTACAACCGTGACAGAACTTTCACACACTACACATATACTGCTAAACAGCTAAGGCTGACTGAGAAACTATATGGTTGGCTAGTTATATATCACATAATTAGGCTAGGCTGTATACTGTATGTATGCATGAACAGATCAATGCTCACTATGCTTGCATGCCTAATACACAGCCAGGCCTTATTTAAAATGGATGCAACAGTTTGTACTCTTGCATCTGTATCGATGCATGGGTGCCTTTAGTTTCAAAGGTAGCCACTTTAGGTAATGCAAGTGTCCCTCCAGACTATGCGCAGTCACACCCTGACTCAATAAAGGTCTGTTTCTGGGTTTCTCAGCTGGTGTGGCCAATTAGTGTGAAATTTGGTGACAGAACTGTGGAGGAGCTAGCATAGTCCTTGTGTAATTATTGATCTAAGTTTACTTGCCTGCTTGGCTACATGTGGGGAGGAGAAGACACAGTACAGGGTTGTTCTCATACAGCGTCTAATTAATAGTGACATAATCTGATACTATAGCTTAAAGTTGTTGAGGATTTCTGATCCCCCCACTGGTGTGTGGATTTAAGAGTGCTGCTCGTTGCACCGTAATTGCAAAGCTTTGGCTTGGTGTCACAATTAGAGTGGAAACCAGCCTTATTATATCCACTGTTATAATCTCTGCCAGACCCTATTTACCCCTTCTCTAGTTTGGTTTCTTTTCTTTTGACACTGTTCCAATCGGTATAGAATACAGACACTAATCCCTGTGACTGCAGGTTTTTAATAGGGGCTCATGCAGGGCCATGCATTGGCATACAGTCTGGATTGTTGCAGGACAGGTGCAATAATTATAGTGACAAGACAATAAATATGGAGAGGGTTATCTAGTAAAAGAAGATTTGCGGTTAAACATCAATGTCAGGCATCATATTGCAGGGAGTGCGGAGCAGTTTAATTGGACTAATAAACAGTGTTTAACTTTATTGAAATACACCATATTTGCAAATTGTCATACAGTGATTTTAACAGTATTTTCTAGAGGGAGCTGTTCCCTTTTTCCACAGACAGAGGCCCCTCTCTAGTTTATACATTCTGTTGGTCTGAATGACAACCCACTTCTTGATATGATTACTTTGTGGGCCAGAGGAGGACACAGGTGGAACCGTGGAGCAAAGTCATTTGTAGAGCAGCTTGAAGAAACCTCCTCTAGTGTCTTATTAGACCCTGTGGGTCAGACAAAGAAACACTGTGGGAAAAGCACACAGTGCATGCTGAAATAACATCTGACTTCAGTTCACGATTCTGCGCCGCATCTCTGAAGAAATGCTAACCAGCATCTTTCCTTTTTCGACCTCTCTCTGGGATTACTTCTAACCAGTCACTCTCTGAAGGCTCCTCTACAGCGCTTCAGCCAGAAAGACACATAATATTTATCAGAAGAACAGAGGAGCTGCACAGAAAAAAGGGAGAGACAATTTAAGTGGTGTCTTTGATAAAGCAGTGTTTTTGAAGCACAGCCCGTTTAGCTTCAACAGGACAAGAGGAAATAAGGATGGGAAAGTGTGTCTCGCGACGGTGCTCCACATCAATACACACCGCAGATACCTGGATGCCTCCCAAACAGAGGAGAGACTCTAAAACCGCCCCTCCTCCTTTAAACTTAAGCTCTTTGATCTTCTCTCTCTTGAATGTAAAGGCTGTTACTGCCTGCACCACAGAGAGTTCAAGCACCCCACAACCTCCACTGCACTCACCCACCTCAATATCCACACTATGCTGTGCTTCCTCACTCTCAGAAAACTTTAGAAAGAGGGCAGAGGAACTTTTTCCTCAGAACAAGATAGTCATCTTTACTTATGCTGCAAGATGGAAGGTTGCTGTGCTGTTGTGAGCTGGTAAATTAGTAGGTCAGTGGTTTGATAGCACCATTTACCAGCCAAATGATGACTTTTCTGCCCGTTTATCTGCTTCCATTTCTTTGTATTGATTTAAGTGTTTGTCTTGGTCTATCAAAGGCAGAGACAACACAGTTTGTTTTTAACGTGATTTCTTTGGTTTTGGCCAATTAACAGGGCTTCAGCAGCATCAGTCGAGGGCTAAATGAGACCCAGGGTACCAGGGAGATCCAGCAAGAGCCTTAACTGACAGATCCAATCTCCTCTCCTCTCTACTTTTGTTGTATCTATTTTAAATCTCTCCTCCATACCTTTGTTTTCTTTCATTTTGCTGTGCTTATTACACTTAAGGACTTGGAGTTGAAGATGGTTTCTATCATTCATCATTCAGATTTTTCTAGGTGCTTGAAATTTTTTTTTTGTAATATCTACATATAGAGCATTTGTCACGACTGTGACTTGAAGTGCGTTTGATGTCTACCGAACTCTTTTTTTATGAATACTGATATTCTATTACTCTGTCGGTGTAAACAAAACAGAAGCACAAATGCTGATGTGATGCATAACGATCTGATAAGCTGGCTAATGTATAACTGCTCTGCAATTTGTTTTGAGCTGTTTAAACATTACAGCTTACTGGGTGTTTTCTGGTATGACTTGAATCATTAAGACAATAAAAGTCTTGAGGTTTTCAAATGCAGTGAAAATAGATGATTCTCCGCTTTCACAAAATTCAAAACTTCTTAGAACAGCAAGAATATAAGATATCCATAAGTTTGATCTGTTTACTCACATTTTATTTGCTACTCAGTCTTTCAAAAAGAGAGGGGGTCATTTAAATAAAAAGGGAGAAAAACAGAAAACAACAAACTAACAAAATGTATCTATTTTTTAGATGGAAATGCATTGCAATGCAATGTTTTTTTAGAGGGTGAACGGGGGTGTTTACTTTCTACACGACAGCCTTTTCCACATTTTATATTTTTTCTAAACTGGTCAGTTTCATATTTTGCTTTGCACCGTTTTATAAGATCACTTAAACATCCGATGGCATGTTTACATGATTTGTTTCAAGGCTAAATATGTTATGTCTGTTTTGTTTGTTATGTTGACTCTATATGTGGATTTTTATAGGCTTTCCAGCTGTTACTTGTGCACGACAAATTGCTACCCTTGGACACAGTGATGGATTTTCCTTCTCTCAGATTTGCAAGTAGTCTGATAAAGGCTTTTGGCTTGTCTTTCATAGATGGTTTGGTTCTATTAAATGTTCAGCAGCAGAAAAGACAATTCTTGGCAGCACTGTGTCGTCTAACCACCAATATAAAGTAGACACAGTGGAGTGGTTTCACCGGTCTCAGCCAACTGGAGGTGGGCGACAGTTAGGGCTCTCCCGTCCCGTGAGAACAGAAACTGTTAACACAGCAATGGCTCCAGCATTGCTGAGTGGCACTAACAGGGGGAGGGGTTGTGTAGTGAGAGGACTCACCTCTCTCTACCCTCCAGTTTCCCTCATCGAGCAAAAAAGCTTTCTCTTGTCTCTTGGTCTGGTGTAATGTGCGTCAGGATCTCTGGAATTCAATTACTGTTCCCTTTTAGCCGCGCCTGTAATCTTCCTGTTCCAGTCATATGCTCTGGGTGCCAGCCAGTGTCACACACTTTTCCCAAAATGATTTCTTTTATGACCAGCCAGTGAGAGCACAAACTGTATGCAGTTATAGAACAGATCTGGATCCATTCAGCCCGCCATTTTGCCTAAACCTAATTACGTTACATTTGGGGGAATGTCACTATAAACTGAGGGGGTATAACAGTGTAGTCTCTAATGAGTGTTCAATTAAACAGAGAGCACCCACAAGGCAAACCGGGGCCAATAAAGCCAACTGAATGCTTTCCAATTGACACAGTCTGCTCTTGAAGTCTCAGTGAAGTCTTGAATCAACAATCCACGTGTACCAAAACATGTCTCCATCCTGCCCTTTCGGATGTGAGATACTTCAGACTGCCCTCAGCAGAAGACCAAAGCTGTAGTTGTTTATTTAAATATGAAGAGTTCAAAATTTTGGGAAATACGCTTCTTCACTTTATTGCCTATAGATGGCAAACTTGATACCACTTTTATGTCCGTAAGGGGTGGCTATGGCTCTGGAGGTAGAGCGGGTCGTCCACTGATTACAGGGTTGGCAGTTCAATCCCAACTTCCTCCTGTCCACATGTTGTCCTTGAGACCGAACGCCAAATTTCTCCCGATGGCCGGACAGCGTCCTGCTTGGTAACTCACTGCCATCGGTATGTGAGTGTTTGTGTGTGAATACAGAGAGATACAGATGAGTGGCCAAAACCTTTGGATAAAAGCTCTATACAAATGTAGCCATTCATGGTAAATATTAAGCCACCAGCAGGCAGTTAGCTTAGCTTAGCACAAAGACTGGAAACAGCTACCCTGGCTCCGTCAAAAGGTAACAAAATCCGCCTATTAACACTTCTAAAGCTCACTCATAACATATAATATTTCATTTGTTTAATCCGTACTTAAAAACCAAAGTGTAAAAAGGTAACAAAATCCACCTATTAGTACTTCTAAAGCTAACTAATGAACATATTATACCTAATTTGTTTAATCCGCATGAAAGCCTAAGTGTAAAAACGACTTGTTGTGGTGTTACAAGAGTTAGGTGTCAGACAATTTTTGGCCAGGCACAATAAATGACAAAAATAGTCAGCATATAACCCCCTGTCACATGTCATTTTTACATTTTGGAGGTAGCGATAGGCAGATTTTTTTTAATCTTTGAACAGAGGCAAGGTAGCTTTTTCCTTTATGCTAAACTCAGCTAACCAGCTGCTGGTGGAAGCTTACTAGTTATATATACATGAGAGCTGTATTAATTTTAAAGTCATTTTAAAGTCTCACCAAGAAAGCTAATGAGCTCATTTTGCAAAATGTCACACTATTATTTTAAACAACCTTGTTTAAGTTAACCTGATGTCAAACCTCCTCTGGCTGTGCAGAAAATGACTATTGTCTCTCCGAAGCAAAGGCAGGCTGTTTGAGTGTGTTATAATGCCAGAAAAACCTAGAGGGAGATGGTAAAGGCTGCGGGCGGCTGGGTGTGCAAAGCACTCAACTTTGACATGAGAGACCATTATTTTCATCCTGCCTCCTACCAACTGTCAACTTTCTGATTATTATTATGTCCACAATCTTTCCCTAACCTCAACCAAGTAGTTTTAGTTGCTAAAACCTAACCAAATCTCAAACAACCATTCTTCTAACAGTCATTTGGACACTGACAAACAATGGTGTCCTGACGACGGGGGAATCAGATCAGAAAACGCTCATATTTTTGAGGGGAGTAACAAATAACATATTTTGTCGCAGAGGTTGAAGGAACCCTCGCAGGGTGAATTGTTGCTTCATACAGAGTTGGAGGAACTGACTGAGAAGAAAAGAGGGAGGGTCTGTGGGCATTGTCATCACCTCTGACAAACACGCAGTTGTGTTTAATTACCAAGTGTTTACTCTCCTGCCCCGCACGTCAATCTCATGGACCCCCAAAAATCTGACACACACTGTGGCCCCACGCTATTAACTAGAGTCAACAGAGCAATGATCTGTGCCTGGTGTTCCTGTCTTGTGATAGGTGAGGATCTGCACCCCCACTCCTCCGCTCCACCTGCCTCTCCTGTCTGCCGGAGTTAATTTATCTGGGTGATAAGCAGGTGGACGAGGGGAGGAGAGGCCCTCAGACTGAGCTGCACTGTCAGACCTGGCAGACTGAGTGACAATGCTAATAGCCAGGTCCCATTAACCTCACCACACGCTTCACCTTTATCTACCACACAAAAGACTGTTTGTTTGCTTGTTGGATGATAATATTTACCTCGTGATTTGGCTGCCCCAGACATGAGAAATATATTTGTGCATTTTGAGAAGGCACTGTGATTCAGGTAAAGAGGGGTGCTACTGAAAGGAGGCCGTGCTCTCTACAGCTCCAGTCTGTGATAAGGGGTAATGTTCTTAGCCTAATCTGTAACTTTAAAATGAAAGAATATTCTTGTTTCCCTTTCCTTACTTTTAAATGAACAATGTCCTTGCCTCCCATTATTCTCCCATGGTCTTGGCTTACCGCTATACAATACAGTTCAGCTTCATAAAACACAATGTATCTGCACGTTGCATTAGTGCATTTAGGCAGTTTATTCTTATCTTGGGGCCACGGTCCTATTACAAAGAAGTTTGGTGTTTGTATACAGACGAGTCCTGTGGTGAGCTCAGTGCTTCAGTGCCAGGCACAAGACTGAGAGATATTGCTTTAATTGGAGAGTTACTGATCCTGCAAGGCATTTGGGTGCCAGACGTTAGCATCAATGCTTCTCGCTGTATTCTGCTGCGCAATCACAAAAATGATATTGGGGGGACAGCAGGTGATCCATAAAAGCTGTGTTTTAAAGCCTTGTTAATTATTCCTTCAGAAGTCTAATGAACAATGGGGATAAAACCTTGTGCAGGGCAAATCTATTTGTGGGAGAGGAGGAGCCAACTCTCTTTCAGATACAGTACTTCAGAGCCTTTACCCCATCTCATCTGTCAACATGAGTCTATCATTATTAAGCTCACACACGGAGGCTTTGTGCTTTGATCATGCCGCCGAATATAGCTGGTACAATATTTAATAGTCATGTACACTTACAGGGATACGGTGTTTGGATGGAAATATGTGCTCAAAATGGTGTCTTCCATGCATAATGAAGCAGATGCCGAAGATTATATAGTTTGGCACAGAATTTGAATATGCATAGATTATCTCCAATTTGATTTAGCAGCTGGTGTCTCAGTGTAGATGTGTACAGTACATCACTTACGAATACTGGGACCTCCGCATTCTTGAATTTCTTTTCAGTGTAGTTTATCATATTTCCCTGTGTGGAACAGACATCGTATTCTGTCTTTGGCTGGAGAGGGCTTAATACACGGCAGGCCTGCCAGCTCTTTCGCTCCGTAAGAGATATGAGAAGAAGGAGATTAGCTCAGCTACTCATCCATGACCTTGATATTACGATGAAGACGGATAAGAGCTTTCTCCCTCCACCTGCCCAAAGCCTGCAAGGCTGTTTAAACAGCAGGCCCGGCAGTCATCATCCATTCAAAACAAATGCGTTCTACCAGGGTTCAATTTTTCAGCCATTCTATTCAGTATCCTAAGTCAATTAATGATGTCATACGCTAGCAGAATAAAACAAATGCTTGCTCTGGAGCCTCCAGAGAGATGATTATGGAGAGCTGAGGAGTTGTACAGTGGTATGCCTTGTAAATGTATTTGATTAAAACTTTTTTCACATAGCTAAACTGCCTTTAAAAGCTTCGCATAATAGGGGCGCACTAAAAAAACTGTTTCACTGTTTACTAAAAGGTTTCACTATTTACCCTCTCTGTGACAAACAAATTGTTAATTCCATGCTAACAATGTCATGAGATTACTAGAGTATGCATGTTTACAGAAAGCACATTATTTGAACCCAAAAAAAGACCTTAAAGCAACTGTTTGAAATAATGAGCAGGGCAGAAGTGATCCCCACTTCATCCTCACCTAACAAAGAGATTAAAAATGTGGAGCTCAAGCACCCTGCAATCGCTGACTATACTAAAAGAGGCTGGTTGAGTTAAGGCACAAACTTTATCTTTTCTTTTTAGAGCACATCCAAACTAAGATGATGTATCTTTATTGTGTGCTTGTAGGATTTATTCCAATTTACAGTAACAATACACAATATTCTGAATTTGCATTTTTTGTTCATAATGAGAAATAAAATGACTACTGATAATAAATAGCACTAAAATGATAATCTCATATTCTTAGTGTAGTATAGTGTTCTCTCAAGTAAATAAAAAAGGCTTTGTTCTGCCATCGGAGGTCTAATATAAATATATTATTGAATATGTTCTGCATAACCTACGTTTATGCAGAACATATACCATACCGCCTATACCTATGGACCCGTTATATTCTATGGCCTGGTCTGTGACTGGCTTCATGTAATAATGATGTCTTTAAAATGGTGTAGCTACATGTTTCCGTCACTATGGAACTACTTGTCATTTTAGTGCTCATTGGTTATTCAGGATAGAATGCATGTCTACAACTTGCTCATTACTGAGTCTCACTAAAAGCATCTGCAATTGTCCACTATGGGCTAGCATGTCATGGAGGAAGTGCTGAGAGGGCATACCTTTCTTTTACCAGAATGCAGAGAGAGTATTGAAGAGATGGCATTAGGACATGATGAGCAGAAAATGTCTCTCTTACACTGGGCCAAGAAGCTGATGGGATTTTCATGCTAGACTGAATCTCAGATGCATTTCAGCAGACAGCAACAGCTCAGGACATATTGGTTTGTTACTGATGTAGTAGTTAACAGCTGTTGCTCTATTTTGAAATAAAGTGAATGCCATGAATTCGGACAGTGCTTTTATTTATTTTTTTCTGGTGCCAGGAGACATGTTAGAAAGACACAAATATGAAATTCTGGCTTGAGACAAGAAAACGCTCTAATATTTGCTTGAAAATTAGAAACAAATTACAGAAACCACAGCGCATGACGGTCCATTTAAGGAAACAATTTGTCAACTGAATCTAATCTGTTTCAAAGTCAAACATGTTAAATGTGATTTTTTTCTGTTTATGTGTTAACATTTCACTACAAATTAAGATTCTAATGATTATGATGGGCATTTTAATTATGTTTTTATAACACACATACTACACTCATTGAGTTAATTTGAGTTCAAATTGATAGGGAATTTCTTAATACAAATAAAGGCTGTTCACACAAGATAATAAGTAATTTAAAATAGTTTAAGAAAAGATTCTGCCGTGTCCCTCACAAGACCTGCGTATTTAAGTCCTTGGATTTGGCTAATAAAGCTTAAAATGCCCTTTGACCATTAAGTGAACTGATCTTATTTTCAGAGAAAGACTGGTGATTCATACAGTATGCAGGCTCAAATACACTAGAGGCTAAAAAAGAAAAAAAGAGAGCTGAGAGATGAGATGAGAGAGAGGAAAGAAAGGGCAAAAAAGGGAGAGTTAGCAAAGTAGAAACAGAGGAGAGGTATAGATGGAAAGCAGGATGTGATGAAGGTGGTGGTGTGCCAAAGTTATCCACTGATCCATGCCGAAACAGATGCATTTGATCACAGCAAATCTCGGGCTTAGAGCATAAATACATAATAAACAAAAATTAATGGAGGCAAGCGGCATGCATGTGTTTCATCGGTCTGTGAGTTACCACTACAGTGACTGGAGCAGGGCAGAGGCATCCATATGGATGCTGCTTAGAGAACAGACTTGTTAACATATCTCCTTCACTGCTCCTAGCAAAGCGTTACAGAGATGGAATACATATCAGCCACATTTAATAACAACAATACAAGTCTATGTGGGAGGGATTTAAAAAAACAAAAAAAAAACAAAATATGATACAGCAAAAAATTTCCTGCCAAGCATGATGTTCATGCCAAATTGGATCAATATCTCTGGGCAACTGTTACTATGTGGTGCAAAGCACTTATTGTAATGTGCTGTACAGGCTATATACACTAAGTACTCAATACCTCGTAATGAAACAGTGATATAGAGGGAAATTCTTCAACATACTGTACAACACAAACATTCTGATAATTCGACAATCTAGCAGATGTCAAAGGCCTTGTATTATCCAGTTACAACTGATCGCGACTCATTCTGCAAATGTTCTGAGCAGAGTTGTGGAGAAGCAATGAGCAGGACACAAGCTTACATGTGAATTCTATGGCTTGCAATTAGAACAACCATTTTTCCCACTAGTGCAGCAGAAAACACGAAGAAGTCAAGGATGATGAATTAGTCTAATGATTCCACAGTAATATCGCTCAGAGACAGAGCTGGAGGAAATTGCTGTTCCCAAGCGAAAGGCCTAAAATTCCCCCTTAAGATACGGCTGAACTTTTGCCATTGCACTTTCTGTTGCCATCATTATTCAGTTAACCCTCTTGTTTGTGTTGGTATCAATTGGATTCTTTCTGCCTCCTATGACCATCATGGCAACATTCTCTCATTCCCTCTTTCACCTTTTCTCTCTTATGCCCTCTCCTGTCTGTGTGATCTCATGCTATAACAAGCACACAAAGCCCAGTGGGATGCTAATGCTCGCTGCCACCTCCACCCTCCTATATCTCCCTCTTTTTTCCCTCTGTCTGCTTGTCACATATGACTGCCCCATCTGAGTCAAGTCTGGGGCGTGATAGAGGAGGTATGTATTGTACAGGCAGTCTCAGATGGCTGGCCTCTGCAGTCGGAAGAGAAAAGGCAGGGGCAAACATGATAGAAAACACACAACACACACACACGGAATGCCATGAGGCCTCAGGGGTGAAGGGCACAAGAGTCAACCCAGCAGTTCAGTGGTGAACGCTAATTAGTGCACAGCTCTGACCTTGACAAGATATCCTTTCTCCTCCATCAAGAGGCAGTTGTTGCCACAATGCAACACAGACTAGAAAAAAGGCCTCAGCTGAATGAGATCTATTGACGGCAGGGTGAACAGAGAGGCAAGGAGATAGGAATAAAAACATCGCCACAATGCTTGACGTACTCCCTCAGCAACTTGCTGTGACTTTGGCTTGTTGCACCCTTATTTGAATGCATTACACAACCTCCGAATACAAAAACACAAACCTCAATAAATAAGGCCTGTGTGTTTCAGGCTGTGCCAGTCTGCGCTGATCTGGGCCTTTCAGCCCACTCTGCATGATTAACAGAGGTAGCGACGTTTTGCTTGAATAAATTAGAAACTCCACTCGCTATCCACTTTTAAGGGTGAGTGAAAGGGAAATACACAACCGATATGTCTTTGTTTGCAGAATCTCCAAAGGCCCGGGTAATTGAATTTTCACAAAAATTCCATGTTTATGCCACAACAAAAGAAATTAGATAAAGCACGGGGAAGCAGCAGAAATGAAATGTGGCTGTCACAAAAATAACTCAATGCAAAGCCCTTCAAAGTTAATATATTGGAAACTGTCTTTCACTCTCCTGATGCACAGTCAGCAACAGAGAAATCACCAAACACCGTAGGCACCATAAGACATTCCTGTCGCTTACTTTTAATTCTGATCAAAAAATGTCTCAATATTCAAAACAAAAATTGTTTCTGTCTCTTTTAACATCTACTTGTTTATTATGTGGTGAAACCCCCCCTTAGAATCCAAAACCACACTGAAGACCTGAGAAAACATTCAGTGTAGGGCAAGACAGACTGCATTCTTTATCATATGGAAAAGCACTTACTCTGCTGAAGTCTCATTTTACTGTTATTACTATCAATATAACCATTACTATTATTCACTAACTAAGGAGTTTCAAACACAGCTGGAGAAAGAGGGAGGCTTGACTAAACCATATTTACCAATTTACCATGTTCAGACCAAACATAAAATATAAAGTGTATTAGTGTGGGAGTGTTGTACTGTTAAGACACAGTTTATGAAATGCCAGGACACTGCATACTGGTTTAATAGTGCTTTAAGACAGGAATGTACAACTCTGGAAAATTACCACAGCAGCAACAATTTTCAAAATGTTTCTGTGGTTCATGTTAGAATCAGCCCAATGCTACACCACAGAGGTTACAAGGTAGATGGGATGTGTGCTTGTGTTGCCAGATGCTGTGGCAAAAGTTGATCCAGATCAACTTTTTGCCAGATGACCTTGGGTTTTCTGCCAGGAACCTCTGCAGAAGTTGCTGAAGTTCTGCTGAATGAGGAGGCAGCCTTTTTTTTTTTTTTTTTGATAAAGTGGTCGGTGATCTGAACCTTAGACTATCAGGATTACTCTGAATGGCTGAAAAATAATAATATTGAGTTTATTATATTAAAACAGTACTCCACAATATAAAAATTGATGCAGCAGAACCAGAGTCGTTGTCTTTTTTCTCCATACATTCTTCCTAGTCAAAATCGAAGATTTGGGTGCATTATGCTATTAGCGGTTAATGTAGCCTTGAGCCACTAGCCTCAAGCAGAGATGCGGAGCACGTCTGGTAAACTAAACTCACTTATTTCAAACTCCACACACCTTTCATTTTCAAACTTGTAGTTGATCTGAATTTGAATTTATCATATTTTGCACTGCTCCCTCTAGAGCCACAAAAGGCTTTATACAACATTTTGCACATATGCAGTGGTACTCCCAAATACCTGTAAACTGACTTTCATGTCCAAAATTAGAGGAGTTCCCCTTTAAGTAAAATACTCTACGCACATAAAGTGATATTCAGGATAGAAATGTAATAATTGTAATTGTAATAAGTTGCATTATCTCTCAGTTTATTGTTTACAGTTTAATAATCATTGTAAGCAATGGCTTTAATTATAGAATAATGCAATATGGCACAACACTGTAGGCCTATACTGTAGTCTACAATAGTAACTATAGGATAAACACTTAGTCCCTGGTGTTACAGTAGCATGCCCAAATACAGCTAGATACTCGATTGTCTGTAATTAATCCGTGTGTCTTTTTCTTGAATAAATTCTTGTATTTATGACTTTTTCATAAGGGGTTTCATGTATAATGGAAGCCAGAGGGAATGGGGAAGAATGTAAATTAAGAGTCAAGCTTGTTAGAAGGCCAGTTTGACTGTTTACATGCTCGACTTGTCCTGGGTCAACCCTAGTTAACAATTCATGGTGGAATTTTCTCTGTCTTTCAGCCAGTACTCTGTACAAAATGCATCTTGAGCCAATAGGTGTTCAGCCTGTCTCAGTGCACTCACTCAACCCCCTTTTAGGCTGTCTGTTCCTGTTGTCCTCTTCATCTCCTCCTCGTTCTGTGTCTGCCTTCTATTGGAGACCTCTAGGTCAAGGTCCCTGTGCTACAGATGTGGAACACTGAGTTTTCAGGCCAAAGCTCCCCCTAAGCATCAGAACAAGTCAAGTGGCCCAACAAGGAAGACTTTGAAGAACAGCTGGCATTTATATGAAGACGAACGCAATCAGAATTTTGCTATATTTAAAGGTATCAGCAGAAAGCATTAAACAAATATGTGTTAAGTAACCATCAAGCACACCACTTTATGAGCTTCAAGCACAAATCTTCACAAGCTCAAGTGCCGCATGATAAATCACTTTACGAAAAGAGTTCAAATCTATCATGAACAGAGATAACCAATGTCCTTGGCAGTTAATGGGTGTCCATGTGGAGTACAAGAGTGTTGTGTGAAGTGTGTTGTGTGAGTAGGCAGCCATAAGGGAACTGAGCCATGTCTGTGTGCTCAGCAAAGTACATCAGGACTCCAAGGGACATCAAAGAGTGGCGACAAAGGATTATGATGAGCATGAGGTGTGTGTGCGTGTGCGTGTGTGTGTAGGTGTAGTTGTTGGGGTCACTCTCCAGTCACAGGGTTAATGACTACCGGGATGGGGGAGGCCTTCTCACTTTCCTGCTGGTCATCCATACAGTAGCATTTCCCTGTCAGTGGAGCAGAGTCTGGGAAGGGGGTGTTCAGTCCAACGGTTAATGGGTATGAACATAGGAATAAAATTTATCATGCATATTAAACCACAAAGCTGGCCTCAGAATATACAGAGTGCATAAAAGGATGCACAGAACGTGGTGGAAAAACAAAAAGAGGGGAAGAAACCATAAAGAGAGGAAAGCCCGGGCCTGAGCCAGCCCTCCCCCAACTGGGAGATAAAGATGACTGATATCTGCTCCACTTTCAGCCCAATCTCTTTAATGCTAAAAGGGACCAAGGATAGGAGCTAAGAGAAAGGAGAGGGAATTGGGCACATGGTACAGCAACTCTTTCTCCCTCGACCAAGTTTATCACAGTTGAATTGCAGACATTGCACTATCTTCATCACTTTACCCTGCCTCGTCTCTCTGTCTCCTCCTATATCCCTGACTAACACACTCATGTTTGTGGTGGCAGACAAACACCAACATCAGGTCCCTGGGCAGATGTGCTTCCCAGTGTTCCGCACAGAAAACGGATTGTTCAAATGCTGAATAATTACCATGATAATCATCTCCATCCCACCAGGGTCTGAAAATGCATACCTGACATCTGACATTTGGTACCCATGGCTCCTCTCTCAATCTGCATAATCACATTCCTACCTAATTTCCATGCATTTGTTTGGGGAAAAAAACAGAGGTTGAATTTTTTTGCATTGTGGTGTGGGCACAGAAGGAATAAGATAGCACAATACAGCGTATGCACATTAGAGCTGAAACGATTAGACGATAATCAGCAACTATTTTGGTAACTGATTGATCTTTTTTTTTTTAAGCAGAAATAATGCCAAATATTCTCTTGTTCGAGCTTCTCAAAGAAGAAACTATGCAGATTCCATTGTTTTCTATGCAAACTGAATATCTTTGGGTTTCTGACAATCTTTTCAACATTTCATAGACTAATAATGAATTGAAAAAATAATCAGCAGAATCAATAATGAAAATAATTGTTAGTTGCAGGAATAATACACATTACCTCAACCTACAGTGGCAATACTTTCATCATACTGTACTGTAAACAATAGGTAATAAAAATTTTGAGACCTTCAAGGCATTGTACAATATTCTACTTGTCACCTTTGATGTACAAAGCCAGTAAGTATTACCCATGAAGGGGCATTTAGACTGTTAGACAGTGGCTTTTCATAGCCTCGACTTAAATTGTACAAGAAAACAAGTATTTTAATTTACAGATGTTCACGGACTAAGATCAGGTATAGCAATAAGCAGTTCCTCTATATGGGAGATTCTGGAGGAACAAACATTTTTCAATAATATGGATCGTTTTCAGACTATTATCACTGTAAGTTGTACAAATGCATTTATAGTTAAGTGCAGTCCACAACTATTGGGACATGTAGGGTTTTCATTGTTTTGGTGCTGAAATAATGGCTATAATATTAAAGCTTTTTGAGGGTATTTACATCCATTTTAGGGCTATAACACATGAGGATAGTAATTAGGTTGTTCTTCATAGAACATGCAACATGACATATGGACTGAATTAAACGTTTATTAATTAATTATTTTTAATAATTCTATTATTTTTGATTCAATTATAAAAGAAAGAAAGATGATGATTTAATTAGCAATTCATACTAACAACTAACGCTGGTGTTTCTTTTAAGCAAGTCAAAAAGCTCCACTTCAAAGAAGCATCCAGTGTGGAGGTTTTTATCAACATTATAATGAAAGGAATAGGGCCATGTCAGTAGCAACACTGTCTTGGGTGTTGTGCCTGTGCATCAAGAACAGTTTGTATTCAGTGTTCAAGTAGGCACTGAAATATAATATCTAATAAAAACACATATAAACCTATTTATAAGAGGATTTTATATCAATGTTTATCTCTGGGTTTCATAGTTTGAACATCTTTGCTGTCCTGAAACAGCTTGCATGGGATCTGCTACACTGAGACAGCACAGTATATCAATTACCTCAGTAGTGCGTATGCTGCTGCAATGCACAGTAAGCTTTTTTTTCACACATTTAAGACATTTATAAGACATTAGGAGATAACAAGTTGAAAATGGTGAGAAGTGATTAGGCAGAGCACTTGACAGATATTAGAGATGTAGTAACTCCCCGTTTAGCACTGATACAGGATGTCTCAGTCTGAAGGTAAAGCAAGCAAGGGCTCTCTCTCCCCCCTCTCCACTATCCTCACCACAACACATGGCCCACTCACATATTCACAGCTCTGCAGAGCAGCTTGGCTTCAGCGTGAGCTTCAATCCCTCTCACTCTGAATCATGCTGTGATGGGACAGCAGTCCAGCCTCTCATATTTCCTCAAAAGGACAGTCACTGATACAAAGCTTGACTGGCAGCCAGATCCATCTCTGTAGCTTTTTGTTGCCTCCACCTGAGAGAAAAGCCCTTAAACTGTGATGGCCACTCATTCCCCTGAAAGCGTATTGTGGGCTTTATGACAGAGTGGCTCAAGCGAAGTGTCGCCCCACAGAGGATCATCTGATGTGGTCTAGCATGGGGTGCCTTGTGTTTCACACACTGCAGACCCAACAATGTAGGCCCTCCCATGTCTCTCCCTCCCTTTGTTTCTCATTATTGAGCTCAATGGAATTAAGAGCTTTTCTATTGGGATCCTTTTTTCTGCACTCGCCCTTTTGAACAACCTGAGGGGGATTTTAACATGCTATTACCCTTTGACACAGTGCTGGTATTGGAAGTAGGAGAGTTGTGAGGTATTTAGCCAGGGCTCCAGACAGTGAAATAGAAGGCAGGAAAAGACCTGCACTCTCCGGCAAGAAGAGATGGAGAGGGCGCCTGGGGGCAGCAGGGGTGGAAGGCCCCAGCCTGGGCCCTGTCCACTGCAACCTGCCAGACACAGCCTGAATCCCATTTATTCCTGGTGACCTTAAATAAAATGCTGGCTACCCCTGTGGACCCCATGTGAGGCCAAAACCAAATGGGCTGTGTTCTCCACTCTTTCTACCCCACTGCTAGAGAAAATGAGCTTTATCTGTGGGGGAACTCGGGGCCATGTGACTAAATGCCCCCTTCCCTGCATGAGTTTCCCCACAAACTCCATTCTGCAGTTAATCTGCAAAGCTGTCGCCTTTTAATTACTGGCTTTTGGTATTGGAGTGTTCCAATGTGGAAACCTTTTGATTCATTTTGCAAAGTTTCAGCTTATATATCATTAGGGCAGCTGGCAAGACATATTCACACATTCCTTATCATGAAAATATGCACAGACACACTTATTACACATGCTCCCCAATGTGATATAGGGGCTGTCTGACAAATATATCAGCTGATTACTGCAAAGAAATTGATAAAAGAAATATGTAATCCTCTTTGATTAAGTTAGGTTGTGAAAGCACTGGGTGGTGACAAGTATTAGAGAGGTGAGAAATTGTTAGATGAACCTCAGTGTGTGTCTTTCTACATCTGTCAAGGACTCACAATGAATAATACAATGTATCACAAATTCAAATCAAGTGCTTTGATATTTGAAACCAGTTAAAACTGGTATCTGTTATGTTGTAGTTAATAAATCATTCATTTCAAGATAGAGCCAGTGGACTGGAAGCGTCAATTTCACACCACGTTTGTATTTTCATGCATTGAAATCAAGCATAAGCTCAGTTGTATCACACTTCGCTAGCTGCCACATTTGCCATGCTTTGCATTGGTTGATTCACATAAACAGCAGGCGTCCACAGCCTTCCACCAACAGCTGCACAACATTGCTTCTGACAGCTTGCCGTTGACAACAATGTGAGGAAATGTACGTATTTCACCTTTAATCCCTTCATTTTATTTATTAGTGGCTTGGTCTATTTATTTCTTTAAAATACATATATATTTACCTTCTTTGTCTGGGATTTAAAAATATATTTAAAATTTCCAGTCCAAGCTAAGAAAGTTGCCTTTCCAACAAGGGCACCTCTTTGTCACATGAACCCACGCAGGGTACCAGTGGTTTTGAAGTGCCCACTACACGTCCATGCGGTGCCAAAGTCTGCATGAGCAACTCTAATTAAAGTGGAGTTAATCACAAATAGCTGGATAGGGCCACAATTGAGGCATATGTTAAGAATGAATTACTAATTAGAGCAGCAAGCAGTGAGACAAGTCCCAGACTGCTTGAGAAGTCTCGGCACGTTACTAATATATGAAAAGGTATAAACAAACAGCAATCTGGTTGTTTAGCTCCTCCATCCCACTTACAAGGATCCAATTATGGCAGATCCCTGGAGCCGCCAATACAATCAGGCAAGAGTGAGTCGGCGTTATGATTAACTGAGAAGGCCACATACTCTCTATGGCTGCTCCAGCCAGCTAGCAGGCCTCCTTTGACAGGGGCGGTTATGTGGCTCAGTGAGCCCCAGGGCTCCACTCGCAGTACAGGCCATCGGAGAGCCCAACACAACAGAACACAACAACAAAACACAGCCCAAGCCTCAGATACTGCATTCAGGCTGTGTTGTAATATGTACAAGCTAATTCACTGGATGGCTTGCTTTTATAAGGCGCCCCACAGGGTGTGGTATAACACACAATTAACACTGCAAATTCCTTGAACAATGCTTATGGCACTGATGTTTTTTGGGAATACACCTGTTCCTCTCTCAGCGCCTTTTGACTTAAAACCAGAATGGAAGCCCTTACAATTGACAATTGAGCCTTTCTTTTCTGTTTCTATCACACTAGAAAGACAAAGATGCAGCTGAAACTAATCTTCCTTAGCAGCATTTTGTCTAATCAGCTGGTAGGTTTTGAGTTTGAACCTCCACCTGTGAACACCAAATGCACAAGTAGCTTCTAAACAGAATAGCTGTTGAACAGAAAATTTCTGTATCAAATCCTCTCCAGTGCAGCCTACATCCATACATCCAACTGTGCTTTTCACCACACTTTCAGCAGGAATATCAGTGTGCAGCCGAGAGGTAAGCTGGGCAATGGATGAAATGTGCTTTTTTGCCATTTATCATTCAGTGCTGGAGGTCGTGTACAGTTAGCCATCTGGATCCTGGGGAACTGTAAAACATTCTCCCTGATACCAGACTGTAAAGTGCAGTTGAGCCAGACACAGAAGAAAACGCCCCTGTGCACACAGCTTTGCCAAAGAGGGAATGAATAAAATAAAGAGAATACATTGTTTTTGTTGATTATATGTAACAGGTAACAGCTGTAAATACATCTTGTGGAATATGTTGATCATGTGACATTAGGTACATTTTGAGATTTTTCAAATGTTGCTGTTCCACTTTCTCTCCGCACAGGCAGTATGTGGTACACTTTTGTAAACTCAAAGTAGAGAGAGGATCACTCGCATGATCCCAAGTCATCCGGCGCTAACAAGAAAGACACCTACAGACACACCACTGGAGGTGAACAGCATGATACAGTCAGTTCTGCACACACACAGATGCGCATACACACACTAACAGGGCACTCTGCAGGTGGCAAGCAGCGTGTTCCAGTCTTAAGTTTAACCTGTGTGGTGCTGAGATACTCACAATGACACAGCCCACCTCCAATGTCTCTGAGCCAAGAAGGCCTAGTGGTAAAAAAAAAAGAAAGAAAGAAAATAAAAAAGGCCTCCCACTCCACTTCAATTAGAGACGCTGATTGGTACCAGTCCTTATTCCAGCAGGGGGGTACTCAACCTTCTATAAGTCCAACTCTTCACTCCTTGATCCAATCTGAATCTTCCTCCTGCACTGCTACTTGTTTGTTCTCAGTTGTAATGTGGCTTATATGATCTATATATGAATGTGCATTTGTGTGTGTTTTAAAGTGCACTCTGTTAGTACAGCATCACTGGCAAGCCAAGTCTTCGCTCCCCTCCCCAATGATTAATATGCAGGCTTATGGTGGAGCTGCAGGGACAAGGGGGAGGTCGAGACTGGAGATTTTTCTGTGGTTTAATTAGTGCATTCCTGGCAAATTCTCCATCTATAATTATGGCCAGGGTTCCTTTTGACCTTTCCGGTATTTTCTGCATGTTTGGCTTTTATCTGATCATGTTTTATTCAGGATATTTGTTGTGTACATTCTGTTCAGCCTGTCTCCACTGCTGTACAAAAAAAACAAAAAAAAAACAACACTTTACAGGTTGGCCAAACGGCACTTCTATCCTTTATGATTTCCCTTTGATTCTTTTTCTCTCCCCACTCTCTAAAATTACAAGGTTCCACCATGAAGTGATGGGGCCAATGTGACACTGGCTGAGAAGCTTGTCCAGAGGGCAGACATCCATATTTATAAACGTGTCATTCTGTTTGCTTTCATAAAATTCTAGTTTGCACAGATGAGGAAAAAAAGCATTCTAACAACATGTGAATAGCTTGCCGATGTCCCCATCAGCCACTGAATGGATAAAAAAGAAACTGTATTTTTCTCCGAGGTGTTCTTTTTGACATCAGGGAGGTGGTGAGAAGCAGGGTGAGTAAAATGTATATTTCAGCTGGAAAAGAATAGAAAAAAATGGGTGGTGAGGGGAATCAAGCTGTTGAGTTAAGAGCTTGCACACCAGTAATCTTAATAACAAGCATAACATTTTAATTATTTTATACTATGTTGGAAACCTTGCCACGTATAAGTTGCATGTCTTCATTCTCAGTTATCAAAATGCACAGCCAAGAAAAAAGAAACAACTCAAGATGGAAATGTGGTGCACAAGCCTGTCACGCTCTATACTTCATAAGTCGCGTTGCTCTGCAGACATTCGCAGATGTAGCCTGCACAAACTATAGACAAGATAAAGAATCATAAGATAAGCGTCTATGCATGCACATAGGCACACGCATAGTAAACACAACACTGCACATATAAGAGCAGAGGCAGCGCTGGGGGGATTTGGGCTGCCAGGGCCCCCGTGGGGAAGCGATGGCTTCCTGTTTGCAAGCCTTTCTTTAGTGAAAATGCTTAAAACGGGCCAAACGAGAGCAGTGCTTATCCAGCAAAATTGCTGCTAGATGGAGCAGAAAGTGCACAAATTTTCTATGACACCCCAGTAATGAGGTTTTATATTGACCCAGGCACAGTGAGTGGAAGGGCTCGCTGCTCCTCTTCTCCTAAACTCAGTCAGCTCTCTTCACCCTCTATTTGGCGCCCCACTACAACAACCAGTATGAGCTCAGACAGGTAGCAGAGCAAAAACACACACAACTAAACGAGGAGCACTCATCAAGTATTCATAAACCTCCATTATACTGCTGTTTTTTCCTTAAACTGTGCGAAAGTCAATTATTTTCTTTCTTGCACAGAAGGAACATATTTTCTTCCTCATAACATCACAGCTGTTTTGGCATGAAACTGTGCTGGTTTTTTGTGGCTTTATTTGGTGGTTGTGCACACACAAACCTCCTCAATATCATAGCATCCCTATCAAGTGTGTTGTATTTTCTTTCACTCTCCCCTTCACTCCTAATGCGCATTAATATACAACTTTTAATGCAATAAAGATAGAGTCGGCACTAGGTGTGGGATGTGATGTACACTGTTATACACAGGTCAAACTTTGTTCACTACACAATTGATTGAGAGCCGGATCAATTAGTCTATTAAGTGATTAGATGATTGCCAACTATGTTGCTAATTGATTCATAGTTTAAGATTTTTTTTCCCCTGGTGGCAGCTTCTCCAGTGTGAGGATTTGCTGCTTTTCACTGCTTTATATCATTGTAAAATCAATATATTTTGCTCTTGGACTCTTGGTTGGACAAAACAAGACTTTTGAAGATGTCACCCTGGGCATAGAGCGATTCATCCATTAATCAAGACAAATAATTGAATACAATTGTTAGTTACAGCCAAAATGAAGTCATTGAACCCTTTGAGCGAATGCCAGAATCTAAAAAAAATAGATACACACCATTTTTTCCCTAGTTTTAATTTTAAACAGTTAAATCATTGGAAATGTATTTGACTTCTCCAAAAAATTGGTCAATAAAAGCTGCATTTTATGAAACTATTTTTACACATTATTATCTTCTAAAAGAACATGAACACATTTGCCAATGCAGGAATTTTCATGTAAATTGACAAAAAAAAAGGGATATTGTCTGTCCTTGATAGCATATTTAGAGTTATGTTATATTCATATTTGTATTTCACAATTTGACTCTGCACCTCAGGACTGTTTCTCTTCAGAGAAGCCAGTCTGGACGCTCCTCCTCTCCCATTAAACTGTCTGCTGATTTTAATGGAGATGAGTGGAGCTGATGTGATTGGCCATTACTAAAGTCTGCACTCCACCTGCTAAAAATTTATTCCTTTACAACTGCTGATATGTATTGTATTAATGGTCTTATTCTGGCTACTCCTCTTTTGCAGTTTGCACAGGTATTGCCTCTGGTATTAAAAAAAAATGTTGATCATACCCACGTAGGCTTGTGCCAACTCTTAAGAAACTGGAAGCATACGTTTTACTCATTTAAAAGAGTGAATAGACATAATGTAGCATTTTATTCTGCAATAGTTGCAAATGAAATACATTCTAAGCATATTAAACAAGTATATTTCTCTCTCTGATCCAATGAGATAACATTATTGAATAGAACAGAATAGAATAGAATAGAATAGCAGAAAGAGTATATAATATATATAATATAGTATATATAAATAGTATAAAGATTGTGTGAATGAATTGACTATAATTGTTGGCTTTTATACAAAACTGTACAAACAGAAGTGCAGATGCTTTGATAACTGTGCATGCTTTCTGTTTGATCAGAATCTCCCTGAAGACATCTCGCTCCCAGAATCCTAAGTGCCTGAGGCAGTGGCCCATGATGCACGGCTCTATATCCTGGAGCTGGAGCAAGTAAAGGTCAGTGCTGGATGTTTGTGAAAACCAGGGGAGCTGCTGATCTCTGAACAGTTATTGTATTCATACAGTAGCATGTGTGTACCATCTAGAACTGTGGCCTAACACTGACATTCAGAACTGAAAGGAAGGAGACTAAAAGCAACATCTATCTATATATGGTGCCTGAGATAAAAGTACGGCTGGATATTGGTGTCTTGTGAGCAAAGGCATAGCTCAACACAGGCCTGGCACTCTCATTAGCAATATTTTTGTATGTCCATCAGGATAGAATGCATCAAGCTATTTTAAGCAAGTGCATCACCAGTGGGTTTTTGCAAAGTCTGCAGTCCTCTGATGAATTAAAAATGTATGCTTGAATGGAAATACTTCTGGTATACATCATAATTATTACCTTAAAGGGAAATTCATATAATTTGAAGAGAGGAGAGTTACTTGCAAGAATTATCTGTGTAAAGGATTTTAATAGTTCAGTGAGAGTGGTATCCTCCTTGCAAACATCTAACTACAGCATCTTAGGCCATTTTGCTCTGTTTTCTCTATAATCTGGCTGTGGTGCCAAGATTCAGTCTGTGCTTTCTGACAACCATAAGCCTCAAAGGCCACTCATAGTGCATTAAGAATGTTTTCTTTTTGACAGACATCAAAATGTGACCTTTAAATGATTCTTGTTATCAAGGAAGCTGAACAAGAAAATCAATAGAATGCCGCTGGAGAGGAGGGATTAATGCAGGGCAAATTGATCATTCCATTTCATTTTCATCTTGATTTGATGTGCCAGCCATACACACCTAATCTGACCACAAACTGCTTTTAACACTTCACAGGAGAATCCTTTGAGCAGAAAAATACAACAAGCTTCTCAGTTACAAAAATGATAGGGCAGGAGCATGAGCCTTTACTGACAGTTAACCTTAATAATAAATAGCCTGTTTTTTCCTTTTCCTTTCATCACTTCTCTGTGCTTTTTATAGTGAGCCTCAGTGCTGTTGCTTCTCTTCACCACAGGGAATACGATGGCAAAGCTCATTGTCTATTTCACACAGTTTATGGGTCCATCAAACTGCAAAAACAAATACATTAATCATCAGAACACATTGATAGATCATTAATTATTGTACCTCACTGTTGATGTCACACATTGTTGAATCCTTTCAGGGATAATCAGAGCACTTTGGCAGAACTTTATTAAACAAGCTGTTCATTTACAAAGCCATGTCTGGATGCGCAGGCACCGAGTCAGAGAGATAAAAGACAATATTTTCTTTTAAAGAATCTTTCAGTAAACATTAAAAGGAATATCTGCCATAGAAGAATTGCACTATTTTCCTGTGCCGCTTCCCGTACACAGCTGAGATTGGGAGCGCATTACCGCTGAAATGCCAGCGCTCGACAGATAACTGCGATAACAAAGATAGCAAATCTGGGAAATGAAAAATGGCACTTCTCTTCTACAAGGAGATACATCAGTGTTTATTAAATCAATGCCAGACAGAGGAATCTGAAGGTAAAATAATGAACCACTTATAAATGATCTTTGCTTCGCTGGGCCTTACCTGATCAGGGTGTTCAGGGACCACCAATGCGAGGCATATTAGGAGAGGTCTATTAATCCTAGTGCTTCTCATAGCTGACTATAAAATGCATGAGTCCTCTGTGACTTACTAGGCACATCCTTTTTAATTTTTCAATGTAAAAAAAAAAGTCAGCCACACAGCTCTCATTGATTGGGTGTGAAAGTTTGGGTTGTCTGTGTATTTCTGCTGTAACAGTGTGGATATTTCATTATGGTGCTCTGGGACACACATTACGCAGCTCTGCTACCTTTCTCACGGCATCCATGGCAACTAGGGAGGCTGCTCTCCGCACAGAAATGTGCTTTTAATTGAGTGACATCTAATCAGGCAGTGAAATACAGCAGTAGAGTTAACAAAACAGGTCAACGAGGGACAAAGACTACCAGCTGCAATCGCCGTCACACTACAGCTAGTAGTTGCGGTGTTGACCAGCCCATATTAGTCTGGTTTTAATGAACAGAATTACAGGGTTGGAGGTATTCCTACAAGACACTTGGGTGAATGTGTGATTGGATAAGATGAGCCCTTCTTAAGACTACACAAGCTTGGGGAGGAGGCATGTCTTTGATGTGCTGAAATTACTGGAGCTGAGAGGTCTCACAAGCTACGCCTTAACACATATTAAACAGGCTCGAAAGAAAATTTTTCACCATCATCTATTTTTTATTTTTTTTATTTAGCTTGTTGCATGGTGTGCCAGGCTTGGCTGTCTGCTATTTTCTTCCTCAAACATGGCTTGTGGTTTTAACTGAAATAGCATTTCTTCCTCATTATCAGATGTTGAATCAGTGCACAGGGGGACACCATCAATTTCCCTCTACCTAAAATCATCTGTGCTGACAGCACTCCGTAGTGACATACATAGATAGAGGGGGTAAAGGCATAGTCTCAGTAAATCTTCTGCCTGCGCTTTGGGGAATCATTGCATTTCATGATCTTTTCTCAGTATGCTAACAATAATCTTCTGCTCGCTCTGTCTCGCACATCACCAGGCATAGCAAACACTTGTCTTCATTGAGTCACAGGAAGCATCAGCTTCTCCTCACAATGCAAATTTCAGGGCCGCGTCGCTCTTTGTATTACAACTATGTCCTCAACCTTTTCTATTCACTAACCTTCATACAGCTGGTTGATGAATCCAGTACTCATAGGTGGCAAGCTGGACACATACCTTCATTTTACTTTGATACAACCTTGAGCTGCAAACAACTGCAAAAATGGACTTTTTGCCTCTCTTACTATAGATTACAGTAATTCTCTAAGACACATTTTAAGGCTCTCTAAATGTCTTTACTAAACAAATGCCCCAGGCTAGGAGCAACTCTGCCCTCACTACGAGAAAAAGTACATGATGCTTTTGTTAAGCAGGGTATAACAAATGTTTCTGCAGTAAATTCTGCTGGATAAATAAAATGCAACCCAAGTGAAATTTGTCTGTGTTTGTATATTCCACTATGTGCAGAACTGCAACGTGAGCTCTTAATTGGAAGCACCTTAGATGGATGTTAGTAAGGGTGGAGAGTCAGCCTTTAGGTCACGCTTTACTAGCAACTGAACTGTTGTCATATGAATTTGATCTCATCACAGCAGTGCACCTATAGTTAAAGGAGGGTGTGCTTCTTGTTATTGCTCTTTGTGGTTTGTTCCATGTATCTTGAACTGGCCAGCTCATCTGTTATTAAAATTGTTGAAATAAGGACAACTTTCTTTGGTGGGAGGTTTTAGCATATGTTCTACATATTGATGTCATATGTTTTATGTATTTCATTATGTTTTATGTATCTTGCGTTTGAGCCTCTGTGCATTCTAATTTCCCTTTGGGCACAGTAAAGTTGAAGTTGGAGCTGAAGTCAACATTGAGACAACAGATGGTTCTGATATACTTTATTTGCACCACACCACTAAAAGACATGCTCAATGTGTATCAGTGAAGAAATAATAATATAACCATACGCTCAGGTCCATAAATTAATTACTGAAGTTTTAACTGCTTTTACTTTAACAGCTTGTCATTGTGCTTTGTTTCACACATGCCAAACATTTACTACATTCAGGTGCTAACTTACGGAACATGTAAACAACAAAGACTAGGTTGAAACATAAATAGTAAAACTATAAAGCTGGTGCGCAATTTATTCTGCATCTTCATATTTCTTCATTAACATTAGGACAATAATCTGGTGACGAGTTTGTGATTGCAATCACATTTTAAAAGGCGGTGTGTCTTATCATACTCATCGTATTATAGAAGCATTTCATCTGCCTCACCTCCAGCGTGAAGCTTTGATGGTGTCAAGTGGGAGACGACAACCAATTAAAAGAAAATCAGTCAAACAACTGGGGGTCAGATCTCAAGATGCTCCCAATCACTCATAATTTCCTGTTGTTATGCGGCATTTCCACTGCTCCTGATTGGAGTCTGATAAGTCAGTGCACAATGGTCAGTACATCTGTATATGGAACTGTATCCAATTAAAAATAAACTTCTACTACAATTAAATGTCTTCTTCACCAACAAAACACTATAAACTATACTACGATCCATTCATTACATTATTTTTGAATAAAAGCTGGTGGCTGTCAAAACTTGACCATGTCACTTTAAACAAACAAGGGCATAGGTAAGAAGAGGTGCAGCACCTTTAATCACACTTGAGCCCACAACATTGCACAGGGTGGTAGCGCTCTGCTTGTTTTTAAGAATGCAAAGGCTGGGAGATGATAGGAATGGCATGCGTGGGGTCTGGCAGGCCAAGGCAGTAGTCCTGATAGTGTTTCTGTGCACGTCCTCCTCTGTTAGTCATTACTGTGTGCAGACGAGGGGTGATGTTTACTCTGCTGAGACAAGCAAGTCTACTGCTCTGGGTTGCAACCTTGTGACTTCCTTCTCCCTCCTGCTGCCAGCTCTCCTAACGTCTAGCCCTGGTCCTGCCACTCCATGGGCTCACTGGCCTATTGCTGCAGCTAAATGCCTACCGTCTACCAGAACCAGGTTTTGGGAATAAATCTGGCAAAAATGGATGATGCATTTCTGTGTGTATTGTCTGCCTGGTGGGTGTCGGGCTGATATTTCAGGAAATAATAGCATAATACACACAAGGGATGTAATACTGCAACACATTGCTGTGCCATATTTCCTCCCTCCGTCTTAAGTTTCCTTGTGTTGTCACTTTCAAACATTACCTCCACCCACACACTTACGAGAAAAAGAGAGAGGAAGAGAGAAATGGTGACAGAGACTTACTGCAGTACACAATGTATGAAATAGGAAGTTGTAATCCTTGGTAATACATAGAAAAAGAAAATCAATTAAAATATGGTTGGATGATTTATCATATAAAGATGATGAAAATAAAGGAGAAATTAAAGATATTAGCAAACACAATTGACAATTTATTTGTGTGACGCTAATGGCTCAAGGACAGTGGAAGTAACAGAGCACAGAGGGAGACAAGTGTAAAATAAAACAGGACACAAATAAATTAAGAAAATGCAACAGTTATAATGTTACAAACTGAAACAATTATAAGAGGTGACAAAACAGAAGGCAAATAAGGCGAGGAGACAGAAGCAAGTTGAACAAAACAGTTGTGATACATAATGGCAATGATTATGATAGATAATGGCAAAAGGGTAAAATCAATCATAATGCACCAAATAAAAAATGAAATGATTACCAAGCTTATGCAGGAGGTCAGGGGTCAGAGGTCAAGTTCAATATAAACACGGAAACCATTATGGCGTCTGCATGGATGTCTCTGGAAGAAATAAACAAGGAGTTGATGTAAGTACACTTCACTGTAAGTGCTGTTTAAGTCCTACATCTACTTGACAATATGTAGCACTCAAACATTAATGTGACACAATGCTGTAGTAAGCACTGATTC
This sequence comes from Morone saxatilis, assembly GCF_004916995.1. NCBI lineage: Eukaryota > Metazoa > Chordata > Actinopteri > Moronidae > Morone > Morone saxatilis. The sequence goes on along the minus strand of NW_023339707.1, from coordinate 20,197,241 downwards.
ACAGCAGTGCACAAACCAGAGAAGCTCAGTTTCCTTAAGTGGTGGTGGGCTATTTCAGGGTTTAGTGAATCACAGACACACTTATTCCAGCCCTTTAAAACAATAGAAGGCATCTTTTTATCATCCTATTACAGCGTCGAGACCATAAATTAAGCGTTTGCTCATTTCAAAACCTCTCAGCAAAATTAGGTAGACTACACGAGACACCAATGCAATGCTAACACATCACTCATGCTTTATGTTTCATGCTTTCATGCCCGCCCCTACTCCTACGCTTACACACAAAGCAAATTCTAAGCTTATACACAGTGGAGACACTGGTAAGACAAACAGTGTGTTTGATTTTTTGTTCAACTAAAAAAAAAATCCTATAGTAGCCTAGAAAACAGTCTGTGAGGCTCCAGCACACCGAAGACAACAAAGGCATTACTCTTTGCCAAATAAAGAAAAACTACATAAATGGCTGTGCAGTCGAAGCAGAAAGTATTCATCTATTTAAGCTTCATATAAATGCTTCCCTTTTATTTATTTGATTTTGCTTGTGTGAAGTGTATAAGAAATACACCAAATAAAAAATATTCTTTCAGATCTCATTCAGATGTGCTACTCTGGGGAATTTCAACATATTGTGCTTGAACAAAATCTTCAGTCTCTAAAAGTATTTCTACAGTTTTCCTCTCACAACAGTGTTCATATGATTCATGTGCTATCAGTGAGCACAGGGTCAGCTACAATGCATCTTCACATGTAGCGTAGCATGTAGTGTGTGTTTTTTCACTAAAGGATACAAAGACAGTCCAGGGCCATTTTGAGAGGAAGATATTGTCCGTCCCCAGTTAAATTCCAGCATGGAAAAGCTGTAATACCACAGAACTGCAAATTTTACAGTGGAGCCTAATAAAACACCCACTAAAACACCATCTCATCTTTAGTATAATAGGCTGATGACTCATTTCTTAATTGAAGTCCAAGAAACTGTACTTCTCAACTGTTAAAACCTACACCTAAAGATCCACTGAGGAGCATCTAAGGGCCAGATGTCACATTTATCAGCAAAAAAGACACGATATAAATGGTTTTACAAAGAAGAAACGTCTTGCCAGGCCCTCAACCCAGCCTGAGCATGAAATCCAAACAACATTAGATGTAAGACAACACTCGGTACACATCAAGCCCTAAGGCAACATATCGGCATTGAAACAAGAAGGGAAGTACCTTTCAAAGCAACCCTGGGTTTTATTAGTGTCTCGCACTTCAAAAAGATCATGCACAAATTCTCAAATAAATGCATTCTGAGATTCTTCTGTAGTGCTATGAAATATAGAAAAAAGCCCAAGGGTTGGGCAGACACTTCGGAAGGCTGCATCTGTGTGTGATTAGTTCCACCACCTAAGATAAAGCATGCAGAGCAAATGTAACCTCATCATAATCTATGTGTCACGAAGGCATGGAAACACTCAACCAGAAAACAACAACAACTGCTGTACGCTATAGCCTACCACAGTGACAGTGCCTAGCGTAAACCATAGTCCTGCCAGTGTTCTCCACCCATCATTAATTGTCTGATCATTGTGGAACAGAAAACAGCACGGGTTTGAGCAGACGGGAGATCTCACAGGTATTAGCAGCTAATTGCCGTCAACCAAACAGGCAGCACTTTCTGGAGGAAAACAATCTATATTAATTCTTCCTATTCTCCCCTATAGAATGCACAGTGGAACTTCTTGGGCGCACAAGATAAATGCTTACACCATAATTACAGCTAATTGTGCAAATAATTGCAAAGTTCTTGTGCCACCTATACCCACAATAAAACAAAAGCAATCTATGTGGCTCTTGGCTGTGAAATTGAAACAGTCCTATTTCACTTGTCTCTGTCTTCTACTCATTCATTATCTAGCATTTGTATCTGCTGTGTGGTAAAAGCCAGATTTTACAAAAGTGTGGGGAAGGGAAATGGAAGGAGGCTGATGACAGGGATTCATGGATGCTCTGAATGCAGACATGGTTTTCCACCGTCTTGCTTCTCCCAACAAAACATTTGAAAAGCTTCAAAGCCCAAAGCTTTTCGCTTTGGAATACGTCTTTTGATTATATCCAAGGCTCTTCTTTTTAAAGGATGAAAAAAAGAAACAAACAAAACATCACCTGTAAATCGAGATAGCCTTTTGCAGAGGGTTTTTGTACCTAATCCCTTTCATTTCAGGTCAGTAAAATATTAGTGCTTTCTCACTGCTCTGATGGTCAAAGCACATTTCAAAGATTCTGTGTGCCTCTCCAGCAGAGGGAAGAAGAGAGAGAGAGAGACAGGGCAGTGGGGAGCGCAGGCAATCCCCCATCTATTACAGGCGAACCAATCATCAAAGACAAATTACAGTACACTTCACTGGGATATGCTAATTCTAAATTAGATGCAAGTCATCAAAAGATCAGCATTGCAATATTTTGCATCTACAAATTGAAAATGTCTGCTTTCAGAGCAGGTTTTAATACCTCTATAGGATGAAAAAAAAACATGAACCTCGTCCAGGCCAACAGCATGCGTCTTAATGTACATGAAGGATTCATGTACATTAAGATGAATTCTAATACATTCAAATTTATTTGCATGGAGGAAAATAGAATAAAATACAGTGTGTTTTAAGTGAAAGACCAGTACTCAATCATTGTCAATAAAATATAGAAACACCACAGGGTTGCAAATGGGACCCAACATACAGTATGTTAATGGGTTAAATTGTGATTCCTAAAAAATCTTATTTTACCTTGGTTTTTAGATTAGAAAGTGTGAACATTCACAGTCATCTGTAAGTCAAACTGTGACACATTTATTTATCATTAATTGTGAGCTAAGATTTAGTTAGTTGGTTTACTTAGTTTGTCTTGCCGTTTTACCTGTGTTGTGTCGTGGCATTCCTCCAGCAAAAGAGAGAAAAAAAAGCAGAAAAAGTAATATTGTAGATTGTAGAGAGTCTAAAACACTTTAATGTCATTCCATCACTTAAGTATACTGTATGTTCTTAATCCCTTTTTTTATGTTTGTGTTGTAAGGCCAGAGAGGCATAAATGTTTCCCTTTTTGTCCGTTTGTGTCGCTAAGTTCAATGTACTCAGTGTGGCTATGGCTCCATTTCTGCTTTGGACCTCAGTTTTATAGGAGGCTAAAAAGATCTGCGTTAGTATGTCCCTTTTCTTCAATACACAAGTTAAAGTGTATTTTCTTCTCTATGGACATTTAAGTTTGGGTAAATAAAACTGTGAATTTGCACTGAGGTCTCTTGTGCCTCACTTGCTGGGTCCCCAACGATGTTCCAGTTAAATTCAGATTATAATTAGTTTGTTGTAGTGGGATTGATTGCTGTGCAAAAGGTATTGCTGCAACCACTGTAGTCAGGAATACACATTTATATGACTATAATCTGGACTATCATTGTGCTTTCTGTAATCTATTCTTGTTTTTTTTTTGTATTACTTTGTCATGTAAACAGTATTCGTGATGACTATTTTTCTATACTCTATCTGCACATGCTCACCCACTTGAGAATAAACAAATCATAAGAACATCTAAATTTAGTCACTCTGCAAAACAGCATCTCTCAGTTCTTTTTGTTCTGCAAAATGTTGATTACATATCAACAAACTGTTCTCTGCTTTGCAACAGCAGATATTATAGTGCATATTTATAATGTATTTTCCATTGAGATCATAAGCACATCAATGACTCACTTTGTGTTTTGTATAAGTAGAAGCTTGCTTGGTGATCTTTATTTGGTACAGCCCGGACATTATCAATGTGCTGTTGATTTGTAGAATCGTATTGTCAATAAGCGCTGTTAATTGCATCCTTAGCACATCAATTGCAACATAATAAGCAGTGCGATAAAAATGAATATATACAAAGAACTGTTTGAGGCAGACAGCAACATAAAGTTGTATATGGCTAAGAAGTAGGCTCACACATACCCCCGCGTAAAACAACAAATTGCCGTTTTTTAAAGTTATTTTCTGTAGGGATTGAACCAACACTATACAGTATAATATAATTAATAATAATTAATAAATAGTGAACTTTGGAGGTGCTGCTAGGCAGATGTTATTACCTGTAGTCAGAGCCAGGCTAGTTGTTACCAAAGCTAATGTCTCCAGGCTGTAGCCTTATATTTAGCATATGAGAGTGGTATCTATTTTCTCATCTAACTCTCAGCAAGAAAGATGGTAAGTATATTTCCCAAAATGTCAAGCTATTCATTTAAAGCTAATTTTAATAGACAATCCAAAAATGGAAAATGCACACAGCACAGTTTTTCTGTTTACTATCTGACAAAAGGATTACATCTAAATATGATTCAACAATATATTGTAGATCTTCAGAATGTACAATGCTGAATGAAAAGATATTGATTTGTGAAGCTACCTCCTCTGATCAGTATGGGTACCACTTTCTCCCATCATTGTTCTGCCGAGGTTTCCATCGTTGATTTGAGGAGGAAGACTGCCAAAATGCAGTTAGTTTAAACAATAGAAACACAGACAGACAATTACCCAGTCCTGAGGGAGTCAGACTAAAGAGCTGGTCAATATTTCTGTGCAACATATGCATCAAAATGGCTGGGTCAGCTCCAGCATCTTGCTGCTCACTCTGTTCTCTTCCTTCTAAGTGCATCTTCTCCCAATCTATGTCCAATGGGAGTAGAATTGCCACATCACTGAGGTGTGAATACGTTGATGAATTTACCCTTTATGTTTGACACTTGATATGTAAAAGCATGGCTTAGGTTCAGAAGCAATGAGCGGTGCTCTGACAATGTCAATATTTCTCTCTAACATGCAGAGTAGGCATACAGACTAATGACAGACCAAGTATATCAGCAAATGAGTGCACAATAGGAGCAGAGGACTGGGGGGAATTAATAGCTCCAGCAACAAATGACCTGACAGGACAACTGCAAACACACAGACAGACAAAGAGGCTTAAAAACAAACACACGCAAAGGTGCCGGTACACATTCCCATACACACCCTCCTCATCCACAAAAACACAGGGTAATGTTTCCTTAAAAATACAGCAGAGGATGTTCAGACGTACCCACAGCATAACTGCGGCCTGCTTAGTGGCAACATGTGAAAGTGAAAGAACGTTTTAAAGTACCCATGTTGCTGTGTTTCAAAGCCTCCTCTATTAACAGTGTCTCGTTGTGGAATAGAAACCAAACTCCTCTGTGACTTTCACCCATGGCGGCCTAGTTTATTTAAGGCATTTGTGGTCAGGTAAACATATTTTCATTTCTTCAGTTCTTCAATAGAAAAATCCCTCACTGACGCCTCATTTGATGCCCCCCTCGCACCCTCACCCTCTCAGTTCTCAGACTCCCACACCCCATCCTGCAGCATAAGGCTTATCATGAAAGCACAACAAGGATATATTGTCAAGAATTCTTTTAGGTAGTCCTGATTGAAGAGGCTGACTTTTATTCTCTCAAGTACACCCTTCCTCTTTTCCCTCTGCCATGGTACACAAGGGTACCATTATGGTGGCTATGGACTTCATCCATTCATCATTCTTCTCACCTATGAAGCAAAACACACATATATCAACTACAGCTGCCCTCCCTCTTCCTTAAATCACGCTTTGTTCTGCTGTGTGTAAAGAAAACTGCCTCAGCTTTGGACATCACCCACTGAGCCAAAAGAGAGGGATGCAGGAGGAGAATTTCAGTGGTTGCACTGCACAGTCTGAATTTGAAAAACGGAAGAAAAGCAACTAAAAAGCAATCATTTCTTTATTTAAACATCTTTAACAAATTATATCTTTCTCACTCAGCCATTTGGTGCTGAGCCTGTTTTCCTTTTTTGTTCTAAAATGAGCTAGATAAAATATTTTACAGTTTAGAGTAGAGTGTTTGTGTTAAGTCTATTAACCTGTGTAAAAAATTAGTGTCACATGTTTTTCTGACATTTTTTCTGACTCTGCCGTGGTAAAAAAAGTCTCAGCGGAAGCAATTCCCTCAATCCAGGTGGTTAATGATTGTGTTCGATGTAGATATTATCATGAGTGAGCCTTTCCAAACAGCTTGCAGCTGGTAAAAGCTCTGTTGTGTCCTCTACAGCTTTTTACAGGGTTTTAGCCTTAAGTGTGCTCGTGCTTTGATAGTTCGTAGGTGATATCCTGATTCATTATAATAAATGTAGGCTATTACAGCGAAAATCACAGGCCACATACTCCATGTGATGATAAAAAAAGAGACAGGCAAAAACAAATATTACTATCCTCTGAGCAGTAAACCACCACAATATGTGTCTTTAATAAGTCTATTTATTGATGGTTGCCAGCTACGGAGAGTCAGTATGCACTGCTAGGAATGCCAGTAATAAGTCAACTTTGTTACCAATCCAGCAGGTTTGTAAGATAGGCAGTACTCACACAGAAATGTTAATGACAAGTACACTGCCAGCCTCTACTTTACCTACTGTGAGTAATTTAGGATTTGGTGAAAATGTTGGATTACTTTTATGTGAGTCACAGGGATTACCAAAAACAACATTCGAAGAAAGAAAAATGTTTGGCAACAGGATGTAGGGATTTAGGCACTAGGTGTACTACTGATTTAGCATTACATTCTTCAATATTACAACATTCTATTTATTTTTTTTCACTCATATAATACCTCAGAGGTTGGTTTGTTTCCTAATAAAGAAATAAAAAATAGGATGTCTCCTTCATTTGAAAGTGCAAAGATATTAATACACACAAGGCTACCTTGAATTTACCTCATCTGGACACCTTGTCCTAGTAGATGGAGCATGACTGGTTTGCATACTGTATCTAGGAGAGTTAATTGTGGTGGGATTATTTGCCATTTATTCATTACACAAGCAATTTCTCTTGCATTATTCATCTTCCAACAGGATCCGGGGCATGTTTTAATCATAGTGAATGCAGATTGACAGTGCTGTGTCACCCCTTCTTTTCGACTGAAAAGCAGAAAGCCAGCCCATCTTTGTTCATTGTTGCAAAGTTTAAAACTTGAACCGATTAAAAAACTGTCCATGTCCAAATATCACATTTTAATGAAAATAAAATGTTCACGTTTTCTTTTCTTTTTTTTCGTAATGGGGTTGCACAATGCCAACAACATGGGCAGCCTTGCTTCTGAGGCCTGCTAGACTGCTGCAAATGATACGTTCGTGCCACACAGCAGGGGGGCTCCCGTCCTTCAAAGGAGGAGGGGAGAGTGAAGATCAGAAAGCAGAGAGAAGGTATCCTCTCTAAGACACAAACCCATGCCATGCCACTCCTCCTGTCCTGTACTGAAGCTGTCACTATTGGTGTCTGGGGCCACGAGGCAGGCAATTTTAGCGTTGTGGTGTGAATCGATACCCAATCACATCACGTTCGCAGGCAGCATATCAACCTGAAGAGGCTGTAGCGCAATTTACAGCATATTGTTTTTGGCCCTGGGAGCAAACAGGCACTAGAAGCAATAGAAGCATCATGGCAGAGCAAGACAAGGCCTTGTCATGGCCATAACGGCCTTATCTCTGGTCACAGAAGTACTCATATTAAACACTAGAGCCAAAGAGGGCTAAGAAACACACAGTGCAGGATGCAACAGCTGTTTAATTTCAACTGTGGAATCCTATATGGCAGCTTGCATTACTTTAATGCAGGAATTCTTATCGAAACAAAGACTACTTAGGGTACATCTGTCTAGCAGGCCAATGTTGCACCAAAAATATAACTTTATATATATATATAT
>NW_023339707.1:20149921-20189385 GCF_004916995.1 Morone saxatilis | reverse complement strand
TATATATATATATATATATATATATATATATATATATATATATATAGTCTAGTGGAGAATACCACAAGGTATTCTCTACTAGACTATGCATTTATATTGGTTGTGTGTGTGTGTGTGGCCAACGAGGCAAAACATTGCAGGTGGCATTTGAATCCTACTCCAGGGGGTGTCACAGACTCATCATTCAGAATAAAAAAAAAAATGTTTGTTTGTCTGCAACTTGCATCTTGTCTTGCCAACAAGTGGTTTCCATACACACCTGCAATCATTACCTTCACACAGCAGGGTTGCCACAGTGGAACACATTGCCACGCTGTGAGCTTGGTGCGTTGCATGAATTAGAGCAGAGAGCCACAAGGCATTCTCGACTCGACTACTAATCACACAAAATATATACTTATATACTCATAATATATACTTTATGGCTAATATATACATACTGGCACCACAAGTCTTGAATGTAAACAGCAAATTGCATTGATGAAACTAAAAGCATTGCAAAGCAGTTGTTACGTTGCAATCAAGCTGAAAAACCACTGGTAGGTGATTGCTGCCATGCTTCAGCAAAAACAACTGACCCTTTTTTCATCATATAGAAATAACAATATACCTCATATACATAGGTATATGTGTGTATATACGGTACTTTTTACATCCAGAAGAGGAGAAAGCATTATGTACGGTATAATATACAGTGCATTTCTAGTGTACCAGAACTGTATAAGCATGTTTCTTTATGATTACACTGAGAGCAGGTGTTGAGGTGACTTTTATCAGTGTAGGTACTTAAGTGGCTTACATGGAGGTGATCTACTGTTCTTTAGTGTTCAATCACTAATCTGATCTGAAAGGCACAACAGGAAACAGGGCCATTATAGGTAAAATGAAAGACATATCACTACTGTTTGATTGATGTGGCTATTCCCCAGGGAGAATAAGCCACTACTTCACTTTCAACAACTGCAGCTGACACAGTGCGCTGTACCTGAGATGGTTGTTATGGCTACGTAATAGAAAATGATGCTTTTATTCAGTGCAAAACCAACTGAAGCAAGTCAAGGGCAAAACTGCTAAAGCATTTTCCTGCAGAGCTCAAACAAATATGAGCTTTAAACGTGTTCTCTGGCTTCTCTTTTAAAATGCAGTCGTGACAAAGCTGTATTAGTGATTGGTTTGAGATTTATTATTTAGTGGAAATACATTTTTCCAAGTGAATTTGTAATTTGTCCATTTTTAGCTGCAAACAATCATTATTTTCATAAATCGTTAAAACGTTTGATATATTAAGTAATCACAATAATCCAAAAAAGTTGCAGATTAATCTTAGATTAATTTTACTTTCATCTCGGTTGAAAGTGCTCCAAAGATGGACTTTGAAGATTGACATTTGAAGTTGCCACAAGGACAAATCCTAGTAAGTTCTCTTCTTTTGTTCGACATTTATTGAACGGCCACTTCCCCTAGCACTGTGGCGTCGTCACTGCTAATGCCCACTGTTGGCCAATACACCTGGAGCAACCCACTTCACAAAGCGCAACCAGTAGGAGTCACTAATGCAGCAACAAAGACACGATTGCACCTGCAAACACTGCTAATTGTGTTCGCCTTTGGCACTCTAATCCAGGGCTCTGCAGTGGTGAGCAAGCGCTTTTATCCCTGTGTCCCTGTATACCTTTAATTTTTGACATCAAAGTAGCAATAGAATTGTTGTGAAATTCACTTCACCCCTTTACTTCACCTCTCTTCCTGCATTGCACACAAAGGTTCAGAGAACCAAAACATATCAGGATGCATTACAAGAAGTTATTACTTTCACATCAAATGGGGGCAAGCAAGAAAGAAAAAAAGAGCTATGTATAGCTGATAAAAATGCCTCTTTCCTGAAACAAAGCTTCACTATGTCACACAATTAGAACACAGAATATCAGAATCAGAATACTACAATTAAGACGCCTTCAACAACTACTACTAGAAAAATGACATTATTAATAAATCACATTATAACAAATGCACTAACAATCATGTAAAACTACGTTTGAGCTCAAATTTAAAAGCAAAGCAATGCCTGTTCTGAATAACTGGTCTGATTTCATTCCATTTTATTTTCATTATTTTTGTATCATGATCATCATTAATTTATTCATATTAAAGTCTTTCAAGTCTCAAGCCAATGAAACACACACTTTATCTACGGAAAATGTATTGAAATTCTATATAAGATCTGAGCATGCAGTTTATTTCTCCTGTTTGCTAGACTGTTATTCGATAACTGAGTCAACCAGGTAATCTTAGGAGGATGTTTGTACATGTTAGTTCTGGGAGGAGCAGATCAGTGGCTGAATTCTGACATTTCCATTCATAGATAGCAACAGCTAATACTGTTACACTGATTAGAAGCTGTCAGTCCTCTATTTGAATTTCAATCAATATATTATGTACACTAGTGCACAGTGTACGTGACAGGCAAGAACAAACCGCTAATAAATGCAACTAGTATTTTAGGATTTCCACAAATGCCCCCTCTCCTTGATCACCATTTCACAGAACATCCCTCATTTACCATTACAGATGTTCTCTACACAGAGATCAGTGTTAATATAAGACATATAAATGTGAATTTTCATCATATCCTCACGTAGAGCATATTAATCAGTAGTGCATCCCCTGCCAACCAGACCTCATCCATATTCCTGCAGGCTTATTGCAAGGGGAGCTGCTGGTGATAAAGCAGGATCAATATGCAGAGCTGGTAAAAACACAGCAAGTACAACAGCATGGCACAAAGGCAATGACTGGAGAGGAGAGTGCGGAAAGATGCCTGATAAGCCAAGTTTAAAAATCCTTATCCACAGCATAATAGTAAGAGAAGAGAAAGTGATGCTTCCTCATCTTCTTTTATAAAGGAAGTATGAAATGTACATATGATACTGTGTAGGCTAATGGAAGGTATAGATAGTATTCTATTCATAGTGCAGCATGTTTGCTCAACTTTTTCACCAGCTGTTTTGGAGGGCCAAATTTCATTTTCAAGAAAGCTATAAAGCTAAAGTAAGCAAAACCTTACTACTTTAAATGCCAGAATGTGTTTTGAAAAATACAGCAATAGTAAGTTAACTCTTGAGTTACTGTATATTTCTTTTTTATATCAACACAGAGCAATACCTGTTATGCAGTTCATAGGTGCAAAGATTGTTTGACTGCAACAGTCTAGCCGTACCATAACTCGGGACACTCTGCCTTTAAACCTTTTTGACAGGTAAACCTGAGAAGGCATCAAAGATTTTCTCTCTTTGGCATATCTCAAAACTGCCACAGAGAATTGAGCGACAACTTTATTTCTCATCTGTTACATAAATCAAGGAAATACTGTGAAAGTCAGCTCTACAAACTAAGAAATTCCCTGTGCTTTCTAAGCTTCGAAGGATTTCTTTAACAAAGTTTCACACAGGAGCGAGAGAAAAAGTAATTTCTTTGACAGGCAGACATTATGTGATAGAGGAGACTTTTCACTGCATTAAAGAATGGGGCTCCAAACAACAAAGAGAAGGTAGCTGTTTAAAAGGCCAATTTTCCAGTCCACATTGTCATTGTCACACTCTTAACTCCAAAGGCAGACATGCACTCTGGCATCAAAGGCCATTGATTTTCTAATCAAGAGCAAATGATGATTAAGGCATATCTCCCCCCTTATCTTTCCGTTTAAAATCCTCCTTTCTGGATTCAATTTGACTTTGGCTGTTTTGCTGCTAAGGGGAATCAGGACAGTCAAAGACAGAGACACCTTGTAGAGACAACGGGCGGCGTCATGAATGATTACTGGAACAGAAAATGATCACCCATCCTCCCTCTCCCTAGGTCACCGAAGGCTTGCTCTGTTGCCATTCCTTTTTATCAATAGACATAGAAGCTGATAATGTTGATCGATAAAACTTCTCATTCAACAAATATTAAACTGAACATTTCTTGCGATTGGTAGGCTAACATGGAGTGCCAGAGGCATGAGGCACAGCTATTCCTCATTCCTGACTGAAGCAGCTTTACAAAAATGTAAACATGGAGCTAAGCTAGTTCACCCACTAGTACTGTGTAGCCTCCAACCTCAATACTCTCTTAAATTCCCAAGCTGGGTAGCAATAAACAATGTTAAAAAGGTTGGGCAATGAAACCCCCATCTCTTTTACCTTGATAACATTAAGAAGTAATACCACAAAGCAGAGCTGACTCACCCTAAGGGTGCACATGCTCATTTCTTAGCAGACTTCAATTATCCAAACTTTCTCCCTTGGTCGGTCTTCCTATGTATATGTTTAGCCTTTGTGATACACCTGCCTAAGGATGAGGGATTAACTTCCACCCCTCTCTCTAAGCTTGGTTTGGACTTTAGGTTTAACTGTCCTTCAGGACCAGCCTGGAGCTCAGCTTAACAATGACGCCCAAACCCTTCATCCCCCTTGCAGCCACTCTTTGACTCACCCTCTATTTCCTCATTCCAACTTAGACCATAAACATTTCGCTCAGGGGGATAAGAATCAAAGACAGATGGACATCATCAGTCCATGACATTCAGGCAATGCCAATTCAACAAGGCAATCCAATGTGTTGTGTTGTTAAAAATATAGTACTCCTGGTGATGAAATAAACAGACACATAGTAGATACACATTATAAAACATGCAGGTCCCAATATCTTTGATGAATAGGGGTCATTGTGTTACAGCTGTTTATGCTAATTACTCCAGTTTAATGAGTTATTACTCCAGGTGTAATTCTCTCACACAGCCAAATAAGAAGAAACAAGGGCACTAATTTCCAGATTCATCATTTCCATCTAACAACTTCCAAGTGTTCATCAGAGAGAAGCAACACTGCCTTATTGTAACTGGAGGGTCATTCGTGGTGGATTTCATTCTCCCAGATGTATTCATCCAGTCTACTATTAGCACTTTTCCCTCAAGCCTCCAACTCTGTGATGTCACTTTACCTGAAATGATGGTGAGCAGGGCATCATGACAGAGATGAGAGAATTGTGGGACATCTTTTGTTTCACAGCAAGAGCTGACTTGTGAAAGAGGAACTAGCAGGCCGCTGTTGGGTGCACAAAGTCCTCTGCAGACAGATGGGACAACAGAGAGAACTAGTTTTGTTCCCTACGCACTTTTCCTCTCTTATGGATGCCAACATATGCTCAATGAGTTTTCCTCTCCACAGAGCCTAGACACAGGAGGATCTCACTGAGATTTTGTTTACCATATTTGAATACCGAAACTGGTAACTGGCAGACACGGGCTGTACATCCTTTCAAAGCCTGTGGATTGGCGTTTCATGAAAAGTTATTTGAATACACGTCACTCCTTTCACAAGCATTCTGTAGCAAAGCCAACTCATGACTTTTACATTTTGTCAAACAAGTCAAACTTGTGTTCAGTTAAATTATTCTGAAAATATCAGGCTGCTCATTTTGGTTTTTAGCTTGAAATGTAGTTCTGTCATTCGCATCATCAGATTGCTGAACTATTACCAGTCCCCAATGATTACCTCTACCCGTCCTTATCAGCCGAACACCGCATACCCATCTAACCTGCTATTCGCTGTGGCTAGATTTGTGTTTCCTTGTGGAGAGGTTTCTGTAGATTTTAACCTTAATCCTATCAGCTAATGTGAAGGCACTGATCCGCGCCTGTCTTGAAGGTTATCTGTGCATGTTTCACACCCACAGGCATTCATTATTTACATAGCTGCTCCCCCGAGGCACCAACCACCACAGGAAGTGTAGATGGGAAATCTACCTCCCAATCTGCCAGCGACACATCCATATCTATACTGCATGGCTCACTGACTTAGGAGGATGCAGTGTCAGGATTATCATTCGTTCCCTGGAAACTTCATCATCATCGGCACAAGCAGCTGTGGCGGTGTCATCATGCAGGCGTGTTTGCCTTTTAAATCAAGGGTTCCCCAACAGTGGCGCCTGAAGGGAGCCATTTTTGGAGAACAACTAGGAAACAAATCAGAATTCAGCAATGCAAAAAGGAACAGTACTCATTAAGGGCAGTCTTGAGGGTAGTTCAGCAAATCCCCAAAAACAACATATAAGTAACAAAGATCTCTAGTAGCCATAAGAATTACGATTCTTCTATCAGAAGCAAGGAGAAAGTAGTGTGACGTTGTTATAGAGCCACAAAGTCCGCAGAGGGAGGAGGTCGGGACTGATGGATGAGACTGTAACTCAGGCAAACGCTGTTTATTTCGCATTTCCTACCAACAGTCAGTGTTTGTTTTCTTTTTGCTTGGTTCTCTAACATTAACAAAGTGTTAATTGTACCCATTATAATGAAGACCCCATAACCTTTACAAAGCATGATCTTTCCCTTAACCTATCCAAACCTTAACCATAGTGTTGGCCGATCATCAAACAGATGAATTCAAACAGTGATTTGCGACAGTTCTGGAAGGCTTTGTTTTGTCGATATCGCATCAGTCAAGGAAAATAGCTTATTTGTGTTATTCTCGAGAGGAGGGCATGGAGAAAAAACTAATTTTGTCATTTAATTTGGAGGACTTGTAGATGGGAAAGATGGGATAACTTAAACCCATCAATAAAGTGAAATAAGAAAACATTAATCATGCTGTGTATTCAATTCTAATTTGTGGAAGTCTTAGAAGTCGAACGTCATCATGTTATTTATCTCCAGGAGAGAGAAACAGTCTAAGAGGATTTCAGCGGCAGTGTTTTGAATGGAATATATGCTAATAACGCTTGTTTGGTTAATGTCTAAATCAGTCATTTATCTAGCATCTACACAGCCATGTGGAGTATGATAAATGTAACAGCATTTGGATGCAGCAATTTCACAGCCTTATCCCATAACCCCCTGGATAATTAATTCTAATGATACTTTTTATCAGCGACACCCATCACGATAAACATCAATGCACAAACCTACTCATATGAATGTGCTATTGAGCGTGACACTGACCTTTCCAGACCCCCTGGACCCTTGAAGACGTGTGTGAAAAACACCCTGAACACTCACGCCAGCCCTTTAGTGTGAAGGGCTGATTTGATATAAGCGTGACAGGGGTATTTATAGAGCAGCACAGAGCCTCACTCTCCCCTCCTTTCTACACCATGAGCCCATTCCAGCCCAGACGCTATTGGCAGCCCTGCTCACTCACTGGAAAAGCCATCATGTCAGCACACTGGCAGCAGATAGCATGTTGTGCTAACAGGTTTGGGAGTCCACTAGCAGGAGCTCGATGTAGTTCATTATGCAGTGACAACATACATCCCTTCTTTGATGCCTTATTGCATAGCACCAAGACAATCTGTATTAAAATGTCAGTGTTTTTTTTGTTTTTTTTCGTTTTTTTCGATCTAATACAGACATTAGCTTTTGCCACAGTCTGATATCTTAAGCTTCCATCAGCATACTTTTGATTATTGGCTTATTCATGGTGATGCAATCTTGAAAAACATTGAAGAAGTAGTGCAGAGCGTGCTATGTTTATGCAAATGTATTTGGGCCACCCTTCCATTTAAATCACATAATTTCAAACATATCTGTGCAGGCTATTAGAGTATAAACTGTCCAAAACATGTAAAATAGATCTGGGCTTGTTTGACAGTTCTGTGTGTCATTAATTACAGGATGCACAACATTATTCCAATGCATCACAACATTCAGACGCCAGCCAACATGTGCCAACAAATGATGTAAAAGGGATTATATGTACTTTAAAACTGGATTGACTATATGAATAGAGCCTTGGTATTATTTCACAGTGAGAGTGTTTGTGGCTCTCCAAATAAAGGTTGTTAGGCTCATTTATAACATTACTTTTTAAAATACATATTTATCTAGAAAGCCTGAAGGAAAAACGAGAAAAACAGATTAGGTAGGTAAATAAATAAATGCAAATTATTAAATTTGTTATCAATAATCCAGTAAACAATTAATTCAAAAAGAGAATTTTTTAGTCAGAAGGTAATCTAAGGCCATTTGAGTGCCACTGACCATTACTAATGCGGCTTATACAGCCACACCCATCCAAATGCAGCATGCTTATCGTAACAAGCATTGGTTCAAAAAGCCAAGGACAACAAGAAACCAGTCTTCACATCCCTGGATTTGGTCATTAAGATCAGCACATCATCAGCCACACAAGCAGGGCGAGCAAAATAAATAAGTTAGAACACCCCGAGCAGATGTTTACATAAACATTATGTACAAATACATTATGTATTGCCCAGTGCCCTCACAACTACAACAGAATTCTCCATTAGGTTTCCAGGTGTTCCTTTATAGTAGAGCAATACACTGCTTTGATCAGCCTATCAGAACAACTCCCTCTTTCATCCTGGGGAATGTGATTTGGTTAAAGGCAGATTTTGGATCAAGGTTCAGCCGGAGCCTGAGCACGTCCCTTCCTCTTGTTTAGTATTCATGCTGAGTATGGTAATCTGGTGTTGCTTTACTAAAAGTCATCGGCAACATCAATTTCTTATTAATACAGAGTGCAAACATCCAAGAGGAGGGAGTTGAGCCTGAGCAAAACAGAAGTGTGACGAGTGAGGGAATAAATGGGAAATATAAATTTAAACTTGCTGTTGCCCTCTAATTTACAACTCAGAATTCAAAGTTTTGATTTAGTGTTATTCATTTTTTCCCCCATTGAAGGCGTGCCTAATGATATTTCATAAATTCATTCAGGTTTGACAAATGAATGACTGCAGGGCTAACTTTAAGTATTACTCATACCATCAAAATAAATTCAGCATATCTAAAAACTGTCAGGAACTAAAAGAGAATATAATGTTGTTGTTTTTTTATTATTCAATTACTCTGATTTGAGATCTAAAGCAAGCTTTTAGGTGTTATACCTGCCACTAACAGTCTTAGCAAAAATCTATAGTTTGCTCTTGTAAATGAAAGCAATTTGCCTCTGCCGACAACAGTAGTTTAAGCTCTGGTGTTGATTCAAGAGGCTATGACTGGAGGCCCTGTGGCAATACAACGGTAAAGAACTGAGCAGGACAAACATAAATGTACAGATCAGAAAATCAGTCTAATATAGGACAAACTGCTGTCAGAGAGGGTCTCCTTATCTTCAAGCAGAGTGGGATATATTGTGTCGGTCTAAGAGGAGGAAGTTTGGTTCTGAGATAAGAAAGGCCAATCAGAAGCCAGAAGATGAAAGATTGGATTCCGGGTACAAGCTGGTTCAAGTTTTCCAGCCAGAACCTGCACAGGTGTTATATTGGTTATAACGTCTGTATGGCAGAGTCGATCCACAAACATCCACAGTGACTGACCTTGCAGTTTGACCTCTCCAATAAAATGGGGCCTGAGCTGTTTTTTCAGTTTGTTGTGTGTCTGTTTATGTGTAGAAAGGAGATATAAAAAGTTGAAATGCAGTTTCTTTGCTTGATAGGGTTAATAAAGTTATATTCCCCTCTATTCTTTACTTTCTGTAGACCACATCAATCTGACTTGTCAGGTCAAACTTGGTCTGGGCGCCACTGACTAAGTACGGTCTAAGCTCAAAACCTAAATTATTTAGCCAGCGAGTCCAGTTGATAAATGTTGGCGGTGCAGGTCAATACATTACAGGGATGTGTGGACCAACTCTTTGGTAGGATTTATTATGCATTGGGAGAGATAAAGGCCATTGATTGTCTCCAACAAGGTCACAATGAGGTCTCTTTCTCCACTGAGAGGGGTCTATCTCTTGTGGCAACAACTTTAGGCCACCATTTGGGGATACTACGCAATAAGGTTAATCAAATCTGTTGGAAGAAACTATGAACTGTTTTACGTCTACCAAGGATACGGAGCGATAATGGGCTGTATTTATATGAAGGGATATCTAACTCTTACATTATTCATGCGGCTGTGGAAAATGCGATGGCAGTGCTAATATAATATTGACCTAACCCCACCACTACACAGATGGCAATAGAGGCACAGCTTAACACACACACACACACACACATACACACACGGTGGAAAGTCTTACTGGAACATATCTCTTCCTCTTATGATCAATTCACATACTATACACGATACTTGGAAACTCAATATAGATAGTCTTCTTAAAGGTCACAGGAGTGAGTGCACATAGAAAGAAACAGAGTCGTGTCCACAAAAAAAACACCCTTTATCATCAGACATCAGAGCCGCACGATGAGATTGTTTTCGGTCAAGAAATACTCAGGAGGGAGTTTTCGTTCCTTATTTGCAGTACAGTGTGGGCGGACGAGAATAAATTGAAATAAAACAGTGCTTGAATGGATTAATGGTTTATCAACCCGCATTTAATGAAGATGTGTGTGTGGCTGACTTTATGGTAAAACACAATCATCTCTCAAAGATAGCAGCAAAGCACAGACATAAAACAAGATCAGATTTGCATGTGAAGAATTTCTTTCAGTCTGGAGATATGTATGAAGCATCAGAAAAACACAAACATCAATAACTCCTCAGTCAACTAGCAGAAAAAACTTGTCTTCTAATTTTATTGGGCCAATTTGTAGTAAAGGAAAAATGTGTTTCACTGAAATATTGAAATTGGGAAAATGTGTTCATCTCTAAAATATATAGTATAATACAACAGGCAAATGTCTCAGGCATTGACGACGTGCTGTGCGCCCATCCATCCCACCCAACGTCCTCCCTGCAACTTCTCTGCTTTTTTTTTCATCAGAGCCACTGAACCTAAATCATTCAGCACACCAGACACTCTGCATACGAGACAGGATTGCTCAAATATATATATAGCCTCCTTTACCACTCTAAATTTGCAATTAGTATGTTTTGTTTCCATGTTTCATGCACCACTGGTTACCCAAGAGTCACCATGTGAGAACAGTTGCCAGCGTGTCGTGGGAGAAACACAGCCTAGCTGAAGCAGTCCAGGGTAGATTTCTAAGCATTTTATTGTTAGATACCATCAAAGCATTTTCACTCCTTTCTACTTATAGTATATAAACATGACTTTGAAAAATATCCTGCAGTGGGAGAACAGCGGAGCCGGTGTGGGTCCATGTTGCCTCATCAACAGAGATTTCAAAAGGCAGTGCAGAATTTCAATGGTGCTTCAAGGTTCTGCTAAAGGACAGGCTAGGGGAGTGGAAGAAAAAGGAGGGGAGGAGGACAGGTATTTATGGACTCTCGAAAGACACTGTGTTGACACCTCAACCTTTTAGGCTCAAGCTGGAGAGCAAATGCTGCTGTCTTTCACCAAACATCAACACCAACCAGCATGAATTGGTCAAACAACAGTCTCCCATACAGAACTGTATAAAGCTACACCTATTCTGATCCACACACAGTCTCCAAAAACGGAGGCGGAACATTCAATTATGTGAAAGAGAATCCTAAAGTACAAAGAGTAAAGATAAAAGGTTGAAAAATACAGTTCAAACTAATGTCACTGGTCAGAGAAGTACTAAAAGCCACAGCTAAGCGCATGCGAATCAGAGTGCTGTGTCAGACACATTGGCTATCTGTAATGTACATTCATTCAAATAAGTTTCAGGTTCAGTGCTTTACAAGCTCTCTGAAATATAGGGGATTAAACAAGCTGCATATCTTGAAGTACTGCACTGGAAATATTTAATGTAAAAATCATGTCAATGATAATTTTTTTATTAAAAACTCTTTCATATTAATTGGAAGGTTTATATCATCTTTTTTAATACTGTTTCTAATTCTTTCCAAATTTTGCATTAAGTTAAGTTAGTAGCAGCACAAGCCGTATACTACAAGTTGTACTCCTTCCTACTGTTTGTAGTACCTCATCACAATCAACTCCCCTGCAGCTGCAACTACATAAACTCTGCCTGCCAGAAGTATTTTTCAAATAAGCAGCACAGATCACTCACAGAAGACAGAAAAATGCACTAGTAAAGAATCTAATCAAAGGAGAGAGCTGTGCGATCAAATAAACACCTCAATCTGCTGTCACTCACCATTCCAGTGTCCACTTTCTTCAAAGTTTAGTATAATTCAGTCTGCAAAACTGTTTTATTAGATTTACACTTATTTTGGAAATACGGATTTGAGAGACTGCTGCAAAGAAGCTAACTTTTAGACATTCAGGTGACTAGAGCAAAATTGAGAAGAGCATAATGTGGATTCTGTCATTTCTGTTCTACATATGACTACAAAGAAGAAAGGTACGCTGAAAAACAACAGTATAAATGACCTATCACTTTAAAAAGCCGCTAGAAGACAAACCTACTGAGAGTTACCTTATTCTGCAACTTTATCCGTGCTAAAAAGGTTTTTAAGAACTTGCTCAGTCCTGGATCTGGGACCTGTGGGATGGATCATTATGTCCTTGTCAGCTTTATTTTTCAAAATCAGCCAGTTTTATTGATGTGTAAACATCTCGAAGAGAAAAGAGACTTCACATACAGCCCAGATGAACAAAGGGCTCAAGGACATCCAACCAAAAGGACGTCTGAATCCTGCTGGACCAGGATCCTACGAGCTGCCTGAATGGGCAGCTTTGATAAAAAAACAATGAACTTATGGGGACTAACCTTTGATACTGTGAGTCACTGAAATACAAATATATAACCCAAAAGGTCAGGATGACTAATGCCAGAGTAATGTTACAATGTAAGACATACATTTTAACCGTGCCATTGATATGATAAACCCTTATATTCCCCAGGTTCAAATAAGAAATACAAGCCTTATTGGTAGATCTGCAGTTGCGGAACAAATATTATTTTTAGAATTTTTAAAATTATAAGGTTACTAAATTTCATATTTGTGCTTTAAAATTATCAACATTTTTGTTCCTGCAGTATATCAGTAACAAAATAGGATATATTTGATCTGCAGTGAAATTTCTACAAGTAAGGCTCAGACTTTTACTTTGATTTGAGACTGTACTGATAAGCATCTCTGATTTGATGCAAACACCCTGTTAGTTAGTCACCCTTGCTTCTAGATGTAATAGCCAGGTTTTATACAACAGAAAATGACAACCCACTCAGCTGTGCATCCACAGTCGTATCAACCTGCCAAATGCTCAGGTTCCTCGTCTGCAAATTTTATAAATGCTTAACACATGCAGTAGGAGAGCTAAAAATAAAAAATATAAGGGAGAGGTATAAAGAGTGTGTGGCTCCAATAAACACAAGTTTCCCCAGAACTGTGAAGAACTGCAACTATCAGCTAAACAGCCTCTTTAATTTAGCAAAAAATGGTTATTAAAGACATTAAAGGATGGATAAATGCAAGAAAATGCTTGCATTTTAAGGGCCGTCCCTGCTGCTTACAAACAAGGTCAATGATAGCCCTAGTTCTAGTTCCCCGCCTTTGACAATGAGAGAGGGTTTAATCAGATGAAGGCCTAATGCAGCAGGGCTATAGAGGCACTGCCATGCCTGGAGCTGTCCATCAGATAGAAAAGGGCATGATGGGCTGGGATCCAAACAGGCCCACAGAGAATCCCAGCCTGCTGTTGTTGCTGGCTCCTCATTCTCAAGGACCTTTAGAGATCAAAGACCAACACACAATAAGAGAGACAGCAAAAGGGAGACGGAGATAGAGAGAGATGGACCAAAGAAAGGGAGTAGGGTAAGCAGGAAGGATGCCATGAATCAGAAGAACCCATGTGGCCTTCCAGTGATTACCCAAACGCCAGGCCTCCTACTGAGTCCAAAGAACAATCAAAGGGATTTCCTGGAGAACGTCTGTGAAACATCCACTCTGAGTCAGGGCAGCCTCCTCCATCCGGTGCCAGATGAAGTATCTTCCGACCTCAACTCCATCCTAACATGTTGTATTTTGTAGTGTGGAAATGATGTGCTCCTTTGATACTCTAAAAAAAGATCATCTTTCCTCTAAGGAATAGCCGAAGTAGCCTCTCTCCCTGCTTTCACTCTCTTAGCAAAAATAAAAAGATACATGGTGTTCTTCTGCTGGCCAGCGCTGTTGTTTAACCTTGGTGAAATACAAAATGGGACAAGCAGTAGAGCCGAACAAATACTGAGCTACATGAAGCGTTACGAAACAACTTAGAACATCTAAAAATGGACAACAAAAATATAACCGAAAGGGCAGGCCTCCCGTATATGAACTCAGCCAAAGCTCAGCCCAGCAAACGCACAATTTTACCGGAGACAAAAGGAGTTCAGACAAGACGGTGGTTGTTCAGATGGATGTGCTCCATCAGAACATTCTGGAGGGGATGTGGTGATCTTAAATTGTATATCCAGTGTGGTCAGTAACCACAATAAACCAGTAACATCATACAGTACAATGCATTTTCTGTTTATTCTCTTTTTTAAAAAGCTGTCACACCGCTCTACACAATGGTCTCTCAAAGGAGCTAATCAAGAGTTTTGAAACCCTCTGATCCTTAAAATGCTGCCACATGAAGCATTCAGACAAAAATTTGCTGACTGGAGTTTGAATAATTAATCATTAATTAATGCATTAGCCTACATGATCCAAAGCATTTCTTTTCTTATCAGCTATATTAGCTATTTGTACCATTTGCTATTTGTATTTGATCTGTTTGCGGCAAAGGGAAGGGTCACCACTTGGGTCTGATGATATTTTAAGGAAAAGTAATGTATGTGTGTGTGTGTGTGTGTTATGTAGTGTGGTTTTACCCATTTCTGAAAACTTAAATGTGTGATGTCAATGTTTACAAACACCTTAACAAACACACACTATAAACACAGGTGCTACTTCAGTCCCAGTAAGAGGCTCCTTTATGCTTTATGCTGCACTGGCAGCACTAAGTGTGAAGAGATGTTTGACTGATAAGGAGGTGCAAAGCTATCACAGCCTAAGTACAGAAGAAAATACCAATAGAAAGAAGACTTGAGAGGAGTCAATACCATCTATGATTTCACTTATTAGGTTTTATGAAGGGATGAAGGTACATAGGCCTAAACAATGAGCAGATTGTGTGTATAAGGAACAGGTTTGGATGTAATTGATTATTTAGAGGATATACTATAAATACAGACATTCAAGTGTGTATTTCTATTGCAAACAGACAACCATTCTCCCTACACTGTGTCATCTATTGTGTCAGTGTCACTTCACATTATTTATATTGTTGCATCCTGGCGTAGGGGTATAAAACTTTATTCCCTACAAAGGCTACTTTACTTGAGCTACACTGCAGAACATCAAACTGCGTCTTGTTCTTCTCTCACATTGTTTTTTAAGATATGATGTCAACCTGAAAAACTTGATTGTACAGGCGGCGGCACTCTTGCTGAACAATATAGCACTGGTCATGAACAATACATTATCTGAAGTAATATGCATAATTCAGAATAGAGTAATTTTATAGCATACGAGTTGCAGCAACAGCCTTCTTGTAAGCTGCAATCTCCTGACACCCTTCTGACAGAATGTTAAACCACTTTTTTTGTATTCCACAGGGTACAACCGACAAGAGTGAAGATGGCATTAATTTTGTTTGCAATCTCTCTCAATGCATCTTTTTTGTCTACTCTTTTCAGTGTGGTACTAAATTTCCCTTTTATTATATGTTTTCTCTGATGTACCTCCTCTGTGAGCAGCAGCTTTTCCTCCAAGCTCCAATTTGGTTTTCTTTTTGTTTCCATTTTGGCCAATTTCCTGTAATTTCTTCTCTATTTAAATGGTTAGAAACAGCTTGTTGTTAATTTCATATCTGTTAATTGCTGCTGGAGATAAAAAAAAAAACAATTTCTTTTCAAGTTATATTCTTTTTTATAAAACAGGCTTTTTCTGAATATCAAATTATCTGAGAAATTTAAGAATGAACGAAGTTATCAGCGCAGCAGACGTAGGCTAAACAGCTCTCCTCAAACTCACAGAGATACAATACTTTCCTAGAGATACTTTCCTAGATTAAGAAAGTTTATATACATGAATGTCACTGAATCATCATCCCAAATTTGTGAAAGCAAAGAAAATAGTTGCCCCAAAAAGTTATCGTTACGGACAAGCTCTCAACCTGATGAAGAGCTCATAAATGTTTAGTAGCTCCAGTGCCACCACTGGAAAAAGATACTATACTGTACACAAAGGTTCAGTTAAAAAAAACACATCAGTTTGCAAAATGCATTTAAAAGTTCCAGGAGGCTACTTAGATTACAGGGTGGATCATGAAAGTGAATATGATAATGTAGACTCCTGCCATTCAATCCCACTCATGGCTGGCAGTTCACTCATATGATCATCTACTGTATATGGAACAATATAACAGTTTATTGAAGCATAGACGCACACATCAAATGCAGAACTCATTTTCCTTTATCTAGTAAATAAAGTTAAACTCCATTACAAAATGGTTCCGCACAGAAAAATCCTGACCCAGCAATTCAGAGAAAAAGGTAGAAATCTTTCCGTCTATACCTGAATAGCTTTGCAGCTCAGTGAACACATGAGGGAAAAGGGAAAGAGACAGAAGATAAGAGTAAAGAAGGGAAAGCAGAGGAAGAGAGAGCTGGAAAGAAATCGAAGACACAAGCTGGGTTCAATTTAGAGGCTTCCCACAGGAGGTGGAGTGACCTGTATCTGCTACAATAGAGGTCATGCAATTTTTAGTGGATACCCCTGTCTTCAGAGGATACTGAGGACCCCTGCCTTGATGTGCACATCCAGAGGAAAAAGCAAAGGGTCCCCGTAGCACGCAGGACCCCCTGAATGACCTGACTGGTGGGTTCCTATTACAACTGCCTCACTACACCGAAGCCTCGCAATTGACACTTCACAGTACGCTACAACACTAGCAATCAGCAAAGCTATCAAGCTCACAGGAAGTTACTATGAAGTCAGCCATCCAAAGAAACTCTACCAATTCCTTAGCTTCCTATCTTGTACTTTCACCAGCCGAATGATGAAAAAAGCACCATGAAATATATTTAGTAAACAGTGAAGAAGTGGAACCTATAGTAAGATGAAAGTATTTGATCATTCCACGCAGTCAACACACAGACATAAATTAGCCTGGGTGTTCCTATTAAAAACACTTTGAAAAGAAATAGTGAAAAGTTGTCACTGCAACACTGTGGCTGAATAACTGTGCTCTCTTAGCAGCCAGAATAAATTGTGCAGGCATTTTGCCACCTAAACCTCAACTGAGTAGTTCAATGAAGAGCTGATATAAATAAAAAAAGAGCCGTGGTTAAAGAAGATCCCCACAGGATGCCCTGCACCTACTTCATTCATTGACATATTCTCAGCACCTGAAATGAAGAAACATTGTGCACGTCTTACAGTGTGCATCTAACCCAGAATATAAAAATAAAAAGCAACAACAACAAACACACAAACATACAGATAGATGGACAAACATGACCTTTAATTTCCACTGATTGCCCCAGAGAAGCTAATGAACATTTCTGTAAACACTTGCAATTGGTGGAAGCCATTTTAATTACTCTCCACAGAGAAAGCCATGCATGGCAGGGAGCTCAAATGAAGATAAACATTTAATCAAGCATGACCTTGTGTTCGATTAGGTGAATTCTCAGAGCACTGGCATCCATAAAAACAACACACATTTCAGGTTCGGTAGCATAATGACAGAAATGTATCAGAAATATCAAAATACCTGTCGAATTGGACCAGGGTAGCCAGATATATCTAATACAAGTCATTCTAATCCGTAGTAGAAAGCTTTTATCCAGCTGCTGTTTTAATGAGGTCAAGATTTTCCAAAACGGATGTTCCAGCTTCAAGTTTCAAGTCTAAGTCTTTGGCCTGCAGTACACTCCACACTAAATCTAATTTGTTTTGTTTGTAAAGGCTGGGCTGGTGTTGAATATAGGGCTGTAAATAAATGCAGGCATACTTCTTATAACTTGAGGTCTGTCAATTTAATAACACACATACCAAATGGAGGAGGTTGCACAGGATTTCCTGTGGTGTTTTGCAGTAGAGGTGCCTCACCTTGCCTGAAATAAAGAGCACCTCAGCTAATGCCAAAAGGAATTATTATATTTTAATGAAATATAATATTAGGCTTACTAAGCTTCAGGTAAAGCAGTCAACAAAGGCCATGTATTTAATGAGTGAGACCATTGTTTAAACTATCATCTAGTAACTACATTAATAATAGGATTAGTTGCGTCATGATCTGTCTAATTCAGCTCAGCATCGTACATTTGATTTGCAGTGATTAATCAGAGCAGCGCTTTGCTGTTTAGCTTATGGCTCTTATTGACTAGCTGGACCTCGGCCAACCAATTTCCTGGGCAGAACTCTGTTGCAAGTCACAGTTAAAGAAGACATGCTCAGAGGAAAACAAGATGTCAACTGGAAATACAAACCAGAAGGACTTCTATTTTAAGTCACATGATATTTTGGACCATTTGCATTTGTGCGCACAAACTAAGCACACTAAATTTTATTTAGTTTTAGAGTATACTGGAATGACCCTTGCATTAGGAAAGATATCCATTACACACAAGAGATGCAGAACAATTCTTGTGTTATCATATTTTAAATTAAAATATTTTAGTTTAAAAAATAACACTGAAAAAGAGCCATTACTCTTTTCAAAGAACAGATGAATTAATAAAAAAAAAACTCATTACCCTTGTATTCAAGGGAACGTATTGTGTAAAATCATAACAGCAGGAACCAAGATAACACAGCGGCATGGAGCGGGTTAACACAAATTATGTTTTAGTCAGAGATAAGGAGTGAATGATTACACCACACTGCATCCAATTGTGCTTGTCATTATAACACCTATCTTATAGTGTTACTGACAGTCTCTCAGGTTTATCCGATCTCGCCTTTAATTTCATTTGTTGTGGTTTTTGATCGTTGCTTCCCTGCCTATTACACCCACTGCCCGGTGAGTCCACTAAATGTTTCTGGTGCTCCTGCTCTGTCCTGAGCGGCGGCATATTGCATGTAGGTGCCATGCTGTGCTGCTGCTGGCGGTGGCGTGAGGCAGAGAGGATTATTCCTGACGACAGGGGCATTAAATGTGTAGCAGGCCGGTGGAGGCCTGAGCTGATGCTCTCTTGTCTGTTTTGGTTCAGCACCAGTTCAGAAGCAGTCCCTTCTAAGCTGAGTGGGAGCTCACAGTACTCAGAGCGTTGTGCCGTTCATTAAAGGCTGAGGGTGTCACACCAGCTTAGGTCCAGTGTCTTCCCTCAACCAAGGCTTCATGCTGTACTCCTCTGCCTCTGCTTTTTAAAACTGAGTGATTTGGAAAATAGTCACTTCTCCAAAATTGGCAAATGTTCACTGTTTGTCGATGCTTTATAACATCACACATTTGAGGCAGGAAGGTTTATGTCTACAAGCAGGCTAACACTGAGGCATCTAATCCAACATGTTGCAGCAGAGAAAATATTGCTCGCGCTTGTCCTCAGGACTCCAGCAGCAAGTCATAAATGCTGTCATTCAAACTCTGCCCATCAGTTACTACAGAAGTACACAGATATGGGGCAAACTCAAACTGAATAGCTGAAAAGTCTAGCCTAAATCAAATCAGCTTTATTCTTTTACTGGTAGTTTCCCAACTACCACTACCATACTTGCTTTCAATCCTATAATAATCTAAAGTGAACCAAAGTGCAAGAAGTCCATCTAGGAAATAGAACTGGTAAAATTGCAATTCTCCAGCACATCTCAAGTCTTGCAACCTTCATGCCAGCGTAACCAAACATCAGGCTGACTCTGTTTGATCTTGAAAAGGATATAAGCCTAAAGCTGTTCCTGCGTGAGATGTCCTTCTTTAAAAAGATTCTAATCTCAACCGAAATGTCTAGCAAAATAGAGGTCATCGTGCCAGAGCACCCAGCAGACAATAGCGCTTGGCTGCAGACCTGAGAGGAATGCTTTGAGGATTTGTTCCTGTGTCTTACCTGAGAGACATGGGGACATCAATGGCTGAAAGAGCAGTTACGAAAACAAGGTAAATATAGACTTCTTGGAAGTATTCATATTTTGCTGTAAAAACTTCCCCACTATACAGTGGGCTATTATCTTGTCTTATTTTAACAGAGGAGAAATCCCAGAAATGTCACTGATTATTTCCACACAAAAAACCTCCAATCATGACCTCCCTTTTGTGTTTCTTTCAACAATACCTTGTTTTTTTTCTCTGTAATTTCTCAAGCACTGCCAGGTACTTTCCTCCCATTGATAATTTGACGGCTGATAGCAGCATATCCGTACCTTGCACGCTGCTCATGATTCAATGACGTGAGTACCATTCAACCTTCTAAACTCACATTCCCTCCCTTGAATTTTTATTCGATTGGTTTATCTAATTTTCCAGTAAATGCTTGAAATGTATTCTGGCACACCTTCTTCTCATGAAACTACACAGGGGAATCATGAGAATGAGATAGAAATGAATAGTTCTGCATTAGCTTCACTTCACCTCATCAGCAGCACCACAACCCCCACTCATTCTCCTTCCAGATTAAAGTTTCCAAGCAGCAAGTTGTATCTTCAATCACTTCCACCAAAGGTAAAATGAAGTGTGTACCTCTTCATGAACAAAACTGAAACAGCACTATCCCATATTTGAACAAGGTGCAAATAATGTGCGATTGCGAAGAAGTGGGTGGCAGGGTGAAGGAACAATAAACACTTTATGAATATTCCTACATACAGTGGGACTTCTAAGTAGTTTAGCAGGCATATCAGGAATGCAAATTGCAAATAGTGTCTTCTCAGAGGTCCACCATGTGAATGTATACAAATAAAATAGATATATAATAACCTGGCTACACTGAAGAGAGATAAATGTGAGTGTTAAGTGAATTAATATGAAGCGAAATAAAGATTATGACAGCTCTTTTGTAGGTAAGTCGAAGTTGTAGATAAGATAAAAGTCCCTAACACAATTTTAGTGTTACAATAAGCAGCACATTCTCACACTTAAGAAGCTGTAACCAGAGAATGTTTGGCTTTTAAAATGACTTCATTTTTGAAATAGCTGCAGTTCAATCAATCAATTAATAGATGAACTGATGAATGTTTCTAAATATCCACCTTACTGTGAAAATGAGCCAACTGAACA
The DNA here is from genome assembly GCF_004916995.1 of Morone saxatilis. Classification (NCBI taxonomy): domain Eukaryota; kingdom Metazoa; phylum Chordata; class Actinopteri; family Moronidae; genus Morone; species Morone saxatilis. Next base: position 20,168,365 of record NW_023339707.1, on the reverse strand, counting down.
ACCTGTGGACCTCCGACATGTCTGCTGGAGAGTCCATGTTATATTATCTGAAAGCCAACATCACTAGTTTTCAAAAATAAAGTCACCAAACTATATGGGCAAAATACATAATATCAAATAAACATTAGCAGCTCTAACCAACCAGACTACTGAGATTCCTTAAATGTAAAAAGTGGCAAATTATTGCATTAAGCATGCTGAGCTAGGGCCAGAAATATGCAGAGAATTTATGAGGTGTCACTTTCACTAAGAGTCACACAATTGCACTGACAAGAGCCTCTCTGATCCCTCCCTTCCTGCCTGTCTGCCACCAGTGAGGCACAAACACTCTGATTTGCATGGTCTGCACAAAAAAGAATGACCTTGATTTTAGGAAAGGTTGCCTTGCTCTCTTCAACCCTGTGAAACGCTACCGGCATGCATACCACAACACCACTAGAACCATGTTTTTTTTGCTCATTTTGTCCAATATCCTATCAGGCCGCCAAACATTCAGGAATCTGCAGTCCAGTTACACAACATGGTGTTTTTCCTGAAATATGCCCCTAATGATTAAATTTGGTAATAAATGACAAGACATGCTAACAACTGTAGCCGACAGCATTTATCAAGACCAAATGCTTAGACTTACATTTTGAGATCAATTTCTAAGCCATGTTAATTAATTTAGACTGCTAGCAGCACAATGCAGGTCAGACAGGGCAAACAAGTTACAGCATCAACCAATTAGAAACACACAAGTGTTATACTTTTTTTTTCATAACTGGGGCAGGGCTAGTGATCAAAGATATGACAGATGGGGACTTGGATGGTGATGTACAGTATAAGTATAATGAATAATATGTGTTTTCTTGCTGTATTAATCAACATTGTAATTGTGTCTATTTTTAAAGATCCACATCTGTACCACATAAATAAATTCCTATTTTTATTTTCTAAAATATATTGACTACACAAAAGTTGTGTAAAATAATATTTAACTGTATGTTAATGACAGATTGCCTTTTTGAATATCCTGTTCCTTAGAAACAAGCCTGTCTGGTGCCTTATCATCTGGTTGTTTTTCAGTCAATTAACTTTCATCACTGCAGATGACTATATTTATATGGTCACAATGTGTTAATCAAAAGCATGGATGGTTGATTTTTGCACATCGGTTTTAAGATTTGTCACCGTGCGTATTTGGGCTTAATTACTACCAGTTATTCTCAGAAATGAAAAAAACTGTTTTTCATCTATCAGTAGTGGAAATGAAAGTGATAAATTCATCAACTTGTCCCCCTGAGAAAAAGAGCAGGTTGGCAAATGAGTTCTGAGGCAAATGAAGCAACATACAATCAGTCCCTGTTGGGAAATAAAGTATAACATATTTAAAACTTTTGTATACGTTGATCCACTCAATGATCAATCAATGAAATGTGTGTATAGCTTCAGGCAGCAGTAACTAATTCTCCAGTTCACATTTTCAGGAAACTCCCATTCCTCTATAAAAACCTATTTCTGGCATACTTATATTTGCAATTCCACAAACACAAGACAACATTTCTAAAATGATTAAGTGCTAAAAAAAAAATCATTAAAAATGTCTGGCCTTTAGGAAAAGAAATAGGTAAACCGTAGCGAAGGGCATCTGTGACATCTTCTTTCGAAAGCAAAGCGTTTTCAGATTTGATTTTCAAGAGAGAAGATGTAAAGTGGTGTGTTATCTTCCCTAATGTGATGCAAATATCAAATGTGAGACACCTTGAGCTATCACAGCGCCAATGTTAAACATGTGTACGTGTGCACGGAGAGCCCCTCACAATGCTTGCTAAATACATCAGCAGTGAAGTTTTTTGACTCAACATGCAATTGACATTAACCTTCGATTTTTGCCAAACAGGGTTTCCCTGCAGAATGAGCATTGATAAATTCAGATTGAACATAGACTACAAGACAAGACAGACTTCAACAACTCTCTTAATTTAAACATGAAGATTGAGGGGAATAAGGTTTTGTTAATTGTGTGGTTTAATCCTACATTCGAGCAAAAAACATACTGTACCACCATTAAAGGTCCAGCTATCCATGAATGAATGAATTCCCTATGGTAGGGAAAAACATTTGTGATGCAACTAAAAACAAATATCAGCGAAAGCTTTGGGTCAATATTAAGAAGATAAATTTTAAGCTCAGAGCGTTAGTGCTCAGAACTGTTTCTGAAGTTGCACTAAACGTAATATGTAATATATGTAAAATAAATGATATATAAAATATATAAAAAATAATAAATCATGAAAAACCTTTCATATAGTTAAAACAATCATGTTGATTTGAATTGGCTAAAATCTGAAGGGGAACACCAGTGAACCGATTAAAACTAATATATATCTACATACATTATGTATTCACATGACATAGTTAAACATGTAAACTAAGAGCAGTTAAGAGAAAGTTTTATTTTTCCAATAGGGATATTTTGATGGATAATCAGGGAACCTAATGCAAACGTGTTCTGTTGTTCTGAAGAGAGTTCACACGGCTTACAAAGCCGTCTGAAAAAGGCCTGAGAGAAAAAAAGTGTCTTATGGATGGGTTCCTTTGTAAAGAGATGGATTGAGTAGAAAGTGGTGTGATAAGGACAGGTGGCCTTACCTCATTAGTGTTCCACCGGTGTCTCTCCTTTGGCAGCGAGGTGCATTTTGGTAGACATTCAAGCAGCTTCTTGGGCAGGTATATTTTCAAATGTCCATGTTCATCTACAACAAGAGCAAGACAAAACAGAAAATTTAGCACAGGCTTCATACCTTATTGACTTGCTCGTCTCCCTCTTTATCAGTCTATCCGTCTCTCTGCAGCAAAATGCTGACTGTAAAATGACTATCCCCAACTGAATTAGGGAATTAATCTAAGAATAGAGTATTGCATACATTTTTATTTTGTGCTCAGCTAAATAATTTTACTGTGAAATGCATTCTATCAGGGGAGTTCACCGGAAATTTTTCACTGTCAACTTGTAAAGGCTGTGTCTATTCATTATTTAGACACAATAAACACCCTTGAGTGATTTTATAGTGTATGGGGATTTAGTATGGGAATCTGTGTGCGGCACGCCAGAATGTGGTATATTATTCAGGGAAATAATTACAATTACCAGGCCCAATGCTTACATCATAATGTATGCCGTTCAGTCTAGAATTTACATTTCACAACCAGTTCACAAGCATTATAAAGCAGTAAGGTTTAAAGGCGCCCTCATGCTTGGATGCATTCAAATGTTGATCTCATTCTATTGCTTTCTTTCTGCTCAAATATGCAGATGGCTTAAGTGTGAACAAATTATATTTGTTTAGGGACAAAAAACATGTTGAATTTATAATATCATGAAAAATCCTATTATAGTGTTGGGGAGTTTTTTTTTATCGGAGCATTAGATGCAGGCTTATGTGGCAATCATTTTAGCAATTTACATATAAAATGAGGATATTCTAAGCAAGGATCTTATCATGAACAATGAGTTTAAAAGCAAAAAAGCAGTGAGTGTCAATCATAGTGACATGACAGAGGAAGCCTGTTTAAGTTCAAGACAATACTACAGTACTAGTCCAAAATAAAGTAATATCAGGTGCATCAACATCAGAAAAGTCTGTGTGGAAAAGGCTTATGTTTCATTACAAAGGGCCAATAGAGACTTATGTAAGACTGTATCATTGAGGAAATATCCCACCATCCATATCATCTAAAACACAGCAAGCAAACAATATGAGCTTTTCTTGTCTTTGTAGGTGCCAGTAAGGTTTAGGTTATTCCTGTCCCCCATTCACACAGACTGTGAGCATCTAATATCTTGTATATACCACTCTCCTAATGCATTTACAAACTCTAACACTGCACATATTGGATATAGAGTTAGTTCATCCAGGTAATGTTCCAGTATGTGCACATTAATCTATTATTCATTTTTAATGTGTGCGGACTGAACGGAAATGAATTCACTAAAGGTAACAAAAATACTGCCATTTAGCTTTAAAATACATTACAACTACAAACCAACATTCTTTCACATTTATATATGTGTAGGTTTGGATACTAGGAGAAAATAAGTAAAGGGTGAGACAGAGAAAAGCCTGAATATGAGTGCTGACTATGGATCCCTGGGGTAGCTGATATCAATGGTTGACTGGGGGAAAAAAAGAAAAAGTTCAACCAAAGCAAAATACCACTTTAAAGCCAATACAAATAAGCCAGTAGTGCACTTGATTATAAGGGTATAACAAGAGCGCGTGTAGTTTGCTGTACATCACAGCAAGAACCGAGTGCTACTGCTCAGACACCACCATATGGAAAACTCAATAGGAATGAACACAGTGGGTCCACAGAGATGGAGCTGGCTTGGAGCCTCTGAGTGTAACGCGTAAGGTGGAACATCATCGCTCCCAAAGGAACGCAGGAGTAGACCTGTAGTATTTACAATTTCCATCTGTACCTGTAATTCTGCGTGTAGACTCTGTTTTATATGAGCTGCGCAGGTATCTGTAATCATTCGCTTCGCCCAATTAAGAATCACATGCAGCATCTGCTCCTAGGTACCCATAGAGCACTTTCACTGTCAGAAGTGGGAAACACGCTGCAACTGAATGATCAGAGAGGTACCAAAGAACAAAGGAAGTTGTGTTTATGTGCGGACGTGTTTTTATACGGCATCAGCTTAAAAACAAGCGAGAGGCTGTAGTGTGGCTTTTTTTTTTTTATTGCTATTATTTATTTATTTTTGTATTTTTGCTGTATTTTATTTCGATAGTGACAGAAGAAAGAGGCTTGAAAGGCAAGGGAGAGAGGAGGGGGGCAGGATTCAAACCCGGGCCACTGCCGCAAAGACTCTCCCTTTTGCGTGGTATGTTTTCTACCAGGTGAGCACCTCTAGCTTTAATGCAGCGCCACAGATTTGGTATCTTTCAGTGAAACGGTGCAGAAGAGGAAGCCCACTCACAAATAGAAACTCACATTGGACCCACACTCAGACGCAGTACGGGTCAGTACAAAGTCTTAGCCGTCTCCCATCTTACAAAATGTGCTCCGAAGATGTTCTCTTTGCAGCCGACAGACAGCATTAGCAGCAGATGCATATGGCGAGTCTGCCTCTGCACAGATTACTCAGGATTCAGTGCTGCCCCCCTGGCACACCCTCCGATGACACCACTGAGACGGAGCTGAATTGGAATATGTCTCAAGTATGTTGAGGATTTTCTCACCGACAGTCGAGATAGAAATCTACCGTAGGGGGATATGTCTGCTCAATCTGCCAGCGGGCTAAAATACTTGGGATGAGAATATGCATCATAGAGGATCTTGACAAAAGCAATAAAAGCTCTGTGGTTTTTTATCCTTTCACAACCTTATAATTACACTGCACAACATGTTTCTGTGCAAAGTATTAGTGGCTCTACAATTCTCTCTGCCGAACTATGCAAAACACACCTTAGTTCAGTATGCCGTGCGCAAGAAAAGGTGACACAACTACAACATGTATTTTACTTTGAAATGCCACTCTTGTATTTGTCATCTAACAACCCCCAAGCAACAGAGCAACCTGTGTAAACACTGCAGGACTAACAAGGTGTTAACTGGGTTTCTTTTAATCCCTTAACCTTACATGGAAGCTTCTGGAATCAGGTTACTGCTGGAACTGGGGATTGATCAGATTACTAATGTGCATGGTAACGTGCTGAATGTGAAAAATATTCAGCCTGTTGAGACATAGAAGAATAGTTTCCATCAGATACATTCATTGATGTTTTGTAAACATAAAACTTACTACTTACTTACTTACTTACTAACTTAAAAAAATAGAAACTTTTATATTCTAAAGTATAATTTCTTATTTTATTATATTTTGCATTAGCTGATAGCAGTTGCCATGAATCAATCAATTAGCTGTGGCTAACATTACAAATTTCTACTTTATTCTTTCTTAATCATTTACCATTATAATTCTCAGTCAAAGTTCAGGGGCGCTTCTTTTTTTCTATTATTTTTGAGCAAATTTAAGAAATGTTTATGTTGATGGATCCTGATATCCTCTGAGAGTCACACCAAATCGAAGCACACGTGTATCTGTGTTCACATTTGACTGAGTTATGACTCCGCGAAGTCCTCCTTGAGCTGTGTGCCACATCCACCGCTGTGGGTCCAACTGCTGACTAAACTACAGAAACAGAGTTACCGCTGTTTTCAGAACACCAACATGCACCTGTCCCTTTACCTCACACAGCATTTGCCTCGCATCTCTCCCGTCACCGCCCTGCAACCTCCCTCACAGGTTAGATTAGATTAATCTCAATGCACGGAGAAAAGACATACAGTACAGTCTTTCTCCATGAATACGGACTTTCAGTATGTGATGGTGTTAACATTTTAACAACCGTGTGGAAAAGCCTTTTGTATTCATAGTCTCCCATTTATAAGATGATCCTAAACATACTGACAAGGAAACCCAAATGTTTTTATGTCCAATCTGTGGAATGCTCTTCACTAATCAAGTCAGTCACCTGACCTCAATCCAAGTGAGCATGTGTTTCACTCGCTGAAGACCAGACTGAAAGCAAAGAGGCCCCAAAACAAGCAAGAAATAAATATGGCTGCAGTACAAGCCTGGCAGAGCATCACAAGGGAACACGCCAAGTGTTTGTTGATGTCTATGGATCATGGATTTCAGACAGTCACTGAGTGCAAAAGATTTGGAACCCAATAGTAAGTATAATGACAGTATATATCTACTGGTCCTCAGCCATAAAATATGTATTAAGATAGGTGCCTTTTAGCAATATACCTGTTCTAGGTCATTTTAAAAGATCGAAATTAAGCCAACTACTGCAAGAAACGCTGTCCTGGTGTTTGCAGCGTCACCAGTGAACGAAACACTAATTGTTGCATTTATTTGACATATTTTTGCTGTGACATGTTTAGAAATGTTGCTGGTGTGGATCTTAATTTCCACATCTAAAATGACACTAAACTATGAACAGGAAAAAGATAAGTATAAATAATTGCAAACCAGGAAGCTGTCCAGTCTTTTAACTCACATACACATGGTCCATACAGTAGATGCTTTCTGACAGCACACAGCACATTAACATCAGATTATACAGAGGCCCCCTGTGCTCAAGGTTTTATCTATCTCAGATATGGACGACTGTATTTTCTTTGAAGAAACAGAACAACTGTTGTCATGTTTCACACAGTGCACTGTGCTTTACGCTGTTAAATAAACCATGTGTTTTAGATGTGGCTCCTCTTTTTTTCAGATGTTCAGTGTCGGCCTTCTCTAATCTGGGAGTCCTTGTCTAACTTGAGAGGGGCCTTGTTTTTATACAAGAACGTTTCTTAGGAGGCTCTCAAAGCACACAAAGGAGAGCTCAACGTAACTGTTGTTGAGTGCTGAGGTTTCTTTTCTACAGCATTAAGCTCTCATAACTCTAAACGGTTTCATTCTTTCAGCTGCTATTTATCTACACTAATAATATTTCAGCTGCTGTGTGTCTACTGTTCCCTCCACCGGGCATTTCCACAGATGTGAAGGAGGAACTGTGAGCGTTCCAACAAAGTATTTCTTACTAATTAAAGATCAGTCCACTGTGGCATGGAAATCCACATATATTGTAGTCTGTGCATCAGCTGAAAACAACCGACAGGTGAATAGCTTGGATGCCAGCTTTGGAATAGGTTTACAGAATATAGACAAGCTCTTCCTAATCAAATTTTCTGATTTGATCAGTGCATAAACAACAAATTACCCACAAAAACTTGGCTTTGACAATGTGAATGTAGGTTGTTTTTTTTCCTTAACCAAAAGCTCATCAAAGCCTGAAAGGAGCTGCACTTCTTTGCATTTCCTGTGGACTCTCCTGTTAGGTTTAATATTTATTTGGGAGTCTAAATAGCAGGCTTAATGACTCTGCTTGTACATTAGCCAAGAAAGGGATACACAGAAAACTACTATTTGGTTGTAAAACACTAAAGTGCAAGACAGGCTGATACCAGAGCTTGTTACATGAGAGGATGTGCTGAGCTGAGCTGGCACGCTGGAGCCAATTACATTCTAGGTCTTGATGAGCGAGCTCACATACAAAAGGCTAAACAGGGAGAGGAGCTCTGTTCCACAGAGGCTACAGGTCTGCAGCTTTCATGTTGCCATCATTGGCCATTTGTGTGCTGAACAGAGGCAGCCTGTGCATGCCCGTTCGTAATTCACATCACCCTCTGTCCAATGGATATAAAGATATATATTTCTGTGTGCTGATGTTTGGATTATCACTGATCCTGGCTGCTAAGCAAACACTTGGGCCGAATTTAAGGGTATCTGTCATGCTAGCTTGCTCTAGCCCCACCCTAGAGACGAGAGCGAGGGTCATGAGACTGGAAAGGCTGACAAAAACAAATCTTTAATCAATATCCGAGCCCTGAACGCAAAACCCTCTCTCTTCCGTCTCTGTCTCAGAGCGCTCTGGGAGTGACAGTTTTTCTTTTTAATCTGTGCCCACATTGTGGAGAAATTGCAAGCTAATGTTTTGGCGATAGATCATTCAACAAATCGCTGCTGGCGGTGCATATCCAAAGTAACAGTTTGAATGCAAGCATTTTCCACAACAGTTCAGTGGTTAATACGGTTTAAGGATGTGAAGAGCTGTGGAACAGTATCTGTTCTTTTGTAGCTATACCTGAAACATGGGGGAGGTGACACAGAAGAGCTAACAGTTCTGTGGATAAATATTTGGCTCTCATCTCTGTCCAGTAAAAAGTGCTGTGAAACTGAATTAGGCCTATGGCAATGTCTGTTATCATTAGGTTGGATGACAGCCATCCACTGGGCTGGACCAAAATGCCCCGAAGAGTTTAGCTCCAAAATTAGCCCAGTTAGCCAAATGAGCTTAGCTCCGACATATTTCATCAACTGGGGTTTTACAAACTACCAGAAACAGAAACATACTCATACTCAATACTTCATCTGCTGCACATAAACTGTAGCAAAGCAAAGAGTTCTCAGTAGTAGTTACTGTTACTGTACGTAGATAACAAAATTGACTATAAAAGGAAATAGCAAACCTTTCAAAATTCGATCCTAATGATGGTCATAACTCCATAACTTTAACATCATGAGGTAATTGCCTTTTTTGCATATTTGCCAATATGGTGGATATATTTTAAATGAAGGGAACTCCGTTTATTTGCCTAAATGAGTCCTTTTAAAGGCGATGCACCAAGGGTTTGTTCCAAAAGTTTACTTTTGAAGAAACAGCAGATATTTTGATCCCTTAATCCCTGTATTATATGGACAGAATAGCACTCATACACTTCTGCAGTCACAGTGAAAGGAAAAAAAAACAGTAAAACATCACTTCTTATTTAAATCATTGTACTTGCAACTGTAGCATGGGATTTGAAAGGAACAGTCTCTACGGCATGCAGTTTTCTTAAAAATGGATGTGAAAATATAGTTATTGAAATGCCTGGACATGATGAGAAATCTAAAATTTTATTATCTGAAACAATCCATGATTGTGATGATGTGACATGCACTAAGTGTCATGACCAGATGTACAGGAGGAGATGTCAAAGCAGTCCAGTGACAGAGTGGACTTAAGATGGTAGATGAACAAAATCAAATGTAGACAAAAGAAAGAATGCTGTTAAATATGAAGCAGAGGTGAACTCAGACAGCCAAGGTGCTCTGGTCAACTGATGACATGCTGTCAATTAAAAGTGATCAATCTGGTTGTGAGAGGTGAAAGGAGAAGTAAAGGTGGAAAGGGAGTTTAACCAGCAGGGGTCTGTTGCGAAGGTAGTTACAGTAATAGGATATATGCCCTGTAGCCCTCAGATTAGGACACTTTCCTTTAATTCAGCTAAACCCCCAAAATTCTTGCAACACTAATCATTTGCGGCAAAATGTCATGACTTCCAGGCCCATTTAATATTTTTAAAGCAAACATTAATCATTCAAAAAATGCATTAACCTCTCATTAACTCCATATAGTTTTGAACATACGAAGAAGAAAAAAAATCAATTTCCCTTTAGCTCTGTGTAATATATTACATTTAGTCATAGCTCTCTTTTACATGAAAGTCCAAAATCACTCATTTCAAGATGCCTGAAACATCACAAAACCTGGCAAAGTACTATTTCATTTCCGCAGGTCTTGAATATCTATATATTTGATTTTATATTGCAACAAGAAAGACTGGTACTGGGCCACTAGTGAACAGAGAACTTGATTAGACCAGAGTCTATAGCCTACTGCTTGTGGGAGATCCTGAGCTGAGCTTTACTACAACACAGGGCAATATAAGCAGTGTCAAATTTCCCTGGCAGTCATAACAATGATTGGCCCATAGTCCAGGGGCCGGTCTCCCCACCGCCTGATGGCTCTTGATGGGGACATGGAGCAGAGCATGTAGGCTTAAAATAGCCATGTGTTATTGTAGGACTGAGAAACCAATTACCTTTATCATTTGGCCTACAGCCCGTCTGAAAACACTCTTACATACAGTGAAATTACTAATCGCCTACAAGCAGAGAAATGCCTGGCTGAACTTAACCATGGCGTTGCTATGTTACACAACTAACAGCTGTTGTAAAAGATGCAAAAGGTGTTTTTTTTCCCACCAAGTGGAAACGATTCAAAAACGTCTGAATGCCAGTAAGAGAATCCATTAAACATAATTCCTGATGCACTTGTGGTATGACCACACAATACGCAACATGTGCAGCATGGCAGAATTCCTTGTTTCCGCAATGGTTATGCCCTGGACACACTATGGCTCCATGAGGTTATAGTAGTATAGTGCATAATAAGGGAAGAGTGTCAAAAAGTCAAACAGCTGAAAAAAAACGCCTAGGCCTATTACTGGAAGTTCAACAAACATGCACACACGGTTAACTGCCTGCAACAAACTGAAAATGACTCTTTATGTGTTCTCAGCCCTCACCAAGCTCACCCATCCATAAAAATCCCATCTCAAGGAGAGCAAAGGTGAGGTCTCTCACTCTCACTCCCTCTCCCCTGCTCTTGTTCTCTTTCACTTTCTCCCTTTCGCTTACACATGCACACAAACAAAGCCCTTCTTTCTGTGTCATAACTACTCCCACAATTACTCAGACGGTTACTCAGATCAATGGTTTACCTGCCTGTTTGAGCTGCTGTGTTCTGCTACAGAGTGTCCTGGTGAGGCAGAAAAACCTCCAGGCTGAACGCATTAAACAGGGTGTCTGACATGGGTGCAGGATACTGTAATACCACGCAATAACATGAGGGAAAGTAGCAAGACTGGCAAAACGTATTGTCAGTCACCGCTGTCACGCATGAGGGGGGAACGAGAAAGTCTATCAACAATGTTACAGTCTGCATCCCTGTTTCATAGATCTGCACAAGCAGTCCCCTCCCATTAAATCTCTCAAAACATTCTCTTTCAAAAGAATACCAGAAAGATTTGGTGCAGCAGAGCTCTCCTAGTGACAGAAATCCAGTGAGGAGTCTAACAAGGGGTTCGGGGTGATTTCAGACTCTCTATTTAGAAATGACAATACATGAGCACACTTAATTACCCAGTCTCTAGTCTAGATCAACAGAGTCTTCCAGCAGTGAAGAGACTGGTGTATTTATTAACAATGAAGGGGCTCCTTTCTGCTGAGAAACAATCTGCTTTACAGAGGACAGTTTTTTCAATGGGTAGAGACAGAGGCTAAAATTCAGACACATTTTCTAAAGAGGAATGAAGGGAAAATCACCCGCGAATAAAGTCAAGACTTTGGCCTATATTTCTGACTGATTTGTTTTGGTTGTGACAGAAAATAGCACTTGTACACAGACTTGTAAGTGCACTGAAGCAATTCCCGCAGAAGCTGGTTTTTACAAGTCATAAAAAGCTCAGCTATGATGTTGTGTTGTCTTTGTTCTTTGCCCCTAGTCTACAGTTCTCATAGAGCACAAATGTAATGAGAGGGAGGCAAAGCCAAAGATTAATCCGTTTGAAGGAAAAAATATCACAGGGTGCTTCTTTTTTTTTTTATCCAACAATGCATAAATATTTTTGTCATTCACCATTGAATTTTTTAAGGTTTTAGAGTCACATTGTTAACGTGGGTTGATTTCCCCCCCCCCCCCCCGGATCAAATCCAGGTTTAAGTAAAGGCAGAGAAAAGGCAAGTACAGGGCCGTAATTGAGGGCTCAAAACGTGAGCTTTCTCTCTGAGGGTCTGCTCAGGTCCTGATCCCCTGGCCTCAACCTGAAACAATCACTCTTAGTTAACGACAACACTTCAGCTATTGACAGCGTGATCCCGTAAAGCAGACACTTCAATCAACAGAGCAGCCGGAGGAGGTGTTGTGTTGGAGGAGAATAAAAGAAGGAGGGGGCATGGGGACGGATGAAATCAAGAAGTAAATAAATGAATCAATGAATGAATAATAGATTGGCCGGCTAGTGGCCTCTTGGAGCAGCAATGCAGTATTAATAACTGACTCTTACTGTTCGTCTCTGTGTCATCACTGATACTCTTAGGTGGACCATGGCCAGCATAACACACTGCTGATCTGTACATTCGATCCGGATTACGAACTTTCTTCAGTCCTTCAGGAGGCAAAGAGAAAAGTAGAGAAAATCGAGGAAAAGAAGTATTCTCCCAGCCTGTGATAACTGAGCAAACTCCCCATGCAAGCAATATCAACAGAAGCTAGACAGTATATTGAAATGCATTTAAAACACACAAAAGCTGATGATGCTAAAAATAAGAAGAAATATGAATAATAATCATGTAAATAAAGCACATTTCATTTGTCTATGGTCATTTAAAACAGTGAAGCTCTCAACTGACTGAATATTTTTGTAGATATGAACAGTAATAAGGGTAAGTGTGGTAACTGTAGCTCCGGAATGGTTTGATATAACACTCCCTGTTGTATCAGTGGTAAACTGGATGAATCAATACAATCAATCAGTGGAGGCCGTGCAAAGCAGTCAGTAAAGGTCTATTACAGGCAGGCATTAGGAATGATACGTCTCAGCAACCACAGACCGGACGTGGGTCCCATCCATCCACACCTCACTGATTCAATTAAGAGGCTAGGGGAAGAAAAAAAAAATGTAGCGCCTGATTCAACACAAAACTGGGAGAGCGAGTCGTCCGACATCACGAGGAGGTTAAATTCATCCTTCTTTACAAAACAGCGGAGAAATATTTATACCATTGCTGCACAAGCACTTTTGTAAGTTAATGGCTGACTGCGTGCTTACTTGATGTTTTGCCGCCGCTTCACCCTGAACTTTGAGTGAAATTATAACATCATGAAACTTTTTTTTTAACTGCGCCCTCTTGAAAATAAAAGAGAAATATCCCTTCCTGCCCAGCCGAGGCTGCACGCCTAATTCACTGCATTTTAGAAAGCAGCCTTTCGTTGATTACTGAAGTTCAAACATCCTGCATTAGCTTTATGTCGTTTCTTTAACACACCTGTGTGAGCGTTATGTGTCAGTTAACAACCCCTCCATCACTGGCCTGGCATTTGTCTCATTCTAAATGAGTGTAAATATGCGACACTGATGTGCTAGGGCTACAAAAACCCTGACACCTTGACTTCAGAGGCTAAAAGCATCAAGATTTAACTTTGCAGTGTTTCCTTTTGTGCCAAATAGCAACATCACAAAAGCGTTAGTACTGTAGCTTTTGCTTACAAAAGCGTTGTTTGATTTCTCAGATGTGGCCCTTGTATAGCAATAGTTTGTATGACTATCTGCTCTGGTAGATTCATAAGAACATTGACTAAAATTGTATCCAGAGCAGTCTCTATGTAAGACATCTCAAGGCTGTCTTTTCAGTGCCCTCCAGGCCTTGTACTTAAAGTAACAGACCCACACTGCTTTTTATGAGTGTGAAGAGAAAAAAAATACCCCCCAAGAGCCCTGACAATCAGTTAGGCTGGAGAGAAATACCCCAGGATGTAAACATTACACCACGGAGTGAGACTGGGTCGTGGCCCCTGGCTTTAACACAAGATGTAACCCTCAGTTGTTATGGGCCATCATAAGAGCTGCCAAACAACTAAGAGAGATCAGCACTGCCCGCATACCACAAGGACAAAAGGTTAAGGAAACACTGTTCCGCTCTCTCAGTGGCTGCCCGGCATCCAGGGACATGTCATGTAAAAACTGTAACAGTGATGTACATTAAAAAAAAAAAGCCTGTTCTACATTAATGAACAGCCATAACTAAAGAAAAGAACCGGGGTGTAGGAGTAAAGATTGAGCATGACAGCTCTATGTAAAAGCTGTAAGGGCCAGGTTTGCATGAGACGACATCGCATTTATGTGGAGGTATAAAGCACTTTCTCTCTCTCTCTCTCTCTCTCGCTATGCTCCCCTTGCTCCTCCTCCTCCTTTTTCCACTGACCGGCCTCACAGGAACACTGAAAATAACTTAACCTGCTCAGCAATGGGACTTTGAAGTCAGGGTTTTCAGTGAGAGCTCCCTGTGTTGGAGAGGCACCGAGATTACCAACTGGAGCCTATTTGTTAAGTTCAGCTATGTAGATGAATACATTAGGACTATACACCACAGTGAAGTCATTACTATCATAAAACCAGATGTCTTCATTTTTTGTCATAGCCACAGACTGATCCCTCATATAATAAGTGTGCTTCTGTAGCTCAATACCACCCCCTGGTGGGACTCTGTTTAGTGGTTGGCACACTGACATCCAAACAAACTGAATTCCCAGTCTTTTATCGTTCCCCCTCACATGGACAGAAGCAATTTGTTTGCGCTCATTTGAAACATTAAAGTAATTCTACATCAAAAAGAATTTGTGTTTGAGGTTACTGACACCAAACTCCGACAGAAGTCTATTCAATTTCCAAGCCTGTAACAATACGGTATGAACAGCTCAGAAACAGCTGGACACAACAGTTTATGTAGAAATCTTTTTTGCTCTCTCTGTAAAATTGCGCAGCCAATTTGAAAGTCTTGGTACGACTCTTTTGCTCCAGCCTGATAGTCAATATAAAGCAATAAATATAGAAATACCACAAGTTTAGCCCCAAAAGCACGCCACTGTATTTATGACCTATCATTCTGCTCAATTTTGCTCATTAAAAAAAAAAAAAACTGAAGTTGAACATTTAAAAGTATGACATAACTGAGACCATAAACAAAATGACATGAACATAAACAGGAACACTTTTTAATCAAACATGCACATATGGTTAACATGCTCAAGCATTTCATTCTATAAAACACATTTCTAAGTTGCTTTAAGTTTTTTATCATATTGAGAACGTCATCCTTGTCAAATGTGAAACAGAAATTAGAGATATGTAACTCATTCAAGTCTAGTTCACATACTCATACAAGCTTCCATGCATTTGGATAGAGAAACTAGTCCCCTTAGATTTGATGTATTTCATCTGATCCTTACTTTCAAATGTGTGCTGCTTAATTATTCAGCCTAAATTCCATTGGCCTATCTGAATAAGAACAGATCTCTTATGCATATGTTTTGCAGTAAAATATCCCACTAAACAGCAAATAAGTAAGTCTAATGCATTTCATTTTAAGTTAGTGAGCCGTAAGAAATAAGCTGATAGGGGGAGGGAGGGGGAGGAAAAAAAAAAGTCATCATTTTGTCTTATGTGTAAAGTAGTTTAATGGGCAGGCTGCTGGAAATCCTACTCTCCATCCTCCCTGCTTCCTCTGGTGTGATGGCATTTCATTTCAAGTGCGATAGGGCATTGCAAGTCGAGCGGGCATTACAACGTTTTGATGCCCGTGTCTAAAACCAAATATAGGCCAAGTGGTGTAATTGGCATTTGGAAAACACAACGTTAATATCCGCTCGGTTAAAAACAAAGAAATAAATAAAAAATACATCACTTCTGACTCGCAAACACTAATCGCTGAATGCCCAAAGAAAATTCTCGCGCTCCAAAGGAGGAGGAGGAGGAGGAGGAGGGGGGAGACTGAGCGGACCCCTCTTCAAGACGTTACAAAATAAATAAAAACTAGACTAATACATTTTCAAACAGGGGGTCCAAATAATGATCGCAATGCTCTCAAAACAAGCTGCAAATATTGGCTGCAGACGAGAGCCCTTGTTGACAGATAAACTAACACAACCACGCCGCTTCTTTCTATTTTTTTCTTTTTTTTTTAAAGCTGGGTAATAAGGGAAGAAGTTAGTCGATGCCAATGACATGTTGTCATTAACTTAGCCTTGTTGTTAACAACTTGAATTGCTCGCCATTTGACCGGAATCCGGAGCAAAATAAAGGGCGAACGCGGTTCTTGAACTACGCTGAGTGTTTGTCCCCGTGGCGTGCTTTAAATGTGGGCTACGATGGGAATAGTAGCTGGCTAGAATGCAAGCTAATATTAGCTGGCTAGGTGATGTCTCCACGTTTTAGCTGCCTATTCGGAGGAAAAAACAGCGGAGCCGTTTTTTCCTCCGCAAATTTCTCCACTTGTCCTCGCGCGTGTGTCTTCCCCGCGCGGAGTTGCAACTGTTCTAAAATCACACAGCGGTCATACTAGTAAATTAATCCCATTATATTTCTCTTACCTTCCGGCTTGTTTTCGGCAGCCATTTCCCCTTCACGCGCAACATCCTCCTCCTCCTCACGACCGTGGGTACCACGCGCGTGCACGGCGAGGACAGCACGAGGAGGGACTGGAGGAGCAGGCGGCGAGTCGGTCCGGTCGAGGCGAACTTACCATTGGCTGTGAGGCGGTGACTGACAGAGAGGCTCCGGGATGAAAAACACATCTCTCCTCACCTTGACACCAGCAGCGTGTTTTTGTTTTTTTTTTCTCTCTGGGTTTTTTTTATTTATTTATTTATTTCTTTTCTTTTTTTTTTCTTTTCTTTTTTTTTTACAGTGAATTTAAAACAGCCCAGAGACGTTGCGGGTCTGGCATGGCGTTTTTTGTTAAAAAGATGGTGACGCTTTATTACATTAGAAAAAATCTCAGTGTTTATTAGGTTAGGGCTACATATTTTACCCTTACTTAAAAACTAATTAGATTGTGACTATTGTCTTTGAGCCGTCCCTTTAAAGTTTAACACTGAATAAACAATTTCATTCCTCACTGCTAAAAAATAATTAATAACTCTATAATGGCCTTTATTATTTAAACATATCTTTAGAGCTAAGTCTGCTGATCCTAACTGATAGCTGAGGTCTTGCCTGTTTTCATACAACTGGTAACACCCGTCATTATTAGATAATCATAACAGCTAATTAGGACTCAGTATTCTTTAGTTTTGATTTTAGGGCTGTTTTTACCATAACCTACTGCAGTATCAACTGTTTGCAGGAAATTCCAGGGTCCATCTAGCCTATTAAAAACAAACAATACAACATTTGACACACATCAAACAGCAGTAACCGTCTGCACAGTCTATCAATCAAGTGTCCAGATGTCAGTTTACATTTGAAAGCCTGTGGGCTAGTTTGTTCCCTCGTAGACACGTCTAACTGATTTCAAGTAGTTGCACCATGATGCTGAAGGCTGCGGGGATTTTCTCGGAGATGTGGATCAAACCTCTTATATGCGCACATTATGGGCTGGTGGTGGAGCCCATCTAAACACTTCTGTCAGGTCCTGGAGGGGAGGTGGAGGGAGGAGGGGTGGAGGTCGATGTGAGAAACAGATTTGAAGACCACTGCCAACACAGTTACTTTAAGTTATTCCACTATGCTGTCAAGGTTTTCAACTTCCATCATTATGGGTCAGTTACGGAGGCTTGACAATAGAAGCCCGTGGCCACGCTAAATGACTACAGGCAATCTAATTACACATCATTGTGCTTAATAGACGTTGCTCTTGGCACTGGCGTCGACTACAGCACTTAAGGACAGCCTTCACCTTATATTAACAGGATGGTGGCCGTCAGTGCTGAAATGCAGTTTGAGCTGGTGGTGCTGAAAGGACAGCTCCTCTGCAGCCTGCCGCTCCCGCGCCTTGTACAGTCAACTGCTTGCTGCTGCTGCAAGCAAAGTAATACTAAACTAATGGAAGAGCTTAATGTGGCGAAGTGATTGTATCTCCCCTTGCCTTAATTGTTCCTAGGTGGATAGGATGCAGACAAAAATACCATTAGAATTAGGCATACGTGTACCTAAAGTATTCATTTTTGTTACACCTAGAATTTATATTTAATACTGTTATTCGCAACTTAATATCACTAGTAATAATATATGAATGTTTTAAGGGATTTAAAATGAAAATGATTGTTGGTTGCAGGTTGAAATTGACCCTCTTGAGGCGGCAGTAGCTCAGTGTGTAGGGGGCTTGGCTTGGGAACCGGAGGGTCGCCGGTTCAAGTCCCACAGACCACAAAATATGGAGTGTGGACTGGTAGCTGGAGAGGTGCCAGTTTCACCTCCTGTGCACTGCCGAGGTGCCCTTGAGCAAGG